>NC_138191.1:27385504-27985504 GCF_964194105.1 Spermophilus citellus | reverse complement strand
CATTTGAATCCAGCTCTGAAAAAGAAAACCACAATAATAAGGATCTGCTGTTATTCATGATAATATCCTCAGTTCCCACCAGTGCAGAGACAGTGAAAGAGCCCAGGTTCAAGAAAGGCAGCCTTCAGAAATGCAGGGTGGCTCAAGCCCATAGACACCTTTTGGTTTCTTTATTTTTATAATCTTTCTTACATCATTACATAATGATAAACTTTCCAGAAGACAAATTTTGTTTTCATTGACAAGTGGGCTATTCAGGACAATATTATAAACATGAAAGTTTTCTGGATAGAAAGGCACAGACAAGTGAATAAGAATGTGTACAGGGCAATGACCAAAAGAGAGCAATAGGACAACTGTGGCAAGAAGAAGAATGAGAAGAAAGGCAGCCACAGAGGAGTCAAGGAACATGGACGATGCTTTCTCTGTCAGGAAAAAGGATGTCGCACACAGAAAATTTTCTAAATTCCCATGACACACAGAGGACCAACAGCTATTTGCATTAATAATTTTCCTTCATTGTGTCCAAGCCCTTTAGTTGTCATATTTATACCATTTGTCCTGGTGACAATGACAGTATCTGAGCCAGGAGAAGAGAAAGAAGAGCTGTGGAGGACCAGAGTTAGAAAATCTATGCCAACACCCCAAATACAGAGGAAATACCTGAATCTAGGGAGTAAAAACAACCAGTGTCAAGGACATCACAAACAGCCTGCATCCCATATCATGCACAGTCTAGCCTTCACCACACAAGATCTAAGGTGCCAGGACTTCCTTCTCATATCATTAGCGTATATATGTCACATAGAAAAGCAAAAGTCAACAGATTGATATGTTTCTATTATTTAGGAAAAAAATGTTTGATGGATGGATATTCCACATGAATGTAACTTCCAGTAAAAACCTGTTAGGTACAGTTTCATAAACCACCTTTATGTATAATTTTCTATGTGCTTTCTAGTACAATGCCTTGTAGTGAAACTTCAATATGCACAAAATCACATACATCTATAAAATACATATACATATGCATATATGTGAAATATGTATATGTTAAAATATTTATCAAGGGCTAGGGTGCAGTTCAGTGGTAGAATGAAGAAAAAGAAACCACTCTATAGAGTATGGCAGGTCTGGCACACATAGAAGAACTTGGGTTCAAATTCCCTGTATTACAAAAGTTCATCAAAATGTAAACTATCAATAAAAGGAGTTCCTGCTAAGAGGAGAGTGGGTCAGAGCCAGGTTCCAGTTCAGGCCTCTGGGGCTGGGAACAAGAGGAAGAGCAGGGACTGAGCCATGCTGCTGCATCTCAGCTGGTACATGGGCAAACAGTGACAGGGAAGCCCTGTCAGGAGGAAGTGAAGAGGAGACTCAACACCACACCCACCATGGCAGCTCCAAAAGAGCAAGGCAGCAACCTAATGTATGCTGAGCACTTCCTGCCAGCTGGGTACTGTGCTTAGCAGTTTACAGATATCTCTTACTTACAGGCCACAATAAAAAGTCCATGAAATAGTCCACTTTCATCTGACACTTGAGGTCATTATCTGAAAAATGTGTATTCAGCGCAACAGAGAAAATAAGGATCAACATGACCCAAGAATATCTGGCATGAGAATGTCAAGGCTCAGACTTAGAGAAACCTGAGCAGAAGTGATTGAGGATATGGCCATGGAGGTGATTGGAGAGCGTGAATCAATTGGTGTCCCCAAAAGACAAAAAAGAAGACACAGAGCGGAATGTTGTGTCAAGAGGCTGGGGAGTGGGACCTCTGTTAACACTCAAATTAAAACTAGGGAGGCAAGATAGAGGCTGGATATTGAAGAGAGCCAGAGAAATCTGGTGAACATGCTTATCTGAAGAGGCAGGGAAGAGACTGGGGCACAAGTGGATGTCTACCACGTGGAATAAATGTGCCTGCCACCCAGCACTTTTCCACAGCCCTGGTTTCCTTAGGGACAGGAGCATTGTGCCACATACTGAGGTCCCCCTAGGTGAAGAAAAGGAAGCCCTTCTAGAGAGTGTGGAAGGTCTGTGATACTGAGACGGAGCCTAGTGAGGTGGAAGGAAGAGCAACTAAAAAGCCAAGCACCTGATTAGGTCTCTAAGCCGTGTAAACCCAGCTTGTCTATTAATGTCTCAGTGCCCCTCTTTGCCAGTTGGATCATGTAAAATATAAAAATGTAGTAAAACCTGTCCTACTATAAATGACATTGGAAAACACAGGCTCCAGGCCAGTATGTGTCTCCCACTTATAGCCAAACTTCCATAGAAATTTGTTTTTGCCTTTTTAGGTTTCATAATGATTTTCTTACCTATATTTCTTTTTTAAGATTAGAACTGTGTAGTTATACATAGTAGTGGGTTCATTCGGACAAAATCATACACACATGCAATTTGACTTCAGTTCATGATTGCCCCCTTCCCTCTCTCTTTTTTCTCCCATTCCCCCTAACATTTCCCAAATCTTTTTCATCTACTCTACTAAACTTCTTTTTGCTCATCTATTAATTTATATTTGATTGCTTCTTTCTACCTATGCATAAAGGTGGCGTCCCCTGCGGTATATTTATATGCCCACGTAACAACTTTTTAAGAATTCATTCTGGGGCTGGGGTTGTGGCTTAGTCGAGAACACTTGCCTCAAATGCCTGAGTCCCTTTGATCAATCCTAAGCACCAGGTTAAAAATATATATAAATATATTGTGTTCATCTATAACAACAACAAAAAACAATCAATGCATTGCCTCCCCTTACCCATCTCTGCACTCTGCCTCTCAATCTTCTCCATTACTGCTCTTTATCTGTATGATATCCTATCCTGCCCTCCCCATTTCCTTTGTTTTACTCTAGTTTCTGCATGAGAGTAAACATTCAAGTTTTGAGTTTTTGTGTTTGGCTTATTTCACGTAGCATGATATTCTCATTGCTATCCATTTACCTGTAAATGTCATTATTTCATTTTCTTTTATGCCTTTGAAGAACCCCAGTGTGTGTGTGTGTGTGTGTGTTCACACACATATCATATATATGTGTCAGAATTATAAAATTTATTTATCTATTAAGGTGATTCCATAATTTAGCTATTGTGAAATGTGCTGCTATAAACATTGAGGTAGCTGTCACTGTAGTATGATGATTTTAGAAGTTTTGGCAAAATACCAAGGAGTGGGAAGATCCTCATAGGATGTTTACATCTCTAGTTTTTTGATGAATCTCTATAGTGGTTTCTGGACTTGGACTAGTCTGCAGTCCCCTTAACACTATACAAGTGTACATTTTCCCCACAACGTTGCCTGCATTTTTTTTATGTATATTCTTGAACATTGCAATTCTGGAGTGAGATAAAATTTTAGTATTGCTTTCATTTGCTTTCCCTAATTGCTAGTGATGTTGAACCTTTCTCATCTATTTGGCTATTTGTAATTTTTTTGTTAAGAAGTTTCTATTTCATTTTTTCTATTGCCCATTTATTGATTGGGTTATTTGGGATATTTTTGTATGAAGTGCTTTGAGTTATTTATATATTTGGGGTATTAATCCCTAATCAGATGAGTAGCTGACCAAGATATTTTTCCCATTCTGTAGGCTCTCTCTTCACACTCTTCTTTCTTTCCTTTGCTGGGAAGAAGTTTTGTAGTTTGATGGCGTCCCACTTATTTATTCATAGTTTCAGTTCATGTACTTTTGAGGAAGCTGGTGCCAGCAATAATATGTAGAATGTTGGCCCTACGTTCTTTTCTAACAGTTGTAAGTTTTCTGGTCTAATTCCTAAGTGTTTGATCCATTTTCATTTGAGTTTTGTGCAGGGTGAGAAATAGGGTTTTAGTGTTATTTTTCTACATAGTTATCCAGTTGTCCCAGAACCATTTATTAATAAAAAGGCTCATTTCTCCAATGTATATTTTTGCACCTTTGTTAAGTACCACAGGGCTCTAAGTATGTGGATTTGTCTCTGTCTTCTATTCTGACCTATTGGTCTTTGGGTCTATTTTTGTGACAATATCATGCTTTTTGTTACTAGAGCTCTGCAGCATTACTTATTGTCGGGTGTTTTGTATTTAACAGTGGTACCAATAATAAAAAACAAACTGAAATAGAAAATTAGTTCAAGAATTAGATAGTAGGAGACAACTATGTAGGCTAATATATTAACATCCCAACTTGAAGTGGTGAATTACAATATATATATATTTAGGAATACAGTATTTTTCTTTTGGCAGAGCTATTTTTGTTTAATACTTTTACTTTATTTATTTTTACGTGGTGCTGAGGATCCAATCAGTGCCTTACACATGCTAGGCAAGTGCTCCGCCACTGAGCTACAACCCCAAATCTAGGAATACAGTATTTTTATTGAAAATTCTTTTTTAAAATATTATTTTTACATAATAGCATATTTTGGCATATTATACATACATAGAATAATTATAACTTGTTGAAAATAGGATCCCCCATTATTGTGGTTGTACATGACGAAGAACTTCATTGTTTGTATATTCATACATGAAGATAGGAAAGACGTGTCTTATTCATTCTCCTGTCTTTCCTATTACATGTTCCCCCCTTCTCTTCATTCCCCTTTGTTTAGTCCAATGAACCTCTAATCTTTCACTCCCTTGTTGTGAGTTAGCATCCACATTCTGCCTTTGGGTTTTCGGACTGCCTTATTTCACAAAGCATGATAGTCTCCAGTTCCATCCATTTACTGGTGAATGATATAATTTTATTTTTCATTATGGCTGAGTAGTATTCCATTTTGTATGTATACCAAATTCTTTATCTATTCATCTGATGTAGGACACCTAAGTTGGTTCTGTAGCTTGACTATTGTGAATTGAGCTGCTAATTAAATATTGAAGTGGCTATGTCACTGCGGTATGCTGATTTTAAGTTGTTTGGGTATAAAGTGAGGAGTGGGATAATGGGGTCAAATAGCGGTTCCATTCCACGTTTTGTAAAAAAGCTCCACACTGCTTTCCAGAATGATTGTACCAATTTGCAATTCCACCAGCAATGTATTAAGTGAATCTCTTTCCCCACATCCTTGCCATCATTTACTGTTTCTTTTATTTTTAATATTTACCATTCTGAGTGGGGTGAGTGAATTCTCAGTGTACTTTTGATTTACATTTCTCTAATTGCTAAGATTTTAAATACTGCAACCTCTGGATCAACCAAGTTTAGGCAGCTTTTCTGATCTGATTTCTGATCTCAGGTTTTT
The DNA here is from genome assembly GCF_964194105.1 of Spermophilus citellus. Classification (NCBI taxonomy): domain Eukaryota; kingdom Metazoa; phylum Chordata; class Mammalia; order Rodentia; family Sciuridae; genus Spermophilus; species Spermophilus citellus. Next base: position 27,980,276 of record NC_138191.1, on the reverse strand, counting down.
CTGTACTAAATCTGTGTTTCTCTGTGTTCTCCCCTCCATTTGTGGGGAATCTTTGCTGCTTTCGGTACCCATGTGGCAGGTGCGTTGGCGTCTATATATTCTTATTCTTTGTTTTTGTACTCAAATTTCTGATTCCCTAGTCCAATTGAATGTACACTATTATATTTTGTGAAATTCCTTTTTCATCAACCTCAGTAAGTGGATATATTCCTGCTGCTGTGCTCATGAGACAAGGTAATGCAGCTTTCCACTATCTCACCATCTTCTGGTCTTGCAATACAGCTTTTTATCCAGGATGATTGCTCATCAGTTTTAACACTATTCAGGTTGTTGCCATCCCATTTGTGGATGTTTGATTTTATTTCTTGAACTTTAGGAGTGTACTTAAGGAATTCAGTTCCTGAGCCTCGATGTTAGAGTGTTGGGCCTACATGTTCTTCTGGTAGATGCAGGGTTTCTGGTCTACTTCAAAGGTCTTTGATATGCTTTCAGTTCAGTTTTAAGAGAGAGGGACTAAATTTCATTTGACCACATATGGATTTCCAGTTTTTCCAGCACCATTTGTTGAAGAGGCTATCCTCAGCACACTATAGTGATATAGTCGCATCAATGTTTTTAGCAGCACAATTCACAATAGCTAAGCTATGGATTCAACCTAGGTTTTGATATATATATATACACACACATGTATTGCTCAGCCATAAAGAAGAATAACTTTATGATATTTGCCAATATATGGATGAATCTGGAGACTACCATGCTAAGTGAATTAAGTCAATCTCCCCAAATACAAATATGAAATGTTTTCTCTGACATTCGGAAGCTAATCTACACTAAGGAGGGAAGAGGGGAAGAATACAAGTTCCAGGTATTAGACAAAGGGAAATGAAGGAAAAAGAGTACGGTAAGGAAAGGAAATGAATGGTAAGAAAAGGAATGAACCTGACATAATTTTGCTGTGTACATATAGGAACACAATGCAGAGAATGTCACCTTTATGTACATCAAATGCCTGGGGTCCTAATTAGATTAAGATATATTCCATGCTTCTATATTATATCAAAATGCGCTCTACTCTCATGAATAACTAAAAAGTAACAAAAAACATAATAAAAAATGACACTTTAATTTGCATGTTTAAGTTAACAATCCAGGGGGCTTGGTTTGTGGCTTAGTGGTAGAGCACTCGCCTCGCATGTACAAGACGCTGGGTTCGATCTTCAGCACCACATAAAAATAAATAAGTGAAATAGAGGCATTATGTCCAACTACAACTAAAAAAAATATTAAAAAAAGATAACAACCCAGGTTTGAGTTAGACTTGTTCCCTATGAAAACCCCCAGAGAGAGATCCATGTGCTAGTAACTTAGGAAAGACTCATTCCCAGCAGAAAGAGGTAATGAAGTCAAGGAAATCAGGTACAGAAGGCAAAAAAGTCTAGAAAGTATAGAATTTAAGGGAAGGTAGCATGTGTCTGAAAGATGCTCTTCATAAGGTTGGGACCCTAATCTGACTGGGCTTCCCTGTGTCAGTTATCAAGAATATTAGGAGACCAGGTGTGAGAACAGAGCAGAGTTCAGAATGTAAACAAGAAGTGTAGATGGAAGGGCAGGTCAGGGCTACAAGGCCATGGGAAATACAGATAAGACCCAACAGAGGCTCCATCTGCTGTTGGAGACAAGCACAGGTGAAAAGAAATCACTGCAGAAGGATGAGCTACAGTCTTATAGAGTTAAAAGGAGTCAAGTGCATCCCAGAGCCAACATACCTGAAGCCTGAAGGCCAGGGAATCTGCATGCTAGTTTCCTCTTGCTCATCAGAATTTTTCTTGTAATTATTTTCTGTTTGCAGACACCTGTGCCATCATTGAGGACATGCTCTGTAAGTATGTGCAAGTAAGACAGGATTTGTAAAATCCAATAGCACCCAGATATATTTGCCAAACACTAGAAAATCAGAGTGGAGGTAGGTTGTGCTTTGGGGAAGAAAGAGATAATAAAAATCAAGCAAAATCAAAGGAGAAACAAACACATTATTAAAGAAAGGAAAACTCATCCTAAGGAATTAAAAAGTATGCATAATAATGATATACTTCATGTATACCCATTATATATGATAAAGCACATGTATAAACAATGTGTAATACACACAAGAGGGATCTCTATATTTATCTGATGGACAACTGCTCCTTTGGGCTCTTGATTGCACCTGTGCATGGGAAACTTGCATCTATGATATGTATGGGCTCACATGTCCACTCAAAGGCCCTTGGGCCTTCTCAGAGGAAGTTGAAAGGAAAAGAGGGTTCAGTAACAATCCCAATTCTTCCTTTGCTAACCACTCCTGGAAAACCCATCTTTTATGTCCCTGCAAATTGACCCAACCTAGCGACCCAGGCACAGTGACAGAAATCATGTGTCCAATGGACATGTCATCTTTTGTACATGTGCCTAGGTATTCTTGGGTGGGTGGTGCCCATACAAAAGTTCCTAAAATAAAGTAATCCAATTGACAAAGAGGGCTTTGAAGTAACAATGTGTTCATGTTTATTATCCAAATATGATTAATCTTAGTTACATTTTCTGGAGAGAACATTCTACAGAGACACCAGGGCATGGGACAAAAAAAGGAATTTATTGATCTTGATCCACAGGCAGAAAAGATCATGAATAGAAATGGTGAACATCATATTTTTCTTTGCGGGGAGACACCAGAGATTTAACTCAGGGGACTTGACCACTGAGCCACATCCCCAGCCCTATTTTGTGTTTAATTTACAAATTGGGTTTCACTGAATTTCTTAGCACCCCACTGTTGCTGATGCTGGCTTTGAATTCATTCTCCTGTCTCAGCCTCCTAAGCCACTGGGATTTTTGGCCTGAGCCCCATGCCAAGCACAGCGGACATACTTTAAAGACAGAATCAGTCAGAGTCTCTGAAGTGCTCATGATGTGCTCCCTCTTAATTGCAACCTACATGCAAATATATGGCTGACACAGAAAAGGCAACAATGAAATAAACCTGACCAGGCCATAGGAAAACAGCAAAGGTTAAGATCCACCTGACCTCTGTACCTACTCTGAAACAAAATGGGTCTCCTGCCTCTACATGCATATATCTCAGCCTACACAGTAGAGTTGAATGCAGAGAATTTTTGCTTTCTCAGGAAGACAAGTTAGATTCATCTAAATTATGATAGGAGTACTCACTGGCTTCATCCACAGCAGAACTGACTTTAGGCTCAGCTGATGAGAAGACAGAGCTTCTGACAAGTTCTTGTGTGTTAGATGAATTAGGATGATCCGAGGGTAGAAAATAAGTTTTCCCCAGCAGGAGGTCATCCTCTTTCTCCTCCTGCAGTTCACCACTGGGAATGCTGAGACAAGGAAGAATAACAGAAAAAAATCAAGGTGGTTTAGAAGCTACAGCCTCCCAGTTGGTCCTGATTTAAAGATGAAGGGTGGAGTCCCCAAACAGATCCCTCATTTCAAAAGTGATCCATAAAATTATTTTCATCTGACGAACATAGTTCAGGTGCCATGGTATGAGAGAGAGAGGGAGAGCACCAGTGTCCAGTGTACTGGCCAGATTACAAGCTGAAGAGAAAGGAGGCTCAACTTCATCTATAAAGTACAACTACAGAAGGATCATACAATGAGAAGCAAAGCTGTAGTTGAACCTAGGGCAGGACTGATATTGACACTTACATATAGATGGCCAGCAAATACAGCCTGGTACATGAGAGAGTGCCCAAAGAATGTGTGCCTTCTAGAACTTTTTCTATCCATTTTTTTTTGACATAATACTTTTTTTGGGGGGGGGGTGAAAGGGGTAGAAAGGGAGCATATTTCTGCTTTTCTTGCTATGACATACCTGTCTGCGATTATCAGGCCATAGTACAGAAAGATACTATGCCTCTAATTCTGATTATTCAACTTAAAAATAAACAAGTGATTTTTGTTAAAAGGAAGAAATGCCCAAGACTGACTGTGCAGTTCTTCTCAGTCACACTCACTGTACCAGCACCAGGAAGATAAAAGATAACCTGGCTAAAGGGCTCCATCACACTGGGCTTAGTCAACATCACCACTGCCAACAGTAGTCTTTTTTACATTTGGTCATCAAATGTGTCTACTTTTGACCTCATGGTCTATTCTTTCAGGTTATCCTTAACCCCTTATTTTGCCCTTTCTTACAATCTCCAGATTATTTGTTGTTACCTGGAATTCAGTGAATTTTGGTCTTTTTCATCATCATTTTCATGGTTTTCTGCAAACAATTCAAAAACATCCAGGAGTCATTACATAGTGCTGTTTCACCCATCTCAACACAGAGCCCATGTGGGTTCTTCAGTCACCTTGGCTAGACAGGAATAAGATCTGCAGGAAATCTTGAGAGTTATTGCAATTTAGATCAGGAATGAGCAGAAGAAGGAGTCATGGAAAATGGAGTGGGCTAAGGGGTGAAGACAAAATGACTCCAGACCTGTTTGGGTCTGCCACCTAAAGCCCAGATGAAGTTCAGTTGTCATAATCTTTCCCATCAGTTTTCACAATTTTCCTCTGTGTGTACAAGATAAGAATCCAGGGTTGACTTAGTCCTGTTTGCCAAGGAGGGTCCAAGAAGGAGCCATGTTCCCAGGAGAAAGAGGCAGCGGAGTCAAGGAAGGTGGTTAGATCAAAAGTGTGTGATTCCAGGGAAGGTGGCATGTGTCTGAAAGATGCTCTTCATGGGATTAGGACCCCCAATTAAGCTGGGCTTTCCCGTGGCAATTACAGGGAATATCAGGACAGCAGATGTAGGAACAGAGCAGACTTCAGAATGCAAACAGGAGGTGGAGATGGAAGGGCCTCTCAGGGTGGGAGAACATAAAATAGAGACATAAGACCAGACAGTCTCCATCTGTTTTGGAAAGAACCAATGGTGAAGAGAAAACACAGCAGAAGGAGCTACATCCTCATAGAGAAAGCTAAAATGGGAAAGTGCATCCCAGAGCCACAGGAGCTGTCACCACTCTACCCGAAGCTTGAAGTCCAGGGAATCTGCATGCCATTCTCCACTTGCTGAAGAGTTGTTTTCTTTTCATGATCTTCTCTTTCAGGACACTCATGGTATCAGTGAGGACATGCAGCTCACATCCAGGTGTTTTGACAGCCAAGCCTCCAAGGGCATCACCCTCAAGTGTGGGAAGGTTCTGCAGTTCAATGCAAGTATCCAAATTCAGTTCTGAAAATAAAACAGGAACTATTATCCTGTGACATACCTATTGACCCCAAAGAGTCACCTAATCAAGAAAGCAGCCTTGCACAAGAAAGTCTAAGTATTGATGTGTAGCTTATAGAGACTGATACTTTCAGGGCTGGGGTTGTAGCTTGGAGTTAGAGCACTTGCCTCAAATGCATGAGGCCCTGGGTTCTATCCTCACTACCACATAAAAATAAAGACATTGGGACTGATGCTTTCATTTTGTTGATGATTCTGGCATATCCAGTATGATAAACTTGACAGGAGGCAAGTGTGCTTCCAATTCTTGAAAATATTCAAGAAATATGGAAGTTATAGACACCTATAGCTCCCCAGTATAAAAGGCAATAATAACACTAGAGATCTAGACAGAGCTTTTAATCAGATAGAGATTATCAAAGTTAAGCAAAATCATAGTAGAAGGAAAACTATATGAAAGTAGAGAACTGGGGAAGAATCATCCCTGGAATATTTTAAATCTTACTATGACTGACTTATTTTATATACAGGCATTATTACTAATAGAACTACTGTATATGCCTAACATATAATGGATACATCTGATGAACAGAAAATTATGAACATTTACATGTGGGATTGTATAATATCAATATTCTGGCCACTAGAAGTCAGAAATAATTTAGAGACCTGAGGGAAAAAAAGAGAGATGTTTGAAAAGCAGATGTTCAAAAATTCCCTGTGAGACACCAGAACACTATCATCCAACTGAGCCTGTAGGCTGAGTCTTGACTGGGATTGTGGGATCATCCTAGAGAGTTCAGCATGAAGAAAAGATGGTGAACCTCCCTAAATTATCACATGTGCTTCAAGAACTACACACCAGTGACACACACTGAGCCCATGCCAGGGAGTGCTCCACATGAGGGGCAGGTGTTTCTCCTCTTGCATGACCCTCAGAGGTTTGTAATGAGTGCAAGGTTGCCCACATCTGTCAGATGAGTGTGCTACCTGACATGAGAACCACAGGCTCCAGAAGCTGATATTGAGGGAGACAGAGAATCAAGATGAACACAACCCAGATTAAGGGGGCAGGAGGGACTGAAACTCAGTCTTCACATCTGAGCAGAATTGAGTCCTTGTGAGGACACTGGCAACATGGCTGTGGAGACAGATGAATGGAGAGGATGGACTCAGTGTGGAGTCATCAGGGAGACCAATTTGTGCACTTTCTGTGTGAAGGTGTCACGTTAATTCAAAGAGATGAGAAAAGGAGAAAAGTGAGCTGGATATGTCAGTGCACACACTTGTGGGCCCAGGATTGGTACTATTACTGAAAAATTGCTCTATATCAAATGAAAATATCTTTTGTGAAATTATATTTATCAAATCACCAGAAGTTATCTGAGGATTTGAGATTACAGAGTCAAAGCTTTCATTAAAAATTTTTATTTTTATTGAACTGGTACTATGGAAATTATTTTAATAAACAATGAAAGAGATGAAAGCACCTAAGATATGCACTTGGTAAAGGCCAGCCCAGGACCTGAGAGTGTATCTAACCCTAGGCCCCAGGCTCCAGCTCACATCACTATATCAGAGAATCGCAGCTTTCAGTCTGACCGAGAGAACATGCTTCTTCACAGTAAAGGAAACAATTAATAACGTGAAGAGAGAGCCTACAGAATGAGAAAAGATTTTTACCACATGCACCTCAGACAAGAGTATTCAATCCTCAGGATGTATTAAGAACTCAAAAAACTAAAAACCCCAAAGAAAAGAAAACATTAAATAACCCAATAAACAAATGGGCAAAGGACTGAACATGCACCTCCCAGCCGAAAAAATACTAATGGCCAAAAGATACACAAACAACTCTTTATCATCTCTAGCAATTAGAGAAATGCAAATTAAAACTACACAGAGATTCCATCTCACTTGAATTAGAATGGCAATTATAAAGAATTCAAGTAACAATAAATGTTGGTGGGGAATGGAGTGAGAAAGGTTCTCTCATACATTCTGGGTAGGACTGAAAATTAGAGCAGCCACTATGGAAAGCAGTATGAAGATTCCTTAGAAAACTTGGAATGAAACCACCATTTGACATCATCAACAGATGAATGGATAAAGAAAATGTAATGTATATAGAGAATGGAATATTACTCAGCCATTGAGAAAAATAAAACAATGGCATTTGCCAGTAAATGGATGGAACTGGAGATATCATGCTAAGTGAAATAAGCCAATCCCAAACACCAAAGGCTATATGTTCTGACTTGTAGATGCTAACCAGAAACAAGGGAGGTTGGGGAAGGGAATAATAGAAATCTACTGTATTGGACAAAGGAAAATAAAGGGATGGGAGGGGAGAGAGAAACAGGAAAGACAATAGAATTAACTGGACCTAACTAGCCTTAACTAGCCTTGTATTTGAATACATAACTAGGGTAAATTCACATCATAAACCAAAAGAGCGGGATCATCGACAGGATAAGTTATACTCTAGTAATGTGTAATTTGCAAAATACATTCTACTGTCGTATGTTACTAAACAAGAACAACAACAACAAAGGCAGGTGTCCAGAAAAGAGTGTCCCTGAAGAAAAATCATCCACTTAAGATGGCTTTGAAGAAAAAAATGAGTTCAAGGCTATTTTCTCAGTATTATTAAACTCCATCACTGTTTGTAGAGAGGACATTCTATTGAGACTCAATGACGTGATTGAAATAAAAAGATTTCTTGATCTCTCTCCCCAGGGAGGAAAGATCATGGAAAGAATATAGGATACCATGGAAAGGGGTGTCGAGTGGTTGTATAACATTCCCTCTCTGCATTTCGGAAGCCTATGATTCCTTGTGGACTATGTACCACCTACAATCCATACACATGTACAGTCTGTTGCCACCTGGAGGCTGTTAGCAGCTATAAGCAATGCAGCAGAGGAGCTGGCTCCTTATTGTAAATCAATTGTATGAAACTGTGAAGAGATATCGGGTCCATAATCCTTATATTTTCCACATACTACAGAGGCAAATTGGACATTCCTCCTGATATAATTGTGTTCTATGTCCCTAGGGAAATGAATAGATGTCCTCAGAAATTAAACTGACTGGAGGTTTCCAGCAGCCTCATGTCAATCCAAGTCAGGCTCAGGAAGAACTGGGTACAAGAGGGCCTGCTGCCCACTACTGTGTTCTCCACACACTCTCCTTGAAAATCCCTCATTCTCACCACGATCTGCTTCAGTTTTCTCAAAATTTCTTCAATCTGACTGTTTGGCTCCATCACCCTGAGAACACACCTCATCATACTCTCATTACTGGTGTCTAGATTCTTCCACTCTCCTCCTCACTACCTTCTCTGGTTGTGAAGTCCCCCAAAGATCAACTCTCCCGTCAGGTTTACTTTTGTTAAGATACAGCTGCACAGTGTTACCCATGCTGGCCTCACACTCCTGGCCATGAGAGAACCTCCTGCTGGGACCACTGAGCCCAGCCTCACTAGCCTTCTAACTCACTGTCCTGCTCTTACCATGTTCCCTCTCTGCTTGTGAAAACTGTATTCCTACATCCCCCTGAATAATTTCAACTCCCCATCTTGCATTTGAAGTCCTCATTCCTGGCCCCACAAGGTTATCCAACATCACATCCCAACACTCCCATACACCATCCTTCCTTGTCAGGCTGTCTCCTCCCTGACTCTCACTCTGCTTCACTGTCTTCCAGCAATCAGGTCTTTGTCTACAGATGCTGCTCCCTGCCTCTCATGTACTGTGTGTCCCCAAGTCTCAGTTCATCCATCATTAATCATCTGTCACTGAAGACACTCAGTAACATGCATGAGAGATCCTCTTGACCTGAAGGAGAAAGTATCTTAAACCAATATACCTGTTTGTGAAAGCAATGGTGAAACAGACAAAAAAGGAGATTAGACCTGGAAGGATTGAAAATGGCCACTGACACAAGAATCTCTTCATGGACTCTTGGCAACGTGGACAGTTTCTTCACAAAAGTCTTGTATGCCATGCTTACTACCAGCCACTCTATCATTACATAATTTTGGTGGGAAGGAGAACTCCTTTTATATGTCCAACCCCTGACATCCTGGCCCATTCCTTTTCATGAAATCCTATTTAGTCTCATTATATCAAAAACAAATCTCCTCCCCTTCAATCTACTTCTTTCAGTTCCTTGAGGCTGGATCCCTCAATCATTGTGTACAATATTTTTTCCACTGTGTCTAAACCTCCAGCCCCTCCTATATATAGTGTCTATTATGAAAAGTGGCCAAATCTGTGAAGTCCCTTGGGAAAGTCTCACCTTCCCACAAGGATATTACATTTAAACTACCTTGAACTCAGACTGAAGGGCTCTGGGGTAATTTAGTCTCAAGGTGGCTGTAGCTCAATGTAGACTCGCTCTCTCTACCACTTCTGTGAATGACCACAGAGCCAGGTCTACCCTCTAGGTCATCTGCAATAAATATTTTAAATTGGGTTAGAATTTTGTCATGTTTTCTGTTGCCTGCTTTTAGCAGGGAGGAACCCTGCTGACATTTTTCAAGGCTCACAGTAGAAGATCCTCTACAACTATTGGAGCCATTTATCAAATTCTAAAAGTATTGTTACATGCCATTAGTGGGCAAGATGGGAAAGTCCTCAACAAAATATCAAGTTGTAGCTTAGTTATATTCATGTTGTTTCTGCAGGGCTTTCTGTGTACACAGAGGATAGGTCTGAGTAGAGAGGTCAGCACCACTACTGTAGTTACAGCTGTGTCCTGTTCACAATATACACATTAGGGTCAGAGAACCCACACAGGATGAATATTTGTACGATTAGAATGCTCTTTTTCTTCATTTCAGATTCAGGTATAAAGGTGACTGTGTCCAGCTCTATTTGGAGGGAATGGATGAGGCACTGGCTCTTCCCAGGGACAAAGTATACTGATTAATAGCTCAACAACCCATGTGAGAGGCCTTATGAATTCTTTGTTCCAGAGAAGCAATGTCTCTGTTTCTGTTTGAAATTGTCTCAAAAACATTTGTAACATACAGAATTAGGAATGGGTGAACACCCAAACCAGCCTCATCTTTGAAAGATCAGGCTGCACAGCAGTAAAAATATGTTGGCTGAGGAGTCAGGCAGACATGGGCCCTGTGTTCCCACCACACACTAGTGGAGATTTGGGGGCAGTGACCATGCTGAATCTCAGTGTCCGCAGCACTACTGTAGAGACACCACCAACTGTGGACAGTGTCTCTTGAGGATTTAATGGAGTAGTCTGTATACAGAGATCACCTGGCAGTGGTTATAGTTCACCACATGTATTGTATTTCTGTTTCTGAAATGTTGTGACACTGAGATTAAACCTTTGCATCATTGCACCTCAGTGGAAATGGGAAAAAGAAAAAGATGGTCACACCTGAAAAGGCACTGACTAAAGCAAGGGTTGGGAAATAAATTTGGTCAGTTAATTTTACTATAAAACATTCGGATACAGGGAGACATCACAGACTTCTGCTCTTCCTAAAAACTGATTTAATGAGTAAAGACTCAAGAATTTCAAAAGTTTATCTGAGGAAAAGTTGAACTCTACCTTGAGAGAGAGGAAAGAAGAATATATTTTTTTTCTCTACATACTCTATAAAGCTACTATCACTCAGGGCTCTTGTTCAACAAGAGTGACAATCCTGGAACTTGTGGAGAGAAATGCTCTCTGCTGTCTGAATAACTGGGCCAGTTCCCCATCATGTACACTGGCCATTGACAATTTACATGAGAACATAACTCTCAGATGGAACAGATGATTCGACATGTAATCTCTGGAGGAAAGAATCATTTGTGCTCCTTTGGGTTGAAAACTGCAGCAATGTATGGTGGAACAGAAACAGGAATGATTGACTGAAGGATAGCCTTCTCAGAGGAAGCTGAGAAACTGAGTCAACACTCAAGAACCATAAGAGACTTCCATATGATTTTTGAGTATTCTATCTCATGAAAAGAGGAGAGGAAATCATTAGAAAATAAATGCAATTTCCAAGGACACTGCAGAAGGAATGATTTAACCCCTTTAAAGACTGAGGTCTGACCAATCCCTCCTGGAACAAGTTGTAGTGATGTCTGTGAGGTGCTTCTAATCCCCTCCTCCTAACTCCAGTCTACTCGCAACTATGGCTGGCACAGTGCAGACCAGGATTAAAAATAAACTGACCTGGCAAGAAAAATAACAAAGCTTCAGATCCACCTGACCTCTACACCTGTTGAGAAACAAACTGGGTCTCCTGGCTCTGCAGGCATATGTCTCAGCCTAGATAGTGGAGTTGAGTGCAGAGAATTTGTGATTTACCAGAGACAAGTTGCATTCATCTGAATTAGGATAAAAGTACTCACTGGTTCCATCCACAGTAGAGCTGACTTTAGGCTCATGTGATGGGAACACAGAGCTTCTGACAAGTTCTTGTGTGTCACATGAATCAGGATGACCAGAGTCCCCAAAATATTTTTCATCCAGCTGGAGGTCATTCTCTTCCTCTTCCTGCAGTTCACTGTTGAGACTACGGGGACAGCTGAGGCAGGGAAGAACAAAAGATGAAATCATGGTGGTTTAGAAAATTACAGTCTCCCAGCTGGTCCAGATTCAAAGATGAAGGGTGGAGTCCCAAACAGGTGCCTCCCTTCAAAAATGATTCAAAAAACCATTTTCATCTCAAGGACATAGTTTAGGTGCCATGGTATGAGAGAGACCAAGGGCCACCATTGCGCAGTGTACTGATAACAAGATAACAAGCTCAAGAGGAAGAGGGCACAGCTCTGCCTATAAGGTACAGTCACAGAAGGATCACACAATGAGAAGCATAGCAGGGGCCAACCTTGTGCATAAAGCATGGTGAATTTTAGACACAAGTGTCTGATCAGTAGTCTCCTGAATTAAAGAGTCTCAGAGACATTTTGCCTTCTTTGCACATCCATATTATGACATGATGTCATTTTTGTTCTATCTACTTTTCTTGCTATGGAATACCTGTTGATGAGCTCAGGCTAACAGTACAGAAATGATTTTTGGATCTCATCCTGAGTTTGACCTTTACAAAGGGAACACATGATTTATTTAAGATCTAGAAGTGCCCAAGGCTGCTCAGTTCTTCTTGAGCAGACTCACTCTTACAATACCATAAAGAAGACAGAGAACTTTGCTAATGGGTTCCATCATCTTGGATAGAATCAACAACTTCACTGCAATCAGCACTCCTACTGTGCCTTTAAGAAACTTTGACTACATTTGACCTTATGCTCTGTACTTTTAGGATTCCTGAACCCATTTTATTTTACCCATTTTTTTCTAGCCCCTGGTCATTCGTTGTTACCTGAAATAAAGTGACTCTTCTTTATCACTGTCCTCATTGTCATGGTGTTCTGTAAACATATTCAGAAATGTAGAAGTCATTAAATAACTCCACTTTACTCATTCCAGTACAGACACCTCCCTCAGAAGAAGACATAATTTATGTATATATAATTCAGGGAGCAACTAAGGGACTTAACCTGGAAGAACTCACATGTTGAGTTTAAAGAAATAGTCTGAGATGCTATGCTGATCCATCATGCACAACGTCTCTGACTGGGTGGATCATTATTATGGAATGCTCTTCATGTAACTGGACAAAGTCAAAATGCATTTTGGTCTCCTGATCCCTTGATACTCTTCCAGGTTCTTCTGGATTTCACTAACTGCAGCTTCCTTCCTTCCACAAAGCTCATTCCAAGACTTAGTGGCTCTGGGCCCCCTCACAATTCTCAAACAGAACCAGTTTCATTCTCTATGAAGAGGATTAAAATACCTGAGCCTCATTTTTCTCAATACTAGGGATTATTTTTAAGGATCTCAAAGTTTACTTTGGCAGTGTACTAGAAGGAAATTCCTCTTTCAGAACTTTTCTGGTATAAACCAATATTTCCACCACCTGATTCTAGCATTTTAATGTAAGCAAGATTAACCATTTCAATGTTTTTTTTTTTTTTTTTTTTTTGGTACTGGCGATTGAACTTAGGGGCACATGACCACTGCACTACATCCCCAGGCCTATTTTGTATTTTATTTAGTGATAAGGTCTGAGTTGTTTACTGCCTTGCTTTTTCCTGAGGCTGGCTTTTTAAATTTTTTAAATTTTTTTTAGTTTTAGGTGGACACACAATATCTTTATTTTTATGGTGCTGAGTGTTGAACCCAGTGCCTCATGCATGCTAGGTGACTGTCCTACCACTTGAGCCACATCCCATGCCCTCTGAGTTGGCTTTAAACCCAAGATCCTCCTGCCTCAACCTCCTGAGCAGCTGGGATTATAGGCTTGTGCTTGTAATCAAAGGATCAAACATGAGCAAGAACACTGTAGGAGAGATCAGTTGTCCTAGGTTGTAAGAATAAGGTCATGCAGAGCCCTGATATGCACACACATAAATGGTACCTGTGAGTAGGTTACAGTCTCTACAACTTCCCTGCTCTTGTTAGTTCTAGGTTTACCATCCTGAATTTGTCACTGGACCCTCAGAAGTATAATTAATAGGAGTGCATTTGTGTTTTAATGGGGTAGTCATGAGCTGCAGCTAGACAAAGGGAGACTTCATGCTCACCCAAGACATCAGCACTGAAGCATGGGGGCTGGTGGATATCTGATGATTCAGAGTGACTGGGGCAAGTGTTACAGCCCTCATTCAATACGTCCTGCAGGATTTCTTTCTCCTCCTGTGGGGCTTGTTTCAGACTGGAGGGATAAAGAGTACGATTAAATGAGAGTAGTAAATATGAGTCCCAGTTGGTCTAAATAGAGGCCTAAGGGAGTGGTCACAGAAGGGCAAGAGGGTACTCCTTTCAAAGAGAAAGAAAATGATCCTCCTAGGATGTGGGCAGGGTGCACATGTCTTCATGACAGGAGATAGGAAGAGGGGCTCAATCTACTGACTAGAAAAGAGCTGAGGACAGAGACTCCACTCTCCCTGTGTGATACAACCATGAGCCACAGCATACACAGAAAATGGACTTTATGTGTGTGTGTGTGTGTGTGTGTGTGCATGCATTTTTATATGTGTGTGTGTGTATGTGTATTCCCCCCACCCAAGGCTATGACATTCCTGCCAAAAAGTCTTATCAACCAGAAAGAAACCAGATTTATATCTCATACTCAATGGACCCATACAAGACAGGAGATGTAGATTCTGTGAGGTAAAAAAACAAACAAACAAAAAAACAAAACATTCAGTTAATTTGATTACTTCTAGTTGGATACAGACAGGAACGACAGAGAAAAGAAAAACACCTCCTTAAAAGATGGACTTTTTCCGTGATTGAGGAATGCAGTCATACCAGCAGCTTGTGTTTGCCTTTGCATGTGAATAGTGTGGACACTTTGCACCTCTTGGTTTGCTCATCTGGGGACCCTCCTCATATTTAACCCATCCTCTTCCAGGCTCTTAACACTCATTGTTACCTGGGAGCCAGCAAGTCCTGTTCTTTTCCACTCTCCTCCTCTGCACCACTCCCTGAAATCAAATTCAGAAACATCCAGTCAGTCAATGAGTAGTTTCTACATCACTCACTACAAACACAGGGGAAGCCTGAACTGAATGGAGAGTCATTAGTCCCAGACCTTTACCAACACGGCTGTTATATGTCTGTGGATCTGATATGGTACAAGAGAATACTGTTAAAAAAGGTTTGAGCTATTCTTGAGGATGAAAAGGCATTTTCATGTCTCCAGTAGAAATCAGTAACTGGGAATTAACCTATGCCCACCCTACACTTCCCTGTAAACTAAAAGTGGCTGTAGTCTTTGTGTTTCATTATTCCATTGTTAGTAAACTGAAGGCAAAATAACAATATCTTTACTTCTGGAAATGATGGATTTCCTTTTGATGAAAGAAAAGAGGAGAAAAAAATTTGGAGAGAATCTTTTTCTCAGAGGGGAAACAGACAATCATACCTCACTTTAGTGACCATAAACCTATCTGCAACTTACGATATTTCTGGAACTGGTTGGCAAGGGTATACACGGTAGATTGACATAAGATGAATTTTTCTTCCAGATCCCGGAAATTCAGTTTGTGTTCTTGTAATTCAGCTTGTAGTCCCCGTATGATTTCTTTAAGTTTCATCTGAGGCTCTCCATCAAGGTTCATTTCATCCCCTCCATCAGGGGAAGGGCTGAAGAATACTGCCATGTTTGTACAGTAAATGTACAGCCAGGACCTGCAAAGAAAACCCAAACATGTTATGGGTTAAAAACAAGAGAATCCAAGAGCTGGCTGCAGTGGCAAACGCCTATAATCTCAGAGGCTCAGAAGGTGAGACAGAAGGATCTAGAGTTAGAAGTCAGCTTGAGCAATAGCAAGGTGTTAAGCCACTCAGTGAGACCCTGTCTCTTAATAAAATACAAAAAAGGGCTGCATATGTGGCTAAGTGTTTGAGTGCTTCTGACCCAAATATTTAAAAAAATAATAAAATAACCCAAGTAGAATTCATCAGGACTAAGGGAAGACAGCAGCTGTCATGATTCACTTACTGTTGAGAAACAAGTACTCAGCAGTCCACAACACTTGAAACTCCTTCACCTTTCAAACAAGGATTCACACACCTGAGTCTATAGCGTGGACTCAAGACAGAAATGAGGAGGTAGGGCTGAGTGCGCTAGGTAACAGTCTAACAGAATCAGAAGGTTGGAGATGTCATGGAATGTGGGAGCCTCTGCCTTCCAATTGGCTCATGATGGCTGATCCACTGGTTTCTTCAGAAGGTCAGTACAGACGTAGACCACCACTCATTGGGCAGTCTCAGTACTTGTGTACCCTCATGCCAATGTTACCAACTTTTCTTTGTACCCTTCTCCAAACACCATATTTCACATTACTCCTATAGGTATATGTTGAGAATCCTCGAAGTAAAAATGGTTTCCCAACAAGTTAAAATTATCTACAGGACTACCTCATTATTTCCTTAATAATAAAGTGGATCATAAGGTTTTTCCTCAAGGGAACAATGCAAAACTGTCAATGTAATATAGCCATAATGTTCTTCTCTGAATATGCCATTATTTCAAAATCCACTAAAAATACAGAACAAAGAGTAAACCATGAGTGTTTGAAATTGTTTTCTGCACTCTCTCAATATTATTTTGTTATACTCCATTTTTATTGTGGCTTCTTTTCTCTCACTGGGACATCTGTTGGTGTACAGGACTCTGAAGGAATTCCTTACTTATTATAAAAGTTCCAATTGGCTCAGGCAATAGGAACATGGAAAGGAGAATAGAAACATGGAGGGGAGCCATGCTAAGTCTTTGTGAACCCTCAACTGTGGGACGCTCCTTGGAACAAATTTTCCAGATCCCTCTTACTAAGTCCAAAGCAGATAATGTCCAGTGCTGACTCTGCTCTTCATGGCAATCTTCCCTTCACTAGGTCAGGCTACTGGTGTCTGCAATCAATGTTCTCACCTACTGAGAACCATGGCTGAATCTGAAGCAGATACATTAAGCTCTTTTCAGTAAGGATTGGATACCCTTCCTAGCATGCTGCAGGGAAATGAGCCCAGTGCTTTACCTGTCTAAGCTCAGCAAATGCATTCATTTGGTTTAACTCACTTATAATGTAAGTTCTCTATATACATGGAGATTTTACATTTTATACACATCACAGGGTAAACTGAGGAGCAAAGCAGGGGAGTTAGTTTATTCTGCTTCTATGAACACAAGAGTCATCGACTCTCATCCACTTGAATGTCAGAAAGCCAGGCTTTTAGCCACACCTTCCTCCCTTTGGACTGCAAACCTGAAAATTACTTCAATTATTTACCTGCATTTGAAATGAAGTTTGAGTAAAAACAAGAGTTCAACTTTGAGGAATGACAATATTAGTTTGTTTTGAAGTGGACAGAAAATGCTGAGGTCTAGAGAAAACATCACAATAATCTTCGCAAGGAAGAACTTATGTGTCTTACTTACCCTGCCTCTTTCTCCAGCTGGCCAGAACATACTCAGTATCTATTGATGTCATTAAAATCATCTTCAGATCTTGAGAATATGGATTTCTATGAGCCAAACTGGAGAGCAGGTGTTGGTCTGAGAAGTCATCCATCATTATGCTGGGACCTGTTGGAAACAACTAGTAGGGGGATCAACCTGACTACCAACATTTTTTTGATACAGCACTGGCTACACTCACCAATGAGTCCACTATCAGTTCTTTCACTTGCTGTTTACGAGACTGATAGTTCTGTATAAGCTAAGATTATGTTCGACCCATCTCTGTGTTCACAGTTTCCAGTGAGGCCAAGCACTGAGGCAGGTTACACTCAATGAATGCATAAAAGTGGTTGCATACCACAGTTATTACAATGAAGTCCCTTTACAGTGTCATCTAAAGCCTTCTAGTTAGTGTCCCCTTCAATGAGTCCACAAGTGCCACATACAGAGTCCTGCACATGACTCTGCAGATGTGAAGTAAAGAAAACTGTCTTGAGAACAGTTTGTTTCCCACCTATAATCCACATTGCACTCTAGGGTTTGTAATCAGTGCTTATGTCAGTTTTAATTTTTAAAAAATTTTTAGTTTGTATAAAAGTTAAAGGTTGACTGAAGAAAAGACTTACACATTGACTTATGCTTGTCCTAAAAGATAGGTGTTAGAAAAGCATCCATGTGCCAGTGATTTACGAAGACCATGCCTCCCAGGAGAAAGAGGGAGTGGAGCTGAGGGAGCTGGGAAGAAAAGGCAAAACAGCCTACAAAGTGTGTGATTTCAGGGACAGCACCATGTGTTTAAAGGATAATTTTTATAGTATTTGGACACTGAGTTGGCT
This sequence comes from Spermophilus citellus, assembly GCF_964194105.1. Taxonomy (NCBI): domain Eukaryota; kingdom Metazoa; phylum Chordata; class Mammalia; order Rodentia; family Sciuridae; genus Spermophilus; species Spermophilus citellus. The sequence goes on along the minus strand of NC_138191.1, from coordinate 27,962,221 downwards.
CTGCGTCAGTGTGGCAGTTACAGAGAAGAGCAAGACAGCCGCTTTGGATACAGAAAAGAGTTCGGAGTGAAAACCATAGAAGTGAGCCAACCTTATGCATAACCAAAGTTGAATTTTACACTCTCCTATCAAGTGAATATAGCTTCCTTCATGTGGAAAGTCCCACAGAACTTGTGCCTTCTAGGCCTCTTCCTGTCAATATTTTTACATCATATGATATATTGGTGTTGTTTGTGTAGCTGCTGTTTTTGCTATGGCAGAACTGTCCAGGATCTTGGGATAACACTGCAGAGAGAAGTTATTCATGTCATTCTCATTTTAGTTCTTTTAAAGGAACAACTGACTTTTTTTTAAGGGAGAAAGTCCCCAAGACTTCTCAGACAGATGATAAAAATGCTCAGCAGAAAACAGGCAATACAGAGTGGTTTAGCAAGGGAAACCAGTGACACCAGCAGATGGTTTTTACCTTTGCAGCTATTTTGGCCTGTTTGTGTGCTCCTTTTTGTCTGACAATTACCCTCCCAGGATGATTCCCTGGGGGCCAGTGATTCAAGTGATGCTTTTTCTTCATCATGATGCTCTTCACTATTTCCTACAACTGAATTTATAAAAGCCCCTTTAGATATTAAGCAATTCTACCTCACTCGTTAAAAACACAGTAGCCTATCATGGCACAGATAAATTATTGGTATGAATTTAGAAAGATCTCATGCATTTCTTTAAAGAAATGGCCTGCCCAGGTATTCTTATCCATGAAACAGAGTAGTCCCTGTAAAATAGATCTCATGAGCAGCATGCTAGTTGTTTAACTGGGCAGAGGGAAAAATGTCTTTTTCTCCCCACATGAACAGAAACTGGAGAAAATTGGTAAACTTTGGGAAGCTCCAGCTGTACCTACCTGCTGTTACATGGTTGCTTCCCAGGCACGGTGATTTACCTCCCAATATGACTTTCATAGAAAACATACTCATTCCTCTTCAGGGACCCTGTCCCATGACACTCCATGCATCTGCGAACTACAGGACCCTCCAGGCCTGCTTTTATCACTTAACAAGGGAAAATTCTCTCCATTTCACCTCTTTAGTATTCCAGTGTACCCTACATCCCACCCTCAGATTTTACTACTTCAACTCCCTAAAACAAACCCTGGGAGTGACTTTAGAAAGTACACTCATAAACATTCTCCATTTGAATGCTACAGCTATCATGCAATGTGCATTAAGCAATATTTTTGAGAAGAGGAAACATAAACCAGAAAGGATACATCTCCCTTGGCCCACAATTAAATCAGCCTGCAAATTCCTTAAAAGTTTTCTTTCTTAGGCCACACTCTTTTCAATTTCACAAACTTGCACCTGTAACACGATCTTTCCTGAAACTATGCTAGGTAGTTGCTGCCTGCTATCTAAAAGGCACATGCCTGGTCTAGACAGAAACAGTGTTGGGATAGTATGACCTCTACCTTCTGGAAGAATCTACTGTCCTCCCCCTGAGGCAGTCCTCATCATTCAAGACTACACACAAAATGCAGATACCAGGAAAGCAGGTACAAATATCACTTGCCTAATGGAATCTCTCATGAGCTGGGCACTTTGGAGCAGCTTCCTGTGAGCAGGTCCTCTGGGCACCTTACAAAATGCTCTGCCAGCTTGCACTCCTCAGCCAGTTGCTTTTTCTCTCTCTTTTTTTAATAATTGTAGATGGATAGTTTTATTTGTTTATTTCTTTATGCCTTTTTTTTATGCAGTGCTAAGGATTGAACTAAGTGCCTCACTCATGTTAGTCAAGCACTCTGCCACTGAGATACAGCCCCATTCCATCACCTTTTTTTGTAAGCAGTGTACTCACTGGCCACATCATCCAGAGTAGAGTAAACCACATGTTTCTCAGAGAGGGAGGCTGGACTCTTGCTTGGGAGGCCAACAGAGTGAGACAAGTCATGACAGCTGGAATGAGTCAAAAGCACCCATTCAAGTTGACTTTCACGGGAATTTGAGAAGGAGGGTGGAGTGTGAGAGAGGGCTTCAGGTGCTCAGTTCACTGGTTAGGTAACATTGCTGGTGAGGAAGGAGACTCATCTTTCCCTGCATGGTTCAGGCATGTCATACCACAATGACAGCCATAACAGACAGTACAACCCCAGAGTCTTTTTCTTCCACATTTCTTGAACAAGTTCAAATAAATCAAAGTTCCTGAGGCATTATTGATTCCAAAAAGATGTTGGGCATTCAAGCTTTGTTCTTTAATATTTAGATTTTATATGATTTTGGTGTGGTTTGGTCATATTTCTTGCTATGGAATTCAACAAAGCCAACAAACTCAGGCCAAACCCACAGAAAATGTAGTGTGTCTCCTCCTAATTACCTTTTGCATAGGAGAGCATAGTGGTTCACTGTGAGTGCAGGAAACTTGACTTTAACACCATGGGAAAGACTGTCTCTAGATTGCTAAGGTAAAAACTAATGGAAGGTATAAATCAAGAAAAGAAACAATGGATCCCCTTCCTGCTTACCAGAATGGATGGAATAAGTACATTCTGTACTTTTTCTCTTCCTTGGGACCTGCAAAGACAGACACAAAGAATAACAACAAAAACTTATCCTTATGTCCTGTTACCAACCTGGTACCAATTTATTCACAGGGTGAGTGTATTCTTTATGTGATGAAAGGAAACTCTGAGGAGTACACTCAAGGAACTCTTGGGGTGTATCTTCTGAGAAATGGAAAGGTGTCCTTTCCTTAGTCACTGGTCAGATATCCCTTGTTTGGTCAATTAATAGCATCATACTCTATTTTTTGAATCTGGTGAACAGCTGAAACTATTCATTACCCCAATGATCAAGAAGAACTTAAAGACTGGCTTGTAGAACACTTTCTTCAAGACTCAGACCTTACTCCAGAAGCTAGTTTCTTTGATTTGAGATTATTTACAGGGACTGAAATAATGTGTGGGATCTATAGACCTTCCTTGAGGAAAGATCTTTTGTGCTACTGAGCAAACAGAATAATTTCTATTAAAGGGAGTGGAGTGTGTCAGGGTCTAGTCCAGGCCTTCAGGAATAATTCTAACACATTCATGAGGGACCATAAAAAAATATCTCCCATGATACAATCAAGAGCACTAACCTATTTGTACACTCACCAATCCTCAAAGTAGACTTACTGTTCAGGATCAAAAATTAGCAAGGACATTATAGGAGAGATCACCTGTTACAGCTTGGAGGAAAGAGACCATGCTGATCTCTGCTCCACACATGCATCAGTGATGCCTGTGGGACTGTTGCAATTTCCACAACCACACCACTCTGGTGATTCCTGTGTTCACCATCCTGAATTTTCACTGAACCCCAACAGAAATCTGACTGATATCAGTATAATTCTCTTTTAATGAACTACTCCCAAGCTGCATCAAGAGAAGTGACTTCATACTCACTAAGAGGTCAACACTGGAGCAGGGATGTTGGTGGATATCAGGTAGTTCACAGTAAATGGAGGATGTCTTACGGGTCTCATTAATGAGTCCTTCAGGGCTTCTTCCACTTCCTCCTTTTCCTCCTGTCCCTCTTTTTCAGCCTGGTGTGATGAAGGGTATGGTTAAATCAAGAAAGTCAGATGCAAGAGTCCCAGGTGGTTCTCAAAGAGGCCTAAGGGAGTGGTCACAGAAGGTCAGGGGAACTACCTTCTAAAAGAAAGAAACTGGTCCACCTAGGATAATGGCAGAGTGCTGCTGCTTTCATGGCAGATCATAAAAGAAGATGCACTGACTAGGAAATGAGCTGAGGATGATGGATTCTCAATGCTCCCTATTTGATACAAGCATGGCCCACAGCACCGACAGAGAACACAACAGTGGCTCCAACTTTTCTATAAATTGCATTGATTTTTACACACTTCAGAAGTCAATGCACTTGAAGCACTGCAAAATCCAAAAGGTTTTGTGCATTCTAGGATTCCTTCTCTATAAATTGTGAATAGATATCATGTTTTTTTCTGGTTCCATGGTATGAAATCCCTGCCAATATGCTAAAGCCACCCATGCATAAACCAGATATATATCTCATCCTCAATTTATCCATACAAGAGTGTAGACATAGATTCTGAGTTTAAAAACTTTAGTGAAGCTGATTATTTCTACCCTCATGAAGCCCAGTATAGGAGAGTCCCCCCCCAAAAAAAAAAACTCTTCTCAAATAAATGGGTGAATTTAGTGTGTTACTTTAAAGCTGAAGAGGATAACTTGGGCTGTAGCCATAAAAAAGACTTGGTGAAACTAATAAGAGCAAAAAAATTACAGCAAATTGTTGGAAATTGTCTCGTAAATTAGAAGCAATAATGCAATACCTTTCTTCCATCAATCACTCAATCAATGTACCTATATTTATACATAGGTGCAAGTGTATACATACATATACACAAATACACAGGTATTATATTTTATATCATATCGTGTACTTAGTTTTCAAAAATGAATTAAAGCCAAATTTTGTTTTATAGATTTTGTTGTTAAAAATGGAAGTGTACTCTTTATTTCTCATTTGAAAAAACAAATAGAACTTAAATCATATTAGATAACACATTATCCTTTACTTACACTTATCCTTATCCTTTACTTACACTTATCCTTATCCTTTACACCAACTATTAGGTAGTAACCAAAACATCTCTATTACACTTAACTAATTTTTCAACCATTATCTGTAAGAAAGACATTACACCGAACATAGCTACAAAAAGGAAGTTATATAAGTGGTGTAATCTTGAATAATTACATTAAGAATGAGATTTACTTATATATACAGTTATTCAAAACAATTGTTTAATATTTTTTTTCATTTTATATATGGTTGTCCTTGATGTGTACAGAATGGTTCCTGGAATTTTACAAAAGTACACTGATGCTCAAATCCCTTAAACCATATGGTATAGTATTTCCATATAATATACACACACACTTCCTGGTACTTTCAGTCATCTATGGATTTTGCATAAACCAAATACAATGTAAATGGTATCTAAATAGTTTTCATACTGTATTGTTTATGGAATGGCAAATAAGCCTGTACATATTTAGTACAGCTGCAGCCATGAGAGGCCGGACTACATACATAGTAAATGATCTGCAGTTGATTGCAGCCACAGATGTGGAAACTGCAGATACAAAGGACTCAAGTTGCTTTAAGACCATTTTATGTATCTGCATTTGCTTTCATAAAAGAAAAAAGCTTTAGCTTAAGATTTTGGGGAAGTTTTACTACTTAATTGTTTTATGTCCAATGAAAATGTAAACTTAGTTGCTTGTAAAGTGGGATTTTTAAAAATAATTCTCATTTTTAGAATTAAAAGACACTGATGATTTTACACTGAAATTTCTTAATGCTATTAATTAGGTTTGCTATCCTTATATGCATCCATGAAAAAATCCATAAAATGTGTTTATGTAGGTTAGTTAACAGCTAGATTAACTTTTCATTATTTTCTAATGTTTACAAAGTGAATTATATAAGAATCTGTATGATTTAGTATGAATTTCCTATATTTGGTTTCTGGCAGTTATATAATCTCTCATATTTCTTTGAAGGACTCATATACATATACTACACAGTATTCACACCAAACTAGAATGCACTGAATGCAAAGATTATTGTTTTTTGAAGAACTGAAAATTCAGTTTGTCAACAAAACATTGTTCTATGTGTGAATGCATATTTTATCTATAAAAGTACACAGCACCACTTTTATTAAAACATGCCTGCCGCAAACTAATTAATCTATTTTAGTGCTCCATACCAATCTTATCAAAGTCTTTGTTTAACACTATCTTCTTTCCTTGGTAAGGTTACTAGATCAATTGGATTCAGTGTTCCAAATAATCAACTAACATTATGACAAATCAAATTTTTACAGTAATTTGAAAAGAATTAAGTGTGGACTGTATCCATTCTTGTATTTTTCTTTTTTTGGTCTCGTCTTGACAATGAGTCTCTGAATATTATTTAATGACATTAGCAATCATGTTATATCTAGAATGAAACAGTCTGGGCTTAAGCCACTTCATGAAGGTTAAAAAGACAATTTTAAAATAACAACTTGAATAAAATGGATACTAAGATAACTTAAAAATAGTGTAGGCAGATTTTAGAAAACTTATGGAATATTCATGAACTATATGCAATTATAGTATATAAAACCAATTTACATGGCATAAAATTCAGGCCATGATAAACAGTAGGTAATGTGATTGCTCCCCAAGGGAGAAATAGGAATGAAGTTTAGCATCATAATAATTGACTGCAACAGAAGATATTTTGAGACTCATAATACTATTTCCATTGTGAAAATAGAATTGAACTATTTTATTGGGGTAGATTAATTAAGCATTGTGAAGTATATAGAGCACCTGTACTTAGTTTTAATTAAGTATTATTGATTTGATGTTTACCTGGTGAACTTCCAAGTACAAACTCCAGGAAAATGAGGAATTTAGCAATACAATCTTAAACAACTTAGTGTACACAATGTGGGAGAAATGGTGAAATAAAATCTAATGGGCTAATTGAGAATTTTGGTTACTGCACTGATAAAATATTTAGAAATTGTTTGGCTCAATTTAAAATAATTTGGCAAATAGTAGAGCAGAGGTCAAAACAAATTGCTTTACAAGTCCTCAATCAATGCTTGTGACTCTGAGCCAATAGAAATCAGGGACATAAATTCTAAATAAATGTCAAAGATGACTTTTTAAGTTTGCCAGAAATTGTAATTGTAGGTCAAGAGTTTGGAACATTTTTCTTCTGCTACACACAACTAATTAGATATCCTTAACAAACAGTTTGCTATAAATGCTTTGGGCAGGGCATTATGCATAGGAGTAAAAAGAGGAGAATTAATGATGGTAAATGATTTATATTTCAGACAGAAAACCTGTCACTTCTGTTGTTACTAAAAGATAAATAGCATAAAGTTTTTAAATTATGAATTTAGAATGCACCTTAAGAGGAGTTTAGGCTTAACTGTTGCCCATTTTAGGAAACTGCCAAAAACTTTTGCTCCCTCTGAAACAAACATTTTTATAGTTCTATAAAAGTAAAAATGTGTAACTTGATGATTGATCAAATAGAACGTTAATCTGGTTTAACTTAACTGCTTTAAATACTAAAATGAAAATAAATAATTGTCATTCAGTCAGAGATATGCTCCTTTTTGTAAAGAATTGTTTTACTATGTAAATAGATGTGTATATGTGTGACAATATGTATATGTGTGTGAGTGTGTGTGTGTGTATATATATATATGCATGCATGTAGGCATATATAAATATTTACCTAATTATCACACTAGTAATATATTCACTTATAGATATTGTATCTGTAATGGCTCTGCACTGGCTCTGATCTGTCTTTCATCTTTCATTCACTGTTGTATTGAGATGTACAGGATATCTGGGCAGGATTAGTCCAATGTTTGTCAGGAAGAGAGTCAAAGTAAACTCCCTGAATCACAAAGAACACAATCCTATGATCCTAGCTATTTTATCTTGGTTCTGGAATGAACTCAGAGAAGAAACTTTACATACATTTATCAAGTACATGATATTTTGCCTTCAGTCCTTTATTGAATTAATTATGGCTTGTCTAACAATTTTATCTTTTGTTTAAACTATGAAATTTAGAAAGCCAAATTATTTTTCAGTAAAAATTATTGGAAATTTCCATTATATTTAGAAAAGAAAAAATGTAGCTACCTGGAAATCCTTTCAGAGTCTGTACATTATTCTAATAGCTTGTTTCAACTCTTAACATTCTAAGTTTTATGTCAGAAATTTGACAAAATTGAGAAAAAAGTTTGGGCTCCAATCATTCAGGTCAATTTAATGTTCAGCATTTATTAGTGACCTAGATTGTATATCCATGTATTTGAAAGACTGAAAGCTCTTGAGAAAGATTTCACCTGTGATAACTTTAAATGCTTTAGAAATGAGGCCACTTTCAGTCATAATTTAAGAATTTCTAGTTGATACCACTACTGAGAAGCAATAATATGAAAAGAACAAAGAAGGAGCAGAATCAGAAAGTGGGAATTAAAATTTCTTTATATGATCATTCCAATTATATCTGTCAATTCAAAAGTGGTTTAATAAATTAATGACAAAGGTTTCCTTTATATGGCATGAAATCCTAACTTTCTTAGTTTGAGGGGTACAACCTGGACTTGACTCAAATTATTCTTTCCCATCTAAGTCTTTCTGATGTGCAGGTTTGAAAAAAAATGCAATCATTGAGTTACTGCTGAGACGGATAGCTACTAATCTGTGGAGAAATATACAATTTGTTCCTTTAGATGATGCAAAATTGATTTAGGGAATAATAAACCTTAGCAGCAGAGGCAAGCCTGGATGAGGGGTGAAAACAGAATGTAGAGAAGGGAGAAAAATTTAAATATATAAACATTTTTTTTAAAAAAATCACTGGATAGACAACACAGGTGATAAAGCTTTGCAGAACAGGGAAGAAAATCTGAAGCTGTTCCAATAGAGAATAACCAAAATGTAAATGAAAAGCAAACAGCCTCACAGATCAGTGAAGAATATCAAGTTATTTAAAATGCTTCTAGAGTCCCAGAGAAGCTAACACAAAAATATTCAGAAACAGAATGCAAAAAACTTCTAACTATGACAAAAATGATACTCCTAGAAGCTCAATGAACAAATACAAGAAGAATAAATACATAGAAAACCATATGAGATACATCAGAATCAAATTATTGAAAAGCAGTGATAAAGAGGAAAACTGGGGCTGTTAGGCCTTAGGAAAATGATTACATTCTGACAGAAAAATGGGAGTAAGAGTCAAATGCTGCAACTACAAAACAAATGATAAGGGAAATATGATTTTTTTTTTCAGTAAAACAGCTTATTTTTAATTCAGAAGGTTGGATGAGCTAAATTGTCTATATGAAAGCCACCAAAACAGAGAAGCTGTAAACTACTGTTGCCTCAAGGAATTTTCAGGGATGATGTGAATATTCTGTATCTGTACTATCAAGAAAGTATCTAATAATCATGCATGGTTTTTAAAATGCAGCTACTATTATAGCTAAGGAACTGATTTTTAAATTTTATTTCATTAAAATAAGATCATTTTCTAAGGGCTTGCTGTACCCAAAAGGTTAACAGGGTTTCAGCCCCCTAAAATACAGTCAATCAGAAAAAAATCTATTTATATCTAATAGAGAATAGATATATTTTTCGTCCTTAAGACTTAGCAAAGATCTGATTGTGTTATGTTTAAGAACAAAAAATGAGTTTAAGTAGCTGCCATATGAGAACTAATTTTAAAGATTAAGGTTTATATTCTGAAAATATCAGCAGAGATGGTGAATCCTCTGTAAAATCATAGAGAATGTGTTTAGAATGAAAAAACCTTTTCATTTTTACTCAAGGGAGATTTTTATCCTTGAATCCAAATAGAATATATTAACTATGAATTAAAGGCATCTCTAACGTGTACTTTAGACAAAATATTTTGTGGAGCATATAAAATTAACAGACAATAAATTCCAGCCTTATCCCAGATTTGGTGGTCCTAAATTTCCAATGTAAATATTAGAGGCATTCAGACTCAAATAAAGAGTAAATGACAGAATAAAGAGTGAACAGAAACAGTACAGAAATGATTTTTGGGTTTCATCCTGAGTTTAGCCTTTACCAAGGAAATATATGATTATTTTAAGAGCTAGAAGTGCCCAAGGCTGCTCAGTTCTCCATTAATAGACTCACTCTTACAATACCATAAAGAAAACAGAGAACTTTGTTAAAGGCTTCCATCATCTTGGGTTGAATCAATAGTTTCACTGCACTCAGCATTCCTGCTATATGCCTTTAAGAAACCTGTGACTACATTTGACCTCATGCTCTGTTCTTTTAGAATCCCTGTACCCCCTTTATTTTGCCCATTCTTTCTTGCCAAGTTACACTCAATGAATGCATAAAAGTGGTCGCATACCACAGTTATTAGAATGAAGTCCCTTTACAATGTCATCTAAAGCCTTCCAGTTACTGTCCTCTTCAATTCGACTATGAATGCCACATACAGAGTCCTCCACATGACTCTGCATTATGTGACCTAGAGAAAACTGTCCTCAGAACAGTTTGTTTCCCACCTATAATCCACATTGCACTTTAGGGTTTGTAATCGGGGTCTTGTCAGATTTAAATTTTTATTTTGTATAAAAGTTAATGGTTGACTGAAGAAAAGGCTTACATGTTGAATTACTCTTGTTCTAATAGATAGGTCCTAGAAAACCTTCCATGTGCCAATGATTTATGAAGACCATGTCTCCCAGGAGAAAGATGCAGTGGAGCTGAGAGAGCTGGGAAGAGAAGGCAAAACAGCCTACAAAGTGTGTGATTTCAGGGACAGCACCATGTATTTAAAAGATCATTTTCATAATATTTGAACACCGGATTGGCTCTGCTTCAGTGTGGTGCTTACAGAGAAGAGAAGGACAACAGCTTTGGGTACAGAAAAGAGGTCAGAGTGAAAACCATAGGAGTAGGTCAACTTTATGCATAACCATACACTCACCTATCCAGTGAATATAGCCTCCTGCATTTGGAAAGTTCCAGAGAACTGTGCCTTCTAGGCCTCTTCCTGTCAATGTTTTCACATCATATGATATGTTGTTGTTGTTTGTGTAGCTGCTGTTTTTGCTATGACAGAACTGTCCATGATCTTGGTATAACACTGCAGAGAGAAGTTATTCATGCCATTCTCATTTTAGTGCTTACAAAGGAACAAGTCACTTTTTTAAGGGAAAAAGTCCCTAAGTCTCCTTAGACAAATAATAAAAATGTCCAACAGAAAACAGGCAATACAGACATGGGTTTAAGCAAAATAAACCAGTGACACCAGCAGATGGTTTTTACCCTGCAGCTATTTTGGCCTGTTTTTGTGCTCCTTTTTGTCAGATAATTACCCTCCCCTGAAGATTCCCTGGGGGCCAGTGATTTGAGTGATGCCTTTTCTTCATCATGATGCTCTTCACTATTTTCTTCAACCAAATTTATAAAAGCCCCTTTAGATATTAGGCAGTTCTACCTCATATGTTTAAAACACAGTGGCCTATCATGGCACATAGAAATTCTCAGTATGAATTTAGAAAGGGTTCATGCATTTCTTTCAACAAATAGCCTGCCCAGGTATCCATGAATCAAAGTGGCCCCCATCAAATGAATCTCCTTAGCAGCAGCATGCTATTTGTTTACCTGGGCAAAGGGAAAAATGTTTGTTTCTCCCCACATCAACAGAAACTGGAGACAACCGGTGAACACTGGGAAACTCCAGCTGTACCTACCTCCTGCCACAGGACTGCTTCCCAGGCTCAGTGATTTACCCCCCAATATGACTTTATAGAAAACCTACTCATTCCTCTTCAGGGAAGAAAGACAACCCTGTCCCATGACACTCCATACATCTGGGAACTTCACAGGACGCTCGATCCCTGCTTCTATCACTTAACCAGGGAAAAGTCTCTCCATGTCACCTCTTAAGTATTCCAGTGTAACCTACATCCTAGCCCCAGATTCTACTATTCAACTCTCTAAACCAAACCCTGGGAGTGCCTTTATTCTTTAGAATGTACACTCACAAACATTCCCTGTTTGAATGCTATAGATATCATGCCATATGCATTTTAAATACTATTTTTGAGAAGAGAACACATAAACCAGAAAGGATAAATCACCTGTTGGCCCACAACGGATATCTGAAAAGTTTCCTTAGGCCTGACTCTTTTTTCTTTTCTTTTTATTTTTTTATTCTTTTTAAAAAAAATTATTTATATATGACAGCAGAATTTATTATAATTCTTATTACATATATAGAGCACAATTTTTCATATCTCTGGTTGAATACATAGTATATTCACACCTATTTGTGTCTTCATACCTGTACTTTGAAAGTAATGATCATCACATTCAACCATCATTAATTACCCCATGCCCCCTCCCTTCCCCTCCCACCCCTCTGCCCTAATCTAGAGTTCGTTTATTCCTCCCATGTTCCCTCCCCCTATCCCACTATGAGTCAGCCTCCTTATATCAAAGAAAACATTAGGCATTTGGCTAACTTCACTTAGCATTATCTTTCTAACTCCATCCATTTACCTGCAAATGCCATGATTTTATTCTGTATGATTTATGAAGTATGTGAGAGGAGGTCTGAATTTAACCCTGCCTTTAGACAATACTTGTGAAGGTGAATGGGACCTGGGTACAGGAAATCCTGAGACTGATTCATTCGGAGTAACTCTACAAGTACCAAAAGGAAAACATACAAACTTATGTGGGCAATGGCATTGTTATTTGGGTGAATGGAAATGGTAAAAATCAGCAGTTTGTGTGTATCTCTGTCATGGAAGTGGTCATGCATCTCTTTGTCCTTCCACCTGGGTTGAGCTTAGAGACAAAGTGCAGTGCCAGCCTACTCCCATCAGCCACTTGCTCTCAGAGGACCTGCTCCAGGTGACTGTCAGAGTCTTTCTTGGTGAGGAAGTCCTTGAGATGCTGACTGAGGAGGAGGCATCTCTCCCTTCCAGTGACTGCTGGGTAACAGGGTGCCAGCTCTCAAGCCTGAGCATGACTTAGAACAAACAATTTCCTGATGCAGGAACAAGGAAACACATCAGAATGCATACTGTATTGATAAGTGATAAGGATTTGAGGGAGGTGTTTCTGAAGGTATCATGGGGAGTCCTTCAGTACAATTCTGACTCATTTAATGCCAAAAGTCCATGAGCATTTACACTTTACTTGACCTCTCTTTTAGTAAGTTAAGAAACTAATAAGTTTTGGCATTTAATACAGGAATATTGAAGAAAGCAAGCAAAGTCCTTTGAAAACACACTTTGAAATTATGTTCTATAGGTACATAAATAAAGCAGACCAATTTTTCCCTGGATCTAGAGGGAAGATGATATACAATCAACATATCACATTAGTTAGCTTAGCACCCCTGGATGATCAGAATTACCTGGGGGCATTCGGCTCTTGTTCTTCATCCTTACTATCCTGTTTGTTTTCTGCCAATAAAAAAAGAGTAGACCAGTCACATTACACCACTCCTGCTTTACACATTGCAAACACAAGCATATAAATGTTCTCTGGGTACACTGGGATATCCTAAGAAGATTACTGAAGGAGAACCTAAACGTACCTACATACCCTTGCACTTATGAGAAAAACTGGCCTTATTTGGGGACCAAATGAGTAGGCAGTCCTGATAAATTACTGACCCAGATCCACTGTCTGAACTCTGGCAAAAAGTCAAGCATGTACTTCCCCCCCCCCCATAGATCCTGGTAAAAGTGCCTAGCTGCCTTCTAAAACACATGGGTAACTTGCCTCAGCAGACACTTTACTTGATGTTGGTTCAGATTAGAAAAGACACTGAAAGTAGATTTAGATGGAATATACAGTCACACAAGGGAAAAAATTTTGATGCTCCACGGACACAGGATGCTTGGCCACTCAGATTTTGCAGGTGACAGGGTGAAGCCTTCCTTTCAGGGAAAATGCCATACATGGGCAATGAGAATTTGGGACAGGAGCTTAGAGCCAAGCAAACATGGTACCATCTCAAAAAATATAATCAATTTTGTTGTCCTTCTTGGATAGCCACAAATGCTCAAAAAACACTGTTGAGAATCGACATTTAACAAGACAAGTAGAGGAGAGATAAGAGGACTCATTGCAAAAGAATTTTCTCGATAGATGATGAGGCATCTGCCTGTTGAAGAACTATCTGTTTCTTTGGATACATTCACTCTCCTCACCCCTGCCCACAATGTTCCATAACTTGCATTTGTCAGTGCGTGCCAGGTGGGACAGGTGGGGCTAAAAGTAGGAAGAGTGCAAGCTACCTGACCCAACCAATGCCTCTGCTTTAGACCTGGTCCTAGTGTTTGACTCAAACCAATGAGTAACCATGGGACCTGCCTGCAGGGAGATCTCTCTACCCACCTACAGGGCTGAAGTTAAATAATAGGGAACCTATCTGGGAAGCCACCAGGAGCCACCTTTTTCTTTTTAATTTTTTTTAACAGTGGTAGACAGATAGCTTTATTTATTTATTTATTTTTATGCCTTTGTTTACTTTTTTTAAGCAGTGTTAAGGACTGAACCCAGTGCCTTATACATGCCAAGCAAGCACTCTGTCACTGAGCTACAGCTCCAGTCCACTGCCTTTTTATTGTATACTGTGTACTCACTGGCAACATCCAGAGTAGATTAAACCACATAGTCCTCAGAGAGGCAGGCTGGAGTCTTGGGAGGCCTGTGGAGGTGAGACAAGTCATGAGAGCTGGAATGAGCCAAAAATGCCTCATTCAATGAGTCAATCAGCACTTCATGCATGTCCTCCTCCACTTGCAGCTCCATGCTGAGACCTGTATGTAAGGAGAGCAGAATGCTAAAATATGAACGACTGGACTTCACAACTACTCACCTGGTCTTGATTAAAACCTTTGAAGAAAATCTTGAGAAGGCAGAGTGGTTATCCCTCCAAAGTGGAGAAACAAATCAAACCCCTTTGATTATAGAGTGTGACTTTTGTGGGGGTTTAAGAAGGAGGGTGGACTGTGAGAGAGGGCTTCATATGCTCAGTTTACTGGTTAGGTAACATTGCTGATGAGGAAGGAGACTCATCTTTCCCTGCGTGGTTTAGGCATATCATACCATGATGACAGCCGAAACAGATGGTACAACCCCAGTGTCTTTTGGTCCATGTTCCTTGAATGGTTCTGGTAAATCAAAGTTCCTGAGGCATTATTGATTCCAAAAGATGTTGGGCATTCAGGCCTTGTTCTTTAATATTTTGAATTAATATGATTTTGGTTTGGTTTGGTCACATTTCTTGCTATGGAATTCAACAAAGCCAAACCCACAAAATTGATGTGTGTTTCCTCCTAACTACCTTGAACAAGAGTGCACAGTGGTTCATTGTGAATGAAGGAAATCTGACTTTAAGTTTAACACATGGGAAAGACTGTCTCTAGGTTACTACACATAAAAACTAAAGGAAGATAGAAACCAAGAAAAGAACCACCAGGGGAAAACAATGGATCCCCCTCCTGGTTATCAGAATGGATGAAATGAGTACATTCCGTGCTTTTGCTCTTCCTTGGGACCTGTGATCTCAAGATGTCACCATTACATTCATTATCCATGATTTTCATATTTACTTGGAGTCCATTGTCTCTTTTGCTTTAGATTGCCTTGAGTTTCTGCAAATATATTCATACAGAAACAATCCCAACAAAACCTTAATCTACTGCCTTATTACCAACCTTGTACCAATTTATTCATAGGGTGAGTGTATTCTTTATGTGATGAAAGGAAACTCTGAGGAGGACACTCAAGGAACTCCTGGGTTGTATCTTCTGAGAATGGAAAGGTATCCCTTTCCTTAGTCACTGGTCAGATATCTTTTATTTGGTCAATTAATAGCATCATATTCTATTTTCTAAATCTTGTGATCGGTTAAATCTATTCATTATCCCAGTGATCAAGAACACAAACTTGAAGACTGGCTTCTAGAAAACTCTCTTGAAGACTCAGACCTTATTCCAGAAGCTGGTGCTTCTTGGTAGATATGAGATTATATATGGGGACTAAAATGATGTGTGGGTTCTACAGACCTTCCAATGAGGAAACATCTTTCATGCAACTGAGACAGCAGGATAATTTCTATTAAAGGGAGTGGAGTGTGTCAGGGTACAGTCCAGGCCTTCTGGAATGATTCTAACACATTCATGAGGATCCATACAAACAATAGCTCCCATGATGCAATCAAGAGTATTAACCTATTTGTACACTCACCACTTCTCAAAGTAGACTTACTTTGTGTTCAGGATCAAAAATTAGCAAGAACATTATAGGAGAGATCAACTGTTACAGCTTGGAGGAAAGAGACCATGCAGATCTCTGCTCCACACATGCATAAGTGGTGCTTGTGGGGCTGCTGCAGTCTCCACAACCACTCCACTCTGGTTATTCCTGTGTTCATCATCCTGAATTTTCACTGAACTGCCCAGAAATAATGACTGATACAAGTATAATACTCATTTAATGAGTATTAAAAGCTGCATCCAGAGAAAAGACTTCATACTCACCCAACAGTCAACACTGCAGCAGGGAGGTTGGTGGATATCAGGCAATTCATAGTAACTGGAAGATGTCTTATGGCCCTCATCAATGAGTCTTTCAGGGCTTCTTCCACTTCCTCCTTTTCCTCCTGTCTCTCTTTGTTCAGCCTGATGTGATGAAGTGTATGATTAAACCAAGACAGACTGGATGCAAGAGTCCCAGGTGGTCCTGAAAGAGGTTTAAGGGAATGGTCACAGAAGGCTAGGGGAACTACCTTCTAAGAGAAAGAAACTGATCCACCTAGGATAATGGCAGAGTGCTGCTGCTTTCATGGCAGGACAAAAAAGAAGATGCACTGTCTAGAAAATGAGCTGAGGATGATGGATTCCCAATGCTCCCTGTTTGATATAAGCATGGCCCACAGCCCTCACAGAGAACACAACAGTGGTTCAAACTTTTCTATAAATTGCATCAATTTTTATATACATTGGAAGTCAATGCTTCTGAGACATTCCAGAATCCTAGAGATTTTGTGCATTCTAGGATTCTTTCTCTACATATTGTGAATAGATATCACTTTTTTTCTGGTTCCTTGGTATGAAGTCCCTCCCAATATGCTAAAGCCAATCATGCATAAACCAGATGTACCTTTCATCTTCAATTTATCCATACAAGAGTGTAGATGTAGATTCTAAGTTTAAACCTTTAGTGGAGCTGATTATTTCTACCCTCATGAAGCCCAGCATAGGACAGTTCCCGAAAAGAAATGCTTGTCAAATAAATGGGTAGATTTAGCATCACTGTTACTTTAAAGCTGAAGAGAACAACTTAGGCTGTAGCCATAAAAAAGACTTGGTAAAACTAATAAGAGCAGGGAAAATATAGAAAATTGTTGGAAATTAGCTCTTAAATTACAAGTAATAATGTGGTGTCTTTCCTATAAAGTGCACTGATGATCCAATCCCTTACATTACATGGTATAGTATTTCCATATAATATACACACACACTTCCTGGTACTTTCAGTCATCTACAGATTCTGCATAAACCTAATACAATGCAAATAGTATCTAAATAGTTTGCATACTGTATTGTTTATGGAATGAAAATTAAGCCTGTACATATTTAGTACAGCTGCAGCCATGAGAGGCCCAACTACATACATAGTAAATGATCTGCAGTTGATTGAAGCCACAGATGTGAAAACTGCAGATACAAAGGACTCAAGTTGCTTTAAGACCATTTTATGTATCTGCATTTGCTTTCATAAAAAAAAAAAAAGCTTTAGTTTTAAGATTTGGGAGAAGCGTTACTATTTAATTGTTTTATGTCCAATGAAAATGGAAACCTAGTTGCTTGTAGAGTACTATTGTTTTCATAATCCTCACTTTAAAATCAAAAGAAATTGATGATTTTACACTAAGGTTGCTTAATGTTGATGTAGAGAATCAGACGTGACTGCATGCATGATTGCAAACGAGATGTTTTGTAGTCTTTGGTGGAGCTTGCCTGAAAACAGGATGTTCTGCCAAGAATGTACAGAATTAGATAGGGTGACTGCATGTGTGCTTGCAAAGAAGATGCTTTGCAGTCCTTGGTGGAGCTTGCCTGCAAACAGGATGTTCTGCCAAGTGGGCTAGGAGGACTCTGAGAAAAGAACATTATTTGCAAACAAGAATGTTTATCTGTTCTTAAAAAGAAACAGAGCTCAGAATGCTCCAGCCCAAGAGTAGATTAAGACATGATCAGCAAGTTACTTCTACATACACTATTTTGCAAGCTTATAGACCTGAGTCATTGCTAATGGATTGCTGCCTTCTTTGTTCATAATACTATAAAAAGACAGCTGTATTCAATAAAGGGGCTTCTTCTGCTTCTTCTTCCTTGCTCATGCTGACCTGCATTTGAGTTATTTACAACAACTGGCGTAGTCGGCAGTATACGAAACTTCAAGGGGAAACCCCAATGGATTTCCATGAATCACTGGTACTATATGGTACAGGAGTCACACAAATATGAGAAGAATTCCAGTCACACTTCAGAACACTTCTGGTAACCAAAATAGTTACTTGGCAAGCTCAACCAAAGACTGCAAAGCGTCTTGTTTGCAAGCACACATGCAGTCACGTTTGATTCTCTACAGTTATTAACTACATTTGCTATCCCTATATGCATCCATGAAAAAATCCATAAAATATGTTTATGTAAAATATGTTTATCAGCTAGATTAAAACTTCTATTATTTCTAATGTTTACAAGGTGAGATATATAGGAGTCTGTAAGATTTAGTATCAGTTACCTATACTCGGTTTCTGGCAGTTTCATAATCTCTCATATTTCTTTTAAGGATTCATAGACATATACTAAATAATATTCACACTGCACTGAATGCAATGATGATGGTTTTTAGAAGAAGTGAAAATAAAGTTTGTCAACAAAACACTGTGCTCTGTGTGAACATATATATTATCTATGAAAGTACACAGCACTGTTTTTATTAAAACATGCCCCAAACTATTTAAATCTATTTTAGTACTGCATACCAATCTTACCAAAGTCCTAGTTTAACACTATCTTCTTTCCTTGGTAAACTGACTAGATTGATTGGATTCAGTGTTCCAAATAATCAACTAACATTATGACAAATCAAATTTTTATAGTAATGTGAAAAGAATTAAGTGTGGACTGTATCCTTTCTTGCTTGTTTTTTTGTCTTTTCTTGACAATGTGTCTTTGTATATTATTTAATGATATTAGCAATCATATTATATCTAGAAAGAAACAGTCTGGGCTTAAGCCACTTCATGAAGGTTAAAAAGACATTTTTGACATAGTAACTTGAATAAAATGGGTACTGACATAATAAAAATATAGTGTAGGCAGATCTTAAGCAGTAGAAAAATTATAGAATATTCATGAACTATATGCAATTAAAGTATATATAACCAATTTATCTGGCATAAAATGCAGGACATGATAAACAGTAAGTAGTATGACTGCACACCAAGGAGGAAATAGGAATGAAGTTTTACTTCATAATAACTGACTGAAATAGAAGATTTTTAAAAATTTTTTTTCAATTCATATTAAGTCCTTTATTGACCTTTGAAGGTGACACACATGAACATATATGAACTTGTTCCGAAGGAGCATAAAACCTAGTAAATATAATAACAGTAACTGTAATGGTTTATAGAACACTTTTACATACATCCTCTTCTTCAGTCTTCACAGCAAGGCAATGTATGTATCCTCATTTCATGGATGGGGAGACTAAGGTGCTAAAAGATTAAATATACTCAACGTCACAGAAACAGTGACTGATGGTTATTAGTGTGGTACTTTTAGGTAAAAGGCAGTATTATAGAGTGGGCTAAAAGTGAAGATTCTGAAGGAAGACAGATCTGGACTTAAATATTGGTTTTTGTCCCTAATTAGTTGTATAATTTTTGGCATCCTCTCTAAGCATATTTCCTCATCTACAAAATAGAGATAAACTCAGTTTTACAGAGTTGCTATGAGGATTAGAAAAAATATATGTGAAATATCTATCCTAGTTTTGGCATAAAAATGGGAGTTTTTAAAATGTATGACAATATGATTTTATTTTGTGGTTTTAAAGGAAGGTATAGAAGATTCAGAGGAGAAAGATGATTGCCATTTGGAAAAGTAGTTAGAAAAGCTTCATAGCATTGGAGTTGGACTATGAGCATGAGGTCTTGTGTTACAACTGGATCTTTTCAAGAGTTAACAACTAAATTGAAAAAATTTTTTAATTGGTTTTTTAAAAATAAATGACAGTAACACAAGATACTTTTAGAGCTCTTACTACTCTCGTTTTGAAAACAGAATTGAACTATTGTATTGGGGGAGATTAATTAAACATTGCAAAATATATAGAGCACTTATACTTAGAGCTTTAATTAAGTATTATTGATTTGATGTTTTCCTGGTGAACTTAAAAGTACAAACTCCAGGAAAAAGAGGAATATTCCAATAAAATACTAAACAACTTAGCGTACACAATGTGGGGAAATGATGAAATATAACCTAATGGGTTAATTGAGAAGTTTGGTTATTGCACTGATAAAATACATAGGAATTTTCTGGCTCAATTTAAAATAATTCGGCAAATAATAGAACAGAGGTCAAAACAAGTTGTTTTACAAGTCCTCAACCAATGCTTGTGACTCTGAGCCAAAAGAGGTCAAGGAGACAAATTCTAAATAAATGTCAAGATGGTACATTTTAAGGTCGCCAGAAACTGTAATTGTAGATCAAGAGTTTTGGACATTTTTCCTCTACAACAGACAACTGACTAAATATCTTTAACAAACATTTTGCCATGAATGCTTTGGGCAGAGCATTATGCTTAGGAGTCCAAAGAGGAGAATGAATGATGGTAAGTTATTTACATTTCAGATAAGAATCCTGTCATTTATGTTGTTACTAAGAGAAAAACAGCATAAAGATTTTAAATTATGAATTTAGAACACTCCTTAAGTTGCCAAATAGTAAGAGAAGTTTAGGTTTAACTGTTGTCCATTTTAGGAAACTGCCAAAAACTATTGCTCTCTCTGAAACAAACATTTTTGTAGATATTTTCTGTCCTGTAAAATTACAAATGCAAGAACTTGACACTTGATCAAACAGAAAGTTAATCTGGTTTCATTTTACTGCTTTAAAAACTAGAATGAAAACAAATAATTATCATTTAGAGATTTGCTTCTTTTTGTAAAGGATTGTTTTAATATATACATAGATGTGTATGCCTGTGACACTATGTATATGTATGTATATATATACATATATATGTAGGCATATATAAACATGTATGTATATTAGCACACTAGTAATATATTCACTTATAGATGGCTCTGCACTGGCTCTGGTCTGTCTTTCATCTTTCATTCACTGTTGTATTGAGATGTACAGGATATCTGGGCAAGGTTACTCCAATGGTTGTCAGGAAGAGAGTCAAAGTAAATTACCTGAATCACAAAGAATGCAATCTTATGACACTGATGATTTTATCTTGGTGCTGGAATGAACCCAGAGAAGAACCTTTACGTAAATTTATCAAGTACATGATATTTTGCCTAAAATCCTTTACTGAATTACTTACAGCTCCTCTAACAATTTTGTCTTTTTTTTTAACTACCAAATTCAGAAACTGAAATTATTCTTCAGTAAAAAATATTGGAAATTTCCATTATATTTAGAAAAGAAAAAAAAATGTAGCTACCTGGAAATCCTTTCAGAGTCTGTACATTATTCTAATAACTTTTTTCAACTCTTACATTCTCAATTTTATGTCAGAAATTTGCCAAAATTAAGAAAAAAGTTTGGGCTCCAATCTTTCAGGTCAATTTAATGTTCAGTATTCATTACTGACATAAGTTATATATCCATGTATTTGAAAGACTGAAAGCTCTTGAGAAAGCTTTCACCTGTGATTACTTTAAATGCTTTAAAAGTGAGGTCCCTTTGAGTCATAATTTAAGAATTTTTAGTTGATACCCTTACTGAGAAGCAAGAATATGGAAAGGACAATGAAGGAACAGAATCAGAAAATGGTAAATAAAATTACTTTATGACCATTCCAATTATATCTCCCAATTAAAAAGTGGTTTAAGAAATTCATGACAAAGATTTACTGTTGTATGGCATGAAGTCTTCACTTTCATACTTCTACAAGTACACCCTGGACTTGATTCAAATTATTCCTTCCCATCTAAGTCTTTCTGACGTGGATGGAGGTATGAAAAAAAAAATCAATCACTGAGTTACTGCTGAGACTGATAGCTACAAATCTGTGTAGAAATAAACTAGTTGTTCCTTTAGATGATGCAAAGTTGATTTAGGGAATAATGAAACTTAGCAGCAGAGCAACTCTGGATAAGGGGCAAAAACAGAATGTAGAAAAGCGAACTTTAATTCTAAATGTGTTCCCAGTCTCCAATTCTTGAAACACAATGACACTAGAATCTGGAAGCTTTCAATTAACCAGAAACAAGTATAGTTGCATAATGACTAGGGCAACAACTGATCCTGGGAGAAAGCCACCATGAGTGCACATTTCGTATCACTCCCAAAGTGTTTGGGGTAAATACTGCTAAATTAAACAGGACACAATTCCAGTATTTTTAGATTCTTTTGAACAATTTATGAAATAAGAAAACTAAGGCTGTCAGGGAACAAAATAACTCCAGAAACTGAGAAAAGGCCTTTCCAGATGAATATCATCTGTAAACACTTGTGATTATGCTATGGTTTATATAGGTGGTGTTCCTCAAAAAGCTCACATGCAATACAATCCAAGAATTTTCAAAAGTGAGATGCTTTAATTGAGAGCTTCTTCCTAATCAGTGGATTACTCTACTGATATGGATTAATTAGGTGACAACTATGGGCAGATAGGGTGTGCCTGGAATTGGGGTGTGCCTTTAGGAATTATGTTTTGTCCCTGGAGAGCTCAGCTCCCTGACTGGCATGTCCTGAGCTGTTTCTCTCCACCATACCCTTCCACCATAATATTTGTTTCGGCTCAGTCCCAGAAATATGGAGTCAGCTGACCTTGGACTGAATCTCTGAAACCACTAGCTAAAATAAACTTTTCCAACTCTGTTCTGTTTTTGTCAGGCCACAGTGGCACAAAGCTGACTAAAACAGAGTACAAGAAGGCAAAAGATATTTTTTACCAATGAACTATACCATAGGGAATTATTGGATACAAATGATTTGAGATTTCTACTTGCTGAAATAGGTATATAAGTAAGGCACTCTATTTCTTTTACCCTTCATAACTACTGATGTTGGGCGCCTGGGATGCTTTGGGCTTGTTCAGCCGTGCTGGGGATGGAGCAATAAACAAAATAATATACTTTCCTTGTTTTGGAGTTACAGCTAAATATCTAAATTATAACTTGCATATAGGATAAATATCTAGATAAAATATAATTTGCATATAGGTTATAAAGGAATACACAAAATGATCAACTTCACCAACCATGGTAGGAAGTGACTTTCTAAGCTGGTTCCTGAAGGAGACCCAGGAATTAGCTGCTGGCTAGCCTGATTCTGATTTCCAGAGACTAATTTTCACAGGCCTGAATAACAAACATATCAGTGACTTCATGCCCTAATTTCTTATATTTCATTCTTCTGTTTACTAACTTCTTAAATATCTAAAATATTTTTAAACTAGAATATTAAATAATCATTCTTTCAAAATCAAATACTTTTTATGTCCACTCAAGTATAATCTTTCCAACACTAAGGACCTAGAAAACTGGGATGTTGAATAATCTGCAAAATATTTCTGTCTAGACAATCAACATACAAACCACTTCTACAAAGCTCCACGGAATATCATGGCTACAGGTTCTTTTGGAGATTCTACTCATTTAACAATCTTGAATGTATTATTTGTTTTATAAATGATTATTAGAAAAAGACTAGTTTCATATAAATAATTCCATGAGAACATATTCAGTGGCATGAAAAATTTTCTGACCACTTTCAAAATTCAAGTAACCATTACCCCTTTGTTACTGTAGCAAAATCAAGAATGTGATAAGGTAAATGAATTTTTCTTCAGACCCCAATTAAACCCCTATCTCTTACCATGCACGAAATTCAAAGTGGATCAAGGACTTAGGAATTAAATCAGAGACCCTGAAATTCATAGAAGAAAAAGTAGGTCCAAACCTCCATCATGTCAGATTAGACCCCTACTTCCTTCCTAAGACTCTCATAGTGCAAGAATTAAGATCAAGAATTAATAAATGGGATGGACGCAAATGAAAAAGCTTCTTCTCAGCAAAAGAAATGATCAGTGAGGTGAACAGAGAGCCTATAGCTTTAGAGCAAATTTTTACCACTTGCACATCAGACAGAGCACTAAACTCTAGGATATATAAAAAACTCAAAAGGCTAAGCACCAAAAAAAAATCAAATAACCTAATCAATAAATGGGCCAAGGAACTGCAGACACTTCCAAGAAGAGGATATACAATCAATCAATAAATACATGAAAGAATGCTTATCATCTCTAGCGATTAGAGAAATGCAAATCAAAACTACTCTAAGATTTCATCTCACTCCAGTCAGAATGGCAGCTATTATGAAGACAAACAACAATAAGTGTTGGCAAAGATGTGGGGGAAAAGGCACAATCAAACATTGCTGGTGGGACTGCAAAATGGTGTAGTTGATATGGAAAGCTGTAAAGAGATTCTTTGGAAAACAGAGAATGGAACCACCTTTTGACCTAGGTAGGTATCCCACTCCTCGGTCTATACCCAAAGGACTTAAAAACAGCACACTACAGGGACACAGACACATCAATGTTTATAGCAGCACAATTCACAATAGCTAAACTGTGGAACCAATCCAGATGCCGTTCAGTAGATGAATGGATAAAGAAAATGTGGTATATATACACAATGGAATATTACTCAGCAATAAAAGAGAATAAAATCATGGCATTTGCAGGTAAACGAATGGAGTGGAAGTATATAATGCTAAGTAAAGTTAGCTAACCCCCCAAAAACCAAATGCCGAATGTTTTCTCAGATATAAGGAGACTGATTCATAGTGGGGTTGGGAGGGGGAGCAAGGGAGGATTAGATGAACTCTAGATAGGGCAAAGGGGTGGGAGGGGAAGGGAAGGGGCACAGGGGTAGGAAAGATGGTGGAATGAGATGGACATCATTACTCTAAGTACATGTATGAATACACAAATGGTGTGAATATACTTTGTATAAAACCAGAGATATGAAAAAATGTGCTATATATATGTAATATGAATTGTAATGCATTCTGCTGTCATATATTACAAATTAGAAAAAAAGAAGAGAGAGAGCAATGAAAACATGCAGAAAAAAAAAAGTTGCTTTCTGATCCTCCAAAGATGGGACACAAGAGACTATGAAAAGAGTACTTCCTAACCTACTTTCTAGAGAAGCTTATGAATGATCATCTTTTCTTATAATCATATCAAAGTACTTACGACTATGACATGATTTCATTTTATTTTTGTTTTTACTTTTTTGGGTGGGAGGAAAACTACCCCATTCTCACTAGCTTAAAAAAAATAAAATACTTGGGAATCAATTTAATGAAAGAGGCGAAAGATCTGTATAATGAATATTATAGAACGCTAAAGAAAGAAATCAAAGAAGACCTTAAAAGATGGAAAGATCTACCTTGCTCTTGGATAGGCAGAATTAATATCATCAAAATGACCATATTCCGGAGGATCCAACATGGCCGCCGGCGAGGAAGCAGCGATTCCAATGTCTCCACATTGACGGGATCGGAGAGACCCATTGGAACGGCAGCGGACTGCCTACTGGGGAACTTCTGGCAAAATTCCGTGAGGAGGGGACCTGCCGGGAATTGGGTGGGTTTATTGGAGGTGTCAGTTTGTCCCAGACAGGTGGATCTTGGCCGGCCACGCGGGCGCGGAGGTCCAGCCCCGCAGCCACCAGCCGCTTCAGAAAGCGACCAGAGGCCCCAAGCGGGGCGGCCCGCCCGAACCCGCAAACGGCACCCGCCACCTCGCAGTCCCGAGAGGCCCTGGTCTCGCTCAGCGAACGGCCACTCCACCCGCCCGGATCATAGCCACGCAGCCACAGCTGCCCGGCTCTACCGGCAGCCCGGCGCAGCGAGAAGTGTCCCCACCTGGCCCAGCAGACAGCCTGTGCCCTCCGGGCTCTACTAACAGCCCCGCCCACCCGGCCAACGGCTCCCCCCCCCCAGACAGCGTGAAGGGAATATAACCAACCCTTTACAAAATAGCGAACTGGGACCTAAAACCAGAGATTGTGTCAGACCAGAGACAAGCAAGTTCCACCCCTCCCTTCGGACACTCCGGCAAGGAGCCAGGGGCCCACCATAGCAGAGAGGGGAAGTCACCAAGGTTCAGACAGAGAGATTCCTTCCCAGCGGAATCTACTTTAGCAGGTGTGTGACTCCCACCCACATCAGATACAAACAACCGGGAAACTTCAAAATCTCTCCGTGGGCGTGACCGTAAGGGCCAAAGGACTCTCGACCCCCAACTCCCACTACAGCCAGGGACGAGGGCGTGACTGTGGGGGCGGAGGGAAGCAGAGAAGACTCCCCACCCCCAAATCCCCCAACCTCGAACTGAGAGGGTGTGACGGTAGGGGCAGAGGGAAACAGAGGACACTCCAGACCCCCAACTCCTCCTACCGCCAGCAGTGTGGTTGTGACTGTAGGGGCTGAGGGAAGTAGAGGGGATCCTCGACCCCCAACTCCTATTACCACCAGCAGCGACACCAATGGTCTTGGCTGCCAGATTCCGAAGGTGTGCCCACCAAAGGGGTTCGGAAGGATTAAACAATTGACTCCCAGACTACAGCTCCACAGCACTGGGGCTTAGATGAATGACAACAAGAGTGCTCAGTAGTTAGGGAAATAGAGCACTCGGTGGGGCTGAAAGTGTAACCAAATCCTTGGTGAACTGCCTCCGGTGAGCAGGACCTGGCTGGCTGGCAGGAGGAAGGGGAGGAGGGGCCGTGGAGGTGAAGCGGCTCTGGACCAACAGGATTAAGAGACTCCCAGGAACCGCCTTACAGGGATTGCTGTTGACACATTGAGGGCAAAACTCAGCCCGGAGGGCACAGCTTTGCCTACGGGAAGAGAAGAAAATGGATCTCTAAGACCTAATTTTATTTCATATTGCATTTTAACAGTTTCTCTCCCTTTTCCCTCTCTCTCTCCCCTTCCAAGTTTTACGGCTCTTTCCATTCTCCTCTATGCTATCTATCTCCCTCTCCTTCTTTCTTTTCAAGAGCACCTACCTTCCCTAACCCCCCAACTTTCATCCCAAGCATTACGTCCTCCATTTCGCGTAACTGTCTAAATACAAATAGGGGTGCGCCCTTACCCCGCGCCTGCAAGGTAGCCGGTCCTGCAACCCACCAGCAGGTCAGGCCCAGCAACCTGGGAGTGGCAGAATCGCCCCACGCGCCTGCAAGGTAGGAGCACCTGCTACCAACCAGCAGAACAGGCCCAGCGGCCTGCCGATGTGGTAGGCACAGCGCACCAATTGGAGGAGGAGCAGAGCCCCTGCCCGCGCCTGCGCGGGAGACTTTGCAACTATACAAGAGTAATACAAATATATAGGGGGAAAATTCAACAACACAACAGTCTCAGTAAACAGGAAGAAATGCAAACAGTATGAAGAGACAAGGAAAGAAAGGACCACAAGCAATGCAGGTCAACTCAACGTTAGAAGAGGTAATTTCTGCAGCAGATGGAATGTCAGATAAAGAATTCAGGAGATACATGCTTCAGATGATCTGGAGTCTCAAGGAAGACATTAGACAGCAAAATCAGACAATGAAAGATCTCTTCAACAATGAAATACATAAACAAATCCAGGAAGCAAAAGATCAACTATACAGGGAGATAGAAGTTATAAAAAACAAACAAACAGAAATCCTAGAAAGGCAGGAAGCAATAAACCAACTTAAAAACTCAATTGAGAATACTACCAACAGAGTAGAACACTTAGAAGATAGAACATCAGACAATGAAGACAAAGTATTTCAACTTGAAAAGAACATAGACAGCTCAGCAAGACAGTTAAGAAATCATGAGCAGAACATCCAAGAGATATGGGATAACATAAAGAGACCAAACTTAAGAGTCATTGGGATACAGGAAGGCATGGAGGTCCATACCAAAGGAATAAACCATCTATTCAATGAAATAATACGAGAAAACTTCCCAGACTTGAAGAATGAGACAGAATCCCAAATCCTAGAAGCCTACAGGACGCCGAATGTGCATAATCATAAGAGATCCACACCTAGACACATTATAATGAAGATGCCCAACATACAGAATAAGGTGAGAATGTTAAAAGCTACAAGAGAAAGGAAACAGATTACATTTAGGGGTAAACCAATCAGGATAACAGCTGATCTCTCAACACAGACTTTGAAAGCTAGAAGATCCTGGAATAACATATTTCAAACACTGAAAGAAAATGGGTTCCAACCAAGAATTGTGTATCCAGCAAAATTGAGCTTCAAGATGGAAGATGAAATTAAAACCTTCCACGATAAACAAAAGTTAAAAGAATTTGCAGCTAGAAAACCATCTCTCCAAAAAATCCTCAGCAAAACATTACAGGAAGAGGAAATGGAAAATAACAATGAAAGTCAACAGTGGGAGGTAGGACAGTAAAGGGGGGAAAATAATCAAAGAGGAAAACAAACCATATTCAGTAACATAAATAAACAAATATGGCTGGAAGGATAACCCATATCTCAATAATAACCCTAAATGTTAATGGCTTAAACTCACCAATTAAGAGACACAGGCTAGTAGAATGGATCACAAAACATGACCCAACAATATGCTGCCTACAGGAGACGCATTTGATAGGAAAAGACATACATAGACTGAAGGTGAAAGGTTGGGAAAAATCATATCACTCATATGGACTTCGGAAACAAGCAGGAGTGTCCATACTCATATCAAATAAAACAGATTTCAAGCCAAAGTTAATCAAAAGGGATAAAGAGGGACACTACATACTGCTCAAGGGAACCATACACCAACAAGACATAACAATCATAAATATATATGCCCCAAACAAAGGTGCAGCTATGTTCATCAAACAAACTCTTCTCAAGTTCAAGAGTCTAATAGACCACCATACAATAATCATGGGAGACTTCAGCACACCTCTCTCACCACTGGACAGATCTTCCAAACAAAAGTTGAATAAAGAAACTATAGAACTCAATAACACAATTAACAACCTAGACTTAATTGACATATATAGAATATACCACCCACCATCAAGCAGTTACACTTTTTTCTCAGCAGCACATGGATCCTTCTCAAAAATAGATCATATATTATGTCACAGGGCAACTCTTAGACAATATAAAGGAGTAGAGATAATACCATGCATCTTATCTGACCATAATGGAATGAAACTGAAAATCAACGATAAAAGAAGGAAGGAAAAATCATGCATCACTTGGAGAATGAACAACAGGTTACTGAATGATCAATGGGTTATAGAAGACATTAAGGAGGAAATTAAAAAATTCTTAGAGATAAATGAAAACACAGACACAACATATCGGAATCTATGGGACACATTGAAAGCAGTTCTAAGAGGATAATTCATTGCATGGAGTTCATTCCTCAAAAAAAGAAAAAACCAACAAATAAATGATCTCATACTTCATCTCAAAATCCTAGAAAAAGAAGAGCAAAATAACAGCAAAAGAAGTAGAAGGCAAGAAATAATTAAAATCAGAGCTGAAATTAATGAAATCGAAACAAAAGAAACAATTGAAAAAATTGATAAAACTAAAAGTTGGTTCTTTGAAAAAATAAATAAGATCGACAGACCCTTAGCCATGCTAACGAAGAGAAGAAGAGAGAGGACTCAAATTACTAGCATACAGGATGAAAAAGGCAATATCACAACAGACAGTTCAGAAATACAGAAGATAATCAGAAATTATTTTGAATCCTTATACTCCAATAAAATAGAAGATAGTGAAGGCATCGATAAATTTCTTAAGTCATATGATCTGCCCAGATTGAGACAGGAAGATATAGACAACCTAAACAAACCAATATCAATTGAGGAAATAGAAGAAACCATCAAAAGATTACCAACTAAGAAAAGCCCAGGACCGGATGGGTATACAGCAGAGTTTTCCAAAACCTTTAAAGAGGAACTAATACCAATACTTTTCAAGCTATTTCAGGAAATAGAAAAAGAGGGAGAATGTCCAAATTCATTCTACGAGGCCAACATCACACTGATTCCTAAACCAGACAAAGATACTTCAAAGAAAGAAAACTACAGACCTATATCTCTAATGAACCTAGATGCAAAAATCCTCAATAAAATTCTGGCGAATCGGATACAAAATCATATCAAAAAAATTGTACACCATGATCAAGTAGGATTCATCCCTGGGATGCAAGGCTGGTTCAATATACGGAAATCAATAAATGTTATCCACCACATCAATAGACTTAAAAATAAGAACAATATGATCATCTCGATAGATGCGGAAAAAGCATTCGACAAAGTATAGCATCCCTTTTTGTTCAAAACTCTCGAAAAAATAGGGATAACAGGAACATACCTCAACATTGTAAAAGCAATCTACGCTAAGCCCCAGGCTAGCATCATTCTGAATGGAGAAAAATTGAAGGCATTCCCTCTAAAATCTGGAACAAGACAGGGATGTCCTCTCTCACCATTTCTGTTCAACATAGTTCTCGAAACACTGGCCAGAGCAATTAGACAGACGAAAGAAATTAAAGGCATAAAAATAGGAAAAGAAGAACTTAAATTATCACTATTTGCAGATGACATGATTCTATACCTAGCAGACCCAAAAGGGTCTACAAAGAATCTATTAGAGCTAATAAATGAATTCAGCAAAGTGGCAGGATATAAAATCAACACACATAAATCAAAGGCATTCCTGTATATCAGCGACAAACCCTCTGAAATGGAAATGAGGACAACCACTCCATTCACAATATCCTCAAAAACAATAAAATGCTAGGGAATCAACCTAACAAAAGAGGTAAAAGACTTATACAATGAAAACTACAGAACCCTAAAGAGAGAAATTGAAGAAGATCTTAGAAGATGGAAAAATATACCCTGTTCATGGATAGGCAGAACTAACATCATCAAAATGGCGATATTACCAAAAGTTCTCTATAGGTTTAATGCAATGCCAATCAAAATCCCAATGGCATTTCTGGTAGAAATAGAGAAAGCAATCATGAAATTCATATGGAAAAATAAAAGACCCAGAATAGCAAAAACAATGCTAAGCAGGAAGTGTGAATCAGGTGGTATAGCGATACCAGACTTCAAACTATACTACAGAGCAATAGTAACAAAAACAGCATGGTATTGGTACCAAAACAGGCGGGTGGACCAATGGTACAGAATAGAGGACACAGAAACCAACCCACAAAACTACAACTTTCTTATATTTGATAAAGGGGCTAAAAGCACGCAATGGAGGAAGGATAGCATCTTCAACAAATGGTGCTGGGAAAACTGGAAATCCATATGCAACAAAATGAAACTGAATCCCTTTCTCTCGCCATGCACAAAAGTTAACTCAAAATGGATCAAGGAGCTTGATATCAAACCAGAGACAAGGCATCTGATAGAAGAAAAAGTTGGCTACAACCTACACACTGTGGGGTCGGGCTCCAAATTCCTCAATAGGACACCCATAGCACAAGAATTAATATCTAGAATCAACAAATGGGACTTGCTCAAACTAAAAAGTTTTTTTCTCAGCAAAAGAAACAATAAGAGAGGTAAATAGGGAGCCTACATCATGGGAACAAATCTTTACTCCTCACACTTCAGATAGACCCCTAATATCCAGAGTATATAAAGAACTCAAAAAAATTAGACAATAAGATAACAAATAACCCAATCAACAGATGGGCCAAGGACCTGAACAGACACTTCTCAGAGGAGGACATACAATCAATCAACAAGTACATGAAAAAATGCTCACAATCGCTAGCAGTCAGAGAAATGCAAATCAAAACCACCCTAAGATATCATCTCACTCCAGTAAGATTGGCAGCCATTATGAAGTCAAACAACAACAAGTGCTGGCGAGGATGTGGGGAAAAGCGTACACTTGTACATTGTTGGTGGGACTGCAAATTGGTGCAACCAATTTGGAAAGCAGTATGGAGATTTCTTGGAAAGCTGGGAATGGAACCACCATTTGATGCAGCTATTCCCCTTCTGGGTCTATTCCCTAAAGACCTAAAAACAGCATGCTACAGGGACACTGCTACATCGATGTTCATAGCAGTACAATTCACAATAGCAAGGCTGTGGAAGCAACCTAGATGCCCTTCAATAGACGAATGGATTAAAAAAATGTGGCATTTATACACAATGGAGTATTACTCTGCATTAAAAAATGACAAAATTATAGAATTTGGAGGGAAATGGAGGGCATTAGAGCAGATTATGCTAAGTGAAGCTAGCCAATCCCTAAAAAACAAATGCCAAATGTCTTCTTTGATATAAGGAGAGTAACTAAGAACAGAGTAGGGAAGAAGAGCATGAGAAGATGACTAACATTAAACAGGGATGAGAGGTGGGAGGGACAGGGAGAGAGAAGGGAAATTGCTTGGAAATGGAAGGAGACCCTTAGGGTTATACAAAATTACATACAAGAGGAAGTGTGGGGAAAGGGAAAAATAATACAAGGGGGAGAAATGAATTACAGTAGAGGGGGTAGAGAGAGAAGAGGGGAGGGGAGGGGAGGGGAGGGGGGATAGTAGAGGATAGGAAAGGCAGCAGAAGACAACAGACATGAGTATGTCAATATGTAAATCAGTGGAAGTGTAACTGATGTGACTCTGCAATCTGTATACGGGGTAAAAATGGGAGTTCATAACCCACTTGAATCAAAGTGTGAAATATGATATATCAAGAACTATGTAATGTTTTGAACAACCAATAAAAAAAAGTCCCCAAATGGAAGGCTTCTTAGAGTCAGGGCTCTCTAGGTCTCTGTTGTTTCTCCAAGGATGGAGATAGCTCTAAAGAACTCAGGAGTCTGTTGTAGATGCCATCCTGCCTCCCACTAGGGCAGTGAGTCTCAAACAGACTCAGGAACATTCTCTTCTGCAGTGTAGTTACTGTTTGTATAGATGTCATGGTCCAGTTGGGTGTAGATAATTTTTTTAAAATCACATTTTACACCATTTTAAAATAGCACAAATACAGAAAGCTTCAACTTTTTCTTAATTAATGGTGGAAGATCCCATCATTTCAAGGTAGCCAAACCACTGGTAATGTTGCTGGCACAGAACAGGTGGCCATGGTGCCCCATGGGGCAGAGTAGATTTGTGATTTCCTCTTAGCAAATGTTCAGTCATATCAGTAATAATCCATCTGGGCTCAACCTCAGTGCTGTGCATCCCAGTCCCAAAGAGCAGGAAGCCCAGGGACAAAATCACTGCAGCAGATGACAGCTGGGCACAGCCACAACTGCTCTTCTCCAGAGCCTACTTCTTCTAGTTGATCTCTTACAGTAAACTACCTCTTTTCTCAGTGCTACTTTTTGTGTTTTCTATTTTATCAATATTTCCTAGTGCTGTTGAAGAGACACTCATTTTTTTATTGGTTGTTCACAACGTTACAAAGCTCTTGACATATCATATTTCATACATTAGATTGAAGTGGGTTATGAACTCCCAATTTTTACCCCTAATGCAGATTGCAGAATCACGTCGGTTACACATCCACAATTTTACATAATGCCCTATTAGTAACTGTTGTATTCTGCTACCTTTCCTATCCCCTACTATCCCCCCTCCCCTTCCCTCACATCTTCTCTCTCTACCCCATCTACTGTAATTCATTTCTCACCTTGTTTATTTTCCCATTCCCCTCACAACCTCTTATATGTAATTTTGTATAGCAATGAGGGTCTCCCTTCATTTCCATGCAATTTCCCTTTTCTCTCCCTTTCCCTCCCATCTCATGTCTCTGTTTAATGTTAATCTTTTCTTCCTGCTCTTCCTCCCTGCTCTGAGACACTCATTTTTTTTAACCAAAATAGTTGGATCTTTCATAAATCCACAGGTGATTTCTCTCATCCAGTCACTTTTTTTGTGTGAAACATCTTTTCATCTGAAACTCACATCTAATGGAACTGCTGCTCCCAACATAGGGCCATGTGTGTCCTCAAAGGACTTCTTCTCGGCATTCTGGGGCACCCACTGCTCTTCTGGCAGGTGGGACACAAAATATAATTTTCTCAGAGAAGAGAACACCACCTGAATCTAGATTAACAGATTTCCTTCTTTCCTATTTAGGCTGTCATTTGCTGTTTTTCTAGAATTCTGTCACTGTTTCATGTTCTCTTTGTACATCCTCTGTGATACCTTACATCTAGAATCTCTTCCTACATCAAAGGTGAGATGCCACCCAGAAAGACTGGAGTCTTCCTTTGTAACAGGGATAGTGATGGCTGTGGAGACCTTCCCTTGTGTTTCCTTAGAGCTCCCCTTCAACACAAGCCTGTGAGCACCCTGCTTGCCACTCTGCAGACCTCACCCATGGTCCCAGACTAGAACACAGACTCCTGAGGACCTTGAGGCCTCATCCGTGTGTATATGTATAGCACCCTTTGTGCCTCCCAGGGTGCTCCCCAGGCAGATCCAGCAAAGAAATGTGAAATGCCCTTTGAGCTTTTTGTCATTTGAGTACTTGAGCTGCTGATGATTCTCAGAATTGGTAAAAGAAATTTTCTGTCACCCTGGAAAATCATCAAAACAATGGTCAATAGACAAATGTCCAGTACATTAAAATAATTGCTAAGATACTTTAGAGAGATCAATACCTTTGAACCAAAAAGACAATGACAGAAGGACAAACTGGTGCATTATTTGTACCCACTCCAATCCTCTGGTGTGATTATCAGTCATTGCTAACTGCTCAGCAGAAAAACCATCAGAGCCGGGCCCCAATTTCTCTTAAATCAGAGGAACTAAAAGCTGTACTCTCAGAGCCTTCACCTGAGGACCTGAACTCTGAAAGGGCAGAGCAGTGTGCTCTGAACAGAACCCAGTGATACCAATGCCACAAACACTCATGAGGCATCTCTGCAGAGTAGCCTACAAGCAATAGCAGTCTTGGCACAGTTTATCTGGACAACTGTGCCCAGAAGAGAAGCTAGTGACCACAGGGAAGCTAGCAAGTCCTCTAGGAAACCCTGGGCCTGGCTAGTGAGTGGGGGCCACTTTGTCCTTATTGTGGATCTGCATTTGCCACTAGAAAAACAGGCATAGCCATTTGGGCAGGCTGGCACACCTGAAGCACCCTGTACAGCTGCAAATCAACGTGCTTGTCTTTATGATTAATGGCAAGCCTGTGATCAAATGGACAGGTATAGATGTCCCTTATGTGCAAACACAGGATCAGACCCAGGATGGTCCACTGTGGCTTCTTGCCTGACAGTTGTCATATACAAAAATCTAAATCTTTGTGAAGCAGCTTGTTGGGCCATGTTCTGCCCTCCTGTGCATTTGTCTGTTGGTGTTTGCTTATGTAAAGAGTTTGTCTGGCTTCAGCTCAAATAGGCAAGAAAAATTCAAAGTGAGAGAAGGC
The DNA here is from genome assembly GCF_964194105.1 of Spermophilus citellus. Taxonomy (NCBI): domain Eukaryota; kingdom Metazoa; phylum Chordata; class Mammalia; order Rodentia; family Sciuridae; genus Spermophilus; species Spermophilus citellus. The sequence continues at coordinate 27,926,883 of NC_138191.1, read as the reverse complement.
CATGGGGGACCCTGGGTCACTACCTATAACACTCTGCCTTTCTGAATGATGGCATTTTAACTGGTCAGCTTTTGAACATCCACAAAGACCCCTGCACTTGACAGCATCCTCTCTTCCTCCTTCCTGTTGCACTGGCATTTCCTTCCAGGCGGTGGTGGAGGACCAGGTACCACCCTGGTCTTCCCTGGATGAGCTGTGAGAGAGCCATCTCTTGTGAGCTCATGCTGCACATGGACAGGAGAATTGTTCCCCAGAATCCATGGAGCTCTTCAGCTGTTTTAAGTTGCACACCACCCTTTATTCCCTGTATTCTTTCTGAAATGCTAGTTTATTATTAGAATGAGAATAAAATCATCACTTTCCTATTTTTTGATTGACTCGGAAACTGAAAATATCTCCTGGATTCAATTGCTGGGAAAGTGTACATGCCGATGTCTTCAAGGGGTCTGCATGGGGGGCCAGCTTCTCTCAATAAATTCTTTTTGCATGGGTTTAGGACTCAAAGTCCTACCTTCAAATCTCAATTGTGGAAACCAGGATGATAATAATTTAATAATCACCACAATAACCATATTACGGGGTTTCTTGTAGAGCTAAGCAAAATGGCCTATCTAATTTGCTGAGCTGACCTGGCTCACAGAGAGCAGTTTAAAGATAGGGGAGATATCATTATGTTAGGTACATGTATGACTACACATGTGGTGCGACTCTACATCATGTACAATCAGAGAAATAAAAAGTTGTACTCCATTTGGGTACAATAAATCATAATGAATTCTGTTACCATGTATAATTAATTAGAACAAAAAAGATAGGGGGAAATACAACAAGTGCCAAAAGTTATGACTCAGGACTTCTCACCCAGGTGGAATGTGCCTGAAGCTCCATTCTCAAGGGCACATGAGGTCCAGTTTGAGTTCCCTGTGCAACCAGACTTCACTCTCTTAGGGTGATATGAGTTTTCTGAGGCTCATGGTATTTTCTAGAAAGGAGTCTTTCCATGGTGTTGGAAGGCTTGAGGATCTGTCAGAAAGTAGATACTGCTGAGCAAGAGATGGCTAGTCTCCCTTGCCTGAGAATCTGCCAGGATTCTGGGCCCTGAGGTCCAACGGGTACAGATTGGTCAATGGTCACTGGGTCAACATTGAATTGACAAATATATTCATGCATTTATAGGTGTGTGTTTTAAATAAACAAGGTGTAATACTACACAATATTCTTTGATTAGAGAAATAAAAATATTAAGGGCCTAGTGTGCTTGAACAGGTCTTGACAGCTCAGGACCTGTCTCCATCCCACAGAACAAAACTGAGATCCACTGAGGTATGGCATCCCTATTTTGCATACCAACTATAAGCTTGACACACCTCCTCTCCAAAAGCTAATCTGATATTTGCATTGAAACTTGGGGGCAATGAGCAAGGGACACTTGGCTGGTGAGAGCTAGGACTGCTGGGAAGTGGATGAGTAGGGGCAGGGAGGGGTATGATGCTGCAAGAAAAGGAAGCATCATTGGCCAAAGTCTGGCATTCGTCAAGAAAGCCACTCCCTCCTGGTCTGAATCTGGAAGCACATACTTCTCCAGCAACCTTTAGAGGGACTGTAAAGCCTCACTCAGAAACAAGAGCTTAGTGGTCCCCAGCAGTGTGGCAAGAACTCCAATAGGAAGAGAGCAGCCATCTCCCCCATAGAATGAGGTTGGCTGCCTTGAAAAAGAGAAAACAGCTGGTCGAGGCTAGGCTGTGTGCTGGCAGCTCTACCTGCAGTACCTGCAGAAAAAATCACACATTAATGAAGCCAGAGCCTCACTTTGGAAAGACTTTGTATATGAAGAGCAAATGTTGGGTGAGTCTAGTGAGTCTGAAGGCTCAGCCATCCCAGGAGGAACCACAGGTGGAAGCAGAACACCAACAGGTGTTCATGAGACAGGACAGGTATGAAAGATGAGGAATCAGAATAAGGACACAAATACTAGACGCCCCTGATCAATGCTGTGCTGGGGTCTTGCTCACTTTCCAGAAAGAGAAGGTGCTTGCACTCTGCCCTGCTGCTTCTTCGCCCAGGAGGGAAGAGCATGTTGGCGTGAACACAGCTGAACCCTGCAGCAGGCTTTACCAAACTGATTGAAACTTTTCCTGTGGACAAGTCCAGGCATTCTCACACTGCTTTTTAGTGTTGACACATGTTTTCTGCTTAAGGACCTGCTTTAAGTTACCTTCACTGACATCTACTATCACCAAACAGTAGGTGTGACCCTGACACTGAAGCAAACAGAGCAGATGTGGCTCTTGGCAGTGCCTCCTGCTCTGCAGACCTGGACTCCCCTGCAGCCTGAACTGAATCACTAGAGGTGGAAACTCATTACCAGTCTGTGGCAGACCTCTCTGTGAACTATCCCATCCCTATTATTCAATTAAGGGACTCTTTCACATGCTTCCATTTTAAAAAATATCTCACCTTTTTAGAGATGAAATATAAGATATTTGGGGAAAATAACTATGAAAAATCAAAATTGGAAGCCAGGGTGCCAAACAAGAAGCCTGAGGAATGGATGCCCTGGGTGGAAAGTTGATTTATGTCCACTAAATGTGTGAAAGTGCTGTTGACACTCTTGGATGAGAAATCAGGAGGGACAGTGTGGTATAAGAGCAGCAGGCAGGTCAGCAAGGTCACATGCAGGCACCAGCACGCAAGAAAGATTTTCACACTTGTCAGTTCTTGGGTTAGTTCTTGGCCCAGGAGCCCCTGGTTTCCAATTGATGACACATGGCAGCTGGGAAGCAGTGGCCCATGCTCATTCACAGCCCCCAACTAAATCATTACCAAGAGCCCCGACCCAGTTTCCAAGTGCTGTCAGGTCATGTCTCCTTTTGTCCCTACCCCTCATGCCAGTCCAGGCTCTTGCCAGCCTTTCTAGCTTCACAAGACCAAGCTCCTGACTGGCTCCTTGACTCCAGCTTGGCACACCTGCCTTTCCCCATGACATCAGCCATGCTGTTTCTCAGCTGCAATGATATTCTTACCCTGGCCATAGTCTATGAAACTCCTACCCCATCTGGAGGTTGAAGGTGAAATGCTGTCAGAGGCTCCTCACCACCTGAACTACATACTTTCAGCCTCAGTCCTGACCTTTCTCTGATGTGCTGAGTTCTTCCTCCCCAGGTGACCCTCTCCTTGCACCCCTAGATTCAGCTCAGTCCTTCTTACTAACACAATCCTCCTGGGTGCTCAGTGAGCTCACAGGCCACTTGGCTTCTCATATTCACCATGCCATGGTTTTCTTGTCCTTTCCAACCCCATCACCAAGTCCCTGAGGACAGATGCTGTCTGTTGCTGATGAGTTGATTTCTGGGGCCTTCCATAGAGTGGTCCAAGGACTGTCACTAAAGAGATAGAGTGCAGGACAGTGGTCCTTGCAAGTGGCTCAGAGGTGGCAGAGGTAGAAGCCACAGAGAAAGCCAGTGCAGGCTGTCCTGTTGGATGGGAATGAGAAGGTTGGAGAGACTAGAAAACAGGAGCAACCCAAAATGAACACCAATGAGAAGACAAGTCACGTGTATTTTACTTCCCCAAGCATTCCCAAATTGCAGGCAGCATGGTCTTTCTACAGGAAGTATCTGAATCAAATAGACCTCTCGCCTGGTAAGTCAGGCTCCTGGTTGTAATTCCTGAGAGGTGTGTGAAGAGCTTTTCTTCTCCCCAGGGACTGTGCCCATGAGTGACTCCCCAAGTACACACAGACACACATTAACACAATACCCTGTCCTACACATTCATGCACACACACACACACACACACACACAAATACCACCCACACCCACAAGGACATGTTCGCATAGACATGCGAACACACACTAGCATACAATGCTTTCACAAGTACTAAATAAGTATTGGATATGAAAGCTTTTGACTGTAGCAGTCTAAAGTGACACATCTCCAACATTTCAGATTAGAGATCAGTTGCCAGTTGCTCCCTGGCTAATGGTCGCTCACCTCTGCACTGAACTCAGTTTAGAAGATCTCCTAGTGATTCCACCTGATACAGCAGCGAACTCATGTCTTATTATTATTGTCCCTTTGCCAAATGATCTGCCCAGACCTGATGACGTGATGCCCTACACAATAGTCATCAGCCCTAAAATTGCCACTGATCTATGAAAATACATGCTCTGGAGGAGCTGGATGTTGGAGCAGCTCACGGTAAGATTGTGTCACTGTGTGGCACTATGGAGACCTGACATGTGTAGGCAGTGGGCTGCAGAAAACCACAGGCAGGATTACAGAAGCACAATGCCCTCCCTTGTGTATGGAACCCAGGTTCTCCCTAAGCCCTGTGCTCAGTTTTGTGCAGGGAACATGAACTCGATTAATGGCTTGGCAAGAATTTGGGAAGGCTATTGGCCTTGCATGGCAGTAGATTAATTATGAGATGGCTGACAGCTAACCTGTATGGAACATTCAGAAACACCAACAGGTGTCATCCGGGAACAGTGGATGTCTGCTTTTTGCCCTCAGCAGGTAAACATGAGATTGAGGGAGATGAGCTCCAAGGGCATCATGTGGGAATAATTTAGGACATAGAGAACTTCCTGAGGCCAGTCGGGGTCACTGCAGGAAGGGGTTGAAGCTCCTTTCCACAAGGTCTTTAGAAGCAAGTTCTGAACAGCTTTGTGGAGGTTAGGGTACTCCTTCAATCCAAGGCAGGATCGGCCCAGGCATTCTCTCTACCCAAGGAAGGCTACTTGAGCTTTCAGTGGCTTCTCCCTACTCTGCTCTCAATTCTCTGCCACCTCATCTCTTTCTTTTATTGTTCACTTTTTGAAAATCGAAATGCTGAAATGCTTCTTTTGGTAAATAGTTTATTAGCTTTGACACACACATATAGTCCTGTGACTACCACCACAATCCAAGAAAGAAGAATGATTTTTCTTCTGATTTTTGCATTTCCCCCCACCAATACTAATTTTTATATCTCCATAAGCACATGGTAAAATTTAAAATCTGTTAGAGAATCACACCAAATTGGCCTCCCCAGCCTATTTCTCCTGCAGTAATAAATGGAGAGAGGGAAGGGAGAGGGGAGAACAGGGGATGTTTTCGATTTTCTATGCTCTTAATTTCTTTGTTAGACTTGGGACAAGAAGGTGATTGTGGCTAAGAACTGTGGTTTGAGTCCACTTCTCTGGTGCTCTGTGATAGGAAACAGAAATCCTAGTGGAATGGATAGGAAGGAATGTGCACAGAAAATGAAGAAGAAAATTGGGAAAGCCGTCTTCCAAATAGAATGAATTAGACTAGAATTTCCTCAGATTGTAGGGCAGAGAGACACAGAAGGGTAGAGTAGCACTGTATCTAGAGACACAAAGGTGTCTTCTTTTCTGTGCCCTTTTGAGCTATATTATCTTCACTCTTGAATGAGAGACACCCTTTAATTTAAGAGAACAGAGGATACAACCTGACATCTAGATATCACCTGGCCTTAGAAATAGACTTATAGTTAAGGATTTTGAAAGGTGGAGCTTTGAGTCCTAGAATCAGGAACTCAGACTGAATTTCAAGGAGCCAAGAGGGTAGAGACCACACTTCTGGTCAAAGAGAGATGGAAGTGAGGGTTCAGACTGGGTAAGGCTTGCTGCTCTGGCCCTCCTACACAGAATCCAGAGCTCTAATGGAGAGAAAGCTACTGGGAAAAAAACTACAGAAACAGGACTATTGCAGATGATACCATGCCTTGGGCACAGAGGTAGCTCTGGAGATGTAACAGATGTCTTGAGTATATCCTTGGCAAAGTGGCCCTGTCAAGCAGGGGCAGTGAGCTGGTAGGCAGCACTGGCTGAGGCCTTCTGGAGATGCAGATTCCCTGATCCCGCAGAAGGCAGACAGCCCACTCACTAGAGGGCCCTTGGCCCCAAGAGGGTCTTGAGAAGGCTCAGATTGCAGAAGTCCGGAGACATCTGACCATGCAGAGTTGTCCCTGTCAGCAGACACCAAGCAAGGCTGGGGAGACCCTGGGAGTCTGTGCAGAGAGGGGCCACAAACAAAGGCTGCCACAGAGGGCCCTGGATGCAGAGCCCTCAGATCTGTGAGAAGGTGCACATCCTAAATAACATGGCCTTCCTGCAGCATAGGGTCAGAGGTGGCATGCAAAGCAATACATTGCAGCTTGGCTTGCTTCTGGGTATGGGGTTGCTCACTTGACCTTTAAAACAGTGATATTCATGCACCCCAGATATAGCTAGATTAACATGGAACAAAGTGCTGTTCAGACAAGGACATTTTCTTAGAACCACATGGTTGGGCGATTTCTTCATTGCACAAACATTACAGAGCATGTTTACAGAGGCTAACCAAATCTCGCCATTGCTTGGCCATGGGACTTGAGGAGGCTGCCTTTACACATGTGGTTCCTTATGGGCCAACATGTGTGTACATGACTCTGTGTGTGTGTGTGTGTGTGTGTGTGTGTGTGTGTGTGTGTGTACATATGTGAGCAAGAAGTTTCTGAGAGATGTTTCTGGCTTGACTTTTATACACTGGCAGAGACTCCTTGATGTAATCATTGATGATAAAATTTTACTATCTAACTCCTTCTCTTCTTCCTTCCCTCTCTCCTTCCTTCATTCTTACTATCTTTCCTTCTATTCTTCCCTCTACTTTTTCTTTCTTCTGTCCTCCTTCTTTGTTTCTTCTTCCCTCCCTTCTTTCTTTTCAGAAAGATTATTTATGAGTTTTATAAGAAGGGTAACTGATCTCTCCTCTTCTCTATCTGATTACTTTTCCTTGATCCTCTCATTCCTACATTAAATGTTCTCATCTTTCCTTTACTGTACATATTGTGACCCATTTTTCAAGTTCAGAAGAAAAACTTGAATACATGCATGCTCACATTTATCTGAAACATACAAACAAGCACAGACACATGTCATATGTATTACTTTATGGATTTAATTTTTGTAGCCAGAACAGATAGTTTGGATGACATTTCTGGAAAAACACACTTTCTCAAAGTGTTATTGTAGTCACCATTTAAACCACCAAGACTCTAAGCCCTGCCAAGTCCATGCACTTCAGAAGGGTCAGGAGCACTGCATAGGGCACACTTCCTTTCCCCTTAGGATAGGCCCCTGCTCAGGATTCTGTGTCCTCACACTGAGGAGCCCAAGGGCCACACTGCAGAGTCCTGTTATCTTATTCCTGGTGACATTGACTTAAGAAGATAGGTCAGCTGTCTTTTTCAGTGGTTTACATTTTGCAGTTGTCAGATAATTTCCTTGTGCTTGAATTCAGGCTAAACATTCAGCAAAAATATGAATTACTAATAGTAAATGCTAATAATATCTGTACCTATTTCAAGGTAGAATGTTCATGTTGACATATGGTCTCTTTTCACTTGATCATGTCATTGGTTTTATGCAGGTTGAGATTGGAGACAACCAGAATTAAGATTGGTCAATAGAATATGTAGATCTAGGCTTTGGAATTCTTATTTGTCACAATTTGTGGCTAAGGGAATGGAATAACAGTAAACCTGGACATTTGGAGGGGAAAAAAAGCTATATACATCTGTGAAATCTATTGTTCATAAATGATCTCTCCAGTGTTCACTTTGGCCTTTAACTTGGTTTGCTGTCTTTTCTTTTTCATCAAGTGGAAAACTACATTTGGCAATGCAGTTTTATTCAAATCAGTAATATCTTAGTTCCAGTAGTTCTTGGCCTCTGAGAGAGCAAAAGAGAAATCAAATGAGAGACTTGGTCAGGTCAGCTGACAGTTACCCAGGAGGTATGACTCAGTGATAACAATGGTCAGAGGCCCTCTAAACTCCTCTGGAAAGATGCACTAAAGGGCTGGGCCACACACTGGCTAATAGGAATGTGACATCTACAAGGTACAGAAAACCCTCCTGAACTTGCACTTTAGCATGGGCTGCAGGACATTGGGCACTTGCACTGCCCCACCCATCAGCAGTGATACCAAACATCTTCTTCCTGTTCCTCTTTCTCTTGACCAAACTGAGGGCTTTTCCCACCTCCTAGGGAAAGAGGCTGCTAGCACCAGTGTTGCATGTCCAAAAGTAGGCTGATATAGGAGGATGAGGAGAAGTGCCCACTCTTAGAACTCTGTGCTCCAGGCTATCATGGCAATGATGGGGGTAGGGGATAGGAAAAATTCTAGAAGGATGAGCCAGTGGGGACCACAGACAACATCCAAGGCTACTACCACATTTCACGAATGAGAAAAAAGTGATGCCACAGGGATCACAGGGATTGAGCTTTAAGTAAAGCCATACAACCTGTCTTAAGAAGCCTGGATCCAAAACTGAGGCCTCAGGACCTTTCCATAAATATTGGGGAAGGGACCGAAAGGCTGCAATCTGGATGCCTCCTCAGGCACTATGGACTGTTGGGGTCACCTTGGCTAGAGAGAAAGAAGAATCCATGGGAAACATTAGCAGTTCTTCCGAAGAAGATCAGGAGTTAATAGAAAAAGGAATCATTCAAAGTGCCATGAGCCATGGGAGAGCAGTGAGTTTAACCACCGCCCAAATCCTTTTCTCTAATTCCCTGTAGGTGACTCTGCACCTTGTCAGAAGGTGAATTATTTCCAAGACATTCTGTTTATTTTTTGGGGGGTGGGGTAGGTAACAAAGGATTGAACACAGAGGCACTTGACCTCTGAGTCACATCCCCAGCCCTATTTTGTATTTTATTTAGAGATAGGTACTCACTGAGTTGCTTAGTGCCTAAGTTTTGTTGAGGCTGGCTTTGAACTCCAGATCCTCCTGCCTCAGCCTCCTGAGTCTCTGGGATTAAAGGCATGTACCACTGAGCAGGGCTGAGGACATTCTCTATGGACAGTTCAACACCTCTCTCAAGTGAAAGGATGACATTGTGTATTACTGTACTCTCCTCCCTTCATTTTCTTTCTTTCCAAAGTGTTCCTTTGGGAAAGATTTCTTGATAATATTTCATACTGATGTCAAGAATCACATAATAAAGTCTAAATAACCATGTTTTCTGTTTTTCCATTGAGATATACCATTCTGTAGCATTCAAGGGAGTGAGACTGAAGAGATTTATTGGGGGATGTAAAACTAAAGTAAAACTCTCAGTTGTGGTGCTGAGCTCATTGAAATGCTGTAAGTCATGTGGTAGCATGTAAACTGCAGGTTTTACTTTAAAAATCAAAAAGAAAATATTCAGTTTGATTATTTGTAATAACAGGACGTATTGTTTTTTTTATATTTTTTTTAAGAGAGAGTGAGAGAGGGGAGAGAGAGAGAGAGAGAGAATTTTTAATATTTATTTTTAGTTCTCGGCAGACACAACATCTTTGTTGGTATGTGGTGCTGAGGATCGAACCCGGGCCGCACGCATGCGAGGCGAGCGTGCTACCGCTTGAGATACATCCCCAGCCCGGACGTATTATTTTTTGTGCACTGAGTTTCAATGCAGCTATTACTTCTTACTTTATCTTCTATTCTAAATGAGTTGCACACATGTGCTTCAATAGAGAGGCTACAGGCATAAGGCATGAATCTGCATGTTTTCTTTTGAAAATTTTTTCTGTGATATAAAACAAGTTGTCCTGAGAGGCAAATCAACATTTTCTCAGTGGCTGATGGATGCTCAGCCTTTTCTATGCAGTAATTCACATGTTTGGAGCATTTCCATGTTGGTAATCTGAGGTCATAGTGCACCCCATGCTCCTTCTTATTGCTAAAAATTATCTGAGAGCTTTTGAAAATGCTGATGCCCAAATTATATCCCAGACCATTTGTGTGAGAATCTCAGATGTGCTCTCACATTCATCTTAAGGAACATCTCCCCAGGTACCTGTTGCCTGACAACATCATTTACATATAGTGAATGAACCCCTGACTCCCATCATCTTCTTTTATCTCTCCATCTTCATCATGGTTGGCTCTTTCCTAGTTGGCACTATAGCTGGAACTCTTTTATCTGAAAATTGCACATAAATCCCTTTCTTGTCATTTGGACTGGTCTGAGGCAAAAAGTGTCCTATGTTCTTATCAATAACATTGGGTTTTGATAGAGCTGGTCTCCAGACTTACTTTTGTCAAGTTAGTCAAGAAAAATGCTCTCTAATATTCTCAGACTTCAAGATTCAATAAAGTTGCATTTTTTAACTCTTAATGGGACATGTAGAAGTGGAAACAGGAATAAAAAGGGAGAACACAGAGCCTAAGGAGCTCTGGATCTGCGCTGTTTGAAGCACTGCTCTGGGGTCTGTTATTAGACTGATATTCATCTACAGTGCCATCTAATGTCCTCTAGTTAATGTCAGCTTAAATAAGTCAAGGATCACTAGACACTGAGTCCTGGAAACCCCACATTCATTGGCATAGGGCTGAGCATGTGATGTTGAAGACAAATGTGCCTCAGGCCAGCATGCTTCTCCCATCTAGGGCCCAGTATGCAATTTAGTGTTTGTAATCAGGGCTCTTTCTCATCAATTCTAACACTTTTCATTTGCATATCCAAGAGAATAGTCCAGCATTGACTCAGTCTTTTTTTTTTTTTTTTCTCAATGCAGGCCTTGTGCCAGTGACTTATGAAGGCCATGCTCCCAGACAAGAGACAGTGAAGTCGAGGAAGTTGGGAAAGAAGGCAAAAAAAAAAAAAAAAAAAAAAAAAAAAAAAAAAAAAAAAAAAGCCTAGAAAATGTGTGATTTGTGGGAGGGTAGCACATGTTTAAAGGATGCTCTTCATGGGTATAGGACCCCTATCTGACCCCTCTGGCTGTTACAGAATAGATCAGGACATGAAGCAGAGACACAAGTGCAAAAGAGAGATGCAGATTAAATGGCATGGCAGGGCAGCAATTCAAGGAAGACAGAGGTAAGACCAGACAGAAGCTCCATCAGCTGTTAGAGAAAATGAAGAAAAGTCACAGCATGAGAAGGGATTATAATCTTAAAGAGAGAGTTAAAAAGAATAAGTGCATCCCAGAGCCACATACGTGATCACCACTATACCCAAAGCTTAAAGGCCAGGCCAAATTCACTACCCAGAGAAATTCTGTTACCCCCTTAAAGGAGCCCTGCCTGTGATGAATCAGTGTTTGACCTTCAGCTCTTGGATCCTTCACAAAATTATTAGTGGTTGATCTCATGAGTGAGTGCTGCTCTTATCTGCCTTGCTCACATTCTGGTGGTTGTGGAACTCCTGGCTTCCTAGTATTCACTGTCAGACTAATAATTTATTTCTGTAAAACTTTTTGAATTACCTAATGATCTTTCATGGAGAGAAATCTATTCTGGTGAATAGAGGGCCCGTTGTTATAGCTCTGTCCTGATGAGATAGTTGTTGGGTTAGACAGCACTAGAAACTCCAGATTTGCTTGGATGTGTCCAGTAGATGGCTCATCTGCTGATCTTCATTGAAATGACTTCTCAGTTGAGCTTATGGTAGGGTGCTTGGTGATTCTGTTCCAAGCATGCATCTCTCTAGTTGACTGGCAACAATCTGCCTTTCTACTTCCAATTCTCTGGAGAGTGGTTGAAACTAAAACTTTTTCTTCTTTTCCTTCAAGCAAGGTGAAATAGTGATGGCTGTAGTGTTTGGTTCTATGCCTCTGCCATTCGAAGTAGCTTCTTGGCAGATCTGTGGTTGCCCCTCCTCCACAAATGAGGCCTGCTGGGGGAGGGGATTTCTCTTTCCAGGTCAAGCAGCAGGGGTTAGGGATTAGGAACTATCTTGCTTCAGGGTCATTGCTGCAGCATCCAATTTTTTTTAAGTGCCACATGCTGCCTAGTGGCTGCCACTCTGACCTCCCATACTGTACCTCACCCCCTTCCCAGAGGCTCTCCCACCATCTGCGCTGGCAGTGGTAGACAACTCAATCCTCTCCCAGATGCCCAAGGTGCCTCTTCCATGGCCAGCAAAGATGTGGATGCAGCCCCAGAGCTCCCCTCTGCTGCCCATAAGCTGCAGCTGCTGCCTGCCCAGCCCACCTCTTTTTTTGTGCCTTACACATACATTAGAGTTAGTAGTCCCAGGGGCATGCTCTCTGTGGTCACCAGTTCTTGCTCAAAGCCTATCTGCTGGCACTTTCTCCATCTGAGTTCTGGGGTGAACAAGACTATTCTGCAGACCTGTGTGCTTGGGCGGTTTCTCACACATTAGGCAGGTCTCCACTTCCTGCCAGGAACACAGACTGCAGTCCTCAGCACATCATCATGTAGGATAGAGGGTCCTTCACCCTATTCCTGGTATTTCCAGGACAAAGAGAGAAGTCCCATGATATTGTTTGTTTTAATCAGAGTTTTTTTTTTCTGTTTTTATTGTTGTGTGTTTTGCTTTTTAGAGGAAACTGGCAGCTGTTTAGTTAATTGCATTAAATGGGATTCAAGCCAAGGCCACAACTAATCCATTCGTGACACCTGTATGTAGTCGTCAACCTGCTGTGCTCTACACTGGCAACTTAAGAGAATCTACCCTTCCCAGCTCAGGGAGACTAGTGAAGGGACTGTCCTGGACACCAGGCTGAGGTGCTTTGCTAGGGCAGTTCTGGTGAGAAAAGAAGGGAAGGAGCCTTTTCTCTCAGAGGCCAAGCAAAGTTCTGGACTTCCAGAGTTCTAGGAAGGGAGTGACCCTTACCTGGCCATTGGCAGCTGAGGAAGGTTGGCCATAGAAGTGTCTAAAGTTTATGAAAAAACTTTCAGATCCACTGGAAGAATAGCTCTGATGGTAAAGAGTTCTTAGGGAGAGCTGGAAGACCTGATCTGGGGTCTTCAAAAATGAAAGTCTGCATCGTGGTTCAGAAACCCAGAGTTAACCTAATGGCCCCCAGTGTGCCTGCCCTAAAAGCCCACATTTTGAGCTTCTCCTAGCATTTCCATCTAGACTAGTTCCCTAAAGTTCTTCAGAGCTTTGTGTGCCCTGGCCCTCTCCAGGCTCTGCCCTGCAAAAAGTTGTCTTGGAAGGAGAGAGATAGGGAAGGAGTAACTCCATAAGCAACATCCTGACGTGGCTCCCAATCACTAATGACCTTATTCCATTCCATGATAAGAATCATCACAAGGACAAATGCCTGAGGATTAGACTTGAACCCTCCTTCCATGCTCAGGGCCACGGGTTCCATTCCTGGTACCACAAATTGGAGTGGGAAAGAAGAGAGAGAGAGAGAGAGAGAGAGAGAGAGAGAGAGAGAGATGGAGAGAGAGAGAGAGAGAGAGAGAGAGAGAGAGAGAGGGAAAGAGAGAGAGAGAGAGAGAGAGAGAGAGAGAGAGAGAGAGAGAGAGAGAGAATATGAAGGAAGAAGGGAGGGAGGGAAAGAGAGGGGAGGGTGGGGGAGAGAGAGATTCAAGCCATGAATAGAAATACACAAGAATTAGGATCCTAGGTGGCAAAAAGTGACAGTCATTCTGTTTTATGAATGCCTGTTCCCCTGTACTTCCTTCTCTTCCTGCTCCCCTTTGCTCATCCCCTAGTTCTTCTTCCCTAAACTGCTTTCTTGGGTCCTCAGCCCCATTTCAGACCTTCCAAAGTGAGTCTTGAAAACCCCTTCATTTTACAGTGCTGTAAGCACTGAAAGTTTCATAATGAGAGAGATTTTGTGGTGATTGTTTTCAGCAATATGAAAAGGTCTTTCAGAACTATTGACTAAATTGTTGTTTTTAATTTTTTAGTTGTAGATGGATACAATATCTCTATCTATCATATCTCTCTCTCTCTCTCTCTCTCTCTCTCTCTCTCTCTCTCTCTCTCTCTCTCTCTTTATCTATCTACCTACCTACCTGCCTACCTACCTATTTACAAGGAGTGCTCAGGATCAAACCCAGGGCCTCACACCTGCAAAGCAAGCACTCTCACTGAGCTAGAGCCCCAGCTCCAACTGAATTGTTTTTTTAATCAAGCAGAAGATGATGAAATATTTACACCTGTTCATATACTGGGGTATCTTTTCCTTGGAGCAGAGTCAGTGTAAGAGAGAGGGCCCTGAGATCCAGTTCACCCCTGGCAACTGTACAACTCATCTTACTCTCACCCCTGGTGGAGTCTGGCGGGGTCTTGGAGTCCCTAGCCAGATTCTAATGGTTGATGAGGTGACTGAGGCATTTTCCCAGAGATAGTTATCAGGATTTGGGATCACAGCTATCTGTAGTTGTTATTCACAAAGACAAGAAATTAGGGAATCCTCCGGTAGCTGGCTGGAGAGGATCCAGTAAAAACAAAATTAAATGCACCTAATTAAATGCTCCTAACCCATGATCAGGAGATGAAAAGCAGCACCACACTAATGTATGAAGGGATTAAGAAAACATGAAATAGAGTTGCTCAATGAATCATTTACTGTCCAGAAATTCATAGGACAGCTGTTCAGTTATAAGGAGTGTGTGGGGTGCTGGACAGAGTGTGAGATAAATCTCCGCCAGTAGGATTTAGTAGGAACAGCCTTTTCAATGCTGGCTACCTGCCACCCTGGATATTTGAGGAAAACCTTTGTATGGGACAGGTGGTGGTTGTAGATGGACTTACCTGGTCACTGGACAGGGATGCCACCTCCTGTGCCAGCTACAGGGAGAGCTGCAAGTAGCCAGGCAGGCTCCCTGAGGAAAGGTCACCTCAGGCATGCTCACCCTGATTGGATTAGCCCATGATCCTCTGTGGACTGGGCCTCATTGACAACAGATCACCTGCACTAAGACTCCTGAGGAGCCAGTGGGAAAACACATGGGACACATTTGCAGCAGTGGAAATGGCAGCAGGGAGCAGCAGGGACCCAGGACCTGGAGCAGACCTTACCCTTCACAGCTTCCTTCCCTATTCTAAGCTTTTCTATTCCCTATCCCAGACTGTGGAGGGGACATGGAAGGAGAAACTCAAGTCCCATCCACTCTGCTGAAGTAATAAGATTGCTCTGGGGAACCAGTTCTAAACACCGAGAAAAAGACAGCTTTGGTTTTCATTAAATAGAAAGTTTTCCCTGAGACTCGCTCTTGGGATGGCTGGATTCAGAGTCCAGAGTTTGCACAATTAATCACAGCAACATAAGAACAAAGTGGTGTGGCCTCACTGTAGATGTCAAGTCCTCTCTGCCTCCACTCTGCCCCAGAATTTCATCCAGGCCCTTCTCCTTGCCAGACATGACCCGAGTATCATCCATCTACAACCAGAGGTGTCACCACCACTCTCATTTGTGTTCTCTCTGGATTTTTCTCTAGGTTCGTATCTCTGAGAATAAAACTAAGGCATCCATTCTGGAGTTAGCAAGAATAAAGTGTGTTTTAGGCCTTCATAAAATCCCTCTATTGCATTGGAATTACTAGAATTTTCTGTCCAATGCAAAATAATGCCCTCCCAAGGGTTCCTTTCTTTTTCTTTGCAGTTGGCCTCTGCCCATTGTTCATGGAGCACTGATGACTCTTTTTTTTTTTTTTAATCAGAAACATACTGAAAACTTTTCTAGAAATATAGAGAAAAAATATAACTGCCTCAGAGAGGTTTCTCCTCACTCCAGATGGATGGACTGACAAAGAGAATTTCTAGGGTTTATGGAGCTGCTCTCTCCTATATCTTCCTCCTCAAAGAACAAGACATCTAGCTCCTCCAGCCTCTTCTGCAGTAGGGATCTCACATCTGGGCTGGTAGCAGGTTGGGAGTAAGGTTTCTGCTAGGTGTTGCCTGGACACCACAGGATGGCCACCAGGATCTGGGAAGGCTGCTGTCCTGAATTTCTATAGCCTTCTGGAGCTTCCTTGAGCTGGTGAATATGAGAGTCCTATTGTGTTCCCAGTTTCCTCAAAGGTGGTCTCAAAGGTCCTCCTGGTTGAGGGTGATTGATAATTCTTGTTGTTATACATTTCCTCCAAGCTGAACTCCTTCTCATTTAACCTGACCGATCGAGGCAGCCCCATTGGTATGGGGTTGAGTTGAAGACAGACTGGTGTCTTGCATATTCTGAATTGAGGTACGTTTCCCATAGTCTTAGTCTCAGGATCTGAAAGCACCTGTTTTTTGAGGGTCTTGGTTCCTTCCCCTTGGTTGAGCCCAATCAGGGTTCTACTCGTTCAGAGAAGTAATAAGTATATTCGGTGGATGAGCAAGACGTAGCAAGAGAAGTGGAGGATACCACTCCTCCAAGAGGGAAGATTTCTTTCCAGAGATAGGGCCCAGGGGGTGGTGAGGATTGGGCCATCTCCCCACAACCCACAGTATGCCACTGGGGCCTGGGCCAGGTTGTTTGGGGTGGAACTGTGGGCCAAATGCAGGTACCTGGGACAGGGGGCCCCAGATTAGGGCAGAAGAGGACTTGGCCTAGAGAAAGCTTAGGAAGAGGGATATTATGGTCCTAAGCTGGCCACTGGTGAATGGGAGGCCGGGGACTAACAGATGTAGTGCCCTCAGCCCAGGACTGCTCAGTCTCTCAGATAGCAATCTTCAACTCCAGTTTCATGGGAGATGATGGGGGCAGGGCCCACAGGGTCTTGTTGGACTTGTGGAATATGTAGGCAAAACTCTCCAGTTTGAAGCAGACAGAACAGAAGAGGGGGGCCAAGCCCCAGGGACTGAGATATAAAAGACTGGATGGTGATGGGATGGATAGGGGCTCCAGAGCAGAATCTGAGGCTGGTGGTGGGCCCTCTGGAAAGTTTGCAGGAAAGGTGGATGGCCGGAATGGAGGTTTTAGGTCCTTAGATGTAGGCATTGGCTGGTGAACCATCATGGTAGGCTCAACTCTTTGTGATGGGACAGCAAATGTGCAGCTTTCATCTGTAAAGTCCTCAGTTGGGAGTCTGGGATCAGCATCACCACCAGGGTAGGTTGGGGGGCCGGATCACCTTTGGGAAAGGGCTGTCCTCTGGGACAGGGGTTACCCTTCATTGCCACCTCAGAGTGGAAGAAGGCCAATGGATGGGAATCAAGCGTTCTCTGCACAAATGCAGTGGGTCAGGAGGCCTGGCCTGTGAAAGTCACTTGACCTGTTGGGGTGGTGGGGCATGTGAATCTGGAAAACCACTTCCATGAGTGTCTCACAATTGAGAGTTCACAAATAATTAGCATGAGTCCCCTCCACATGTCCCATTCACAGCTTATATTTAGATAGTAACAAAATCAAGAGGAGCCACACGGGAGTGGTCTGGAAAAGTCTGAATACCTCTTTGTACAGCATCAATCCAACCATGTCTAATCCTACTCAAAAAGGGAAGTCAGAGGAATTCCATGTATTAGTGGGTTTTAATTATCCCCTAATGCTGTGGCATGGAGGACTCAGGGGACCAGGGGGCAGCCATAACATCTTGCAACAAAATGGCCAAGACCTGCTAAGAGGCCCTTTCCAGGGGCAAACCCCCACGGGCTGCTACCTCTGCCCTTTTGGGCTTCTGGTCTCCCATAATGACCAAGCTGGGGCTAATGGCACAGACTTGGCCAGCTAGATAAGCACCACCTCCTGAGGATCCCAGGTCCACACTGATGGCTTTTGTAAAAAAGATTTCTACTAACTGGAATTCCTCTTCTTCCTCTCGCCCATTTTTAATTCCTGAGTCCCTGTCTCTCCTTCTGCATTCTTTCTGACTTCCCCCTCACCCATTTTTCCCAGCTTGCTCTAACTATTTTTACATCTATTCTTCTTGAGCTCTTGCTCTTCCTCTCTTTGGCTCCTGCCCCCTTTTCTTCTCCTTCCTGCCATGCTTCCCCACCATTAGCATACCTACAGTCCATCATAGGAACGGCTACCACACTCTGAGAGGACAAAGAGGCATGGATTTTTCTCCTGTCAGAATCCTCTGAGGGTTTCTTCTGGGGAGGCCAAGTGAAGTAGTACCTCCAACTTAATTGCTGAATGTCTAGGACTATTCCTGCAGGCCTGGGATTAGACTGGTTGATCCAAAACCACTCCATAACTGGAGTGATCCCACATCAGCAAACTTGGGTTATGAAATACTAAAGGTACTGCCAAAGTCGAAGGAATATGAGATCAGCATTATGCTGCTTACACTGGGAGATACATAGGAAGGATATAACAGTCCTCAGTGAAAACAGCTTAAAATCTCAGCTGCAAATTCATCCAGGGTTCTCAGTAGGTGAGAACATCGATAGTAGACAACAATATGCAACCTGGTGATAGGAGACTGCAATGAATAGGAGAGTCCACTGGACTCTATCACATGAGGATTTAGGACAAGAGGAATCTGGAAAACCTCTTTCATGAGTGTCTCACAGTTGAGAGTTCACAAATAATTAGCATGAGTCCCCTCCACATGTCCCATTCACAGCTTATATTTAGATAGTAGCAAAATCAAGAGAAGCCACACAGAAGTGGTCTGGAAAAGTCTGAATACCTGTTTGTACAGTATCAATCCAACCATGTCTAATCCTACTCAAAAAGGGAAGTCAGAGAAATTCCATTTATTAGTGGGGTTTAATTATCCCCTAATGAAAAAAATATTTACTGCACTTAGCAGCTCCTAATGACTTCTGGAACAAATACATTCCCAAGCGACCCAACTGGTGTCACTCTACTAAATAGCAGATACTTCAGCTGACCTCACAGAAACCTGTAGCCCCTCATGCACTTAAACAAGTTAGAAGAATGGCTGGGGCTCTAGGGCCAGGAAAGGAAAGGCATCCCAGGGTAGGAGACATAGGAGGAAGGAGAAACTTTTGACTCAATGGACACTAAATTTGTAACCTCTTCTCTATAACCATTCTCTGCCAAATTTATCCTATATTTTTCTGGTCCAATAGCAAATGTTCTTCTTGAAATCAGGAATTTCTTTCAAGCTTTCAATAATTCTCAGCAGGAAATCCTTACACAGAGTAATTTGAAGATTATAAGGGGTGAGAAAAACCACACAGATTTTTTGATCAATGTCCACAAAAATTTCTGATAGACCCTCTGTTTTTCAATATGTGACAAATCTGATCAAAAACAACAATAGCATCATGAGTGGTGTTTACGTGTATTCAAAGTTACATACATAAAGTTTTAATCACATTGACCTATTCAGAGCTCTCTTAGGGACAGAATAAAATCCATAATTAACAAGTATGAAGTTCAATGTTTAAGTGACATTAAGAAACAAAAGCCAAGCAACCAGACACAGAGGAGGAGGTTAAGAAGTAGTAATGTCAAACTTGATGTAGACTTAATGAAACTCCAACATATGTCCCAGTTAGAGAAAAGGGGCCAACATAAAATTGATTTTAACAAAAATAATACTGATATAGGTAGAAAACAACTTCAAACACTCAGTTTTTTCCTTAGTGTTACACAGTGCTCTTTGTATTATATTTTTAATGGATTTAAACATGGTAGGTGGATATTCAGAGGAAAAACAACATGCCAGTTTTACATTGACAGTTTTGTATTTTTCACTTGAGGAAAAGCCTTAAGATTGACTTTTAATCTTAAGGAAAGGATAAGGACACTTCTGGGTAGTCCTGAAGAATATATAACTTATTGGGAAACCATTTGTGCTTTGAGGAGTCTCAGCATCCCCATGTAGAAGAAAGGTAAAATAAGATTAGTTTGGGAGGGTGGTATAAAAGGGAAGGTGGTGGTACTGGCATGAGGTATACAACTGTGAAGTATTTATCCTCGCAGATGAATGAGAGGTCCATATCTGTGGAGACATTCTGAAGACAGCAGGTGTCCTGTGGATCAGGCTGGATGAGGCAATTGGAAAGCAAGAGCTCTGCACATTCCACGACATCTCCCACCTTCTAATTCTGTTACACTTTTTGCTACCAAGAACACTCAGCCCTACCTCTTCACTATCTGAGTCTAAACTACATGCAGAGGCTTTTCACGTCTGATGTCTGGCATCTGGATCCTTGTTTGGGGGAGTTGAGGACTCTCAAGTGTTTCGGGTGTTGATTAACCTTTTCTTATCAGTAAGTTCATCATTACAGCACGCTACTTGATTTGTTTTTAACCTATTACATGTTTGGGCTTCTTCTTTGCAGTCCCTGTCTGCATCTCCTCTGCCACAAATGTCATCATGGTTGTGTCTGTAAGTTCTTCACCTGATCCAGGGGCAGAATGAACCTCCTAGAAAACAACCAGGAATTTCACTCTCAACTGGAAGAGAGAAAACAGTAGTTCTAAGACCTCAAAGAGAAATTCCCTTATGTCTAATTTTACAGCCTACACCCTGGCCAACCAACTGCAGAAATACCATATGTTGCAAATAGTTTTTCAGTCACCAACGTGAGGTATGATCGATCATCTGTTTCCTCTCTTGAGAAACAAGATTTTGAATTAAATCTCCTTTCTTTCTTCAAAATAAATCCCATCATTAGCACATTTTTTAGAAGTATAGGTTGATATTTTGCCTTTAATTTACTGACAATGGCATAATGAGGCAACAACAGCACAGCAACTTCTAGTTTAAGTGAGGTGTAGGGTGGGAATAGTAGGGTTAATTCCCAGCTACCGATTTCTGCTGGAGGTATGGAAATGCCTTTTCATCTTCAAGAATAGCTTACTCCATGTTTAGCAGGGTCATCTCTAAACCATTTCAGATTCTAAAGTCATATAACAATATGTTTGTCTAATGAACTGCAACTAATGATCATCCGTTCAGTTCAAACTTCTGTTGAGTAGTAACTGGACAGCATTATCTAGTTATGGTGGGAACCAATGTGACAGTGCACAGTACCTTTTTTAAAGGAGCTGAAGAGCAGTCTGCTGTTAACAAAAACTGTGGTATCCAGAAGTAACACCATGAAGATCAGGAATGCTATTGGTGAGGGGAAATCCCTGCTTCCTGGGATGCAGGCTCTTCTTATGAATGCAGAAGTACCTTCTCCATGTAGTGCAGATGCAGGTGTTTCTGGGACATTAAAAAATATTTAGCACCCTTTATGTCTGTTCTTGAGCTGGGGAACTTTCAGGGATGGAGGATGGCCAGCAGGTCCAGAAGCTGCTGTCTGTTCTGAACTATGGTACATAAGGTCAAGATGAGAATGAGGGTAGGTGGAGGAGAACATCATCCCCAGGGAAACACAAGCTGTTCTGAAGGGCAGGGCCTTCCCTCCCACTGTCAGCCCAGCAATAGAAGCCCATTTGCCTGTTCAGTACAGTGGGCTGGTAGGACTAAAGGAATCATGGAAATAAGGACCTGTGCTAATTACTATGGTTAGAAAGAACCTTACCACTTCTGAGCTCAAATTTGCCTCCTTCACCAACTTTTTTTTCCAGAAATTAGTGGTATAATTTTTAATAGGGAAGGAATACCCAAAAAAGTAAGTATAGAAGCATTCTAAAGAATTCAAGAAATGAGGTTTGGAATAAGGAAGACCATATTTTATTAATTGCCTCCACCCACACAAACATTTATAGAGACAGCTGGGACCAAATGGGACACCAACCTCTGATGGAGGGATCATGACCCAGAGCTAGGACAGCTCATTTTTATATAGGTTTTATCATCAAAAGGTTATTTGTAGGGAAGTTTCTGCAAAGCAAGACGGCTTGAAGTTTGCAGCACTCACAAAAAATTGTTATTATCTTGTTATGCTCAGAATTTTCTATCCCCTGCAGCTGGTGTCTGAGCTCAAGTTCAAAACTTATATAGTTTCATGCCTTTGCACAAAACTTCCTAAGCAGGGCTTTACCATAACTTCTGGGCAATCTTGTCCTCAACCTTTGCACAGAATGTTCCTAGGGCAAAGTGCAGCCACAGCTCTGAGGCAGTGAAAGACCATTGTCCAAGTCACCACTCTCCACAATTAATGTATTTCCTCAGAATCATATTATAAATATAGAGAAGAAATTTGAAGTTGAAAAAGAAAAATATCCCAAATAATCTGTTTGGTTAACTATGTATAGCATATGAGCACAGGCCAATCTCCTGGGTGCTAATAAAGGGTTTTCTGTTTGCTGCACCTCAATTTCCTACTCTGCCCATATGGTATATAATGATACTTACATCTTTGAGTTGCAGTGTCCTTATGTGTTAATTCACTTAAAGATCTTACTTACATCAGTAACTGGCATAGAGTAAACACCAATAGTGCCTTGTTCTAGTGCTTCTCATTTAACACAAATTTTATTAATTTGGACATAGTTCTTTCAAGGTACTTATAGTCATAAGATTATACTTCACTCAAGAGCATCCAGATGCAATTTTTTATCCTGGAGTGGTTTGCTTTTTTCTTGAAATTCTGAGCACAAGGAAACCTTCAGCCCTGTGGTCCATGGGGGCCTTCCTGTGTGTACAAGGAATCAGTGCTTCATGTCCAGCTTAGTATCTCACTTAAGCAACTGTAGCTACAGTAATTAAAGTGGTCTAAGATTTGGAGATAGAAGTGATTCTGACTGCCAAATTCATTTAATTGCTCTTCCATGATATTTCCTACATCTCTGAACTTCTCTTTCATCATCTATAAATTGAGGATAATCAAATGTCATGTATTTGGGGAGATTTCAAGAGGTGGGGGTTCCTGCATAGAGCCTAGGACTGAAGTTTCTGTTATCCTTGGTGTAGGCCTGCCTACTCTTCTGAAGGCAAGGTCCACAACAGCATGTCCAGCTGACCACTGAGGAAGGCACATCTGTCTCTTCTCAGAATGTGAAGAGGGTAATGACATCATTAATTATGTGCTTGGGAGGTAACTACAGCTGTGTGAATCACATTTATGTGTGTGGTTAATATTCCATCCAGGCACAGTGCACTATGTGGATTTCCACATAGTGGAATGAGAACTGAAGGGACATCTTTATGAAGGAGATTCAGGAAGACACCTGATTCATGATTAGAGAATATCTAGGGAGATGTCTAGGAATCTTACTCAGCACTTTCTCATATAGGGGAGGGCCTTTGTTTTACCTCCCCCCACCATTTTCCCATAGGCTATGGGAATTCTCCTTTGAAAGATCCTTGGGCATGTTCTCACCAAAATCTTTCTCAAAGCCCAGATAATCTACTGTGCAACTCTGCAGTCTTAAATTTCTCTCTATTCCACTTCAGAGAATCCAGTATGCTCATTCAAGATGAAACCCAGGAGCTGTCCCAGAGATAAGGAGGAAATTACAACAGTGGAAAGATGTGTCATTTATACTCAACCAGTATCTGAAGGACTTTCTCACCCAGGAAGACTCTGACAGCCACCAGGGGCAGGACCTCCATGAGCTAGCTACTGGCTGAGGGGCATAGGTTGGCAGAGTGGCTTGTCCTCAAACAGCCCATGTAAAGTTGCCAGAGACTTTTATTACACTGAGCTGCTGCTCCAAGGTTCCTGGATCTCAGGATGTTCCACTCACCAAGTGAACTTTTGACCAGCTCTTCTGTTTTCCATGTCAGATTTAGGGTATGGCAATATCAGGACTGCCTGAGTGGGTCACAGAAGATACACAGGATGAAAAGTCATAGCAGTCCAACAGTCCTTTCCTCCTGATTGAAAACAACCTCAGGATGAAGGGGAAGCATCTATCTGAGAAGGAGACTGTGACAGAAGGCCCCATGTTAAATGACATCACTCTGAACTGGGAATGAGAGTGTCCCAGACTCCACCCTGACTGCTTTACTTACTAACTATGGGCCAGGGATCTCTTTTTTTTTTCAAGAACATTTATACATCTTTTAAATTAGCTTAACTTCACAAGCAACTTGAGTGTTTTTTCATAACCCAACACTGCTTTTCAAAATACATGACTTTACAGTCTATCCTGAAATTCTTGGCCTGGAATTGCTAAAGGTCTGTGTTTCACAGCTGGTTAATGTGTTCAATAAAAAAAAAAAAAAAAAAAAAAAAAAAAAAAACATCATTATGAAGCTTTATGTTTTTCTGGGGGGAGGGGGTTACTGGGGATGGAACTCAGAGACATTTGACCACTGAGCCACATCCTCAGCCCTATTTTGTATTTTATGTAGAGACAAGGTCTCACTGAGTTGCTTAGCACCTTGCCCTTGCTGAGACTGGCTTTGAACTTGCCATCCTCTTGCCTCAGCCATCTGAGCAGCTGGGATTACAGGTATGCACCACCATGCCCAGCCTACACATACAAGCCACAAAAAGTTTTAAATTTTGTTTTAAGTCAAGTCCTGTGTGGTGACAAGTTAACACTCCTACTAACATAAAATGAATAGATTTTAAATGGATATTAAAGAAATGGCTAACCTGTCTCCAAGAAAGTATATGAAGTTCTTCAAAAATCATACAATTTAAGACCTGTCTGGCAAGTACAACCCACAGACAGAGAATCTGATCCTCTGTACACCTGCAGAGGTACACATCTGAATGACAACAAGGCTCCCAAATTAAAAGGCTGTTGTATATCCTGAGTATTCAACAAGCCTTCCACCGCCATAAACAATTCCTGCGAAGGCTGCACAACAGTATGTGTGAGCTGGGACTGGATGTGGAGCGGGACCCTACAGGCCATGTGCCAAGACTTGCATGCCCAGGAGGCATGGGCACTTGCTGAACAGGCATCACTGATCATCTGGAGTGGAAGAGAGGGTTGGACAAAACTGAGTCCAGGACAGGAGAGCCCAACCATTTCTCCCACTGCATGAGGCCACAGATCTGAGCATCTAGACCTCCAAGTTCACACTATCAGTTTCACTGAATTTTTTTCATGTTTTACATGAACATTAGTAATCTTTTAGTAAAAATTAGTGAGGTGACCATAAAAAGGGCTCTAATTGAATGCAATCTATTACAGATGCTAAATTGTCATATGTTTCGATATATATAAATATTTCTATATACCCACATTTTGGCAAAGAAGATCAAGGACAGAGGTAGAAAACTGAAGGGACAAGGTCTTACCTAATTCATGCAAAATAGAGATACCATCCTGTGGGCTTTGCTGAAGACCAGGGAGGTGATGCCTATGACACCCATCCCAACTCAGTCTTTAAGAGGTCAGGGAGGCCTGTGTAATAATGTAATATTCCCTCTTATTCTAAAAAGTAAAAAAGAAAATCCATGAAACATAAAAATATCTGATTTTGTGTTCTTTGTTTTTCTAAGCTAAGTATACATCTTTCAGTAGTTCTAGGAAGGTCTCATCATGTTTGACCCAAAACATGAAAATACTTTTCTTTTCCATATAAAATAAATGAATTTGTTTCTTTTACATTGAATTACAATACTTTGGACATGACTTACATGCCCATTTAATGTCTATTTAATGAAATTGTAAACTTCTCAGTAGAAACTTTTCTGCCTATATGATTGACACTTCAATCTTTTTTATTATTATATTTTAGTTGTAGGTGGACACAATATCTTTATTTATTTATTTTTTTAAATGTGGTGCTGAGGATAGAACCCATATGTGTGAGGCAAGTGTTCTATCACTGAGCTACAACCTCAGCTTGGCACTTTCATCTTTATCTTTTTTGTACAAATACTCAGTTTATCCTTATTTGGCTAATTTCTATTCCACTGCTAATCTTCTAGCCAAAAATTCTTGTCACTTGAAGAAAATAACTTTTTAATACATCCATTTACCTTTGATTCTTTCATTCATCATTTATTCAGATCTTACTGTATTCTTGGTTACATGAATATATATATATTCTCCTTGTTTTCCTCCTGCAAGAGAGAAAACCATCTTAAATTTTGTATACAACAAAAAAAATGTTTAGTGGCAGAAGAAGTAGATAAATGTCCCAAGAAAATTTACAAGAGTGAAGCTATAAGTTCTCTCCAAGATACTGGAGAAGACTTTTAGCAGATCCTGAAAGAAATGGTAGTATTTGGTCATGCAAAAGGGAAATTCTAGCTAAAGAGAACTATAAGAAATAAGTTCAAAAAATGCATCTTAGTATATGAGGAACCACTTACATGGAACTGAAATACGTAAAGTAGATAAAGAAGAGCTGTGAGTAAAAAAAAAAAAAATGGAAATAGTTTATACCAGATCCTCCAAATTTTGAATACAAGTGAAGATTTTAGTCAATTCATGGGACAGAAAGAGACCTTAATAGGATTGTGCACTCAACTCTGAGAAAAAGTAGATGAGCTCAGATGATTTAGTGAAATAAACCTGGCCAGTATTTAGGGCTTGAAGGAGGCAGAAAACTGTTTTTTACTTCCTCATTTTCAGTTCTCTAAAATTTTAATTCTGAGAGGTTCTAGAATATTATTTTCCTTGGGAAGTTGTTCTGTGTTGATTGCCTGGTAGCTTACTCTTTATCAAGGATTTATTTTAATGACATTGACTTTGAAACTGCAGCAAAACTCTTCTGTGGATGCTGGGAGACCAGATTTCTTGAGCTTGCTGAGCCTCAGCTTTAGTACTCTGTCAGCCAAACAGAGAGAAATAATTAGAAAGCTTTAAATGAATTCCATGTAGTCCTTTACATTTTCATGCATATCTATAACGGGTGGGGGAAAGGGCAGGAGTCATTCAGACTCCTTTATAATAATTCGTATAGTTATAGTTTGATTGATTTTGCCACTTGCTTTGTGAAACTAATTTTTTTAAATGACCAAGCTCTTACTATGTTTGTTAAAAGTTCTAACAAAAACTCAATTATTTAAGTAAAAACAAGGGAAAGTAAAAAAAAGTTTTAAACTAAGCAAATAATTAGATTAGTTTAAATATATTACAGCCCATTTGAATCTATTAAAAGGTATGTATCTGAATGGAGAAAAGTTGAAGGCATTCCCTCTAAAATCTGGAACAAGACAGGGATGCCCTCTCTCACCACTTCTGTTCAACATAGTTCTGGAAACACTGGCCAGAGCAATTAGACAGACGAAAGAAATTAAAGGCATAAAAATAGGAAAAGAAGAACTTAAATTATCACTATTTGCAGATGACATGATTCTATACCTAGCAGACCCAAAAGGGTCTACAAAGAAACTATTAGAGCTAATAAATGAATTCAGCAAAGTGGCAGGATATAAAATCAACACGCATAAATCAAAGGCATTCCTGTATATCAGCGACAAACCCTCTGAAATGGAAATGAGGACAACCACTCCATTCACAATATCCTCAAAAACAATAAAATGCTTGGGAATCAACCTAACAAAAGAGGTAAAAGACTTATACAATGAAAACTACAGAACCCTAAAGAGAGAAATTGAAGAAGATCTTAGAAGATGGAAAAATATACCCTGTTCATGGATAGGCAGAACTAACATCATCAAAATGGCGATATTACCAAAAGTTCTCTATAGGTTTAATGCAATGCCAATCAAAATCCCAATGGCATTTCTGGTAGAAATAGAGAAAGCAATCATGAAATTCATATGGAAAAATAAAAGACCCAGAATAGCAAAAACAATGCTAAGCAGGAAGTGTGAATCAGGTGGTATAGCGATACCAGACTTCAAACTATACTACAGAGCAATAGTAACAAAAACAGCATGGTATTGGTACCAAAACAGGCGGGTGGACCAATGGTACAGAATAGAGGACACAGAAACCAACCCACAAAACTACAACTTTCTTATATTTGATAAAGGGGCTAAAAGCATGCAATGGAGGAAGGACAGCATCTTCAACAAATGGTGCTGGGAAAACTGGAAATCCATATGCAACAAAATGAAACTGAATCCCTTTCTCTCACCATGCACAAAAGTTAACTCAAAATGGATCAAGGAGCTTGATATCAAACCAGAGACAAGGCATCTGATAGAAGAAAAAGTTGGCTACGACCTACACACTGTGGGGTCGGGCTCCAAATTCCTCAATAGGACACCCATAGCACAAGAATTAATATCTAGAATCAACAAATGGGACTCGCTCAAACTAAAAAGTTTTTTCTCAGCAAAGGAAACAATAAGAGAGGTAAATAGGGAGCCTACATCATGGGAACAAATCTTTACTCCTCACACTTCAGATAGAGCCCTAATATCCAGAGTATATAAAGAACACAAAAAATTAGACAATAAGATAACAAATAACCCAATCAACAAATGGGCCAAGGACCTAAACAGACACTTCTCAGAGGAGGACATACAATCAATCAACAAGTACATGAAAAAATGCTCACCATCGCTAGCAGTCAGAGAAATGCAAATCAAAACCACCCTAAGATATCATCTCACTCCAGTAAGATTGGCAGCCATTATGAAGTCAAACAACAACAAGTGCTGGCGAGGAGGTGGGGAAAAGGGTACACTTGTACATTGTTGGTGGGACTGCAAATTGGTGCAACCAATTTGGAAAGCAGTATGGAGATTTCTTGGAAAGCTGGAAATGGAGCCACCATTTGATCCAGCTATTCCCCTTCTGGGTCTATTCCCTAAAGACCTAAAAACAGCATGCTACAGGGACACTGCTACATCGATGTTCATAGCAGCACAATTCACAATAGCAAGGCTGTGGAAGCAACCTAGATGCCCTTCAATAGACGAATGGATAAAAAAAAATGTGGCATTTATACACAATGGAGTATTACTCTGCATTAAAAAATGACAAAATTATAGAATTTGGAGGGAAATGGAGGGCATTAGAGCAGATTATGCTAAGTGAAGCTAGCCAATCCCTAAAAAACAAATGCCAAATGTCTTCTTTGATATAAGGAGAGTAACTAAGAACAGAGTAGGGAAGAAGAGCATGAGAAGATGACTAACATTAAACAGGGATGAGAGGTGGGAGGGACAGGGAGAGAGAAGGGAAATTGCTTGGAAATGGAAGGAGACCCTTAGGGTTATACAAAATTACATACAAGAGGAAGTGAGGGGAAAGGGAAAAATAATACAAGGGGGAGAAATGAATTACAGTAGAGGGGGTAGAGAGAGAAGAGGGGAGGGGAGGGGAGGGGAGGGGGGATAGTAGAGGATAGGAAAGGCAGCTGAATACAACAGACATGAGTATGTCAACATGTAAATCAATGTAAGTGTAACTGATGTGACTCTGCAATCTGTATACGGGGTAAAAATGGGAGTTCATAACCCACTTGAATCAAAGTGTGAAATATGATATATCAAGAACTATGTAATGTTTTGAACAACCAAAGGAAAAAAAAAAGGTATGTATTAGGTGTAAAAAAAACTCTAAAATGCATTTACCAACACCTAGACAAAAAATTGAAGGAGAATTAACAATATTTATTATACAATTATCATATGCAAATTAAATGTATTATTTTAATTAATTTATAACTTTTAAATATTTTCCTTAAATTTTACATGTTTTGAAGAAGGAACTATTCCAGTTTAGTTTTTTGATTTTTAAATGTGTTTATAGGGAAACAATGTTTTCAACATAGAATGTACCACCTTATGCATTTAATATTGTTATGTGTTCATTTTGTAAACTTTTTAAACAATGTCCTTTGATTTGTAATAGGTTAATACTAGAAAATCAGAACACTTACTTCACTTGAAGTGTTATTTGAAGAATTGAAATATTCATACATTTATAGGCCTTTGACCAATAATTATCTAACTCATATTTGTGGTCCTGGTCTACCATATGAAATATGTACATTATACAAATTAGTACCTTTTATTTGTTTGTATTATTACTATAAATAGTATTTTAAGTACCATTATCATTACTAAACATAATTAATATTAATTTTAAACATCTCTACCATTTTTTTCAAGGGAAAAATGGATTTTTTTTTAGTTGTTGATAGACCTTTATTTTCTTTCTTTATTTTTATGTGGTGCTGAGAATTGAACCCAGTGCCTCATATGTGCCAGGCAAGTGCACTATCGCTAAGCCCCAGGCCCAGCCCCTGGAATTATTATAACCTCAAAATATAGTAAGTAAAAATTTATGAACACATTATGGAGTGCTACAGAAAATTCTCTAGCTCTTTAAAGCATCGTATATGTGGAATAAATTTTAATGGAATTTCAAGCACATTGGTATTTAAGAAACATATTTATAATTATAGTATGCAGTAATCTCTGGGGTTTATCTCAATGGAGTCCTAAAGGTTAAAAGTCTAGCTTTATGGCCTTGTAAATCTTTGTCCCTGCAAGTGTACCTCTCACAAGTGTTTCTGTTAAGAAACTTGGGTTTCTCAGGGCTGAGGATATATCTCAGTTAGTGGAGTGCTCACTTTGCTGTACAAGGCCCTGGGTTTAATCTCCAGCACCATTACACACAAAAAGAAACTTGGGTTTTTCAAACTATCTGTTTTCATTTAGATTCTTGGTGTGGTGACTGTGGAATATACTGTACTTTAACATTTATTGCTTTGACATAAGGAAACAGAAAATTCACAGATGAGAGTTTAGACAAATTAGAAAAATTTCTAATGTAAAACTTCTCAGGGCAAACAGCTATAGCTCATTAAAGGGCTAGAAAGATATCTGTTTAAGTATACACTAAAGTAATAAAATATTAGTTTATTTTCTTTTTGTGAGGATTGTGAATTATGAGAGATTATTAGCAGGTTCAATAGAAAATTAGTGTTAAAAATAATTTCTGGTAAAAAAATTGTTTTTAATACCCAAAGAAGTCATTGAAGATATGGTCTCCAGACTTTTAAAATCTTATTATAATTTCCATTGTCATATTAGTTTAGAGTTTATTTAAGACCATAGCATTAATGAATGAACTCTTTTGAGATATCGTATTAGTTGGCATAGTCTAGGATGAATGCATGATATATAAAAGTACTACTTAGTTACAGAATTGCAAATTAGAAAATTTTCTATTTGGCATTAATGTTACTAAATGACATTCATTGAATGAATATTTAAATTATTTCTCTGTATCAGGGAAAAATGATGAATGACCATTGATACAGCTCCTGAATTCATGTTACTCCAAAAGGTCATCTCTCCATTGAATTCAAGAGAGAAAGAATTGAAAGGGTAGTGATTTGATGATATGGGAAAATATGAAGCATAAAATATTTCTCCTTTCTCGTCTTTGATCATGATGTGAAAGTGATGCAGGTTTTCCACAGAAGAATCAAGAACTGTGGGCGGGGGTGGGGGTGGAAGCGTTATGGCTAGATTGGTCTTTTATAGAACATGAGCACTATCTAGGAAACGATTTACTGCTGTTTCCCATGACATACACAATGAATCGGATATATAAATAAGATTATATTAATCTCACATTTTAATTTGCATAGTCTTTGACATCCCATCTAGGTAAAAAACTTTGACTGCCACGTGTCTTTCTTATTCCAACTTACAATATGGAATGTACCAGCCTTGTATGTCTCCCCTCTATACTAACTCCTTTTTGGAGTAACAGAGAAAGCAAGCAAGCAAGGAAACAAACAAAAAGACCCAAACAAACAAACAAACAAAACCTGGTAATAATAGAAATCACGTTTATATACCCACACAATTCTTGTTGTTGTTCTACTTAGTTATACATGACAGCAGAATGCATTTCAATTCATTGTACACAAATAGAGCACATTTCAGTTCTGTGTACATGATGTAAAGTTGCACCATTCATGCAGTCACATATGTACCTAAGGTAATGATATCCATCTAATTTCACCATCTTTCCTGCCCCTCATCCCGCTTTGCCCAATCCAAAGTTTCTCCATTTTTCCCATGTCCCCCATTATGGATCAAGGACTTAAAATCAGCATACTATAGTGATGGAGCCATATCAATGTTTATAGCAGCTCACTTCACAATAGCTAAACTTTGGAACCAACCCAGATGTCCATCAATAGATGAATGGATAAAGAAACTGTTGGGGGGGGGGCTGAGATTGTGTGGCTCAGTGGCAGAGTGCTTGCCTCACACCTATGAGGCACTGGGTTCTATCCTTAGCACTACATAAAAATAAGTAAATAAAATAAAGGTATTGTGTCCATCTACAACTAAAAATATTTTAAAAGAAACTGGTATATATACACAATGGAATATTACTCAGCATTAAAAGAGAACAAAATTATGGCATTTGCAGTTAAGTGGATGGTGTTGGAGAATATCATGCTAAGCAAATAAGTCAATCCGAAAAAACCAAAGGCTGAATGTTTCGTCTGATTAGTGGATGCTGATCCCACACATTTCTGATTCTGAAAAACAGCTATAAAAATATGCCCAACGTAAACTTAATAATCTTTGTCGTAATTAGTTTCCTCTTCATTGACTGATGACATAAACTGAAGAGCTAATGCAATAATATTCATTGAAAATGGTTCAAAATAAATAGAAATGTCTGTAACTCTTTAATGTGTTTTTGTATCACTTACATGCTTGGTATCATCTGGGCTTACAAACCTTTGAATGTATTTACTACAGATATGCATGTTTTGTTGTTGTAGCTGATTATCATGAATAGTAGAAATGGAGTTTTGTATGTTAACAAAGGTCTAGAAGTCTGGGTCAAAGCAGGACAAAAACGGACAACAAGAGTTTGAGAACAAGTCAACTTTAAGAGGTTGTTTGTTACTGTCTTAAATTATATTTTTATAAATTTCATTTTTAGTTGTTTACACTATTATATAGAAATAAAGTTTCCTTTAATATTTTGACTTTAAATTATATCACATTATACAGTTCAAGTGTTAGATTTTGAGATTTGGTGTAGAATCCATAAAGATATCTTCCAGAAACAGTATGTGGTCTATGAATGATGCCCACTATCTTTCTTCCTTTTCAATTTTTATGCCTCTTATTTCTTTTTCTTGTAGTATTACATTTACTAAGG
Organism: Spermophilus citellus; assembly: GCF_964194105.1. Taxonomy (NCBI): domain Eukaryota; kingdom Metazoa; phylum Chordata; class Mammalia; order Rodentia; family Sciuridae; genus Spermophilus; species Spermophilus citellus. The sequence continues at coordinate 27,894,353 of NC_138191.1, read as the reverse complement.
TTTTCATTCAGTGTTGGAACAGAAATACTAATATTAAACCATCCTTTACTGGTTTTTACCTCAGGAGAAAAAGAATTGATATTTCCCCATTATGTGTGAGGTTAGCTGTAGATTTTTCATGGGAACCATTATCACATTGAAAAATTTCCCTTCTAGTCCTATCTTAATTTTTTTTCTTCTTCTTCTTCTTCTTCTTCTTTTTTTTTTTTTTTGTACTGGGAAGCTAACCCAGATGTATTCTATACCACTGAACTACCTCCCCAGTCTTTTTTATTTTTTTATTTTGAGCCTGGGTCTTACTAATGTCCAAGCTGGTTTTGAATAGCAATTCTCCTGTTTCAGCATCTTGAGTCACTGCGATTACAGCCATGCACCATCAGCCATGCACCATCATACCGGGTCCTATCTTGAATTTTTTTTTTTTTTTTTTAGTGTAGTTGGACACAATACCTTGATTTTATTTGTTTATTTTTATGTGGTGCTCAGGCTTGAACCCAGCACCTCCCACGTGCTAGGCAAGTGCTCTACTGCTGAGCCACAACCTCAGCCCCTATCTTGAATTTTAACAAAAGGATTTTATCATAAATGTTCATAGAAGTTTTATTTATACTAATCAAAACCTGGAAAAAAATCTGAATATCCATCCATAGGATAATGTATGAAAAAATTGCATAAAACAAAGAGTAGTATATTCACATAACAGAGTATTCAGCAATAATAGATGAAAGAAACTGCTGAAAGGTGCATGTAGCACACATATTATGCAAAGCATAGAAGCTAGTCACAAAAGAGTTCATACTACAAACCATTTGTTTTACTAGAAAAGTAAAATTAATTTATGGAGACAGAAATTTAAAAGATGATTGTTTGACGATGGCCTTTGATTGAGAATTGAAAAGAAAATATTCTGGGTAATAGAAATGTCATATTTTGCTTGGGTGGTGATTTACAGGAATTATCAACTGTCATAAAATTGAGTATTTAAGTTCTATATATTTTAAAATATGTAAATGATAATTTTACCTAAAATTACATTATAATTAATATATACAGTATAATTATACATAATAGTGAGATTCATTGTGATATATTAATTTTCTTAAATGTGTATATAAACATTTTTATTACTTGATTTTTAAACTATTTTTATTGTTGTTGGACCTGTATTTTATTTATTTATATGCGGTGCTGAGAATTGAACCCAGTGCCTCACACATGTTAGGCAAGTGTTTTACCACAGACCCACAACCCCAGCCCCTATTACTTGATTTTAATTACCTTACAAGTAATGCTTATATAGCAAGACAAAGTTATTAAAAGTAATGTGAGTTTTTCTGGTGTATTAAATATGAAAGTTAAAAAAATAACAAAGTTCACGGCATTTAGTTGGTGATCAATAAATACTAGTTTATCTTCCCTAGTGACAGAAGTATTCAAGCACAATTTAGAAAATGGCAGATCTGGAATGTAGTTGGAAGTTTTAAGACAACAGGTTTGCAGCTGATGATAACCCTTAAAACTTTTCTCAACTCTGACATTTCACGATTAACACATTTTTTTTTTTCCTATTTACTTCTTACATACTCAACCAGGATAATACAATAATTCAGTGTATTTAATCCTGGTAGTTGTGTTAGTAACATTATGCATTTTGAACAGCGGGCGGTGGTGGTGGTGGTGGTGGTGGTGTTTGTAAAAGTTATAAATAAACAAACAAATAAAAAGGGGGGGGGCAAAGGCAAACCCTAGCTCGCTGCCCCACTGACAGGTCTGCGATGCCCTTTTATGTGACAAGCGGTGGTCCTTAGGCCTGAGAACAAATATTATAGGTGAGAAATAGAAAAGGAAATTACTTTGCACAGAGCGGCCAGTGGAACCAAAGAAGAAAAGCAGAGCGCCCTTTCCATCTGCCCGACGCGCAGGATGTGGGAACCTGCAGAGCGCTAGAGTCTCCGTCAGTAAGGACGTCTGGGCCAGCGTCTTCCAAAGCACCAGAGGGCACGGCGTGCCCCCTTGTCGCTGACCCCCGACTGGCCTTCACCGCCCTGAGCCACGAGCTCGCGAGAGCTGCGTGCGGACACAAAACTGCGCCCAAACGGAGGAAAAGGAGGCTGGACTCCTCTGCTACCCGATCCCGTGCTGGGCCCGGAGGCCGGGGTAGGCCGGGGGTGGCGGGGTGCGGGACGGGGGTGGCGGGGTGCGGGGCGGGGGTGGGGGTGGCGCGGCGGGGGTGGGGGTGGCGCGGTGGGGGTGGCGCGGCGGGGCGCGGTGGGGTGGGGGCGGCGGGGCGCGGTGGGGGTGGGGGCGGCGCGGTGGGGGCGGCGGGGGTGGGCGCTGGCGGACGAGGGCGGGTCGCGCAGCGTGGTCCCGGCTGGTCTGCCTTTCCCCCTTCCGCTTTCGGCTGGGTTGCTGACTTTTCCCCTTCGCCCTGCCATTCCCTCTTCCTTCCCACCTCTTCCCCGGTGTGGTGCTCCTCGGCAGGCAGGCTGATGGACTGCACGGCGGCGCGGGTGTGCGAGGTGGACGTCTGCCGCAGCGAGACCCGATCCCGTGCTGGGCCCGGAGGCCGGGGTAGGCCGGAGTAGGCCGGGGTGTGTGGCGGGGTGTGTGGCGGGGTGTGTGGCGGCGGGGTGTGTGGCGGGCGGCGGGGTGTGTGGCGGGCGGCGGGGTGTGTGGGGGGCGGCGGGGTGTGTGGGGGGCGGCGGGGTGTGTGGGGGGCGGCGGGGTGTGTGGGGGGGCGGCGGGGTGTGTGGGGGGGCGGCGGGGTGAGGGGGGGGGCGGCGGGGTGAGGGGGGGGCGGCGCGGTGAGGGGGGGGCGGCGCGGTGAGGGGGGGGCGGCGCGGTGAGGGGGTGGGGCGGCGCGGTGGGGGGGTGGGGGGCGCGGTGGGGGGGTGGGGGGGCGCGGTGGGGGGGTGGGGGGCGCGGTGGGGGGGTGGGGTGGCGGGGGTGGGAGCTGGCGGACGAGGGCGGGGCGCGCAGCGTGGTCCCGGCGGGTCCGCCTTCCCCCCGTCCGCCTTTCCCCCTTCCGCTTTCGGCTGGGTTGCTGACTTTTCCCCTTCGCCCTGCCATTTCCTCTTCCTTCCCACCTCTTCCCCGGTGTGGTGCTCCTCGGCAGGCAGGCTGGCGGACAGCACGGCGGCGCGGGTGTGCGAGGTGGACGTCTGCCGCAGCGAGACCCGATCCCGTGCTGGGCCCGGAGGCCAGGGTAGGCCGGGGTGGCGGGGTGTGTGGCGGGGTGTGTGGCGGGGTGTGTGGCGGGGTGTGTGGCGGGGTGTGTGGCGGGGTGTGTGGCGGGGTGTGTGGCGGGGTGTGTGGCGGGGTGTGTGGCGGGGTGTGTGGCGGGGTGTGTGGCGGGGTGTGTGGCGGGGTGTGTGGCGGGGTGTGTGGCGGGGTGTGTGGCGGGGTGTGTGGCGGGGTGTGTGGCGGGGTGTGTGGCGGGGTGTGTGGCGGGGTGTGTGGCGGGGTGTGTGGCGGGTGGGGGGGCGGGGTGGGGGGGCGGGGTGGGGGGGCGGGGTGGCGGACGAGGGCGGGGCGCGCAGCGTGGTCCCGGCGGGTCCGCCTTCCCCCCGTCCGCCTTTCCCCCTTCCGCTTTCGGCTGGGTTGCTGACTTTTCTCCTTCGCCCTGCCATTCCCTCTTCCTTCCCACCTCTTCCCCGGTGTGGTGCTCCTCGGCAGGCAGGCTGGCGGACAGCACGGCGGCGCGGGTGTGCGAGGTGGACGTCTGCCGCAGCGAGACCAAGCTCCAGCGTCGTAAGTGCATCAAGCCGGGCGTCCAGGGCGCGTACCTCTGCTCCCAGGTACACCCCGCTCCGCAGGAGCGCTGCCTCCTCTGCGGACCCCCCTCCTCTTCATGGTGATATGTTTATACCTGCACATAGCACAAGTTGGTCAATTTCATTCCCCAGGACTTGCGCGCTCTCTCCCATCCTCCCGCCCCTTGACCCCATCCTTTAAACTACTGTTCTCTCTTCTATTTTTATGAGATATTGCAGACCCTCGGTAGAATTTTAAATTCCTTTTTCTCTCTATCCCTTTTTCTCTCTACCTTCCACATAGAATGGAAACAGATGACCCTTCACTCTCTGAGTCTAGCTTATTTCATATTACAGGATGTTCTCTAATTTCATTTATTTTCCTACAAGGGACATAATTTTGTTTTTCTTTAGGGCTGAGTAAAACGGGTGTGTGTGTGTGTGTGTGTGTGTGTAATGTATATATATCACATTTTCTTTATTCATCTGGTGACAGACATCTAGGCTGGTTGCATGACTTGGCTATTGTTAACTGTTTCGCTATAAACATGATTATGCATGTCTTCATGTTTATAAACACGATTTATGCATCTCTAAAGTATGCTAACTGTAGTTCTTCTGGATAAATACTATGGAGTGGTGTGGCTGGGTCCTGTACTCTTGAGGAACCTCCATACTGATATAGATGGTGATTGTATTAATTTAAAATTCCACCGAGGGTCTGTAAGTGTTCCCTTTTCCCTGCATTCTTGCCAGCAGTTATTACTATTTGTACTCTTGATGGGTGGTATTCTAACTGGAGCGAGATAAAATCTCAGTATAGTTTTGATAAATCATTTTTTAAAAAGAGAGAAAAAAACTGTAAATTAAAAAAGGAACTTTTGGATGACCATGTATGTGGTTCTAATATTATTCTGCGTTGTTATATGCAAATTTATGTCAAGAAAATGGTAATTCAATAGTGAATTTTCTTAAGTTAGTAAGCTTTTGCTGGGCTGGGTTTGTGGCTCAGTGGCAGAGCACTTGCCTCGCATTGTGATGTAGCTGATGTGAGGCACTGGGTTCAATCCTCAGCACCACATAAAAACAAATAAAACAAAATAAAGATATTGTTTTTATCTATATCTAAAAATATCTAAAAAATAAGCTTATGCTTTACATTAATACTTAAGAAAACCAGAAAAAGTTTAAAATAAAAATCTTCGTGGTAGAACCACATTATGGAGAACAGCAGTTACAGCTTTTTTCCCTTAGTTTTAGGTTTTCAGATGAGGGTAAGTATCAAATCTCATAATAGATACCTCTCTTGAAAAAGTGTCCTGTGTAACAAGTTATTTTCTTGTTAATCATATGGGTGTCTAGTAAAAAGTTCTTTGCTTGTCTAGTTATAATGAATATTGAGCATAATCAATTTCATTTGTGGATTTTTTTTTTTGGTGTGTGCTGATTTATGCTCAATAGCTTTGTGTTCTTTTAGCTATTAAATAATTACACCTTTTATATATGCTTTTTTGCAGTCAGATAACCACTCAAATTCCATTCATTTAGCAACCTTAAAAATCTCCATTTGTCTGTAACTGGACACAAGTTGCATAAAATGGTCATGAAGCAAGACCCACAGAAAACAGACACACACAATAAGGAACTGTGTATCTGGGAGCATATTTTTTTAAAAAATAGTGATTCACTGTTCTTGGTTTTGTTTATACGTTGTTCTAGGGAACTGTGTGTCTAATCTTTTTCTTATAAAATGATCTCCGTAATATACCCCTCATTGAAAGAATTATAAATGAACCAAATAATTTATTGTGCTATGACATAAGTATAATAGTCTGTAATAATAATAATGACACTCATACAGGTAACTGATTCTCTGTTGACTAATTGTTTCCCTTAATAGCCACAGGGTGAAAATAGCATTTTGATTTTGTGCCTAGATTTGCAGGATGTTTAATATAAGAGTTATGTTATTGTATATTGTGTCTAAGTTAACGTCTTAATGTTAAAGATAATAATTTTGTGATCCTTTTAGTATTCTTTGAAAAAATTTTGAAGATATAAAAATTGGAGAATTAAAATTTAATCAAAGTGAAATTAAGTGTGTGGATATTTAGCATTTAAAATAAATATAAAATTATTTCAATTTCTAGTCGAGGATTGCAGTGCTATCATTAAATGTTGTTTTATTTTTTCCTAATTTACATGAGTATATAACATGGTACAATGCTAATACTCTAAAAAAAGTAGAACTTAAATAACTTTTTTTCCTCTGCAGATTAGACATAAATTTTCAAACACCAGACTAGGTACATAATTTCCTCCTTCACCCTCTAGAGACAGAGTATTAGTTGTTGTGGCAGTGTAGACCTTGTGACATAATTGAAGTCCTCTGAGTTCTTAAGGTCAATCAGGCCATTGTGATGTAGCTGATTAATAACTTTCACAGGATGGTAAACTCCAGAAATTTCAACTTCACCTTAGTGGTCTTTTGCCCTCCATTTATTAATAACATGAATGATTGCAATTCACTTAAATAATGTGCATTTGTCCTTAACCTTAATTCTACCTATATGCAACCAAGCAAAGGCATCACTAACTCACAGGTGGGAAATGTAATAATTGATGAAAAGATGAGATAATTACTTGGGAGTGCAGTTAGCATCACGAAAGAACCAAGAGATAGAAGCTGTTATATTTTTTTGCAAAACTGCTTAGAGACAAAACATACTGGGTTAAAATTAAAAGCCTGTTTTTGAACAAAAGCAACATTTTTACATGCAGTGCTGTTTTCTAAAACAGAAGATGTAGTTTTACTTTGGAATATTTTATGTTTTTTATTAATTCATTTTATGCACATGCTTTATTTATTTTAATATATGTAGGTCTCCTTTCTAAACATTGTTGGGTTACATCAATTCAGATACGTAAATACTTTTTCCATTTTAATATTTCTTAAAGTAAAATGTATTTTTAAATTGGTAGGTTTTCTTTTCTGAAAAACTTTTGTCAATTTGAAAGATAGTATTGCAATAGATAGCACCTTAGAAATCAAGACAGACAGACTTTTCAATAAACTCAATTCATTTAATGAATATTTAGTGATGTGTATCTTCTGTGAGAGATAAGACTAAGTGGTAGGAAATCCAGTGCAAGGACAGGCAAGGTCTTAATCTGCTTAAGAGTTTTTGAAAGTAAAATACATATGTAAAAACTTAGTCTACAGGCTGGGGTTGTGGCTCAGCTGTAGAGTGCTCACCTAGCACCGGCAGAGACATGGGTTTGATCCCTGGCATCCCACATAAAAATAAATAAATAAAATCAAGGTATTGTGTCCAACTACAACTAAAAAATAAATATTAAAAAACCTTAGTCTATAATCTAGTAAATTATCAATGCAGAATAATAGATACATTTAAAATGCAAAGAGAGTGTGAATAGTTCGGAATGTGGTTTTCAGAGGAGAAAGAACTCATCAAGTGGAAGGATACCTGGCAGGGGAAAGAACAGAGACAAAGAGGCAGGTGTGAAATGTCAGGGTGTACTGGAATGATGAAGGCTCTAGTAGAGCAGTAGTAAAAGGCAGTTTCTCTCAAGTTTGAATAACAGAACATTTTAAAAAGAAAAATCGATTTGAGAGATACATAAAAATCTTATTTCGGTTTTTTAATTTATATATGACAGTGGAATGCATTACAATTCTTATTACATATATAGAGCACAATTTTTCATATTTCTGGTTATATATTCACACCAATTTGTGTCTTCATACATGTACTTTGGATAATAATGATCATCACATTCCATCATCATTAATTACCCCATGCCCTCTCCCTTCTCCTCCCACCCCTCTGCCCTATCTATTCCTCTCATGCTCCCTTTCCCTATCCCACTATGAATCGTCCTCCTTATATTGAAGAAAACATTTGGCATTTGGTTTTTTGGGATTGGCTAACTTCACTTAGCATTATCTTCTCTAACTTCATCCATTTACCTGCAAATGCTATAATTTTATTCTGGGTAATATTCCATTGTGTATATATGCCACATTTTTAATCCATTCATCTATTGAAGGGCATCTAGGTTGGTTCCACAGTTTAGTTATTGTGAATTGTGCTGCTATAAACATTGGTGTGTCTGTGTCCCTGTAGTCTACTGTGTTTTAAGTCCTTTGGGTATACACCGAGGAGAGGGACAGCTGGGTCAAATGGTGGTTTCATTCATCTCCATACTGTTTTCCATATTGGCTGCACCAATTTGCAGTCCCACCAACAGTGTATGAGTGTACCTTTTCCCCCACATGCTCACCAACTCTTATTGCTCTTTGTCTTCATAATAGCTGCCATTCTGACTGGAGTGACATGAAATCTTAGAGTGGTTTTGATTTGCATTTCTCTAATTGCTAGTGATGATGAACATTATTTCATGTATCTGCTGGTTGATTGTACATCATCTTCTGAGAAGTGTCTGCTCAGGTCCTTGGCCCATTTATGGATTGGTTATTTGTTTTTTTTTGGTGCTTAGCTTTTTGAGTTCTTAATATACCCTAGTGATTCGTGCTCTATCTTATGTGTGAGGAGTAAAGATTTGCTCCCAAGATGTAGGCTCTCTATTCACCTCACAGATTGTTTCTTTTGCTGAGAAGAAACTTTTTAGTTTGAGTCCAGCTGATTTATTGATTGTTGATTTTAATTTTTGTGCCACAGGAGTCTTATTAAGAAAGTTGGGGCCTAATCCCACATGACGGAGATTAGGGCCTACTTTTTCTCCTGTTAGATGCAGGATCTCTGGTTGTATTCCTAAGTCCTTGACCATTTTGAGTTGAGTTTTGAGCATGGTGAGACATAGGGGTTTAATTTCATTTTGTTGCATATGGATTTCCAGTTTTCCCAGCACCACTTGTTGAAGAGGCTATCTTTTCTCTAATGCATGTTCCTGATACCTTTGTCTAATATAAGATGATTATAGTTTTGTGGGTTAGTCTCTGTGTCCTCTATTCTGTACCGTGGGTCTACCAGTCTGTTTTGGTGCCAAGACCATACTGTTTTTGTTACTATTGCTCTGTAGTACAGTTTAAGATCTAGTTGTTTTTGTTAATATTGCTCTGTAGTACAGTTAAATGTCTGATATAGTGATACCACCTGCTTCACTCTTCCTACTAAGGATTTCTTTAGCTATTCTGGGTCTCTTATTTTTCCAGATGAATTTCATGATTGCTTTTTTATGTCTTTGAAGAATGTCATTGGAATTTTTTATCGGAATTGCATTAAATCTGTATAGTGCTTTTGGAATATGGTCATTTTGATGATATTAATTCTGCCTATCCAAGAGCAAGGTAGATCTTTCCATCTTTTAAGGTCTTCTTTGATTTCTTTCTTTAGCGTTCTATAATTTTCATTATACAGATCTTTCGCCTCTTTCATTAAATTGATTCCCAAGTATTTTATTTTTTTTAAGCTAGTGAGAATGGGGTAGTTTTCCTCGTTTCCCTTTCTGATAGACAGAAGTGGGATAATTACTTGGGAGTGCAGTTAGCATCACAAAAGAACCAAGAGATAGAAGCTGTTATATTTGTCACTGATAGACAGAAATGCCTTTTGATTTCTGGGTGTTGATTTTATACTTTGCTGAATTCATTTACTAGTTCTAGAAGTTTTCTGGCAGAACTTTTAGGGTCTTCCAGGTATAAAATCATATCATCAGCAGATAGTGCCAATTTGAGTTCTTCTTTACCTATGTGTAACCTTTTAATTTCTTATGTCTGTGTAATTGCTCTGGCCAGTGTTTCAAGAACTGTGTTAAATGGATGTAGTGAAAGAGGGCATCCCTGTCTTGTTCCAGGTTTTAGAGGGAATGTCTGAAATTTTTCTCCATTTACAATGATGTTAGACTGGGGCTTAGCATAGACAGCCTTTATGATATTGAGATATTGTTCCTATTATCCCTAGTTTTTCTATAAACATGAAGACATAAAGAGGTGCTATATGTTGTCAAATGCTTTTTCTGTGTCTGTTGAGATGTTCATATGATTCTTATCTTTAAGTCTGTTGATGTGATGAATTCATTTATTGATTTCCGTATATTGAACCAGCCTCACAACCCTGGGATAAATCCTACTTGATCGTGGTGCATGATCTTTTTGATATGTTTCTGGATTCAATTTGCCAGAATTTTTATTGAGAATTTTTGCATCTATGTTCATTAGAGTTATTGGTCTGAAATTTTCTTTCTTTGATGTGTCTTTGCCTGGTTTTGGAATCAGAGTAATATTAGCCTCATAGAATGAATTTGGAAGTGCTGCCTCTTTTTTTATTTCCTGAAATAAATTGAAGAGTATTGGTATTAGTTCTTCTTTAAAGGTCTTGTAGAACTTGGCTGTGTATCCATCTAGTCCTGGGCTTTTCTTGGTTGGTAGACATTTGATGGCGTCTGCTATTTCGTCACTTGAAATTGATCTGTTTCAATTGTGTATATCATCCTGATTCAATTTGGGCCAATTATGTGACTTTAGAAATTTTTCCATGCCTTTAATATTTTCTATTTTATTGGAGTACAGATTTTCAAAATAATTTCTAATTATTTTCTGTATTTTTATAGTGTCTGTTGTGATATTTCCTTTTTTATCACGTTAGTGATTTGAATTTTCTCTCTCCTTCTCTTCGTCAGCATGGCTAAGGGTCTGTCAGTTTTATTTATTTTTATTTATTTTTTCAAAGAACCAACTTTTTGTTCTGTCAATTGTTTCTTTTGTTTCCATTTCATTGATTTCAGCTCTGATTTTAATTATTTCCTGTCTTCTGCTACTTTTGGTGTTGATTTGTTCTTCTTTTTCTAGGGCTCTGAGATGTAGTGTTAAGTCATTTATTTGTTGACTTTTTCTTCTTTTAAGGAATGAATTCCGTGCAATGAACTTTCCTCTTGGAACTACTTTCATAGTATCCCAAAGATTTCCATATGTTGTATCTCTTTTCTCATTTACCTCTAAAAGTTTTTTAATCTTCTCCTTGATGTCTTGTGTAACCCATTGTTTATTCAATAGCATATTATTTAGTCTCCAGGTGTTGGGAGTGGATTTTATTTCTTATTTTATCATTGATTTCTAATTTCCTTCCATTATGATCTGATAGAATGCAGGGTAGCATCTCTGTTTTTTTATATTTGCTAAGAGTTGCTTTGTGGCATAGTATATGGTCTATTTTAGAGAAGGATCCATGTGCTTCTGAGAACAAAGTATATTCTCTCATTGAAGGATGAAATATTCTATATATGTCAATTAAGTCTAAGTTATTGATTGTATTATTGAGTTTTATAGTTTCTGTGTTTGAAAATCGGTAATATTTTGGGATTTGAACTTTCCTAGTATAATATTGAAAATATTGAAAAATATTAAAAATAATCCAGTGACACCTATGGATCTAATGTTTACTTTATGACTGTTATATTTTGTTTCTTTGTTTAAGGATTAAAACTAGGTGAACTAGCCATGACTGGCAACACACAGGCCATTAGCTTCACCAACAAGAATGACCTCACACGTGCATCAATTCACATGTTTTCATCGGCAATTTAAACAGCCATTGTCAAGACAGTTCACATTTAAGCTGTTCCTTTCACCCACTCGAAGTATGGGAAAATAGTTGGATGCTCAGTTCACAGAGGTTATGCATTTGTAGAGTACATGAGTGAGCAGCAGGCAAGAGTTGCATTGGCTGGGGAAAATTCCAGGATCATCTCAGCTCAACCACTCGGTAAGCCACGTTGACTTTCAGTTTGCACAGTATGTTTTCTCTGCATACATCGCATATGGTTTTCCCTTTGAAAAGCCAGCACCACCATAATATCTTTTTCTTTTTTAACCAGTTACGGTGCTCGAGTATTTATAGCAATGTTATATTTATTTATCTTTATTCTCATTGTTTTGCATGTAGGTAGCATATTTTCTGTGCAAATTTATAAATTAGAGATCAAGGCTGCTTTGAAATACGTATACTTGTACCAATTTTAACAGAACCTCGTGGGCTCTCTCTCATCCAGTGAGGAGGTCCACAGAACAGGCTAGAGGAGAGTGTGGCTGCGGAGTTGCTAATCAAGACCTCCAGAGACGAAGCAGGAAGCAGCTCTGATTTTATTGCGCAGTTACCATGTATATATGCTCAGGCAGTAGCTAAGCAGATTACAGGCAGCCACCAATGCAATTTCTGCTAACTGTCCTTGCATCGACTAATCAAGGAGTGGGCCATGGATCAAGCACAGGGACTACATCATATGACCTCATGCCCAGGGCTGTGTCTACAGGGTGCAGGGTTTGCCACTCATAGGCCTAGCATGGGGGAATGGTTTGCCACTCAAACACCCTTAAATTATGCCATGTATGCGTACTCCATGCACTTGTCCCCCACATCTCCCCCCCTCTGACTGTGCTGCAAGGACTTCAGCCAGCATTATTGTTCTCTGTTCAGTGGTCTTTCCATGGTTACATAAGCATCTCACAATACAAGAAATGGTAGGGCCAGGGTAATAGCATTATAATGATTAGTTAATTTGGCTCTCAGGTTTTTCCAGTGTTCACTCAATCCTTGGAAGAAAGAAGAGGTTTTCAAAATAGACACCTTTGTCTCATTGATTTTGACAATTGCCTTGGTAAGGTTATGCATAATCATAACATAGTTTACATCCCAAGCACCCTTAATATACTGAGAAAAATTGGAAAAGTGGAAGGTTACATTTTTCAGATACAACATATTGGGAGACACAAATACTATGGAATTCAGGGTCACAAGTGAGCCTCTGCAACATAATCAGAATATCTAGTTGTTACTGGTGGAGGTCTAGTTTTTGCCAAATGACTAAAAAAGTGGCTCGGGACAGTTTATTTAAGTCATTTTGAATGGCAAAAGCTTATGCCATCGTGTAGACAAATTGAGTACAGTCTGAGCAGTCTGAATACTCTGAGTGAGTAAAACAGCGGCAGTGGCTGTGGCAGTGATAATAATCCCAGTGATGATGAGGCTAATTGCATGCCTTGTCCGATGTAGGATCTCCTTCAGAAGAATCTTCATCTCTATGTCCCAGGGACTCCTCCACTCCCTGGACAGGTTCACTGGAAGCCAGATTACTGGAGGTACTCCGAGGATAAAAATATGTTTAGCTTTCATAGCAGGGGTTAGACAATTTGTGAGCCAGCAGGATGTATTGACTGTACACAGGTCTCTGTATGAGTGATATTTATGCCATCAGTATCATTGATTATTAGCGTGGCAAAGAGTGGCATAACACCAGTTTTTGCTTAGTGAGTATGAGTATAATTTGGCACAAAGGCAAATCCATGGTCAGGGTCTGGACTCAATATCAACCCATTCAGCTGTCTGCTGCCCATTTGATGGGTCTAGCAGCTAGTAATATTGGCATGATATCCGTCATGCCATACTGGTTTTCTGCATACCAGTTGGTAGTGGCTTGTCCTGTGTAGCAGTTACTACAATAGCCCATATTGTTTCAGGGCACCTCAGTTACATTCCAGGGAGCTGTGCCCACCTAGGCTCATAGATGTTGTTCTTCCCCAGAGTAATTCCTCTTATCAAGGAGATAAGGTATGGCAGTGACACATTGATTCCATGGGATGCTATCATTATCCGAGGGGGGCTTTCCAAAACGCATTGTTAGGGTATGTTGGCAGCAAGAATTTCTTGCATTTGCCATGGGGGAGGCTCTGGCTATAGGTAGCATTAACTATAATTCTAAGGTCAGTGAGAGATAGCCCAACTATATAGTTATATACAGTAGTTTCATTGGCAAGAGCAAAACAGAGAGGACTGCCTGGATTTTAGGTTTCATTATCTACTGTGGAGAAACAAATGGGCAGAGTAATGCTGGTGTTCCAGGATATGGTTACCTCCTGGATGGATAATTAAGGATCAATAAGGCTGGAATTATTAGAGAAGAGCTTGGGTAAAGCCCCTTTAGCCACTGTTAAAGGTGGTGGCCTAGCTAGTGACCAAAACTCAATTTAACTCATGGGAGGCTTCAGTGTTAGCAGTGAGTATTGCATACACTAGGACCATCATCATAGGCCCAGGGATGATATTGCCACCCAGCAAAGGGGCCAGTCTCGTGGCTTGTTCAACAACACCTTTAATATCATCCCAGGTTACTTTATGTGAGGTCCGTTTGTGTTGTTGAGTCCTTTGTTTGTGAGGTTTCTCCTCCAGAGTTAGTTCCTTCATCTTCTTGGATGGTGGTTCTGGGGGTCCAGGGCTTGACTTTCTGGCAGGCACCCAGATGGGGTGAGGCTCCTGTTAACATATGTAAACCCTCCACCCATGGTTAGGCAGGCCCCCAGACCATCCCATTCATTTGCTATAGGATCCTTCCATGAGACCATAGGTAGATGGGAGTGCCTGTGAGAGGGGACCAATGTTTATGGGCTGCTATTTCTGTTGGAAAGTTTGATATTGAAAGAAAATTTAAACTAAATAAGATTCTTTTCAAGGCATCATGAGGGGACTTGGTATAGTTCCCCCCCCTTCTGTTTTGTAGCATGGTCTTTTATTCCTTGTGTGTTCTTTCTGTGGTGCCTTGAGTCTAAGGGTTATAGGGAATCCCAGTTAATTGCTGTATATGCCAACCATTGCAAACCACTTGAAATGTCTTGCTAGTATAGGCTGGCCCATTGTCAGTTTTCATAGACATGGGAACATTCATAATTCCAAAACATTCAAGTAGATGGGAGATGATCTTTTTTGTGGTTTCTCCTGTGGATGCTGTGGCCGTTACACACCCTGAATAGGTATCGATGATTATATAAATGCATTTTAAATTTTCAGAAATGTGCATAATGAGTGGCATCCATTTGCCATAAAGCATTAGATTTTAACTCTTAGAGATTTACTCAAGCAGGTTGTAAAGGACCAATAGGAAAAAAGAGTGCACATCTTTTTGCAGACTCTGACTAGCTTTTTGCAAGCCTCTGTAGTCCTTCTTTTATGCAACTGCCATGGCTGAGGCCAGCAGAGAGGCTTGAGCTGCTTGTGTCCCTATATCCTGGGTGGCCAAAATCCAGTCATGCAGTGTGCCATTGCATACTGGCACCACTGCTGCTTTATGTTTGTTATTTAGTCCATCCCAGATCAATTCCTTGGCTAAGGCCACCCTAGCTCCTTCATGAGACACCTTCCCTTTTATTGCCTTTTTACTCTGTCAGTAAACTGTGGCAAGTCCTCAGTGGCTTTCTGCCTTAAGCCCTGTATAGAAAGTGTACCCCCTGCCAGCTGGCAACTTCCTCCTGGCTCTTAGAGCACAGAGCCACACCTGATTGAAATAATTTGGTGGGCCTGTGACTTGTACCACAGGGGAACTGTAGATTCCCTCTCCCTGCAAGCATTCAGCTGGGAGGTTAACATTTGTGGTGTGGTTACGATCCCCCTGTTGTTCACATTCATCATAGAAGAATGCCTTCCACTTCAAAAATGTTGCAGGCTCAAGAGCTATTCTTGCTAGGTCCTACCAGTCTTGAGGGCAATTAAGTTCAAGACAGAGTGATTTGAACATTTGCTCTGCAGATGGCCCCTGGGGCCCATCCTCTTTTACTGCCTTCTTTAACTCTTCCAGGGTACCCAATGCATGTGGATACCAAGTGGCAGGGCACTGTGGTGTGGGGACCATGTTGACAGGCAGGTTTGTACTCCCTTATTTCACTTTCATCTCTTACCTTACATAGATCTTCAAAAGGATCTCTGGCCTCCTGGAAGGGGTTTCTGGGAGACCATGGCTTGGGCCTGTTCAGCAGCCTGGTCATTTCTAAGCTGTCATAGTCCCTTGCTGGCTTTGGTGTTGCCTCATAAGGAGGCCATTGCCATTGACTCAGGGAAGGATATAACCTTTGACTGTCAGTAGAAGGTGGCACACTTGCACCATTTGTGGTCACCTCTTTTTGTACTATGCATGCCAGCAGTATCATTTCCTGCCTCTCTCCCTCCTGCACCTGTTGTGGTTGCTTGCTTGGAATTAGATTTTTTCCCTTGTTTTCCTGTGCGTGATGTGGTTGCTTGCTCTGAAGTAGATTTTGTCCCTGCTTTTTTCCCCTTTTTTGTCTCTCACAGCTTCATCTTCCCTCAGGGCCATCATTATATGGCAAGAATCTATAGCAGGACTCCCTAAACTTTGCTGAATGGCTATCACAATAGGAAAAAAATGTAGTGGTAAAGCATACCCCTGTTTCACTTCAGATTGTCACTCATTTGTGATTATCTTGTCCCATATCCTAGGATCAGAAACATCAGTAGCATTGATGCATGGGTTAGTGTTTATATCCCAGAACTTCTGGGCTTCTCTCATATTTAGGGTTAAACCTCTAGTATCTAAGAGAGTGTGCAGCACTTGCAGCTGTGAGTCTGTCGTGGAACTCTATAGGTTCCCCATTTCGCCTTCCTCACCACTCTGTGAGGGGGCACACCCTGTCTTATAGGATGTTTGGGGCAGCTGTGTGGGCTCTCACTTGTCCAGGGAAGCGGTCCACAAAACAGGGTAGAGTGTGGCTGCAGAGTTGCTAATCAAGACCTCTAGAGACAAGCAGGAAGCAGATCTGATTTTATTGCGCAGTTACCATGTATATATACTCAGGCAGTAGCTAAGCAATTACAGGCAACCACCAATGCAATGTCTGCTAACTCTCCTTGCAGCGACCAGTCGAGGAGTGGGCTGTGGAGCAAGCACAGGGACTGTAACACAGGGCCTCATGCCCAGGACTGTGCCTACGGGGTAAGCTGTTTGCCACTCACACACCTAGCACGGAGGAGTGGTTTGCCACTCAGACACCCTTAACATGTGCCATGTATGCAGTATTCCATGCACTTGTCCCCACAGAATCAGGCAAGTAATAAGTTTGCATTACATTTAACTTAATTTTTCTTGAAATGTTGTGTATTTTCCAGGAAACAATAGACTAAGTAAAGCAACTTTGTTTATTGTAATATTTGCTCAGAATAGCTAATTATTTTTCTTATCTCCAATTTTTATTTTGGGGAAGGAAGAAGAATATAGTAAAAGGAAGCAAAGTTTGTAGAACTGAAAAAGGCACGTAACTCATTCATTTCTACCTATTTAGAAATCTTATCACAAGTGTTCAATCATGTACAATAATCAGATATGTGCCTAATGTCCAAAGAATAATATTGTATTTTTTCAGAGAGAATAATGTAGTGTGAAGTAAAACTCCAAAGGAGAAAATATTTCATAATTAATAATGTGCAGGTAAAAAGTAAAAATTAGATAATCATTAGGTGTTTTCTAACATGTGGAAAAATACAATCAATATATCAATGATTTCCACACATCTCTTCCTGTCCAGATTCACATCTCAAACTATTACACAACGTCTACTCTTGATATCCAACCGGCATCTCGGAACAAAATTCCCAATTTCTACACCTCAACCCTGTTTAACTCCAAACTTCTCTCTCCTAATAAATGGGATCTCTATTAATTCACTGTTATAATAAAAACCTAGCTTTCAACCCTGATTCTTCCCTTCCGCCTACATTCCAAATATAATCCATTATCAAATTTGCTTGCCAACATATCCCAAACCTAGTCCCCTTTTAAGTCTGTATTGCAGGCCAGCTCATGCAGGCCTCCATCTTCCATCAGTGAACTATGGGGAGAAGATCTGTTCACGTGTTTTAGTCAGCTTTTTCACTGCTGTGACTAAAGGACCTGGCCAGAGCAATTGTAGAGGAGAAAATGTTTATTTGAGTGCTCACAGTTTCAGAGGTCTCAATCCATAGGCAGGAGGCTCCCTTTCTCAGGGCTTGAGGTGAGGCAAAACATGATCAAAGAGTGTGGCAGAGGGAAGTAGCTCACATGTGACCAGGAAGCAGAGTCTCCACTCTCTGGATACAAAATATATACCTTGTAGCATGCCCCCAGTAAACTACTTCCTCCGGCAACACCCCACCAGTTAATCCCATCAGGGAGTAATTCACTGATTAGGTTAAGGCTACAGCTCAATCATTTCTACCCCAAATTTTGTTGCATTGTAGCTTTTGGGAAATACCTCATGACAAAACCATAACATCAAGTTTCAAATTAAGAAGATAGAAAAGGTGAGGAAAAGGAGGTAAGAGCCATAAATCAAAAATAACTTGTTGGCACAATGGGTGAGAAAGAATGAGGGAAGAATCCATCATGAGCTCAATATTTCTGTATTGAGCTCTTGCTGGTCTCTAGGATGGAGAGTCTTACAAGTCTCCAGGCTGATGGAGAATAATTTCTAAGGGAAAGGAGTTTGGTATAGAACAGTGAGTTCATGAGTGAATGTGCATGGTTAAGTTTGATGGGCATGCCTGAGGGAATCCACATATGTGTGGTAGCAAAATCTTTATTTATGGACCCAAATTGGCAGATTTGAACAAAGGGTATACATTATGAGTCAACACAAGTGATGTTAAGTCTCTGGAGATGAATCTGTGGAAAAATCTTTGGGTCCCTAAAAAAAATGAATCTGTCATAACTTTCCTGTGTTCATATATGAATACACCACCATTCAAACTCCACATCATGAAACACCACACAAATGTGATCCTAATTAGAATAAGTTACACTCCATGTATGAATAGTATGTCGAACTACACTCATCTGTCATGAATACCTAAAAAGAACAAATAAAAACTAAAAGAAGACTCTTTCTGGTAAACCCTCTGCAAAGATCTAAATCCTAACTGTTTTCAGGGTTTGTACATGCGTGCTTGCAGGGACTTCTCCACGTGGTCTGTTCCTGCCTGTTCTCCTTGTCTTCCTGTTTCTGCTTCCAGCCAGTGTCCACTGTCCACCTGCTAAAGGTGAAAAGAAAGTTTACAACGATTTTTAATGACTACTTTTTGAAGCAGAGGTCTCACAAAGTATCTTTTTAAAGGAAAACATCGTGTAGAGGTTAGAGACTCAGTTTAGATTAATGCCAATTTTTAAGAATATTTTTTAGTTGTAGTTGGACACAATACCTTTGTTTTATTTACTTATTTTTATGTGGTACTGAGGATCGAACCCAGGGCCTAGCATGTGCTAGGCGAGTGCTCTACCACTGATCCACAACCCCAGCCCATAGATTAATGCCGATTTTACGTATCCCCTGATTACAAGGACCTGATTACACTTGCTTTAGAAATAAACATTCATAATGTCTTGATTTTCAGATTATTTTACTGCTCCAATTATAAGTTCCCAAAAAGCACAATTTATGAACTTTAGAAGATATGTATTAAGAGTGGAAGGAACAAAACACTCAAAATAATTTATCTGTAGAAATCATTCTTTTTCTATGATCTGTAAACAGATCCCTGCCTTAACAAAGTCTGGTTAAGAAAAAGAATGCAGAAAATAGAGGATGAGGTTAATTTCATTCACATTTTAAAAGTCTTACAAATGTACATGGAATTCCAAGTAGGAGCAAAATTAATAATCATTATTAATTTTAAAGTTAGTGTGGTCAATGCACTATTTAACACTGATATGCACTCCTGTAATCCCAGTGGTTCTGCAACTCAGACCCTATCTCTAAATAAAATACAAAATAGGGCTGGGGATGTGGCTCCATGGTCAAGTGCCCAGAACCCTCCCACCCAAAAAAGTAAAAACAAAAATAAAATGAAATCATGTCATAGTCGTAAGTACTTTGATATGATTATAAGAAAAGATGATCATTCATAAGCTTCTCTAGAAAGTGGGTTAGGAAGTACTCTTTTCATAGTCTCTTGTGTCCCATCTTTGGAGGATCAGAAAGCAACTTTTTTTTTTTCTGCATGTTTTCATTGCTCTCTCTCTTCTTTTTTTTCTAATTTGTAATATATGACAGCAGAATGCATTACAATTCATATTACATATATATAGCACATTTTTTCATATCTCTGGTTTTATACAAAGTATATTCACACCATTTGTGTATTCATACATGTACTTAGAGTAATGATGTCCATCTCATTCCACCATCTTTCCTACCCCTGTGCCCCTTCCCTTCCCCTCCCACCCCTTTGCCCTATCTAGAGTTCATCTAATCCTCCCTTGCTCCCCCTCCCAACCCCCCTATGAATCAGTCTCCTTATATCTGAGAAAACATTCGGCATTTGGTTTTTGGGGGGTTAGCTAACTTTACTTAGCATTATATACTTCCACTCCATTCGTTTACCTGCAAATGCCATGATTTTATTCTCTTTTATTGCTGAGTAATATTCCATTGTGTATATATACCACATTTTCTTTATCCATTCATCTACTGAACGGCATCTGGATTGGTTCCACAGTTTAGCTATTGTGAATTGTGCTGCTATAAACATTGATGTGTCTGTGTCCCTGTAGTGTGCTGTTTTTAAGTCCTTTGGGTATAGACCGAGGAGTGGGATACCTACCTAGGTCAAAAGGTGGTTCCATTCTCTGTTTTCCAAAGAATCTCTTTACAGCTTTCCATATCAACTACACCATTTTGCAGTCCCACCAGCAATGTTTGATTGTGCCTTTTCCCCCACATCTTTGCCAACACTTATTGTTGTTTGTCTTCATAATAGCTGCCATTCTGACTGGAGTGAGATGAAATCTTAGAGTAGTTTTGATTTGCATTTCTCTAATCACTAGAGATGATAAGCATTCTTTCATGTATTTATTGATTGATTGTATATCCTCTTCTTGGAAGTGTCTGCAGTTCCTTGGCCCATTTATTGATTAGGTTATTTGATTTTTTTTGGTGCTTAGCCTTTTGAGTTTTTTATATATCCTAGAGTTTAGTGCTCTGTCTGATGTGCAAGTGGTAAAAATTTGCTCTAAAGCTATAGGCTCTCTGTTCACCTCACTGATCATTTCTTTTGCTGAGAAGAAGCTTTTTCATTTGCGTCCATCCCATTTATTAATTCTTGATCTTAATTCTTGCACTATGAGAGTCTTAGGAAGGAAGTAGGGGTCTAATCTGACATGATGGAGGTTTGGACCTACTTTTTCTTCTATGAATTTCAGGGTCTCTGATTTAATTCCTAAGTCCTTGATCCGCTTTGAATTTTGTGCATGGTAAGAGATAGGGGTTTAATTGGGGTCTGAAGAAAAATTCATTTACCTTATCACATTCTTGATTTTGCTACAGTAACAAAGGGGTAATGGTTACTTGAATTTTGAAAGTGGTCAGAAAATTTTTCATGCCACTGAATATGTTCTCATGGAATTATTTATATGAAACTAGTCTTTTTCTAATAATCATTTATAAAACAAATAATACATTCAAGATTGTTAAATGAGTAGAATCTCCAAAAGAACCTGTAGCCATGATATTCCGTGGAGCTTTGTAGAAGTGGTTTGTATGTTGATTGTCTAGACAGAAATATTTTGCAGATTATTCAACATCCCAGTTTTCTAGGTCCTTAGTGTTGGAAAGATTATACTTGAGTGGACATAAAAAGTATTTGATTTTGAAAGAATGATTATTTAATATTCTAGTTTAAAAATATTTTAGATATTTAAGAAGTTAGTAAACAGAAGAATGAAATATAAGAAATTAGGGCATGAAGTCACTGATATGTTTGTTATTCAGGCCTGTGAAAATTAGTCTCTGGAAATCAGAATCAGGCTAGCCAGCAGCTAATTCTTGGGTCTCCTTCAGGAACCAGCTTAGAAAGTCACTTCCTACCATGGTTGGTGAAGTTGATCATTTTGTGTATTCCTTTATAACCTATATGCAAATTATATTTTATCTAGATATTTATCCTATATGCAAGTTATAATTTAGATATTTAGCTGTAACTCCAAAACAAGGAAAGTATATTATTTTGTTTATTGCTCCATCCCCAGCACGGCTGAACAAGCCCACAGCATCCCAGGAGCCCAACATCAGTAGTTATGAAGGGTAAAAGAAATAGAGTGCCTTACTTATATACCTATTTCAGCAAGTAGAAATCTCAAATCATTTGTATCCAATAATTCCCTATGGTATAGTTCATTGGTAAAAAATATCTTTTGCCTTCTTGTACTCTGTTTTAGTCAGCTTTGTGCCACTGTGGCCTGACAAAAACAGAACAGAGTTGGAAAAGTTTATTTTAGCTAGTGGTTTCAGAGATTCAGTCCAAGGTCAGCTGACTCCATATTTCTGGGACTGAGCCGAAACAAATATTATGGTGGAAGGGTATGGTGGAGAGAAACAGCTCAGGACATGCCAGTCAGGGAGCTGAGCTCTCCAGGGACAAAACATAATTCCTAAAGGCACACCCCAATTCCAGGCACACCCTATCTGCCCATAGTTGTCACCTAATTAATCCATATCAGTAGAGTAATCCACTGATTAGGAAGAAGCTCTCAATTAAATCATCTCACTTTTGAAAATTCTTGGATTGTATTGCATGTGAGCTTTTTGAGGAACACCACCTATGTAAACCATAGCATAATCACAAGTGTTTACAGATGATATTCATCTGGAAAGGCCTTTTCTCAGTTTCTGGAGTTATTTTGTTCCCTGACAGCCTTAGTTTTCTTATTTCATAAATTGTTCAAAAGAATCTAAAAATACTGGAATTGTGTCCTGTTTAATTTAGCAGTATTTACCCCAAACACTTTGGGAGTGATACGAAATGTGCACTCATGGTGGCTTTCTCCCAGGATCAGTTGTTGCCCTAGTCATTATGCAACTATACTTGTTTCTGGTTAATTGAAAGCTTCCAGATTCTAGTGTCATTGTGTTTCAAGAATTGGAGACTGGGAACACATTTAGAATTAAAGTTCGCTTTTCTACATTCTGTTTTTGCCCCTTATCCAGAGTTGCTCTGCTGCTAAGTTTCATTATTCCCTAAATCAACTTTGCATCATCTAAAGGAACAACTAGTTTATTTCTACACAGATTTGTAGCTATCAGTCTCAGCAGTAACTCAGTGATTGATTTTTTTTTTTTCATACCTCCATCCACGTCAGAAAGACTTAGATGGGAAGGAATAATTTGAATCAAGTCCAGGGTGTACTTGTAGAAGTATGAAAGTGAAGACTTCATGCCATACAACAGTAAATCTTTGTCATGAATTTCTTAAACCACTTTTTAATTGGGAGATATAATTGGAATGGTCATAAAGTAATTTTATTTACCATTTTCTGATTCTGTTCCTTCATTGTCCTTTCCATATTCTTGCTTCTCAGTAAGGGTATCAACTAAAAATTCTTAAATTATGACTCAAAGGGACCTCACTTTTAAAGCATTTAAAGTAATCACAGGTGAAAGCTTTCTCAAGAGCTTTCAGTCTTTCAAATACATGGATATATAACTTATGTCAGTAATGAATACTGAACATTAAATTGACCTGAAAGATTGGAGCCCAAACTTTTTTCTTAATTTTGGCAAATTTCTGACATAAAATTGAGAATGTAAGAGTTGAAAAAAGTTATTAGAATAATGTACAGACTCTGAAAGGATTTCCAGGTAGCTACATTTTTTTTTCTTTTCTAAATATAATGGAAATTTCCAATATTTTTTACTGAAGAATAATTTCAGTTTCTGAATTTGGTAGTTAAAAAAAAGATAAAATTGTTAGAGGAGCTGTAAGTAATTCAGTAAAGGATTTTAGGCAAAATATCATGTACTTGATAAATTTACGTAAAGGTTCTTCTCTGGGTTCATTCCAGCACCAAGATAAAATCATCAGTGTCATAAGATTGCATTCTTTGTGATTCAGGTAATTTACTTTGACTCTCTTCCTGACAACCATTGGAGTAACCTTGCCCAGATATCCTGTACATCTCAATACAACAGTGAATGAAAGATGAAAGACAGACCAGAGCCAGTGCAGAGCCATCTATAAGTGAATATATTACTAGTGTGCTAATATACATACATGTTTATATATGCCTACATATATATGTATATATATACATACATATACATAGTGTCACAGGCATACACATCTATGTATATATTAAAACAATCCTTTACAAAAAGAAGCAAATCTCTAAATGATAATTATTTGTTTTCATTCTAGTTTTTAAAGCAGTAAAATGAAACCAGATTAACTTTCTGTTTGATCAAGTGTCAAGTTCTTGCATTTGTAATTTTACAGGACAGAAAATATCTACAAAAATGTTTGTTTCAGAGAGAGCAATAGTTTTTGGCAGTTTCCTAAAATGGGCAACAGTTAAACCTAAACTTCTCTTACTATTTGGCAACTTAAGGAGTGTTCTAAATTCATAATTTAAAATCTTTATGCTGTTTTTCTCTTAGTAACAACATAAATGACAGGATTCTTATCTGAAATGTAAATAACTTACCATCATTCATTCTCCTCTTTGGACTCCTAAGCATAATGCTCTGCCCAAAGCATTCATGGCAAAATGTTTGTTAAAGATATTTAGTCAGTTGTCTGTTGTAGAGGAAAAATGTCCAAAACTCTTGATCTACAATTACAGTTTCTGGCGACCTTAAAATGTACCATCTTGACATTTATTTAGAATTTGTCTCCTTGACCTCTTTTGGCTCAGAGTCACAAGCATTGGTTGAGGACTTGTAAAACAACTTGTTTTGACCTCTGTTCTATTATTTGCCGAATTATTTTAAATTGAGCCAGAAAATTCCTATGTATTTTATCAGTGCAATAACCAAACTTCTCAA
This sequence comes from Spermophilus citellus, assembly GCF_964194105.1. Lineage (NCBI taxonomy): Eukaryota > Metazoa > Chordata > Mammalia > Rodentia > Sciuridae > Spermophilus > Spermophilus citellus. The sequence goes on along the minus strand of NC_138191.1, from coordinate 27,869,996 downwards.
TTAACCCATTAGGTTATATTTCATCATTTCCCCACATTGTGTACGTTAAGTTGTTTAGTATTTTATTGGAATATTCCTCTTTTTCCTGGAGTTTGTACTTTTAAGTTCACCAGGAAAACATCAAATCAATAATACTTAATTAAAGCTCTAAGTATAAGTGCTCTATATATTTTGCAATGTTTAATTAATCTCCCCCAATACAATAGTTCAATTCTGTTTTCAAAACGAGAATAGTAAGAGCTCTAAAAGTATCTTGTGTTACTGTCATTTATTTTTAAAAAACCAATTAAAAAATTTTTTCAATTTAGTTGTTAACTCTTGAAAAGATCCAGTTGTAACACAAGACCTCATGCTCATAGTCCAACTCCAATGCTATGAAGCTTTTCTAACTACTTTTCCAAATGGCAATCATCTTTCTCCTCTGAATCTTCTATACCTTCCTTTAAAACCACAAAATAAAATCATATTGTCATACATTTTAAAAACTCCCATTTTTATGCCAAAACTAGGATAGATATTTCACATATATTTTTTCTAATCCTCATAGCAACTCTGTAAAACTGAGTTTATCTCTATTTTGTAGATGAGGAAATATGCTTAGAGAGGATGCCAAAAATTATACAACTAATTAGGGACAAAAACCAATATTTAAGTCCAGATCTGTCTTCCTTCAGAATCTTCACTTTTAGCCCACTCTATAATACTGCCTTTTACCTAAAAGTACCACACTAATAACCATCAGTCACTGTTTCTGTGACGTTGAGTATATTTAATCTTTTAGCACCTTAGTCTCCCCATCCATGAAATGAGGATACATACATTGCCTTGCTGTGAAGACTGAAGAAGAGGATGTATGTAAAAGTGTTCTATAAACCATTACAGTTACTGTTATTATATTTACTAGGTTTTATGCTCCTTCGGAACAAGTTCATATATGTTCATGTGTGTCACCTTCAAAGGTCAATAAAGGACTTAATATGAATTGAAAAAAAAATTTTAAAAATCTTCTATTTCAGTCAGTTATTATGAAGTAAAACTTCATTCCTATTTCCTCCTTGGTGTGCAGTCATACTACTTACTGTTTATCATGTCCTGCATTTTATGCCAGATAAATTGGTTATATACACTTTAATTGCATATAGTTCATGAATATTCTATAATTTTTCTACTGCTTAAGATCTGCCTACACTATATTTTTATTATGTCAGTACCCATTTTATTCAAGTTACTATGTCAAAAATGTCTTTTTAACCTTCATGAAGTGGCTTAAGCCCAGACTGTTTCTTTCTAGATATAATATGATTGCTAATATCATTAAATAATATACAAAGACACATTGTCAAGAAAAGACAAAAAAAACAAGCAAGAAAGGATACAGTCCACACTTAATTCTTTTCACATTACTATAAAAATTTGATTTGTCATAATGTTAGTTGATTATTTGGAACACTGAATCCAATCAATCTAGTCAGTTTACCAAGGAAAGAAGATAGTGTTAAACTAGGACTTTGGTAAGATTGGTATGCAGTACTAAAATAGATTTAAATAGTTTGGGGCATGTTTTAATAAAAACAGTGCTGTGTACTTTCATAGATAATATATATGTTCACACAGAGCACAGTGTTTTGTTGACAAACTTTATTTTCACTTCTTCTAAAAACCATCATCATTGCATTCAGTGCAGTGTGAATATTATTTAGTATATGTCTATGAATCCTTCAAAGAAATATGAGAGATTATGAAACTGCCAGAAACCGAGTATAGGTAACTGATTCTAAATCTTACAGACTCCTATATATCTCACCTTGTAAACATTAGAAATAATAGAAGTTTTAATCTAGCTGATAAACATATTTTACATAAACATATTTTATGGATTTTTTCATGGATGCATATAGGGATAGCAAACGTAGTTAATAACTGTAGAGAATCAAACGTGACTGCATGTGTGCTTGCAATCAAACGTGACTGCATGTGTGCTTGCAAACAAGACGCTTTGCAGTCTTTGGTTGAGCTTGCCAAGTAACTATTTTGGTTACCAGAAGTGTTCTGAAGTGTGACTGGAATTCTTCTCATATTTGTGTGACTCCTGTACCATATAGTACCAGTGATTCATGGAAATCCATTGGGGTTTCCCCTCGAAGGTTCGTATACTGCCGACTACGCCAGTTGTTGTAAATAACTCAAATGCAGGTCAGCATGAGCAAGGAAGAAGAAGCAGAAGAAGCCCCTTTATTGAATACAGCTGTCTTTTTATAGTATTATGAACAAAGAAGGCAGCAATCCAATAGCAATGACTCAGGTCTATAAGCTTGCAAAATAGTGTATGTAGAAGTAACTTGCTGATCATGTCTTAATCTACTCTTGGGCTGGAGCATTCTGAGCTCTGTTTCTTTTTAAGAACAGATAAACATTCTTGTTTGCAAATAATGTTCTTTTCTCAGAGTCCTCCTAGCCCACTTGGCAGAACATCCTGTTTGCAGGCAAGCTCCACCAAGGACTGCAAAGCATCTTCTTTGCAAGCACACATGCAGTCACCCTATCTAATTCTGTACATTCTTGGCAGAACATCCTGTTTTCAGGCAAGCTCCACCAAAGACTACAAAACATCTCGTTTGCAATCATGCATGCAGTCACGTCTGATTCTCTACATCAACATTAAGCAATCTTAGTGTAAAATCATCAATTTCTTTTGATTTTAAAGTGAGGATTATGAAAACAATAGTACTCTACAAGCAACTAGGTTTCCATTTTCATTGGACATAAAACAATTAAATAGTAACGCTTCTCCCAAATCTTAAAACTAAAGCTTTTTTTTTTATGAAAGCAAATGCAGATACATAAAATGGTCTTAAAGCAACTTGAGTCCTTTGTATCTGCAGTTTTCACATCTGTGGCTTCAATCAACTGCAGATCATTTACTATGTATGTAGTTGGGCCTCTCATGGCTGCAGCTGTACTAAATATGTACAGGCTTAATTTTCATTCCATAAACAATACAGTATGCAAACTATTTAGATACTATTTGCATTGTATTAGGTTTATGCAGAATCTGTAGATGACTGAAAGTACCAGGAAGTGTGTGTGTGTATATTATATGGAAATACTATACCATGTAATGTAAGGGATTGGATCATCAGTGCACTTTATAGGAAAGACACCACATTATTACTTGTAATTTAAGAGCTAATTTCCAACAATTTTCTATATTTTCCCTGCTCTTATTAGTTTTACCAAGTCTTTTTTATGGCTACAGCCTAAGTTGTTCTCTTCAGCTTTAAAGTAACAGTGACGCTAAATCTACCCATTTATTTGACAAGCATTTCTTTTCGGGAACTGTCCTATGCTGGGCTTCATGAGGGTAGAAATAATCAGCTCCACTAAAGGTTTAAACTTAGAATCTACATCTACACTCTTGTATGGATAAATTGAAGATGAAAGGTACATCTGGTTTATGCATGATTGGCTTTAGCATATTGGGAGGGACTTCATACCAAGGAACCAGAAAAAAAGTGATATCTATTCACAATATGTAGAGAAAGAATCCTAGAATGCACAAAATCTCTAGGATTCTGGAATGTCTCAGAAGCATTGACTTCCAATGTATATAAAAATTGATGCAATTTATAGAAAAGTTTGAACCACTGTTGTGTTCTCTGTGAGGGCTGTGGGCCATGCTTATATCAAACAGGGAGCATTGGGAATCCATCATCCTCAGCTCATTTTCTAGACAGTGCATCTTCTTTTTTGTCCTGCCATGAAAGCAGCAGCACTCTGCCATTATCCTAGGTGGATCAGTTTCTTTCTCTTAGAAGGTAGTTCCCCTAGCCTTCTGTGACCATTCCCTTAAACCTCTTTCAGGACCACCTGGGACTCTTGCATCCAGTCTGTCTTGGTTTAATCATACACTTCATCACATCAGGCTGAACAAAGAGAGACAGGAGGAAAAGGAGGAAGTGGAAGAAGCCCTGAAAGACTCATTGATGAGGGCCATAAGACATCTTCCAGTTACTATGAATTGCCTGATATCCACCAACCTCCCTGCTGCAGTGTTGACTGTTGGGTGAGTATGAAGTCTTTTCTCTGGATGCAGCTTTTAATACTCATTAAATGAGTATTATACTTGTATCAGTCATTATTTCTGGGCAGTTCAGTGAAAATTCAGGATGATGAACACAGGAATAACCAGAGTGGAGTGGTTGTGGAGACTGCAGCAGCCCCACAAGCACCACTTATGCATGTGTGGAGCAGAGATCTGCATGGTCTCTTTCCTCCAAGCTGTAACAGTTGATCTCTCCTATAATGTTCTTGCTAATTTTTGATCCTGAACACAAAGTAAGTCTACTTTGAGAATTGGTGAGTGTACAAATAGGTTAATACTCTTGATTGCATCATGGGAGCTATTGTTTGTATGGATCCTCATGAATGTGTTAGAATCATTCCAGAAGGCCTGGACTGTACCCTGACACACTCCACTCCCTTTAATAGAAATTATCCTGCTGTCTCAGTTGCATGAAAGATGTTTCCTCATTGGAAGGTCTGTAGAACCCACACATCATTTTAGTCCCCATATATAATCTCATATCTACCAAGAAGCACCAGCTTCTGGAATAAGGTCTGAGTCTTCAAGAGAGTTTTCTAGAAGCCAGTCTTCAAGTTTGTGTTCTTGATCACTGGGATAATGAATAGATTTAACCGATCACAAGATTTAGAAAATAGAATATGATGCTATTAATTGACCAAATAAAAGATATCTGACCAGTGACTAAGGAAAGGGATACCTTTCCATTCTCAGAAGATACAACCCAGGAGTTCCTTGAGTGTCCTCCTCAGAGTTTCCTTTCATCACATAAAGAATACACTCACCCTATGAATAAATTGGTACAAGGTTGGTAATAAGGCAGTAGATTAAGGTTTTGTTGGGATTGTTTCTGTATGAATATATTTGCAGAAACTCAAGGCAATCTAAAGCAAAAGAGACAATGGACTCCAAGTAAATATGAAAATCATGGATAATGAATGTAATGGTGACATCTTGAGATCACAGGTCCCAAGGAAGAGCAAAAGCACGGAATGTACTCATTTCATCCATTCTGATAACCAGGAGGGGGATCCATTGTTTTCCCCTGGTGGTTCTTTTCTTGGTTTCTATCTTCCTTTAGTTTTTATGTGTAGTAACCTAGAGACAGTCTTTCCCATGTGTTAAACTTAAAGTCAGATTTCCTTCATTCACAATGAACCACTGCGCACTCTTGTTCAAGGTAGTTAGGAGGAAACACACATCAATTTTGTGGGTTTGGCTTTGTTGAATTCCATAGCAAGAAATGTGACCAAACCAAACCAAAATCATATTAATTCAAAATATTAAAGAACAAGGCCTGAATGCCCAACATCTTTTGGAATCAATAATGCCTCAGGAACTTTGATTTACCAGAACCATTCAAGGAACATGGACCAAAAGACACTGGGGTTGAACCATCTGTTACTGCTGTCATCATGGTATGACATGCCTAAACCACGCAGGGAAAGATGAGTCTCCTTCCTCATCAGCAATGTTACCTAACCAGTAAACTGAGCATATGAAGCCCTCTCTCACAGTCCACCCTCCTTCTTAAACTCCCACAAAAGTCACACTCTATAATCAAAGGGGTTTGATTTGTTCCTCCACTTTGGAGGGATAACCACTCTGCCTTCTCAAGATTTTCTTCAAAGGTTTTAATCAAGACCAGGTGAGTAGTTGTGAAGTCCAGTCGTTCATATTTTAGCATTCTGCTCTCCTTACATACAGGTCTCAGCATGGAGCTGCAAGTGGAGGAGGACATGCATGAAGTGCTGATTGACTCATTGAATGAGGCATTTTTGGCTCATTCCAGCTCTCATGACTTGTCTCACCTCCGCAGGCCTCCCAAGACTCCAGCCTGCCTCTCTGAGGACTATGTGGTTTAATCTACTCTGGATGTTGCCAGTGAGTACACAGTATACAATAAAAAGGCAGTGGACTGGAGCTGTAGCTCAGTGACAGAGTGCTTGCTTGGCATGTATAAGGCACTGGGTTCAGTCCTTAACACTGCTTAAAAAAAGTAAACAAAGGCATAAAAATAAATAAATAAATAAAGCTATCTGTCTACCACTGTTAAAAAAAATTAAAAAGAAAAAGGTGGCTCCTGGTGGCTTCCCAGATAGGTTCCCTATTATTTAACTTCAGCCCTGTAGGTGGGTAGAGAGATCTCCCTGCAGGCAGGTCCCATGGTTACTCATTGGTTTGAGTCAAACACTAGGACCAGGTCTAAAGCAGAGGCATTGGTTGGGTCAGGTAGCTTGCACTCTTCCTACTTTTAGCCCCACCTGTCCCACCTGGCACGCACTGACAAATGCAAGTTATGGAACATTGTGGGCAGGGGTGAGGAGAGTGAATGTATCCAAAGAAACAGATAGTTCTTCAACAGGCAGATGCCTCATCATCTATCGAGAAAATTCTTTTGCAATGAGTCCTCTTATCTCTCCTCTACTTGTCTTGTTAAATGTCGATTCTCAACAGTGTTTTTTGAGCATTTGTGGCTATCCAAGAAGGACAACAAAATTGATTATATTTTTTGAGATGGTACCATGTTTGCTTGGCTCTAAGCTCCTGTCCCAAATTCTCATTGCCCATGTATGGCATTTTCCCTGAAAGGAAGGCTTCACCCTGTCACCTGCAAAATCTGAGTGGCCAAGCATCCTGTGTCCGTGGAGCATCAAAATTTTTTCCCTTGTGTGACTGTATATTCCATCTAAATCTACTTTCAGTGTCTTTTCTAATCTGAACCAACATCAAGTAAAGTGTCTGCTGAGGCAAGTTACCCATGTGTTTTAGAAGGCAGCTAGGCACTTTTACCAGGATCTATGGGGGGGGGGGGGGAAGTACATGCTTGACTTTTTGCCAGAGTTCAGACAGTGGATCTGGGTCAGTAATTTATCAGGACTGCCTACTCATTTGGTCCCCAAATAAGGCCAGTTTTTCTCATAGTGCAAGGGTATGTAGGTACGTTTAGGTTCTCCTTCAGTAATCTTCTTAGGATATCCCAGTGTACCCAGAGAACATTTATATGCTTGTGTTTGCAATGTGTAAAGCAGGAGTGGTGTAATGTGACTGGTCTACTCTTTTTTTATTGGCAGAAAACAAACAGGATAGTAAGGATGAAGAACAAGAGCCGAATGCCCCCAGGTAATTCTGATCATCCAGGGGTGCTAAGCTAACTAATGTGATATGTTGATTGTATATCATCTTCCCTCTAGATCCAGGGAAAAATTGGTCTGCTTTATTTATGTACCTATAGAACATAATTTCAAAGTGTGTTTTCAAAGGACTTTGCTTGCTTTCTTCAATATTCCTGTATTAAATGCCAAAACTTATTAGTTTCTTAACTTACTAAAAGAGAGGTCAAGTAAAGTGTAAATGCTCATGGACTTTTGGCATTAAATGAGTCAGAATTGTACTGAAGGACTCCCCATGATACCTTCAGAAACACCTCCCTCAAATCCTTATCACTTATCAATACAGTATGCATTCTGATGTGTTTCCTTGTTCCTGCATCAGGAAATTGTTTGTTCTAAGTCATGCTCAGGCTTGAGAGCTGGCACCCTGTTACCCAGCAGTCACTGGAAGGGAGAGATGCCTCCTCCTCAGTCAGCATCTCAAGGACTTCCTCACCAAGAAAGACTCTGACAGTCACCTGGAGCAGGTCCTCTGAGAGCAAGTGGCTGATGGGAGTAGGCTGGCACTGCACTTTGTCTCTAAGCTCAACCCAGGTGGAAGGACAAAGAGATGCATGACCACTTCCATGACAGAGATACACACAAACTGCTGATTTTTACCATTTCCATTCACCCAAATAACAATGCCATTGCCCACATAAGTTTGTATGTTTTCCTTTTGGTACTTGTAGAGTTACTCCGAATGAATCAGTCTCAGGATTTCCTGTACCCAGGTCCCATTCACCTTCACAAGTATTGTCTAAAGGCAGGGTTAAATTCAGACCTCCTCTCACATACTTCATAAATCATACAGAATAAAATCATGGCATTTGCAGGTAAATGGATGGAGTTAGAAAGATAATGCTAAGTGAAGTTAGCCAAATGCCTAATGTTTTCTTTGATATAAGGAGGCTGACTCATAGTGGGATAGGGGGAGGGAACATGGGAGGAATAAACGAACTCTAGATTAGGGCAGAGGGGTGGGAGGGGAAGGGAGGGGGCATGGGGTAATTAATGATGGTTGAATGTGATGATCATTACTTTCAAAGTACAGGTATGAAGACACAAATAGGTGTGAATATACTATGTATTCAACCAGAGATATGAAAAATTGTGCTCTATATATGTAATAAGAATTATAATAAATTCTGCTGTCATATATAAATAATTTTTTTTAAAAAGAATAAAAAAATAAAAAGAAAAGAAAAAAGAGTCAGGCCTAAGGAAACTTTTCAGATATCCGTTGTGGGCCAACAGGTGATTTATCCTTTCTGGTTTATGTGTTCTCTTCTCAAAAATAGTATTTAAAATGCATATGGCATGATATCTATAGCATTCAAACAGGGAATGTTTGTGAGTGTACATTCTAAAGAATAAAGGCACTCCCAGGGTTTGGTTTAGAGAGTTGAATAGTAGAATCTGGGGCTAGGATGTAGGTTACACTGGAATACTTAAGAGGTGACATGGAGAGACTTTTCCCTGGTTAAGTGATAGAAGCAGGGATCGAGCGTCCTGTGAAGTTCCCAGATGTATGGAGTGTCATGGGACAGGGTTGTCTTTCTTCCCTGAAGAGGAATGAGTAGGTTTTCTATAAAGTCATATTGGGGGGTAAATCACTGAGCCTGGGAAGCAGTCCTGTGGCAGGAGGTAGGTACAGCTGGAGTTTCCCAGTGTTCACCGGTTGTCTCCAGTTTCTGTTGATGTGGGGAGAAACAAACATTTTTCCCTTTGCCCAGGTAAACAAATAGCATGCTGCTGCTAAGGAGATTCATTTGATGGGGGCCACTTTGATTCATGGATACCTGGGCAGGCTATTTGTTGAAAGAAATGCATGAACCCTTTCTAAATTCATACTGAGAATTTCTATGTGCCATGATAGGCCACTGTGTTTTAAACATATGAGGTAGAACTGCCTAATATCTAAAGGGGCTTTTATAAATTTGGTTGAAGAAAATAGTGAAGAGCATCATGATGAAGAAAAGGCATCACTCAAATCACTGGCCCCCAGGGAATCTTCAGGGGAGGGTAATTATCTGACAAAAAGGAGCACAAAAACAGGCCAAAATAGCTGCAGGGTAAAAACCATCTGCTGGTGTCACTGGTTTATTTTGCTTAAACCCATGTCTGTATTGCCTGTTTTCTGTTGGACATTTTTATTATTTGTCTAAGGAGACTTAGGGACTTTTTCCCTTAAAAAAGTGACTTGTTCCTTTGTAAGCACTAAAATGAGAATGGCATGAATAACTTCTCTCTGCAGTGTTATACCAAGATCATGGACAGTTCTGTCATAGCAAAAACAGCAGCTACACAAACAACAACAACATATCATATGATGTGAAAACATTGACAGGAAGAGGCCTAGAAGGCACAGTTCTCTGGAACTTTCCAAATGCAGGAGGCTATATTCACTGGATAGGTGAGTGTATGGTTATGCATAAAGTTGACCTACTCCTATGGTTTTCACTCTGACCTCTTTTCTGTACCCAAAGCTGTTGTCCTTCTCTTCTCTGTAAGCACCACACTGAAGCAGAGCCAATCCGGTGTTCAAATATTATGAAAATGATCTTTTAAATACATGGTGCTGTCCCTGAAATCACACACTTTGTAGGCTGTTTTGCCTTCTCTTCCCAGCTCTCTCAGCTCCACTGCATCTTTCTCCTGGGAGACATGGTCTTCATAAATCATTGGCACATGGAAGGTTTTCTAGGACCTATCTATTAGAACAAGAGTAATTCAACATGTAAGCCTTTTCTTCAGTCAACCATTAACTTTTATACAAAATAAAAATTTAAATCTGACAAGACCCCGATTACAAACCCTAAAGTGCAATGTGGATTATAGGTGGGAAACAAACTGTTCTGAGGACAGTTTTCTCTAGGTCACATAATGCAGAGTCATGTGGAGGACTCTGTATGTGGCATTCATAGTCGAATTGAAGAGGACAGTAACTGGAAGGCTTTAGATGACATTGTAAAGGGACTTCATTCTAATAACTGTGGTATGCGACCACTTTTATGCATTCATTGAGTGTAACTTGGCAAGAAAGAATGGGCAAAATAAAGGGGGTACAGGGATTCTAAAAGAACAGAGCATGAGGTCAAATGTAGTCACAGGTTTCTTAAAGGCATATAGCAGGAATGCTGAGTGCAGTGAAACTATTGATTCAACCCAAGATGATGGAAGCCTTTAACAAAGTTCTCTGTTTTCTTTATGGTATTGTAAGAGTGAGTCTATTAATGGAGAACTGAGCAGCCTTGGGCACTTCTAGCTCTTAAAATAATCATATATTTCCTTGGTAAAGGCTAAACTCAGGATGAAACCCAAAAATCATTTCTGTACTGTTTCTGTTCACTCTTTATTCTGTCATTTACTCTTTATTTGAGTCTGAATGCCTCTAATATTTACATTGGAAATTTAGGACCACCAAATCTGGGATAAGGCTGGAATTTATTGTCTGTTAATTTTATATGCTCCACAAAATATTTTGTCTAAAGTACACGTTAGAGATGCCTTTAATTCATAGTTAATATATTCTATTTGGATTCAAGGATAAAAATCTCCCTTGAGTAAAAATGAAAAGGTTTTTTCATTCTAAACACATTCTCTATGATTTTACAGAGGATTCACCATCTCTGCTGATATTTTCAGAATATAAACCTTAATCTTTAAAATTAGTTCTCATATGGCAGCTACTTAAACTCATTTTTTGTTCTTAAACATAACACAATCAGATCTTTGCTAAGTCTTAAGGACGAAAAATATATCTATTCTCTATTAGATATAAATAGATTTTTTTCTGATTGACTGTATTTTAGGGGGCTGAAACCCTGTTAACCTTTTGGGTACAGCAAGCCCTTAGAAAATGATCTTATTTTAATGAAATAAAATTTAAAAATCAGTTCCTTAGCTATAATAGTAGCTGCATTTTAAAAACCATGCATGATTATTAGATACTTTCTTGATAGTACAGATACAGAATATTCACATCATCCCTGAAAATTCCTTGAGGCAACAGTAGTTTACAGCTTCTCTGTTTTGGTGGCTTTCATATAGACAATTTAGCTCATCCAACCTTCTGAATTAAAAATAAGCTGTTTTACTGAAAAAAAAAATCATATTTCCCTTATCATTTGTTTTGTAGTTGCAGCATTTGACTCTTACTCCCATTTTTCTGTCAGAATGTAATCATTTTCCTAAGGCCTAACAGCCCCAGTTTTCCTCTTTATCACTGCTTTTCAATAATTTGATTCTGATGTATCTCATATGGTTTTCTATGTATTTATTCTTCTTGTATTTGTTCATTGAGCTTCTAGGAGTATCATTTTTGTCATAGTTAGAAGTTTTTTGCATTCTGTTTCTGAATATTTTTGTGTTAGCTTCTCTGGGACTCTAGAAGCATTTTAAATAACTTGATATTCTTCACTGATCTGTGAGGCTGTTTGCTTTTCATTTACATTTTGGTTATTCTCTATTGGAACAGCTTCAGATTTTCTTCCCTGTTCTGCAAAGCTTTATCACCTGTGTTGTCTATCCAGTGATTTTTTTAAAAAAAATGTTTATATATTTAAATTTTTCTCCCTTCTCTACATTCTGTTTTCACCCCTCATCCAGGCTTGCCTCTGCTGCTAAGGTTTATTATTCCCTAAATCAATTTTGCATCATCTAAAGGAACAAATTGTATATTTCTCCACAGATTAGTAGCTATCCGTCTCAGCAGTAACTCAATGATTGCATTTTTTTTCAAACCTGCACATCAGAAAGACTTAGATGGGAAAGAATAATTTGAGTCAAGTCCAGGTTGTACCCCTCAAACTAAGAAAGTTAGGATTTCATGCCATATAAAGGAAACCTTTGTCATTAATTTATTAAACCACTTTTGAATTGACAGATATAATTGGAATGATCATATAAAGAAATTTTAATTCCCACTTTCTGATTCTGCTCCTTCTTTGTTCTTTTCATATTATTGCTTCTCAGTAGTGGTATCAACTAGAAATTCTTAAATTATGACTGAAAGTGGCCTCATTTCTAAAGCATTTAAAGTTATCACAGGTGAAATCTTTCTCAAGAGCTTTCAGTCTTTCAAATACATGGATATACAATCTAGGTCACTAATAAATGCTGAACATTAAATTGACCTGAATGATTGGAGCCCAAACTTTTTTCTCAATTTTGTCAAATTTCTGACATAAAACTTAGAATGTTAAGAGTTGAAACAAGCTATTAGAATAATGTACAGACTCTGAAAGGATTTCCAGGTAGCTACATTTTTTCTTTTCTAAATATAATGGAAATTTCCAATAATTTTTACTGAAAAATAATTTGGCTTTCTAAATTTCATAGTTTAAACAAAAGATAAAATTGTTAGACAAGCCATAATTAATTCAATAAAGGACTGAAGGCAAAATATCATGTACTTGATAAATGTATGTAAAGTTTCTTCTCTGAGTTCATTCCAGAACCAAGATAAAATAGCTAGGATCATAGGATTGTGTTCTTTGTGATTCAGGGAGTTTACTTTGACTCTCTTCCTGACAAACATTGGACTAATCCTGCCCAGATATCCTGTACATCTCAATACAACAGTGAATGAAAGATGAAAGACAGATCAGAGCCAGTGCAGAGCCATTACAGATACAATATCTATAAGTGAATATATTACTAGTGTGATAATTAGGTAAATATTTATATATGCCTACATGCATGCATATATATATATACACACACACACACTCACACACATATACATATTGTCACACATATACACATCTATTTACATAGTAAAACAATTCTTTACAAAAAGGAGCATATCTCTGACTGAATGACAATTATTTATTTTCATTTTAGTATTTAAAGCAGTTAAGTTAAACCAGATTAACGTTCTATTTGATCAATCATCAAGTTACACATTTTTACTTTTATAGAACTATAAAAATGTTTGTTTCAGAGGGAGCAAAAGTTTTTGGCAGTTTCCTAAAATGGGCAACAGTTAAGCCTAAACTCCTCTTAAGGTGCATTCTAAATTCATAATTTAAAAACTTTATGCTATTTATCTTTTAGTAACAACAGAAGTGACAGGTTTTCTGTCTGAAATATAAATCATTTACCATCATTAATTCTCCTCTTTTTACTCCTATGCATAATGCCCTGCCCAAAGCATTTATAGCAAACTGTTTGTTAAGGATATCTAATTAGTTGTGTGTAGCAGAAGAAAAATGTTCCAAACTCTTGACCTACAATTACAATTTCTGGCAAACTTAAAAAGTCATCTTTGACATTTATTTAGAATTTATGTCCCTGATTTCTATTGGCTCAGAGTCACAAGCATTGATTGAGGACTTGTAAAGCAATTTGTTTTGACCTCTGCTCTACTATTTGCCAAATTATTTTAAATTGAGCCAAACAATTTCTAAATATTTTATCAGTGCAGTAACCAAAATTCTCAATTAGCCCATTAGATTTTATTTCACCATTTCTCCCACATTGTGTACACTAAGTTGTTTAAGATTGTATTGCTAAATTCCTCATTTTCCTGGAGTTTGTACTTGGAAGTTCACCAGGTAAACATCAAATCAATAATACTTAATTAAAACTAAGTACAGGTGCTCTATATACTTCACAATGCTTAATTAATCTCCCCCAATAAAATAGTTCAATTCTATTTTCACAATGGAAATAGTATTATGAGTCTCAAAATATCTTCTGTTGCAGTCAATTATTATGATGCTAAACTTCATTCCTATTTCTCCCTTGGGGAGCAATCACATTACCTACTGTTTATCATGGCCTGAATTTTATGCCATGTAAATTGGTTTTATATACTATAATTGCATATAGTTCATGAATATTCCATAAGTTTTCTAAAATCTGCCTACACTATTTTTAAGTTATCTTAGTATCCATTTTATTCAAGTTGTTATTTTAAAATTGTCTTTTTAACCTTCATGAAGTGGCTTAAGCCCAGACTGTTTCATTCTAGATATAACATGATTGCTAATGTCATTAAATAATATTCAGAGACTCATTGTCAAGACGAGACCAAAAAAAGAAAAATACAAGAATGGATACAGTCCACACTTAATTCTTTTCAAATTACTGTAAAAATTTGATTTGTCATAATGTTAGTTGATTATTTGGAACACTGAATCCAATTGATCTAGTAACCTTACCAAGGAAAGAAGATAGTGTTAAACAAAGACTTTGATAAGATTGGTATGGAGCACTAAAATAGATTAATTAGTTTGCGGCAGGCATGTTTTAATAAAAGTGGTGCTGTGTACTTTTATAGATAAAATATGCATTCACACATAGAACAATGTTTTGTTGACAAACTGAATTTTCAGTTCTTCAAAAAACAATAATCTTTGCATTCAGTGCATTCTAGTTTGGTGTGAATACTGTGTAGTATATGTATATGAGTCCTTCAAAGAAATATGAGAGATTATATAACTGCCAGAAACCAAATATAGGAAATTCATACTAAATCATACAGATTCTTATATAATTCACTTTGTAAACATTAGAAAATAATGAAAAGTTAATCTAGCTGTTAACTAACCTACATAAACACATTTTATGGATTTTTTCATGGATGCATATAAGGATAGCAAACCTAATTAATAGCATTAAGAAATTTCAGTGTAAAATCATCAGTGTCTTTTAATTCTAAAAATGAGAATTATTTTTAAAAATCCCACTTTACAAGCAACTAAGTTTACATTTTCATTGGACATAAAACAATTAAGTAGTAAAACTTCCCCAAAATCTTAAGCTAAAGCTTTTTTCTTTTATGAAAGCAAATGCAGATACATAAAATGGTCTTAAAGCAACTTGAGTCCTTTGTATCTGCAGTTTCCACATCTGTGGCTGCAATCAACTGCAGATCATTTACTATGTATGTAGTCCGGCCTCTCATGGCTGCAGCTGTACTAAATATGTACAGGCTTATTTGCCATTCCATAAACAATACAGTATGAAAACTATTTAGATACCATTTACATTGTATTTGGTTTATGCAAAATCCATAGATGACTGAAAGTACCAGGAAGTGTGTGTGTATATTATATGGAAATACTATACCATATGGTTTAAGGGATTTGAGCATCAGTGTACTTTTGTAAAATTCCAGGAACCATTCTGTACACATCAAGGACAACCATATATAAAATGAAAAAAAATATTAAACAATTGTTTTGAATAACTGTATATATAAGTAAATCTCATTCTTAATGTAATTATTCAAGATTACACCACTTATATAACTTCCTTTTTGTAGCTATGTTCGGTGTAATGTCTTTCTTACAGATAATGGTTGAAAAATTAGTTAAGTGTAATAGAGATGTTTTGGTTACTACCTAATAGTTGGTGTAAAGGATAAGGATAAGTGTAAGTAAAGGATAAGGATAAGTGTAAGTAAAGGATAATGTGTTATCTAATATGATTTAAGTTCTATTTGTTTTTTCAAATGAGAAATAAAGAGTACACTTCCATTTTTAACAACAAAATCTATAAAACAAAATTTGGCTTTAATTCATTTTTGAAAACTAAGTACACGATATGATATAAAATATAATACCTGTGTATTTGTGTATATGTATGTATACACTTGCACCTATGTATAAATATAGGTACATTGATTGAGTGATTGATGGAAGAAAGGTATTGCATTATTGCTTCTAATTTACGAGACAATTTCCAACAATTTGCTGTAATTTTTTTGCTCTTATTAGTTTCACCAAGTCTTTTTTATGGCTACAGCCCAAGTTATCCTCTTCAGCTTTAAAGTAACACACTAAATTCACCCATTTATTTGAGAAGAGTTTTTTTTTTTTTGGGGGGGGACTCTCCTATACTGGGCTTCATGAGGGTAGAAATAATCAGCTTCACTAAAGTTTTTAAACTCAGAATCTATGTCTACACTCTTGTATGGATAAATTGAGGATGAGATATATATCTGGTTTATGCATGGGTGGCTTTAGCATATTGGCAGGGATTTCATACCATGGAACCAGAAAAAAACATGATATCTATTCACAATTTATAGAGAAGGAATCCTAGAATGCACAAAACCTTTTGGATTTTGCAGTGCTTCAAGTGCATTGACTTCTGAAGTGTGTAAAAATCAATGCAATTTATAGAAAAGTTGGAGCCACTGTTGTGTTCTCTGTCGGTGCTGTGGGCCATGCTTGTATCAAATAGGGAGCATTGAGAATCCATCATCCTCAGCTCATTTCCTAGTCAGTGCATCTTCTTTTATGATCTGCCATGAAAGCAGCAGCACTCTGCCATTATCCTAGGTGGACCAGTTTCTTTCTTTTAGAAGGTAGTTCCCCTGACCTTCTGTGACCACTCCCTTAGGCCTCTTTGAGAACCACCTGGGACTCTTGCATCTGACTTTCTTGATTTAACCATACCCTTCATCACACCAGGCTGAAAAAGAGGGACAGGAGGAAAAGGAGGAAGTGGAAGAAGCCCTGAAGGACTCATTAATGAGACCCGTAAGACATCCTCCATTTACTGTGAACTACCTGATATCCACCAACATCCCTGCTCCAGTGTTGACCTCTTAGTGAGTATGAAGTCACTTCTCTTGATGCAGCTTGGGAGTAGTTCATTAAAAGAGAATTATACTGATATCAGTCAGATTTCTGTTGGGGTTCAGTGAAAATTCAGGATGGTGAACACAGGAATCACCAGAGTGGTGTGGTTGTGGAAATTGCAACAGTCCCACAGGCATCACTGATGCATGTGTGGAGCAGAGATCAGCATGGTCTCTTTCCTCCAAGCTGTAACAGGTGATCTCTCCTATAATGTCCTTGCTAATTTTTGATCCTGAACAGTAAGTCTACTTTGAGGATTGGTGAGTGTACAAATAGGTTAGTGCTCTTGATTGTATCATGGGAGATATTTTTTTATGGTCCCTCATGAATGTGTTAGAATTATTCCTGAAGGCCTGGACTAGACCCTGACACACTCCACTCCCTTTAATAGAAATTATTCTGTTTGCTCAGTAGCACAAAAGATCTTTCCTCAAGGAAGGTCTATAGATCCCACACATTATTTCAGTCCCTGTAAATAATCTCAAATCAAAGAAACTAGCTTCTGGAGTAAGGTCTGAGTCTTGAAGAAAGTGTTCTACAAGCCAGTCTTTAAGTTCTTCTTGATCATTGGGGTAATGAATAGTTTCAGCTGTTCACCAGATTCAAAAAATAGAGTATGATGCTATTAATTGACCAAACAAGGGATATCTGACCAGTGACTAAGGAAAGGACACCTTTCCATTTCTCAGAAGATACACCCCAAGAGTTCCTTGAGTGTACTCCTCAGAGTTTCCTTTCATCACATAAAGAATACACTCACCCTGTGAATAAATTGGTACCAGGTTGGTAACAGGACATAAGGATAAGTTTTTGTTGTTATTCTTTGTGTCTGTCTTTGCAGGTCCCAAGGAAGAGAAAAAGTACAGAATGTACTTATTCCATCCATTCTGGTAAGCAGGAAGGGGATCCATTGTTTCTTTTCTTGATTTATACCTTCCATTAGTTTTTACCTTAGCAATCTAGAGACAGTCTTTCCCATGGTGTTAAAGTCAAGTTTCCTGCACTCACAGTGAACCACTATGCTCTCCTATGCAAAAGGTAATTAGGAGGAGACACACTACATTTTCTGTGGGTTTGGCCTGAGTTTGTTGGCTTTGTTGAATTCCATAGCAAGAAATATGACCAAACCACACCAAAATCATATAAAATCTAAATATTAAAGAACAAAGCTTGAATGCCCAACATCTTTTTGGAATCAATAATGCCTCAGGAACTTTGATTTATTTGAACTTGTTCAAGGAATGTGGAAGAAAAAGACTCTGGGGTTGTACTGTCTGTTATGGCTGTCATTGTGGTATGACATGCCTGAACCATGCAGGGAAAGATGAGTCTCCTTCCTCACCAGCAATGTTACCTAACCAGTGAACTGAGCACCTGAAGCCCTCTCTCACACTCCACCCTCCTTCTCAAATTCCCGTGAAAGTCAACTTGAATGGGTGCTTTTGACTCATTCCAGCTGTCATGACTTGTCTCACTCTGTTGGCCTCCCAAGCAAGAGTCCAGCCTCCCTCTCTGAGAAACATGTGGTTTACTCTACTCTGGATGATGTGGCCAGTGAGTACACTGCTTACAAAAAAAGGTGATGGAATGGGGCTGTAGCTCAGTGGCAGAGTGCTTGACTAACATGAGTGAGGCACTTAGTTCAATCCTTAGCACTGCATAAAAAAAAGGCATAAAGAAATAAACAAATAAAACTATCCATCTACAATTATTAAAAAAAGAGAGAGAAAAAGCAACTGGCTGAGGAGTGCAAGCTGGCAGAGCATTTTGTAAGGTGCCCAGAGGACCTGCTCACAGGAAGCTGCTCCAAAGTGCCCAGCTCATGAGAGATTCCATTAGGCAAGTGATATTTGTACCTGCTTTCCTGGTATCTGCATTTTGTGTGTAGTCTTGAATGATGAGGACTGCCTCAGGGGGAGGACAGTAGATTCTTCCAGAAGGTAGAGGTCATACTATCCCAACACTGTTTCTGTCTAGACCAGGCATGTGCCTTTTAGATAGCAGGCAGCAACTACCTAGCATAGTTTCAGGAAAGATCGTGTTACAGGTGCAAGTTTGTGAAATTGAAAAGAGTGTGGCCTAAGAAAGAAAACTTTTAAGGAATTTGCAGGCTGATTTAATTGTGGGCCAAGGGAGATGTATCCTTTCTGGTTTATGTTTCCTCTTCTCAAAAATATTGCTTAATGCACATTGCATGATAGCTGTAGCATTCAAATGGAGAATGTTTATGAGTGTACTTTCTAAAGTCACTCCCAGGGTTTGTTTTAGGGAGTTGAAGTAGTAAAATCTGAGGGTGGGATGTAGGGTACACTGGAATACTAAAGAGGTGAAATGGAGAGAATTTTCCCTTGTTAAGTGATAAAAGCAGGCCTGGAGGGTCCTGTAGTTCGCAGATGCATGGAGTGTCATGGGACAGGGTCCCTGAAGAGGAATGAGTATGTTTTCTATGAAAGTCATATTGGGAGGTAAATCACCGTGCCTGGGAAGCAACCATGTAACAGCAGGTAGGTACAGCTGGAGCTTCCCAAAGTTTACCAATTTTCTCCAGTTTCTGTTCATGTGGGGAGAAAAAGACATTTTTCCCTCTGCCCAGTTAAACAACTAGCATGCTGCTCATGAGATCTATTTTACAGGGACTACTCTGTTTCATGGATAAGAATACCTGGGCAGGCCATTTCTTTAAAGAAATGCATGAGATCTTTCTAAATTCATACCAATAATTTATCTGTGCCATGATAGGCTACTGTGTTTTTAACGAGTGAGGTAGAATTGCTTAATATCTAAAGGGGCTTTTATAAATTCAGTTGTAGGAAATAGTGAAGAGCATCATGATGAAGAAAAAGCATCACTTGAATCACTGGCCCCCAGGGAATCATCCTGGGAGGGTAATTGTCAGACAAAAAGGAGCACACAAACAGGCCAAAATAGCTGCAAAGGTAAAAACCATCTGCTGGTGTCACTGGTTTCCCTTGCTAAACCACTCTGTATTGCCTGTTTTCTGCTGAGCATTTTTATCATCTGTCTGAGAAGTCTTGGGGACTTTCTCCCTTAAAAAAAAGTCAGTTGTTCCTTTAAAAGAACTAAAATGAGAATGACATGAATAACTTCTCTCTGCAGTGTTATCCCAAGATCCTGGACAGTTCTGCCATAGCAAAAACAGCAGCTACACAAACAACACCAATATATCATATGATGTAAAAATATTGACAGGAAGAGGCCTAGAAGGCACAAGTTCTGTGGGACTTTCCACATGAAGGAAGCTATATTCACTTGATAGGAGAGTGTAAAATTCAACTTTGGTTATGCATAAGGTTGGCTCACTTCTATGGTTTTCACTCCGAACTCTTTTCTGTATCCAAAGCGGCTGTCTTGCTCTTCTCTGTAACTGCCACACTGACGCAGAGCCAACTCAGTGTCCAAATACTATAAAAATTATCCTTTAAACACATGGCGCTGTCCCTGAAATCACACACTTTGTAGGCTGTTTTGCCTTTTCTTCCCAGCTCCCTCAGCTCCACTCCCTCTTTCTCCTGGGAGGCATGGTCTTCGTAAATCACTGGCACATGGATGCTTTTCTAACACCTATCTTTTAGGACAAGCATAAGTCAATGTGTAAGTCTTTTCTTCAGTCAACCTTTAACTTTTATACAAACTAAAAATTTTTTAAAAATTAAAACTGACATAAGCACTGATTACAAACCCTAGAGTGCAATGTGGATTATAGGTGGGAAACAAACTGTTCTCAAGACAGTTTTCTTTACTTCACATCTGCAGAGTCATGTGCAGGACTCTGTATGTGGCACTTGTGGACTCATTGAAGGGGACACTAACTAGAAGGCTTTAGATGACACTGTAAAGGGACTTCATTGTAATAACTGTGGTATGCAACCACTTTTATGCATTCATTGAGTGTAACCTGCCTCAGTGCTTGGCCTCACTGGAAACTGTGAACACAGAGATGGGTCGAACATAATCTTAGCTTATACAGAACTATCAGTCTCGTAAACAGCAAGTGAAAGAACTGATAGTGGACTCATTGGTGAGTGTAGCCAGTGCTGTATCAAAAAAATGTTGGTAGTCAGGTTGATCCCCCTACTAGTTGTTTCCAACAGGTCCCAGCATAATGATGGATGACTTCTCAGACCAACACCTGCTCTCCAGTTTGGCTCATAGAAATCCATATTCTCAAGATCTGAAGATGATTTTAATGACATCAATAGATACTGAGTATGTTCTGGCCAGCTGGAGAAAGAGGCAGGGTAAGTAAGACACATAAGTTCTTCCTTGCGAAGATTATTGTGATGTTTTCTCTAGACCTCAGCATTTTCTGTCCACTTCAAAACAAACTAATATTGTCATTCCTCAAAGTTGAACTCTTGTTTTTACTCAAACTTCATTTCAAATGCAGGTAAATAATTGAAGTAATTTTCAGGTTTGCAGTCCAAAGGGAGGAAGGTGTGGCTAAAAGCCTGGCTTTCTGACATTCAAGTGGATGAGAGTCGATGACTCTTGTGTTCATAGAAGCAGAATAAACTAACTCCCCTGCTTTGCTCCTCAGTTTACCCTGTGATGTGTATAAAATGTAAAATCTCCATGTATATAGAGAACTTACATTATAAGTGAGTTAAACCAAATGAATGCATTTGCTGAGCTTAGACAGGTAAAGCACTGGGCTCATTTCCCTGCAGCATGCTAGGAAGGGTATCCAATCCTTACTGAAAAGAGCTTAATGTATCTGCTTCAGATTCAGCCATGGTTCTCAGTAGGTGAGAACATTGATTGCAGACACCAGTAGCCTGACCTAGTGAAGGGAAGATTGCCATGAAGAGCAGAGTCAGCACTGGACATTATCTGCTTTGGACTTAGTAAGAGGGATCTGGAAAATTTGTTCCAAGGAGCGTCCCACAGTTGAGGGTTCACAAAGACTTAGCATGGCTCCCCTCCATGTTTCTATTCTCCTTTCCATGTTCCTATTGCCTGAGCCAATTGGAACTTTTATAATAAGTAAGGAATTCCTTCAGAGTCCTGTACACCAACAGATGTCCCAGTGAGAGAAAAGAAGCCACAATAAAAATGGAGTATAACAAAATAATATTGAGAGAGTGCAGAAAACAATTTCAAACACTCATGGTTTACTCTTTGTTCTGTATTTTTAGTGGATTTTGAAATAATGGCATATTCAGAGAAGAACATTATGGCTATATTACATTGACAGTTTTGCATTGTTCCCTTGAGGAAAAACCTTATGATCCACTTTATTATTAAGGAAATAATGAGGTAGTCCTGTAGATAATTTTAACTTGTTGGGAAACCATTTTTACTTCGAGGATTCTCAACATATACCTATAGGAGTAATGTGAAATATGGTGTTTGGAGAAGGGTACAAAGAAAAGTTGGTAACATTGGCATGAGGGTACACAAGTACTGAGACTGCCCAATGAGTGGTGGTCTACGTCTGTACTGACCTTCTGAAGAAACCAGTGGATCAGCCATCATGAGCCAATTGGAAGGCAGAGGCTCCCACATTCCATGACATCTCCAACCTTCTGATTCTGTTAGACTGTTACCTAGCGCACTCAGCCCTACCTCCTCATTTCTGTCTTGAGTCCACGCTATAGACTCAGGTGTGTGAATCCTTGTTTGAAAGGTGAAGGAGTTTCAAGTGTTGTGGACTGCTGAGTACTTGTTTCTCAACAGTAAGTGAATCATGACAGCTGCTGTCTTCCCTTAGTCCTGATGAATTCTACTTGGGTTATTTTATTATTTTTTTAAATATTTGGGTCAGAAGCACTCAAACACTTAGCCACATATGCAGCCCTTTTTTGTATTTTATTAAGAGACAGGGTCTCACTGAGTGGCTTAACACCTTGCTATTGCTCAAGCTGACTTCTAACTCTAGATCCTTCTGTCTCACCTTCTGAGCCTCTGAGATTATAGGCGTTTGCCACTGCAGCCAGCTCTTGGATTCTCTTGTTTTTAACCCATAACATGTTTGGGTTTTCTTTGCAGGTCCTGGCTGTACATTTACTGTACAAACATGGCAGTATTCTTCAGCCCTTCCCCTGATGGAGGGGATGAAATGAACCTTGATGGAGAGCCTCAGATGAAACTTAAAGAAATCATACGGGGACTACAAGCTGAATTACAAGAACACAAACTGAATTTCCGGGATCTGGAAGAAAAATTCATCTTATGTCAATCTACCGTGTATACCCTTGCCAACCAGTTCCAGAAATATCGTAAGTTGCAGATAGGTTTATGGTCACTAAAGTGAGGTATGATTGTCTGTTTCCCCTCTGAGAAAAAGATTCTCTCCAAATTTTTTTCTCCTCTTTTCTTTCATCAAAAGGAAATCCATCATTTCCAGAAGTAAAGATATTGTTATTTTGCCTTCAGTTTACTAACAATGGAATAATGAAACACAAAGACTACAGCCACTTTTAGTTTACAGGGAAGTGTAGGGTGGGCATAGGTTAATTCCCAGTTACTGATTTCTACTGGAGACATGAAAATGCCTTTTCATCCTCAAGAATAGCTCAAACCTTTTTTAACAGTATTCTCTTGTACCATATCAGATCCACAGACATATAACAGCCGTGTTGGTAAAGGTCTGGGACTAATGACTCTCCATTCAGTTCAGGCTTCCCCTGTGTTTGTAGTGAGTGATGTAGAAACTACTCATTGACTGACTGGATGTTTCTGAATTTGATTTCAGGGAGTGGTGCAGAGGAGGAGAGTGGAAAAGAACAGGACTTGCTGGCTCCCAGGTAACAATGAGTGTTAAGAGCCTGGAAGAGGATGGGTTAAATATGAGGAGGGTCCCCAGATGAGCAAACCAAGAGGTGCAAAGTGTCCACACTATTCACATGCAAAGGCAAACACAAGCTGCTGGTATGACTGCATTCCTCAATCACGGAAAAAGTCCATCTTTTAAGGAGGTGTTTTTCTTTTCTCTGTCGTTCCTGTCTGTATCCAACTAGAAGTAATCAAATTAACTGAATGTTTTGTTTTTTTGTTTGTTTGTTTTTTTACCTCACAGAATCTACATCTCCTGTCTTGTATGGGTCCATTGAGTATGAGATATAAATCTGGTTTCTTTCTGGTTGATAAGACTTTTTGGCAGGAATGTCATAGCCTTGGGTGGGGGGAATACACATACACACACACACATATAAAAATGCATGCACACACACACACACACACACACACATAAAGTCCATTTTCTGTGTATGCTGTGGCTCATGGTTGTATCACACAGGGAGAGTGGAGTCTCTGTCCTCAGCTCTTTTCTAGTCAGTAGATTGAGCCCCTCTTCCTATCTCCTGTCATGAAGACATGTGCACCCTGCCCACATCCTAGGAGGATCATTTTCTTTCTCTTTGAAAGGAGTACCCTCTTGCCCTTCTGTGACCACTCCCTTAGGCCTCTATTTAGACCAACTGGGACTCATATTTACTACTCTCATTTAATCGTACTCTTTATCCCTCCAGTCTGAAACAAGCCCCACAGGAGGAGAAAGAAATCCTGCAGGACGTATTGAATGAGGGCTGTAACACTTGCCCCAGTCACTCTGAATCATCAGATATCCACCAGCCCCCATGCTTCAGTGCTGATGTCTTGGGTGAGCATGAAGTCTCCCTTTGTCTAGCTGCAGCTCATGACTACCCCATTAAAACACAAATGCACTCCTATTAATTATACTTCTGAGGGTCCAGTGACAAATTCAGGATGGTAAACCTAGAACTAACAAGAGCAGGGAAGTTGTAGAGACTGTAACCTACTCACAGGTACCATTTATGTGTGTGCATATCAGGGCTCTGCATGACCTTATTCTTACAACCTAGGACAACTGATCTCTCCTACAGTGTTCTTGCTCATGTTTGATCCTTTGATTACAAGCACAAGCCTATAATCCCAGCTGCTCAGGAGGTTGAGGCAGGAGGATCTTGGGTTTAAAGCCAACTCAGAGGGCATGGGATGTGGCTCAAGTGGTAGGACAGTCACCTAGCATGCATGAGGCACTGGGTTCAACACTCGGCACCATAAAAATAAAGATATTGTGTGTCCACCTAAAACTAAAAAAAATTTAAAAAATTTAAAAAGCCAGCCTCAGGAAAAAGCAAGGCAGTAAACAACTCAGACCTTATCACTAAATAAAATACAAAATAGGCCTGGGGATGTAGTGCAGTGGTCATGTGCCCCTAAGTTCAATCGCCAGTACCAAAAAAAAAAAAAAAAAAAAAAAAAGAACATTGAAATGGTTAATCTTGCTTACATTAAAATGCTAGAATCAGGTGGTGGAAATATTGGTTTATACCAGAAAAGTTCTGAAAGAGGAATTTCCTTCTAGTACACTGCCAAAGTAAACTTTGAGATCCTTAAAAATAATCCCTAGTATTGAGAAAAATGAGGCTCAGGTATTTTAATCCTCTTCATAGAGAATGAAACTGGTTCTGTTTGAGAATTGTGAGGGGGCCCAGAGCCACTAAGTCTTGGAATGAGCTTTGTGGAAGGAAGGAAGCTGCAGTTAGTGAAATCCAGAAGAACCTGGAAGAGTATCAAGGGATCAGGAGACCAAAATGCATTTTGACTTTGTCCAGTTACATGAAGAGCATTCCATAATAATGATCCACCCAGTCAGAGACGTTGTGCATGATGGATCAGCATAGCATCTCAGACTATTTCTTTAAACTCAACATGTGAGTTCTTCCAGGTTAAGTCCCTTAGTTGCTCCCTGAATTATATATACATAAATTATGTCTTCTTCTGAGGGAGGTGTCTGTACTGGAATGAGTAAAGTGGAGTTATTTAATGACTTCTACATTTCTGAATATGTTTACAGAACACCATGACAATGAGGACAGTGATAAAGAAGAGTCACTTTATTTCAGGTAACAACGAATGACCAGGGGCTAGAAAAAAATGGGTAAAATAAAATGGGTGCAGGAATCCTAAAAGTACAGAGCATAAGGTCAAATGTAGTCAAAGTTTCTTAAAGGCACAGTAGGAGTGCTGACTGCAGTGAAGTTGTTGATTCTATCCAAGATGATGGAACCCATTAGCAAAGTTCTCTGTCTTCTTTATGGTATTGTAAGAGTGAGTCTGCTCAAGAAGAACTGAGCAGCCTTGGGCACTTCTAGATCTTAAATAAATCATGTGTTCCCTTTGTAAAGGTCAAACTCAGGATGAGATCCAAAAATCATTTCTGTACTGTTAGCCTGAGCTCATCAACAGGTATTCCATAGCAAGAAAAGTAGATAGAACAAAAATGACATCATGTCATAATATGGATGTGCAAAGAAGGCAAAATGTCTCTGAGACTCTTTAATTCAGGAGACTACTGATCAGACACTTGTGTCTAAAATTCACCATGCTTTATGCACAAGGTTGGCCCCTGCTATGCTTCTCATTGTGTGATCCTTCTGTGACTGTACCTTATAGGCAGAGCTGTGCCCTCTTCCTCTTGAGCTTGTTATCTTGTTATCAGTACACTGCGCAATGGTGGCCCTTGGTCTCTCTCATACCATGGCACCTAAACTATGTCCTTGAGATGAAAATGGTTTTTTGAATCATTTTTGAAGGGAGGCACCTGTTTGGGACTCCACCCTTCATCTTTGAATCTGGACCAGCTGGGAGACTGTAATTTTCTAAACCACCATGATTTCATCTTTTGTTCTTCCCTGCCTCAGCTGTCCCCGCAGTCTCAACAGTGAACTGCAGGAAGAGGAAGAGAATGACCTCCAGCTGGATGAAAAATATTTTGGGGACTCTGGTCATCCTGATTCATGTGACACACAAGAACTTGTCAGAAGCTCTGTGTTCCCATCACATGAGCCTAAAGTCAGCTCTACTGTGGATGGAACCAGTGAGTACTTTTATCCTAATTCAGATGAATGCAACTTGTCTCTGGTAAATCACAAATTCTCTGCACTCAACTCCACTATCTAGGCTGAGACATATGCCTGCAGAGCCAGGAGACCCAGTTTGTTTCTCAACAGGTGTAGAGGTCAGGTGGATCTGAAGCTTTGTTATTTTTCTTGCCAGGTCAGTTTATTTTTAATCCTGGTCTGCACTGTGCCAGCCATAGTTGCGAGTAGACTGGAGTTAGGAGGAGGGGATTAGAAGCACCTCACAGACATCACTACAACTTGTTCCAGGAGGGATTGGTCAGACCTCAGTCTTTAAAGGGGTTAAATCATTCCTTCTGCAGTGTCCTTGGAAATTGCATTTATTTTCTAATGATTTCCTCTCCTCTTTTCATGAGATAGAATACTCAAAAATCATATGGAAGTCTCTTATGGTTCTTGAGTGTTGACTCAGTTTCTCAGCTTCCTCTGAGAAGGCTATCCTTCAGTCAATCATTCCTGTTTCTGTTCCACCATACATTGCTGCAGTTTTCAACCCAAAGGAGCACAAATGATTCTTTCCTCCAGAGATTACATGTCGAATCATCTGTTCCATCTGAGAGTTATGTTCTCATGTAAATTGTCAATGGCCAGTGTACATGATGGGGAACTGGCCCAGTTATTCAGACAGCAGAGAGCATTTCTCTCCACAAGTTCCAGGATTGTCACTCTTGTTGAACAAGAGCCCTGAGTGATAGTAGCTTTATAGAGTATGTAGAGAAAAAAAATATATTCTTCTTTCCTCTCTCTCAAGGTAGAGTTCAACTTTTCCTCAGATAAACTTTTGAAATTCTTGAGTCTTTACTCATTAAATCAGTTTTTAGGAAGAGCAGAAGTCTGTGATGTCTCCCTGTATCCGAATGTTTTATAGTAAAATTAACTGACCAAATTTATTTCCCAACCCTTGCTTTAGTCAGTGCCTTTTCAGGTGTGACCATCTTTTTCTTTTTCCCATTTCCACTGAGGTGCAATGATGCAAAGGTTTAATCTCAGTGTCACAACATTTCAGAAACAGAAATACAATACATGTGGTGAACTATAACCACTGCCAGGTGATCTCTGTATACAGACTACTCCATTAAATCCTCAAGAGACACTGTCCACAGTTGGTGGTGTCTCTACAGTAGTGCTGCGGACACTGAGATTCAGCATGGTCACTGCCCCCAAATCTCCACTAGTGTGTGGTGGGAACACAGGGCCCATGTCTGCCTGACTCCTCAGCCAACATATTTTTACTGCTGTGCAGCCTGATCTTTCAAAGATGAGGCTGGTTTGGGTGTTCACCCATTCCTAATTCTGTATGTTACAAATGTTTTTGAGACAATTTCAAACAGAAACAGAGACATTGCTTCTCTGGAACAAAGAATTCATAAGGCCTCTCACATGGGTTGTTGAGCTATTAATCAGTATACTTTGTCCCTGGGAAGAGCCAGTGCCTCATCCATTCCCTCCAAATAGAGCTGGACACAGTCACCTTTATACCTGAATCTGAAATGAAGAAAAAGAGCATTCTAATCGTACAAATATTCATCCTGTGTGGGTTCTCTGACCCTAATGTGTATATTGTGAACAGGACACAGCTGTAACTACAGTAGTGGTGCTGACCTCTCTACTCAGACCTATCCTCTGTGTACACAGAAAGCCCTGCAGAAACAACATGAATATAACTAAGCTACAACTTGATATTTTGTTGAGGACTTTCCCATCTTGCCCACTAATGGCATGTAACAATACTTTTAGAATTTGATAAATGGCTCCAATAGTTGTAGAGGATCTTCTACTGTGAGCCTTGAAAAATGTCAGCAGGGTTCCTCCCTGCTAAAAGCAGGCAACAGAAAACATGACAAAATTCTAACCCAATTTAAAATATTTATTGCAGATGACCTAGAGGGTAGACCTGGCTCTGTGGTCATTCACAGAAGTGGTAGAGAGAGCGAGTCTACATTGAGCTACAGCCACCTTGAGACTAAATTACCCCAGAGCCCTTCAGTCTGAGTTCAAGGTAGTTTAAATGTAATATCCTTGTGGGAAGGTGAGACTTTCCCAAGGGACTTCACAGATTTGGCCACTTTTCATAATAGACACTATATATAGGAGGGGCTGGAGGTTTAGACACAGTGGAAAAAATATTGTACACAATGATTGAGGGATCCAGCCTCAAGGAACTGAAAGAAGTAGATTGAAGGGGAGGAGATTTGTTTTTGATATAATGAGACTAAATAGGATTTCATGAAAAGGAATGGGCCAGGATGTCAGGGGTTGGACATATAAAAGGAGTTCTCCTTCCCACCAAAATTATGTAATGATAGAGTGGCTGGTAGTAAGCATGGCATACAAGACTTTTGTGAAGAAACTGTCCACGTTGCCAAGAGTCCATGAAGAGATTCTTGTGTCAGTGGCCATTTTCAATCCTTCCAGGTCTAATCTCCTTTTTTGTCTGTTTCACCATTGCTTTCACAAACAGGTATATTGGTTTAAGATACTTTCTCCTTCAGGTCAAGAGGATCTCTCATGCATGTTACTGAGTGTCTTCAGTGACAGATGATTAATGATGGATGAACTGAGACTTGGGGACACACAGTACATGAGAGGCAGGGAGCAGCATCTGTAGACAAAGACCTGATTGCTGGAAGACAGTGAAGCAGAGTGAGAGTCAGGGAGGAGACAGCCTGACAAGGAAGGATGGTGTATGGGAGTGTTGGGATGTGATGTTGGATAACCTTGTGGGGCCAGGAATGAGGACTTCAAATGCAAGATGGGGAGTTGAAATTATTCAGGGGGATGTAGGAATACAGTTTTCACAAGCAGAGAGGGAACATGGTAAGAGCAGGACAGTGAGTTAGAAGGCTAGTGAGGCTGGGCTCAGTGGTCCCAGCAGGAGGTTCTCTCATGGCCAGGAGTGTGAGGCCAGCATGGGTAACACTGTGCAGCTGTATCTTAACAAAAGTAAACCTGACGGGAGAGTTGATCTTTGGGGGACTTCACAACCAGAGAAGGTAGTGAGGAGGAGAGTGGAAGAATCTAGACACCAGTAATGAGAGTATGATGAGGTGTGTTCTCAGGGTGATGGAGCCAAACAGTCAGATTGAAGAAATTTTGAGAAAACTGAAGCAGATCGTGGTGAGAATGAGGGATTTTCAAGGAGAGTGTGTGGAGAACACAGTAGTGGGCAGCAGGCCCTCTTGTACCCAGTTCTTCCTGAGCCTGACTTGGATTGACATGAGGCTGCTGGAAACCTCCAGTCAGTTTAATTTCTGAGGACATCTATTCATTTCCCTAGGGACATAGAACACAATTATATCAGGAGGAATGTCCAATTTGCCTCTGTAGTATGTGGAAAATATAAGGATTATGGACCCGATATCTCTTCACAGTTTCATACAATTGATTTACAATAAGGAGCCAGCTCCTCTGCTGCATTGCTTATAGCTGCTAACAGCCTCCAGGTGGCAACAGACTGTACATGTGTATGGATTGTAGGTGGTACATAGTCCACAAGGAATCATAGGCTTCCGAAATGCAGAGAGGGAATGTTATACAACCACTCGACACCCCTTTCCATGGTATCCTATATTCTTTCCATGATCTTTCCTCCCTGGGGAGAGAGATCAAGAAATCTTTTTATTTCAATCACGTCATTGAGTCTCAATAGAATGTCCTCTCTACAAACAGTGATGGAGTTTAATAATACTGAGAAAATAGCCTTGAACTCATTTTTTTCTTCAAAGCCATCTTAAGTGGATGATTTTTCTTCAGGGACACTCTTTTCTGGACACCTGCCTTTGTTGTTGTTGTTCTTGTTTAGTAACATACGACAGTAGAATGTATTTTGCAAATTACACATTACTAGAGTATAACTTATCCTGTCGATGATCCCGCTCTTTTGGTTTATGATGTGAATTTACCCTAGTTATGTATTCAAATACAAGGCTAGTTAAGGCTAGTTAGGTCCAGTTAATTCTATTGTCTTTCCTGTTTCTCTCTCCCCTCCCATCCCTTTATTTTCCTTTGTCCAATACAGTAGATTTCTATTATTCCCTTCCCCAACCTCCCTTGTTTCTGGTTAGCATCTACAAGTCAGAACATATAGCCTTTGGTGTTTGGGATTGGCTTATTTCACTTAGCATGATATCTCCAGTTCCATCCATTTACTGGCAAATGCCATTGTTTTATTTTTCTCAATGGCTGAGTAATATTCCATTCTCTATATACATTACATTTTCTTTATCCATTCATCTGTTGATGATGTCAAATGGTGGTTTCATTCCAAGTTTTCTAAGGAATCTTCATACTGCTTTCCATAGTGGCTGCTCTAATTTTCAGTCCTACCCAGAATGTATGAGAGAACCTTTCTCACTCCATTCCCCACCAACATTTATTGTTACTTGAATTCTTTATAATTGCCATTCTAATTCAAGTGAGATGGAATCTCTGTGTAGTTTTAATTTGCATTTCTCTAATTGCTAGAGATGATAAAGAGTTGTTTGTGTATCTTTTGGCCATTAGTATTTTTTCGGCTGGGAGGTGCATGTTCAGTCCTTTGCCCATTTGTTTATTGGGTTATTTAATGTTTTCTTTTCTTTGGGGTTTTTAGTTTTTTGAGTTCTTAATACATCCTGAGGATTGAATACTCTTGTCTGAGGTGCATGTGGTAAAAATCTTTTCTCATTCTGTAGGCTCTCTCTTCACGTTATTAATTGTTTCCTTTACTGTGAAGAAGCATGTTCTCTCGGTCAGACTGAAAGCTGCGATTCTCTGATATAGTGATGTGAGCTGGAGCCTGGGGCCTAGGGTTAGATACACTCTCAGGTCCTGGGCTGGCCTTTACCAAGTGCATATCTTAGGTGCTTTCATCTCTTTCATTGTTTATTAAAATAATTTCCATAGTACCAGTTCAATAAAAATAAAAATTTTTAATGAAAGCTTTGACTCTGTAATCTCAAATCCTCAGATAACTTCTGGTGATTTGATAAATATAATTTCACAAAAGATATTTTCATTTGATATAGAGCAATTTTTCAGTAATAGTACCAATCCTGGGCCCACAAGTGTGTGCACTGACATATCCAGCTCACTTTTCTCCTTTTCTCATCTCTTTGAATTAACGTGACACCTTCACACAGAAAGTGCACAAATTGGTCTCCCTGATGACTCCACACTGAGTCCATCCTCTCCATTCATCTGTCTCCACAGCCATGTTGCCAGTGTCCTCACAAGGACTCAATTCTGCTCAGATGTGAAGACTGAGTTTCAGTCCCTCCTGCCCCCTTAATCTGGGTTGTGTTCATCTTGATTCTCTGTCTCCCTCAATATCAGCTTCTGGAGCCTGTGGTTCTCATGTCAGGTAGCACACTCATCTGACAGATGTGGGCAACCTTGCACTCATTACAAACCTCTGAGGGTCATGCAAGAGGAGAAACACCTGCCCCTCATGTGGAGCACTCCCTGGCATGGGCTCAGTGTGTGTCACTGGTGTGTAGTTCTTGAAGCACATGTGATAATTTAGGGAGGTTCACCATCTTTTCTTCATGCTGAACTCTCTAGGATGATCCCACAATCCCAGTCAAGACTCAGCCTACAGGCTCAGTTGGATGATAGTGTTCTGGTGTCTCACAGGGAATTTTTGAACATCTGCTTTTCAAACATCTCTCTTTTTTTCCCTCAGGTCTCTAAATTATTTCTGACTTCTAGTGGCCAGAATATTGATATTATACAATCCCACATGTAAAATGTTCATAATTTTCTGTTCATCAGATGTATCCATTATATGTTAGGCATATACAGTAGTTCTATTAGTAATAATGCCTGTATATAAAATAAGTCAGTCATAGTAAGATTTAAAATATTCCAGGGATGATTCTTCCCCAGTTCTCTACTTTCATATAGTTTTCCTTCTACTATGATTTTGCTTAACTTTGATTATCTCTATCTGATTAAAAGCTCTGTCTAGATCTCTAGTGTTATTATTGCCTTTTATACTGGGGAGCTATAGGTGTCTATAACTTCCATATTTCTTGAATATTTTCAAGAATTGGAAGCACACTTGCCTCCTGTCAAGTTTATCATACTGGATATGCCAGAATCATCAACAAAATGAAAGCATCAGTCCCAATGTCTTTATTTTTATGTGGTAGTGAGGATAGAACCCAGGGCCTCATGCATTTGAGGCAAGTGCTCTAACTCCAAGCTACAACCCCAGCCCTGAAAGTATCAGTCTCTATAAGCTACACATCAATACTTAGACTTTCTTGTGCAAGGCTGCTTTCTTGATTAGGTGACTCTTTGGGGTCAATAGGTATGTCACAGGATAATAGTTCCTGTTTTATTTTCAGAACTGAATTTGGATACTTGCATTGAACTGCAGAACCTTCCCACACTTGAGGGTGATGCCCTTGGAGGCTTGGCTGTCAAAACACCTGGATGTGAGCTGCATGTCCTCACTGATACCATGAGTGTCCTGAAAGAGAAGATCATGAAAAGAAAACAACTCTTCAGCAAGTGGAGAATGGCATGCAGATTCCCTGGACTTCAAGCTTCGGGTAGAGTGGTGACAGCTCCTGTGGCTCTGGGATGCACTTTCCCATTTTAGCTTTCTCTATAAGGATGTAGCTCCTTCTGCTGTGTTTTCTCTTCACCATTGGTTCTTTCCAAAACAGATGGAGACTGTCTGGTCTTATGTCTCTATTTTATGTTCTCCCACCCTGAGAGGCCCTTCCATCTCCACCTCCTGTTTGCATTCTGAAGTCTGCTCTGTTCCTACATCTGCTGTCCTGATATTCCCTGTAATTGCCACGGGAAAGCCCAGCTTAATTGGGGGTCCTAATCCCATGAAGAGCATCTTTCAGACACATGCCACCTTCCCTGGAATCACACACTTTTGATCTAACCACCTTCCTTGACTCCGCTGCCTCTTTCTCCTGGGAACATGGCTCCCTCTTGGACCCTCCTTGGCAAACAGGACTAAGTCAACCCTGGATTCTTATCTTGTACACACAGAGGAAAATTGTGAAAACTGATGGGAAAGATTATGACAACTGAACTTCATCTGGGCTTTAGGTGGCAGACCCAAACAGGTCTGGAGTCATTTTGTCTTCACCCCTTAGCCCACTCCATTTTCCATGACTCCTTCTTCTGCTCATTCCTGATCTAAATTGCAATAACTCTCAAGATTTCCTGCAGATCTTATTCCTGTCTAGCCAAGGTGACTGAAGAACCCACATGGGCTCTGTGTTGAGATGGGTGAAACAGCACTATGTAATGACTCCTGGATGTTTTTGAATTGTTTGCAGAAAACCATGAAAATGATGATGAAAAAGACCAAAATTCACTGAATTCCAGGTAACAACAAATAATCTGGAGATTGTAAGAAAGGGCAAAATAAGGGGTTAAGGATAACCTGAAAGAATAGACCATGAGGTCAAAAGTAGACACATTTGATGACCAAATGTAAAAAAGACTACTGTTGGCAGTGGTGATGTTGACTAAGCCCAGTGTGATGGAGCCCTTTAGCCAGGTTATCTTTTATCTTCCTGGTGCTGGTACAGTGAGTGTGACTGAGAAGAACTGCACAGTCAGTCTTGGGCATTTCTTCCTTTTAACAAAAATCACTTGTTTATTTTTAAGTTGAATAATCAGAATTAGAGGCATAGTATCTTTCTGTACTATGGCCTGATAATCGCAGACAGGTATGTCATAGCAAGAAAAGCAGAAATATGCTCCCTTTCTACCCCTTTCACCCCCCCCCAAAAAAAAAGTATTATGTCAAAAAAAAAATGGATAGAAAAAGTTCTAGAAGGCACACATTCTTTGGGCACTCTCTCATGTACCAGGCTGTATTTGCTGGCCATCTATATGTAAGTGTCAATATCAGTCCTGCCCTAGGTTCAACTACAGCTTTGCTTCTCATTGTATGATCCTTCTGTAGTTGTACTTTATAGATGAAGTTGAGCCTCCTTTCTCTTCAGCTTGTAATCTGGCCAGTACACTGGACACTGGTGCTCTCCCTCTCTCTCTCATACCATGGCACCTGAACTATGTTCGTCAGATGAAAATAATTTTATGGATCACTTTTGAAATGAGGGATCTGTTTGGGGACTCCACCCTTCATCTTTAAATCAGGACCAACTGGGAGGCTGTAGCTTCTAAACCACCTTGATTTTTTTCTGTTATTCTTCCTTGTCTCAGCATTCCCAGTGGTGAACTGCAGGAGGAGAAAGAGGATGACCTCCTGCTGGGGAAAACTTATTTTCTACCCTCGGATCATCCTAATTCATCTAACACACAAGAACTTGTCAGAAGCTCTGTCTTCTCATCAGCTGAGCCTAAAGTCAGTTCTGCTGTGGATGAAGCCAGTGAGTACTCCTATCATAATTTAGATGAATCTAACTTGTCTTCCTGAGAAAGCAAAAATTCTCTGCATTCAACTCTACTGTGTAGGCTGAGATATATGCATGTAGAGGCAGGAGACCCATTTTGTTTCAGAGTAGGTACAGAGGTCAGGTGGATCTTAACCTTTGCTGTTTTCCTATGGCCTGGTCAGGTTTATTTCATTGTTGCCTTTTCTGTGTCAGCCATATATTTGCATGTAGGTTGCAATTAAGAGGGAGCACATCATGAGCACTTCAGAGACTCTGACTGATTCTGTCTTTAAAGTATGTCCGCTGTGCTTGGCATGGGGCTCAGGCCAAAAATCCCAGTGGCTTAGGAGGCTGAGACAGGAGAATGAATTCAAAGCCAGCATCAGCAACAGTGGGGTGCTAAGAAATTCAGTGAAACCCAATTTGTAAATTAAACACAAAATAGGGCTGGGGATGTGGCTCAGTGGTCAAGTCCCCTGAGTTAAATCTCTGGTGTCTCCCCGCAAAGAAAAATATGATGTTCACCATTTCTATTCATGATCTTTTCTGCCTGTGGATCAAGATCAATAAATTCCTTTTTTTGTCCCATGCCCTGGTGTCTCTGTAGAATGTTCTCTCCAGAAAATGTAACTAAGATTAATCATATTTGGATAATAAACATGAACACATTGTTACTTCAAAGCCCTCTTTGTCAATTGGATTACTTTATTTTAGGAACTTTTGTATGGGCACCACCCACCCAAGAATACCTAGGCACATGTACAAAAGATGACATGTCCATTGGACACATGATTTCTGTCACTGTGCCTGGGTCGCTAGGTTGGGTCAATTTGCAGGGACATAAAAGATGGGTTTTCCAGGAGTGGTTAGCAAAGGAAGAATTGGGATTGTTACTGAACCCTCTTTTCCTTTCAACTTCCTCTGAGAAGGCCCAAGGGCCTTTGAGTGGACATGTGAGCCCATACATATCATAGATGCAAGTTTCCCATGCACAGGTGCAATCAAGAGCCCAAAGGAGCAGTTGTCCATCAGATAAATATAGAGATCCCTCTTGTGTGTATTACACATTGTTTATACATGTGCTTTATCATATATAATGGGTATACATGAAGTATATCATTATTATGCATACTTTTTAATTCCTTAGGATGAGTTTTCCTTTCTTTAATAATGTGTTTGTTTCTCCTTTGATTTTGCTTGATTTTTATTATCTCTTTCTTCCCCAAAGCACAACCTACCTCCACTCTGATTTTCTAGTGTTTGGCAAATATATCTGGGTGCTATTGGATTTTACAAATCCTGTCTTACTTGCACATACTTACAGAGCATGTCCTCAATGATGGCACAGGTGTCTGCAAACAGAAAATAATTACAAGAAAAATTCTGATGAGCAAGAGGAAACTAGCATGCAGATTCCCTGGCCTTCAGGCTTCAGGTATGTTGGCTCTGGGATGCACTTGACTCCTTTTAACTCTATAAGACTGTAGCTCATCCTTCTGCAGTGATTTCTTTTCACCTGTGCTTGTCTCCAACAGCAGATGGAGCCTCTGTTGGGTCTTATCTGTATTTCCCATGGCCTTGTAGCCCTGACCTGCCCTTCCATCTACACTTCTTGTTTACATTCTGAACTCTGCTCTGTTCTCACACCTGGTCTCCTAATATTCTTGATAACTGACACAGGGAAGCCCAGTCAGATTAGGGTCCCAACCTTATGAAGAGCATCTTTCAGACACATGCTACCTTCCCTTAAATTCTATACTTTCTAGACTTTTTTGCCTTCTGTACCTGATTTCCTTGACTTCATTACCTCTTTCTGCTGGGAATGAGTCTTTCCTAAGTTACTAGCACATGGATCTCTCTCTGGGGGTTTTCATAGGGAACAAGTCTAACTCAAACCTGGGTTGTTATCTTTTTTTAATATTTTTTTTAGTTGTAGTTGGACATAATGCCTCTATTTCACTTATTTATTTTTATGTGGTGCTGAAGATCGAACCCAGCGTCTTGTACATGCGAGGCGAGTGCTCTACCACTAAGCCACAAACCAAGCCCCCTGGATTGTTAACTTAAACATGCAAATTAAAGTGTCATTTTTTATTATGTTTTTTGTTACTTTTTAGTTATTCATGAGAGTAGAGCGCATTTTGATATAATATAGAAGCATGGAATATATCTTAATCTAATTAGGACCCCAGGCATTTGATGTACATAAAGGTGACATTCTCTGCATTGTGTTCCTATATGTACACAGCAAAATTATGTCAGGTTCATTCCTTTTCTTACCATTCATTTCCTTTCCTTACCGTACTCTTTTTCCTTCATTTCCCTTTGTCTAATACCTGGAACTTGTATTCTTCCCCTCTTCCCTCCTTAGTGTAGATTAGCTTCCGAATGTCAGAGAAAACATTTCATATTTGTATTTGGGGAGATTGACTTAATTCACTTAGCATGGTAGTCTCCAGATTCATCCATATATTGGCAAATATCATAAAGTTATTCTTCTTTATGGCTGAGCAATACATGTGTGTGTATATATATATATATATCAAAACCTAGGTTGAATCCATAGCTTAGCTATTGTGAATTGTGCTGCTAAAAACATCGATGCGACTATATCACTATAGTGTGCTGAGGATAGCCTCTTCAACAAATGGTGCTGGAAAAACTGGAAATCCATATGTGGTCAAATGAAATTTAGTCCCTCTCTCTTAAAACTGAACTGAAAGCATATCAAAGACCTTTGAAGTAGACCAGAAACCCTGCATCTACCAGAAGAACATGTAGGCCCAACACTCTAACATCGAGGCTCAGGAACTGAATTCCTTAAGTACACTCCTAAAGTTCAAGAAATAAAATCAAACATCCACAAATGGGATGGCAACAACCTGAATAGTGTTAAAACTGATGAGCAATCATCCTGGATAAAAAGCTGTATTGCAAGACCAGAAGATGGTGAGATAGTGGAAAGCTGCATTACCTTGTCTCATGAGCACAGCAGCAGGAATATATCCACTTACTGAGGTTGATGAAAAAGGAATTTCACAAAATATAATAGTGTACATTCAATTGGACTAGGGAATCAGAAATTTGAGTACAAAAACAAAGAATAAGAATATATAGACGCCAACGCACCTGCCACATGGGTACCGAAAGCAGCAAAGATTCCCCACAAATGGAGGGGAGAACACAGAGAAACACAGATTTAGTACAGAAAAACCTGAGATCAGAAATCAGATCAGAAAAGCTGCCTAAACTTGGTTGATCCAGAGGTTGCAGTATTTAAAATCTTAGCAATTAGAGAAATGTAAATCAAAAGTACACTGAGAATTCACTCACCCCACTCAGAATGGTAAATATTAAAAATAAAAGAAACAGTAAATGATGGCAAGGATGTGGGGAAAGAGATTCACTTAATACATTGCTGGTGGAATTGCAAATTGGTACAATCATTCTGGAAAGCAGTGTGGAGCTTTTTTACAAAACGTGGAATGGAACCGCTATTTGACCCCATTATCCCACTCCTCACTTTATACCCAAACAACTTAAAATCAGCATACCGCAGTGACATAGCCACTTCAATATTTAATTAGCAGCTCAATTCACAATAGTCAAGCTACAGAACCAACTTAGGTGTCCTACATCAGATGAATAGATAAAGAATTTGGTATACATACAAAATGGAATACTACTCAGCCATAATGAAAAATAAAATTATATCATTCACCAGTAAATGGATGGAACTGGAGACTATCATGCTTTGTGAAATAAGGCAGTCCGAAAACCCAAAGGCAGAATGTGGATGCTAACTCACAACAAGGGAGTGAAAGATTAGAGGTTCATTGGACTAAACAAAGGGGAATGAAGAGAAGGGGGGAACATGTAATAGGAAAGACAGGAGAATGAATAAGACACGTCTTTCCTATCTTCATGTATGAATATACAAACAATGAAGTTCTTCGTCATGTACAACCACAATAATGGGGGATCCTATTTTCAACAAGTTATAATTATTCTATGTATGTATAATATGCCAAAATATGCTATTATGTAAAAATAATATTTTAAAAAAGAATTTTCAATAAAAATACTGTATTCCTAGATTTGGGGTTGTAGCTCAGTGGCGGAGCACTTGCCTAGCATGTGTAAGGCACTGATTGGATCCTCAGCACCACGTAAAAATAAATAAAGTAAAAGTATTAAACAAAAATAGCTCTGCCAAAAGAAAAATACTGTATTCCTAAATATATATATATTGTAATTCACCACTTCAAGTTGGGATGTTAATATATTAGCCTACATAGTTGTCTCCTACTATCTAATTCTTGAACTAATTTTCTATTTCAGTTTGTTTTTTATTATTGGTACCACTGTTAAATACAAAACACCCGACAATAAGTAATGCTGCAGAGCTCTAGTAACAAAAAGCATGATATTGTCACAAAAATAGACCCAAAGACCAATAGGTCAGAATAGAAGACAGAGACAAATCCACATACTTAGAGCCCTGTGGTACTTAACAAAGGTGCAAAAATATACATTGGAGAAATGAGCCTTTTTATTAATAAATGGTTCTGGGACAACTGGATAACTATGTAGAAAAATAACACTAAAACCCTATTTCTCACCCTGCACAAAACTCAAATGAAAATGGATCAAACACT
The DNA here is from genome assembly GCF_964194105.1 of Spermophilus citellus. Classification (NCBI taxonomy): domain Eukaryota; kingdom Metazoa; phylum Chordata; class Mammalia; order Rodentia; family Sciuridae; genus Spermophilus; species Spermophilus citellus. The sequence continues at coordinate 27,830,244 of NC_138191.1, read as the reverse complement.
TAGGAATTAGACCAGAAAACTTACAACTGTTAGAAAAGAACGTAGGGCCAACATTCTACATATTATTGCTGGCACCAGCTTCCTCAAAAGTACATGAACTGAAACTATGAATAAATAAGTGGGACGCCATCAAACTACAAAACTTCTTCCCAGCAAAGGAAAGAAAGAAGAGTGTGAAGAGAGAGCCTACAGAATGGGAAAAATATCTTGGTCAGCTACTCATCTGATTAGGGATTAATACCCCAAATATATAAATAACTCAAAGCACTTCATACAAAAATATCCCAAATAACCCAATCAATAAATGGGCAATAGAAAAAATGAAATAGAAACTTCTTAACAAAAAAATTACAAATAGCCAAATAGATGAGAAAGGTTCAACATCACTAGCAATTAGGGAAAGCAAATGAAAGCAATACTAAAATTTTATCTCACTCCAGAATTGCAATGTTCAAGAATATACATAAAAAAAATGCAGGCAACGTTGTGGGGAAAATGTACACTTGTATAGTGTTAAGGGGACTGCAGACTAGTCCAAGTCCAGAAACCACTATAGAGATTCATCAAAAAACTAGAGATGTAAACATCCTATGAGGATCTTCCCACTCCTTGGTATTTTGCCAAAACTTCTAAAATCATCATACTACAGTGACAGCTACCTCAATGTTTATAGCAGCACATTTCACAATAGCTAAATTATGGAATCACCTTAATAGATAAATAAATTTTATAATTCTGACACATATATATGATATGTGTGTGAACACACACACACACACACACACTGGGGTTCTTCAAAGGCATAAAAGAAAATGAAATAATGACATTTACAGGTAAATGGATAGCAATGAGAATATCATGCTACGTGAAATAAGCCAAACACAAAAACTCAAAACTTGAATGTTTACTCTCATGCAGAAACTAGAGTAAAACAAAGGAAATGGGGAGGGCAGGATAGGATATCATACAGATAAAGAGCAGTAATGGAGAAGATTGAGAGGCAGAGTGCAGAGATGGGTAAGGGGAGGCAATGCATTGATTGTTTTTTGTTGTTGTTATAGATGAACACAATATATTTATATATATTTTTAACCTGGTGCTTAGGATTGATCAAAGGGACTCAGGCATTTGAGGCAAGTGTTCTCGACTAAGCCACAACCCCAGCCCCAGAATGAATTCTTAAAAAGTTGTTACGTGGGCATATAAATATACCGCAGGGGACGCCACCTTTATGCATAGGTAGAAAGAAGCAATCAAATATAAATTAATAGATGAGCAAAAAGAAGTTTAGTAGAGTAGATGAAAAAGATTTGGGAAATGTTAGGGGGAATGGGAGAAAAAAGAGAGAGGGAAGGGGGCAATCATGAACTGAAGTCAAATTGCATGTGTGTATGATTTTGTCCGAATGAACCCACTACTATGTATAACTACACAGTTCTAATCTTAAAAAAGAAATATAGGTAAGAAAATCATTATGAAACCTAAAAAGGCAAAAACAAATTTCTATGGAAGTTTGGCTATAAGTGGGAGACACATACTGGCCTGGAGCCTGTGTTTTCCAATGTCATTTATAGTAGGACAGGTTTTACTACATTTTTATATTTTACATGATCCAACTGGCAAAGAGGGGCACTGAGACATTAATAGACAAGCTGGGTTTACACGGCTTAGAGACCTAATCAGGTGCTTGGCTTTTTAGTTGCTCTTCCTTCCACCTCACTAGGCTCCGTCTCAGTATCACAGACCTTCCACACTCTCTAGAAGGGCTTCCTTTTCTTCACCTAGGGGGACCTCAGTATGTGGCACAATGCTCCTGTCCCTAAGGAAACCAGGGCTGTGGAAAAGTGCTGGGTGGCAGGCACATTTATTCCACGTGGTAGACATCCACTTGTGCCCCAGTCTCTTCCCTGCCTCTTCAGATAAGCATGTTCACCAGATTTCTCTGGCTCTCTTCAATATCCAGCCTCTATCTTGCCTCCCTAGTTTTAATTTGAGTGTTAACAGAGGTCCCACTCCCCAGCCTCTTGACACAACATTCCGCTCTGTGTCTTCTTTTTTGTCTTTTGGGGACACCAATTGATTCACGCTCTCCAATCACCTCCATGGCCATATCCTCAATCACTTCTGCTCAGGTTTCTCTAAGTCTGAGCCTTGACATTCTCATGCCAGATATTCTTGGGTCATGTTGATCCTTATTTTCTCTGTTGCGCTGAATACACATTTTTCAGATAATGACCTCAAGTGTCAGATGAAAGTGGACTATTTCATGGACTTTTTATTGTGGCCTGTAAGTAAGAGATATCTGTAAACTGCTAAGCACAGTACCCAGCTGGCAGGAAGTGCTCAGCATACATTAGGTTGCTGCCTTGCTCTTTTGGAGCTGCCATGGTGGGTGTGGTGTTGAGTCTCCTCTTCACTTCCTCCTGACAGGGCTTCCCTGTCACTGTTTGCCCATGTACCAGCTGAGATGCAGCAGCATGGCTCAGTCCCTGCTCTTCCTCTTGTTCCCAGCCCCAGAGGCCTGAACTGGAACCTGGCTCTGACCCACTCTCCTCTTAGCAGGAACTCCTTTTATTGATAGTTTACATTTTGATGAACTTTTGTAATACAGGGAATTTGAACCCAAGTTCTTCTATGTGTGCCAGACCTGCCATACTCTATAGAGTGGTTTCTTTTTCTTCATTCTACCACTGAACTGCACCCTAGCCCTTGATAAATATTTTAACATATACATATTTCACATATATGCATATGTATATGTATTTTATAGATGTATGTGATTTTGTGCATATTGAAGTTTCACTACAAGGCATTGTACTAGAAAGCACATAGAAAATTATACATAAAGGTGGTTTATGAAACTGTACCTAACAGGTTTTTACTGGAAGTTACATTCATGTGGAATATCCATCCATCAAACATTTTTTTCCTAAATAATAGAAACATATCAATCTGTTGACTTTTGCTTTTCCATGTGACATATATACGCTAATGATATGAGAAGGAAGTCCTGGCACCTTAGATCTTGTGTGGTGAAGGCTAGACTGTGCATGATATGGGATGCAGGCTGTTTGTGATGTCCTTGACACTGGTTGTTTTTACTCCCTAGATTCAGGTATTTCCTCTGTATTTGGGGTGTTGGCATAGATTTTCTAACTCTGGTCCTCCACAGCTCTTCTTTCTCTTCTCCTGGCTCAGATACTGTCATTGTCACCAGGACAAATGGTATAAATATGACAACTAAAGGGCTTGGACACAATGAAGGAAAATTATTAATGCAAATAGCTGTTGGTCCTCTGTGTGTCATGGGAATTTAGAAAATTTTCTGTGTGCGACATCCTTTTTCCTGACAGAGAAAGCATCGTCCATGTTCCTTGACTCCTCTGTGGCTGCCTTTCTTCTCATTCTTCTTCTTGCCACAGTTGTCCTATTGCTCTCTTTTGGTCATTGCCCTGTACACATTCTTATTCACTTGTCTGTGCCTTTCTATCCAGAAAACTTTCATGTTTATAATATTGTCCTGAATAGCCCACTTGTCAATGAAAACAAAATTTGTCTTCTGGAAAGTTTATCATTATGTAATGATGTAAGAAAGATTATAAAAATAAAGAAACCAAAAGGTGTCTATGGGCTTGAGCCACCCTGCATTTCTGAAGGCTGCCTTTCTTGAACCTGGGCTCTTTCACTGTCTCTGCACTGGTGGGAACTGAGGATATTATCATGAATAACAGCAGATCCTTATTATTGTGGTTTTCTTTTTCAGAGCTGGATTCAAATGATCCTTCAGGAATGAAGAACTCTCTGAAGCTAGAGGGTGATTCTGTGGATGGCTCCTTCGCCAACAAGCATGGCTGCCACATCATAGGCCGCATCGATGACTATACTGCTCTCAGAGAGCAGATTGGGGAGGGGAAACAGCTGGTTGAAAAGATCCAGTCTCTCCTGAGGCCCACATGCAACTTCCTGGGCCTTGAAGCTCAGAGCTCAGAGGTACTCACACCTGTAGCTCCTGGGTTCACCCTTTCTTTGTGCCCTTTGTCCTTAATTCTAGTTTCTTCTCCTCTATTTACTTTTGTGGCCTGCATCTCCCAATGACAGAGAAAGCATCTTCCAATTATTCTATCCAAGCCCTTGCTTCCCTATCTCCTGATTCATTCTATGTTCTACTCTGTGGTACAGGAAGCCAACTAGATATTCTCCCTCAGAGCCACAGAGGTGTCTGTGCAGTGTTGCCACCATCGTCAGTAAAGTATTTGTTAAGAGTTTATGCCCGTATGATGTTGAAATCAGCACTGTCTCATGGTTCATTATCTGTTACAGTCATGCTGGCCCATGTGGATTAAAATCAGTCAGATGGACAGGTAGTGAGGGATTTGCATCCTTATATGTGGAAAGAGTAAGAACCTGGCAATGGGAGGGAGGCAATCTGCAAATGCTTCTCAGAGTGCATCTCTGTTCAGAGACAACAAGGGCCAATGGCTGTGCTGTCTGAGCCACCAGAGACCCATGGATGTATAGACAGAGCCTTGCATCCAGGTAACCCCCACTTCAGGGCAAGACACAGACCCCTATTTATAAACCAACTAAGGGGCCACAGGCCCAGTGTGAGAAGTCACCTCTTGTGCCTCAAGTTCACTGGTGCAGAGGGGTCTTTTATTGCATGCGAGGAAGGTAAAAGGTCTGTAGAGGACATGACATGGGAATGAGCTTTGACAGCCTTATATAGGGTGTCCAGGTGAGGAGTCATTCCAGGTAAAAGGAGCCACACTTAAGTCCTGGGACCTCAAAGGGATGAGCTAGGGTTTTCCAGGTTCAAGCAGCCCATGCTTTGTGCCTCATCAACAAAGGAAGCTTGAGTCTTGTGCAGGGCTGCAATGTCATGAGCCCTGAGATGTCTCAACTTCAGTGATGTCCATGGCTCCCTCCCACCTTTCCACAGGCACCAAGCAGCAAATGTTTCCATGAGCTAAGAAGCAGTGCTCATGCCCTGCAGCACATCCTAGATGAGTCAGCCTCGCTCCTGACCAAGTTCTGGAGAGCAGCTTTACCAAGCTTCCACGGTCCGGGGCTGCCTGGCAAACTGGTAAGAGGCCAGTGTTGTCTTCTGGTATAAGCTTTGTTCTTCTGCCCCATGAGATTCTGTATTCTGAGTTCCAGGGCTTTCTGAGGGTCAGGAGCTACATAGGTTGTGCTGGATCTTAATATAGCATCCTGGAGGGAGACCCCTGGTGGATGTTTTCATTGAAGCTCTGATTACCTTACTTTGTCCTCACACCCCAAACACCAAGATAATAATTCAAAGAGAAGAAAAGGAAATGGAGAAGCACAGACATAGATGCCCTGGTAATCCATAAATATCTGCTTCCAATAAAGCTGAAGTTTGAGCTGAAATTCAGGGGCTTTTGAAGCTTCTCCATTCCTCAGGGCTTCTTGGTCAAAAGATCAAAGGAAGTCACTGTGATCCTGCAGCTTCTTTCAGTCATGCTCCTAGAATCCCAACACACCTTTTATCTCTGTTCCAGTCTGGGGAAAAGGTAGAGCCCCTAAAGAATTGTCCTGCCTTGGGTGGGCTACTATCTGGATCTGCTCCCTAGTTTTTATTTCCATATTAATGTAACTGGTATGTCTGGGGAAAAACTATGCTAATTACAAGGAAGCACTTTACCATCTTCAGATTCGTACAGACATTTTGAAATGTGAACACTGTCATCAGGTAGCCCTGTGTCCCAGACATAGTATCTCTGAAATTCCAAGTCCTGCATGGATGGGAGAAGAAGGGTGAGACAAAACTTCTGCAAGGACTGATTTGGAGGTCTTGTTCACAGTTGGGAGTTGCTGTGGGTCTGGAGTCAGGGTCTCCTTGATCCTTGATTGGGGGCTTTCAGGTTCTCAACATTCCTACCTGTGGTCTTTTTTCCAACTGTTCTGAACTGAGGGATTGAGAAGCTATAATGAAGGAAACTCAGTCTGCAAGTGCTGAGAAGATTATAGAGTTCTACTTCTGATTGGCAGGAACCACAAAGAACTGGATATGTTTGGTGTCCAAACTGTTGTCTGAGAGCTTGTCCTTCTTCCCCAGGATGAGTCAATGGAGAGGGAGCTCCTGGATCTGCGAGCCCAAGTATCCAAACAGGAGAAGCTCCTTGAGAGCACAGCTGAGCGTCTGAAGACTGCCAACCAGCAGAAGGAGAACATGGAGCAGTTCATTGTCAGCCAGCGTAGGTGCCCCTGAGCTGTGGAGCAGCAGAGGAAAGGGCTGGTCTTGCAGATGTCCCACTTGTGCTGCAGATAAACAGTGACCACAGAGGCACTGGAATGTTGGGAAGGGAGAGTCTGATGCACTGGGACCAACCCTCCTGTGACATGAGCAATTGTGGTTGCAGAGGGAGCAGGGACAAAGGGGTCAGCAATAGGCCATGATTGAGGGGTGAGAAGAAAATGCTCTAGAAAATGCATGCCCAGCAAGTAGAGCCTAGCTGGAAATTCCTTCTTTGTGGGGCTCTTTTCTTCTTTCAGTGTCCAGGACACGTGATGTTTTGAAGAAGGCAAGGACTAACTTGGAGCTAAAGCAACGATTGCGTCTTACACAGTCACAGAGCCTGCTTCAAATACATCACCATCTGACATCAGATCTGTAAGTGACCCTGACCTCCTTTACCTTCTAGGAGATAACTGGTCCACCGCACAGGTCTTAGCTCCTGGATAGCCTCCTCTTAAGACTCCATACCTTCACCCTCCTGCCCGCTCAGCTTTCTACCCTGTTATTATTCTCCTCTCGTCACCATCTCTCCCCTTTAGCCCAATTTTCTCTCCTGATGTCAGTCAAGCAAAGAGTCAGAGAAATGCAGTTCAGTTGGTCCTTGAGGGAAGAAACTTTCAAAGTCTCCCTGTGAATCAGTTGTCTACCAAGAGATCTTGAGGCCATATGTGCATTCTGGACTTTCCTGAACTACTTTATGAAACACCAAATAAGGCATAACCTTATAAATTGACTTTAGTGCACAAAATTAGGTTAAGAACAGCATTTTATTTTAACACCTCATTTTCTTTAAAAAACATGAAGGAAGATCCACTTGGTCTCCTGGATATAAAAGAAAAAACTGATAATGAAAAAACGACACTTTAAGGGAAATTTGTAATAGATAGATAGATAGATAGATAGTATCTATGTATCTATCTATCTATATATATATATCAGATATTCTCTACATTTATTTAAATGCTGTGCTAATAATTCCCTAGAAATCCTATTAAGAGAAACTTGATGTGTAACTGATTGTTTTAAATATGAGACATTAAACCTTTAAACTTATATGGTAAACATCAGAGCAGTTGAGCCTTCTAGGAATGTTCCTAAGTTGTACCCTGAGAGCCTTGACACACATAGTGTGATTAAGCATGGGATGTATATCAACTAGCTCTTGCTTTCTAATTCCATTTGGATCTTCTCTGAGGATTGCTTTCTTTCCTGAGTCTCTTATCACAACACTTAGAGGATTGGCTCTGTACAGCCTCCTCCTATCGCTGCCAAGTTAACCCACAGCCTCCAGTTCCTGCTGGCTCCCTCCAGTGTGCAGCCCACCCTCTCCTTGTTCATGATTTCTGGTCTCTAACTCCAGGCTTAATGTTAACTGGTTGTATGCCTTTGGCTGGCCCCTTTGCCTCTGTGAGCTACTACCCTTCATCTGTTAAAGGTGGACCTAGACTTAGATAATCTCTGAGGTCCCTGCCAATTTGACTTCTCCTTAAGAAAAATGAGACACACACTTAACAGGGGAACTTGCCTCAATATGTCCTCTTCAGTACAGGCTGTTTCTACATGTGTGTGTTTCATGCTCCATCCTTATTTTCCTAGAATATGACAAAGGCCTTTATTTTTCTTCAGACCATATAACATGTAGTATGAACTGGGTAATAAAAGGACAGTAGTAGGATCTGACCATATGATATGCAGTAGGGCTATGGCTGGGGCACCAGGGATTTGGGTGCACAGGGAAACTTATCCTCTAAGATGGAACCTGGAATCTCCTCCAGACCCAGTGCATCCCCTTGACTCATTCTTTTTACCACCTCCCACCATGTTTATACCTTCCTGCATGCTTTGCCCTAATTCCAGTGTCTGGGCATCATAAGTGGGGTCTAACAGTTCCATCTGAACAGGATTCTTTTGTTTACTTGCAGGTGAAATCCTTAAGGGTCCTTCTGTGTGCTCCAGCATTGAGACTCTTGCCTTCCAGGAGCCACAAAAGAAGCAAAGCCACCACAGGTCCCTTAAACACAAGGAAGCCTAGGCCTAACCCCCTCACCACATCTGAACAACTGTCTATCTGCTAAGGAGCACCTGGGCCCTATTCCTTCAAATCTGGTGCAGGTCTGAAGAGGTGATCAGAAATGTCTCCTACTAGGGTAGTCAGAAAGGCAGAATGACTTCCTGGCAGTGATGGAATACCAGTAGTCAAATACCACCAGGCCTCTCACTAGACAAAGTGCACCTAAGAGTGCATGCTAAACCTCGAGACACTGCTTCTGAACAGCCTCAGTGACACAGCACCTGCCACAACACAGTTCTCACCTCAGCAGCTCTCCTCAGAAAATCAGCTCTGGGGAAATTGTTGCCTCCTACACAAGGGTCTTGTGGTTCCAATGTAGAGCTCCTTGGCAGTTCTAGAAGCACCCTAGTGAGCAGCAGGGCCCTGCTGGACAGTGTCAGTGAGACTCAGCTAGCACCTTTCACAGATCCACACCTGACCATGTAGCTCCTCTAGGCCAAGCCAGGCTGGACTTTGCACTGCACCATCAGGTCTCACCTCTTTGAGTCCATGTGAGGAAGGAAATTGATGACTTGCTAAGAGGCCCTCTCATTTATAGCCTAGCACAATCTGCTTCCTTTATTCACTCATTCTCCAAATTTTACTGCCCCCACTCCTCCACATTAAATATGCTGTGCCATTTTGCTAATCTAACTTCCCTCAGGGGAATATGAGACTGATGTCCACACCAAGCCTATGCAAAGTCTTGCATATGGCAGCCTCTACTTGTTTCTTAGTGGTGTGGGCCAGGCCCCAATTGTACTGAAGCCTCCTTTGTGTCTTCAGAGTGCTCCTGGTATGCGTAAATGTAAGATAGAGGTTTATTTATGTTGCTGTAGCCATACGTTGAAGGCCAACATCACTGATGGCAGGCAGGGTGAAACTGTAACGGTCTTTCAGTGGCTTTTTTTTTTTTCTTTTAAAGCAAAGTTTGTATAAATAGTTTCTTTTTTTGTGTGTGTGTCTTTGTTTCCCATTTCTATATTAGTCCCTAGAACAAGTGTTAAGAATAGAAAATAAAATAAGCCATACCCCAAAAAACAAAGACTGAATGTTTTCTCTGGTAAGCAGATGCTGATCTATAAAGCAGGGTGGTGGGGAATGAAGGAACCTTGGATTGAACAGAGGGGAGGGAGGTAAAGGGAGGGGTGTGGAGGTGTGGAGGATTGTGGAATGAGAGGGACTTTAATACCCTATATACATTTGTGACTACACTACTGGTGTTGACTCTGCACCATGTTCAGCCAGAGGAAGTGCTCCATTTGTGTACAGTACTATCATATATTATGAATTAGAATAAATTTAAAAATTAATATTAAAAAATGATAAAAATCTTTAAAAGAATAGAAAATAAAACTGTCGTGAAGAAATTTATTGGCTCATTCTGAGGTCTAAGTTTTAAAAAGTGACAATTTTTCCTCCTTGCCATTTTTCAAGAATTTCTAAGATAAGACAAGTGTTTCTTAAACCTGATGTGCCTTTACAAATTCACAGGGAAGGACATTTTTTGCTGTTTGTTCTGCAGCATTAAAACTCAGGAGTCAGGATGGCAATGGAGAACTGGTTTCTTGCCATCCTGGGTTTGAGCAAGATAGAGAAGAACATTTTCTTTGACCTTGTCTTCATCTTTGATGACCTATCTCTAGTTACCACTCAGTTAATCCCATCAGGGATTTATTCACTGCTTAGGTTAAGGCTATGACCCAATCATTTCTCCTTCAAAACTTGCATTGTCTCACATGTGAGCTTTTCGGGGACACCACATCTAAACTATAACAGACAATACCTTTATTTTATTTTTTTAAAATGTAGTGCTGCGGATTGAACCCAGTGCATCACACATGCTAGGGGAGCTCTCTAAAAAATTATGTACTGGGGAATCTGGCTCTTAAAGATATTTTGCTGTCAACTTTTTAAAAATTATTAATTCAAAGATCTATTTTCTACCATCTCAAAGGGTCAGATACGATAGCTTTTAAAAGTTTTCCTCAAAATTAACATAGGAGTATATCCACCAGGTCTCAGACTTATATCATGTAATATGTTGTTATCCTTGTCATAAAGTTGCTAGTTAGTAAGCCTATTTACTAAGTATTAGTATTTGAGTTGTCCTATGATCATTGATTATTTTATCATTGTTACCATCCCTGGGAGCACAGAAATAAAGAAAGGAAACTTGTAGGCTTCTGTAATAGCCTCACATCCAGAGGTCCTTACTACTGGCTGCTTTATATTTAAATGATTTATGTTTGAATGGGTTTGAGGTCTTTTCAAACATTCAGCTAATTCTGCCAGAAAATTTCTCTGTATTTCTCAAGTCAGAAGCACTCAAGCAAATTCCTCTGTTTCAAGTCAAAAGCACTCATGCAAATACTGAAACACCTGAGTATAAGGCATAGGTTGAGTTCATATCTTCTTATAGGGGTAGCCCTATCTCTACACAGGGAGGTCTCTTGAAGGATCTTTTGTTATTGCTGCTGGTAATGGTAGTAGTTATGTTGATAATGATTGGTTCTGTTCTAGCTGTCATTGTTTTCATTTTTAACTGTTTCTAGGGTAAAACTGTAGAGAAATAAGTTTATTTTAATTGCAGAAGGCATAAGGATACAAGTATTTTTCTGAAGGATCCTTTCAAGGTTTTTATTTCAAAATTTATGGACTGACATGATTTTCAACTAAGGTTCTTAAATTATTTATTGTTGTGACTCAATGATGTAGAACAATGTGTGTTAAACTGTGGTCTGTAGCCCACCTGCATCAGAATCACCTGGGATTGATTATAAAGATGCAGATCCTAGATTAGAGTCCCACACCCACTAAAGTGCTTGGTATTACAGGCCAGGGAGTTGCTTCCACAAACTCCACAGCTGATTGTGAAATAGACGACCCCCGCCCCTGAAATAAAAAACTTCAAATTCTAAACTTCTTAATACCTAGGATGGAGGCTGATGGATTGCCCCTGGCCCTGCTAGGCATTGCACAGGAGAACCTGAGACTGAGACATGTTTCTGATTAACACTATCTAGCTAAATGTATACTTGGGAACTTCCTACCTTGTATCCCACTGTATACCCTCTATTCTTATAAAAACTTTCCATGCCATTGAGTCACCAAAGATGGAGATTTGTGAAAAGAAATTATTTACCTCTGTCTTGCTCAAACTTAGGATGGAAACAAACCTATGTTTCTTCTGCTATCCTAACATAAAGATGACAGTCATCTGAGATACCTTCTCACCCTTCACAAAACACTTTGTTCCACTTTCTGGGTGTTCTCTTGTTGATGATCATAAAATTAAATTTCATACTTCACTAGTTCTGCATAACTCCACAGTTTGCCTGAGCAACATCAGCTCTACAGGGAAGGAAGCATGGAAGCAACTGTGATCCTGTGAGGGGCTGGTGGACTCACTGTTGCACAGGATTCACACATGCGTGAACACATCTGAATATGAAAGCAAGATGAAGGAGAACTATGTACACCCTGAGGAACCTGTACTATCAGCTGGAACTGGATGTCTCTGAGGCCTGGCTACCTAGAATGAATGAGTTGGATGACTTACTAGGAAAAGAGTCTCCCTGCAAAGGCTCCAAGTCAAGATGAAGGAAGAAGAAAAAGGAAAAGAGAATACCACAAGAGGATCAGTGGTATGGAGTTGGTCCTATCCCAGCACTATCCCAAAGGAGCTGATATGCTCTGGTATCTGTCAGTGCTAAAACCTTATCTGACTCTTAGCAGAAAATTTTAACCCAGCCACCTTGGAAGGCTCTGTTGAATCTCTCCAGAATCTCTCTGGTAGCAACTGAAAGTTTGCAGCATATATATGGGCACCTGTCCCAAAACAAAAAGGGCTCCCATCCTTGAAGAATTTCTGAGGATAGGTAATGATAGTTGACCACTGCTTTGAGAAATATGGAACTCAACATACACAACAAAGAGGTTATAGGTGAATGCACCATGTGAGTCCTCAACAGGCTTCCAGGTGGCCATGGCCCCAGCATTGTCCAAGAAGACCGTGGCAGCCATGTGTCCTACTCTGCACAAGTTCACCAGGAAAATCATGGAGAATGCCAAAGCCCTGACCAACTCTGGAGACATGCAAAAGCTGGTGAACATAGTCAAAGGCAGAAGAGACAGGTCTTCTAAGGCAGCATCCCAGGTCTTCAATACATTATGGTAATCTCAAGACCTCTGAAGCATTTATAAAAAGGATATGTGGAGGGAGAAGTGCTCTGGCCACAGTCTGGCATGCTGGGAACTGTATTTGTCATGCAACACCCTGCATCTGAAGAAGTGTGGGCAATAAAAGCCACTAAGTCTGGCTTCCTTTTTAGCATGACTTGTGGCCCCAGGTGTGGAACTACTAGGGAGTGGTGAGAGACAGGGTCATCCCAAGAACCAACCAGGAGTGTCTCCAGGCTGGTCATCTTCCTGGCCAGTTTTTATGTGTCCATAGTTTCCCTAAGTGAGCACTACTCCTCAATCCCATTTCACTCACCTGGCCCAGCCAGGTCTCTGCTATAGCCACCCAGGTGCTGTTGCCACCTTATGCTTGGAGGCATCAGGTAACATGCTCTCCTCTCCCCACTTCCCCTCCCTACCACCCTGGCCTCTCCCTCTGGCACCTAGACTTGCAGCAGCTATGGCAGCCACAAGAGTAGCTGTCTCTGGCACCTCACACAGCCATGGTCAAAAACTCCAGCTTGGAGAACCACCACATCAAGAGCTTCAAAAACAAGGGCTGCAATGTGGAAACAATGTGAAGACAGAAATGAAGTGACAGTTGAACTGCTGAAGAACAAAAGAGTGGAACATTTATTGAAAAAGATAAGTGTTCCCCAAGAAGAAAGTTTAGAAGACTCAGATGTCGATGCTGATTTTAAAGCACAAAAAATATAATATTAGGAGCTATATTGCAGAATGCCACAAGTACTAACCCAATCGTCCAGTTGAGTCCCGTCAAGGCAGCAAGAAAACTATTATCCACTGACAGAAACCCACCAATTGATGACCTCATAAAATCTTGGATTTTAACAATTTTAGTCAAATGTCTAGAGAGGGGTGATAATCCTTTGTTACAGTTTGAAGCTGCTTGGGCACTAATATACCATCAGGAACTTCTGCAGACTCAAGCTGTTGTACAGTCTAATGCAATACCTCTTTTTCTGAGACTTTTTCATTCACCACATCAGAATGTTTGTGAACAAGCAGTGTGGGCTTTGGGAAACATAGGTGATTGTCCTCAGTGTAGAGATTATGTCATCACTGGGACGTATCAAACCTCTTCTGTCCTTCATCAATCCCTCCATTCCCATTACCTTCCTTCAGAATGTCTTATGGATCATTGCCAATCTCTACAGGAATAAGGACCCCTACCACCTATGGAGACAGTTCAGGAGATTTTGCCAGCTTTATGTGTCCTCATATACACTATGGACATAAATATTCTTGCAGGCACTGTTTGGCTCTGTCATACTTGACAGATGGAGCTAATGAACAGATACAGGTGGTTATTGATTCAGGGGTTGTGCCATTTCTTGTGTCCTTTCTGCATCACCAGGAAGTGAAAGTTCAAACTGCAGCCCTCAGAGCAATTGGCAACATAGTGACAGGCACTAATGAGTAGACTCAAGTTCTCTATTGTGATGTCCGATCACACTCCCCAAATCTCTTATCACTTCCAAAAGAGAAGATAAATAAGGAATCACTATGGTTCCTTTCCAACATTACAGCAGGCAACAAACAACAAGTTCAAGCTGTAATAGATGCTAAATTAATCCCTATGATTATTCATCAACTTGCTAAGGAAGACTTTGGAACACAAAAAGAAGCTGCTTGGACATTGGGAACTTAACAATTAGTGGCAGAAAAGATCAGGTTGAATACCATGTACAATAGAATGTAATACCACCATTGTCAGTAAAAGATTCTCAAGTGGTTCAGGTCATTCTGGATGGTCTAAAAAACATTCTGATAGTGGCTGGTGATGAAGCAAGCACAATAGCTGAAATAATTGAAGAATGTGGAGGTTTGGAGAAAATTGAAGTCTTGCAACAATAAGAAAATAAAGACATATAAATTAGCATTTGAAATCATAGATCAATACTTCTCTGATGATGATATCAATGAAGATTTTAGCCTCATTCCTGAAGCAGCACAAGGAGGTGCTTACAATTTCCACCCAACAGCCAACAATTAAACAAAGGAGTATATTTTTTAAGTTCAATTGAGTGCAGCATCTTTCTCATGTTCAATATAAAGCACCACAAGATGGCTACCAAATGATAAGAACAACAGCCACAAAAGGTTCCAAAACACATGCTTTACACTCATACATTGCTGGTGGGACTGAAAATTAGTGTAACCAATCTGGAAAGCAGTATGCAGATTCCTTAGAAAACTTGGAAGGGAACCACCATTTGACCCAGCTATTCCACTCCTTGTCAATAAAACAGCATACTACAGTAACACAGCCACTTCAATGTTTATAGCAGCACAATTCACAATTGCCAAACTGTGGGAGCAATTAGATGCCCTTCAATAGATGAATGGATAAAGAAACTGTGGAACACATACACAATGGGCTATTACTCAGCATTAAGAGAATAAATTATGGCATTTGCAGGTAAATGGATGGAGTTGGAGAATATCATGCTAAGTGAAATAAGCAAATCTCAAAAAAACAGGGACTGAATGTTTTCCCTGATAAGTGGATGCTAATTCATGTGGAGAGGGGGCATGCATGGGTTAAGTGGAGAAATCTGGATGGGGAAAAAGGGAGGGAGTAGGGGGAAAAGAAATAGGAAAGACGGTGGAATAAGACAGACATCATTACTCTAGCTACATGGATGATTGCATGAATGATGTGTCTCTACTTCATGCACAGAGAATTGAAAAATTCTGCTCCATTTGTGTACAGTGAATTGAAGAGCTTTCTACTTTCATGTATAACTGATTAGAACTAATAAGTAAATAAGATTTAAAAAATAAATGCCTCTTTGCTTTGATGCTTCTAAACCAACTCATGTCTCAGTTACTTTGCAGTTACCAAAAATCACTTTTACATGGACTGTAAATGCATATGCATGATTTCCTAAACTGTTGTAGAATTCTTAAAGATCTCAACTACCCTATTTTCCCTAGTCCCTGGGGCCACTTACTGACAATTGCAGTCTCTAGTTTAAACTATTCCATAGTGGGGGTAGGTCAGCTGCCTGTTGGTATTCCTTTGGAAAATGGTGCACTGTCAATCAAGAAATTTTGGTATGATGCATATTCACATTGTAAGACTGAAGAGCTACAGTATGATCTAAGCTCTATAACTGTCCTCCACAAACATATTTTCATATTCTTTATGTTGAAGAATAGATTTGAAAGTATAAGCCAAATGATTTTCATTGGTGGAACTGATACAAAAAGAGTAAACTTAAAAACAAAAAACTTGGTTATTGATTAAACAGATAAGTTTTAAAAAACTGTACTTCATCTACCAGTAATTGATATGTTTATTATCTGCCTCAGAAGCCAGGGTTGGAGGAAGAACTTTATATATGGATGGTAATGCTTTCACTGTTGTATCTATAACAAGCCCTATTTGACAACTCACTTCAGCCTGTGTGCTCCTGCTGTTTTGAAATAATCAAATGCTGTGCATAGTATTTTACCTGAGCTGCAACATGTTACAGACTTGAACTTCTGCTTAAGTTGAAAGCAAAATTCCCTGCCTACAAAGGGAAACAAACAAATAAAACAAAACTGCAAACGTCAAAAATATTCATTGGTCGTGTTTTTAAAAAAATCTTGCTTCCAGTTTTCAGGAGTTAATATTTTTGTTTTAATCTGATAATTAGATATGGTTTATTTATGCTAGGTTTAAACTGTGGAGCTTTCATTTTTATTGTAATTTAGTCTTAAAACATTTTTTACTTTGTAACCAGTGCTTTTAATAATGTAGTTGGCAACAAACCAGAAACTATTTAGAAGTGTTATAAGACTTCATTTTTTGAGTATTGAGACAGTTCATTCAGCTCCTACTCTAAAAGCATCTACGTATATTAAAAGGTTCAAACAGTGATCTGTGTGGAGGAATACTCTGTAATTTTAAAATTTTATTTAACATAAGCCTGATTTGCAGTGATCTTGAAGTAGTTCTGCAAAATATGATATTACTATGTAAAGTTATTGCTTTTGGTAAATTGTCTGACCCAGTTATTAATGAACAAATATGGATTTGAAAATTTTATTAATGAACAAATACAGATTTGAAAAATTTTAAACTAAATAATTTGTGCTGTCACAGAAACTTGCTCTTGTTTACTGAATATGATTTCCCAATGTTTGATGTGAAGGAATAGAAAGCCTGAATGCATTTAGTTATTAGGGGGGTGTATTTACTGTGATGAAGATAACACAGATGCCCTCAGAGTTTTGTGAATCAACTGGAGTGTTTTCTCTGATAAACTATACATGATAGGTGTGCATTCATTACAAATAAACATATCTGCCAAGGTGGAGCCACTTTAAAGTGTGAGTTTTGTCTTATATTTAAAGTGAATACAAGCATATGTTCACACTGCAAGATTTTTACGTGCTAGAGAATCTGTTTTAATATAGTGGTTTGGCCTCTGATTATTTATAGGTTTTATAAATTTTAGAATCAATTTCTCTTTAAGGTGGCTCAGATTTTTCAACTTGTGCACATAAAATTGAGTTGAAGTTTACTGTTCCTTTTTTTTTCTTTATCCAAATTTTGAGTTAAAGCTTCATATGGTAACTGCATCCTGTTTAGATACTAATATCTACATTTTTTAGACTGTGTGGTATTCACTAAAAATAGGAATAACAAAATCAAATCAAATTAAGGTCACAAATGTTGGTGAAAACCTTAAAGTACAAATTGTCTGGATATTGTGAATTGTTCCCCTTCCAACTTAGTTTCTTCCAGACTTTCATATTTAATTGACAGTAATCTTTCAAATTTTGCATACACAGAGATTAAAATTGTGCTTCACTATGATGATTCCTATTTCCTCTTATACTTTAATTGCAAACTAACATTTAAGAGAACATTAATATCAAGTAGTGCAGACATACGTGTGCATTTGCTTGGTTCAGTTTATTGTAATCTTACCAATTTTGAATTGGAATTGCACCATCTCATAAACAAAGGAAAGGAAGTATATTGCTGCACTTTCAAGTTTTCAAAACAGTGTTTAAAAATTGCATCATTTTTATTTTCTTAAACTCAGTTAAAATAGACTAAAATGTTCTTGTAAACAATTAATAACATGAGGAGAGAGCCTACAGATTGGGAGAAAATCTTTACCACATGCACCTCTGACACAGCATTAATGTCTAGGATATATAAAGAACTCAAAAAACTTAATACCAAAAATTCAAATAACTCAATCAATAAACATTCTAAAGAACTGAACAGACACTTCACAGAAGAAGAAATACAGTTGATCAACAACTATATGAAAAAGTGTTCAGCATCTCTAGCAGTTAAAGAAATGCAAATCAAAACTACTCTAAGATTTCATCTCACTGCTGCCAGAGTGGCAATCATCAAGAATACAGGCAACAGTAAATTTTGGTGAGGATGTAGTAGAAAAGGTACACTCATACATTGCTGGTGGGACTGCAAATTGGTGCAACCACTATGGAAAGCAGTATGGAGTTTCCTCAGAAAATTGAGAATGGAATCACTATTTGACCCAGCTATCCCACTCCTTGGTTTATACCCAAAGGACTTAAAATCAGCATACTATAGTGATGCAGCCACATCAAGGTTTATAACTCTCAATTCACAATAGCTAGACTTCGGAACCAACCTAGGTGTCCCTCAATAGATGAATGGATAAAGAAAGTACTCTATGGAATATTACTCAGCTTTAAAGAAGTGTGAAATTATGGCATTTGCCAGTAAACTGTTGGAGTTGGAGAATATATGCTAAGCGAAATAAGCCAATCCCACAAAACCAAAGGCTGAAGGTTTTCTCTCATATGTGGATGCTAATTCACAATAAGGAGGAGGGGGCACTAGGAAAGAATAACCTACCTTAGATTAGGTAGAGGAAAGTGATGGGGGAGAGGAGGAGATGTAGGAATAGGAAAGACGGTAGAATGAAACAGACATTATTATTGTATTTATATATGTGACTACATGACCAATATGTTTCTGCAACATGTACACTCAGAAAAATGAGAAATTATATCCTATCTATATATGATATATCAAAGTGCATAAATGCATTCTACTGTCATGTATAACTAATTAAAACATATACAATTTTTTTTAAAAAAATGGGGCATCTAAATATGTTCTTAATTTTGTATATGGGCTTAGGTTATGTAACTAATAAAAAAAGCTGCTATCGACTAAAAACAAAAGGATATATGGAATCAAAACTATTTTATTATACCTATGACAACATTATACCAAGACCAATTCAAATCACATTCTTCCTTGTCCACCACTGACTAACAGGTCACCCATCGTATATATAAAGGACTGAGGATGTAGCTTAGTGGTAGCACACTTGCCTACCATGCTTAAGGAACTGGATCAGTCTTGTTAATGTTTTCCAACTAGAGTTTCTGAATATTATTTTATAAATAAATTTTGTTTTATTTTTTATTTATTTGGTCCATAACTAATGATGGAATAATAAACTTCGGGGGAATTTCTTTTCTGTTTGTAGTAGCTATTATTAGCTATGGGAGAAATAAGTAGTTGAAAAGTAAGGGGGAGACTGGGGTTGTAACTTAGCAGTAGATCACTTGCCTTGCATGCATTAGGCACTGTTCTAGTCTCAGCACCACATAAAAATAAATAAATAAAGATATTGTGACCATCTACAACTAAAAAAAAATATGTAAAAGAAAAGAAAGGGGGTACCTATTCTGAGAATCCCACTAATATGGTCACGTCTGTGAATTAATCCATGGAAACACAGGAATTTCTGTAGCCTCTACAGTTCTCTCATCCTTTGTTACTTAATAAGTGGTAGTACTCTTATTAATTAATTAATCATAATTAATAGCAATTAATCTATTGATTAATAAGGGGTAGCTCCTATTTAAGGCAAAGTACTTTTCAGCTGAACCACTTTTCTTTAATTTTTTGTCATTCAGAAAGCAGTAGAAACTAATGACACCCCTATTCCATCCTCTTCAAATCACTCAAATTGCTCAGAATATCAAAGATACCTGGAGTAAAAGAAAGTTTGCCCAAATCCTCTAAGCAAGTGTCTTTGCTGTGGCTGGGAGGTGTGCAGTCTGCAAGCCAGTATGGTTTACCTCCCCCCCCCCAGGCTCCTAAGAGTTCAAATGAATGGTCCCCAGAATCCAGCCCCACCCACAGCCCCAGGAACTTGTGGGTGTAGAAGGAAGCAGCCCCACATTTGCCTGGAGAGCTGTTAGGTCTCTCTGGAGTCTGCAGGGATGCTCTGATCGGATGTCACTGCTTGGGTTAGAAATACACATGGAAAGGTATGCCACTCCTTCTCCTTCTGTATACTTGAATTAGGAGGAAAAAACAATATCACTTTAAACACCATCATCTCTCTCAGAAAGTTCTGCTTCCACATCATTTCTTGTGCCTTGTGTAATTTCCCCTGAAGATCTAACATGTTTCCTAATTTTTTTTCCCAACTAGAAGTTTCCTACCAGGTAAGACAGACAGGAGACAGGTAGCTGACAGACCCATATTGTCCATCTAGGAATGCACTTAGAGTTGAGCAAAACAATCAAATGAACAAACAAAACTTCCAACTCTGAGCAAATAAGATGCAGTTCTATATTCCTGCAAGTCATCACATGAGATAGTGATGAAGATTAAGAGGTAGACAGCAATTAGTATTCAGGTATAATGTATAGATAAGAAGATGGGTATATTTGCCACATATTTTAATCCATTCATCTATTGAAGGGTCTTCCATTAACACAAGAAAATGTGTTTATGATCCCAACATATGAAGTTCAGAACACAGTGTTTGTTAACCACTGGAGCAAGACAAAGATGTTAACAACCTCTAACTCCTTGCCAATTTCATTTATCATCTCCAGTTGGCTGCCTTTCATTTGATGCTCAAGGATTTAAGTGCAGCATATTATATGTAACTCATTATTTTGCTATTATTAGATTGTTTCAAAGAATCTAAGAGTTTTTGCAATCATAGCTTTTAGGCCTATGCTGAGTCAGAACATCATGGGAGGGAGCATGATGATGAGCAAAGCTACTTACCTCATGGAAGCCAAGAAGGGGGACAGAGAGAAAGAGGGAGAAAGGGGCTGGGAACACATAGTCTTAAAGGGCACAGCCCAAGGGGCCTACTTCCTCCCGCCAGGTGCCACCCCTAAAGTCTTCACCACATTACAATTTGATCCAGTCATCCCCCCAGTGGTTCTCCCTCTGCACACTGCTGCACAGGGACCAAGCCCTCAACACATGAGCTGTTAGGGGATGTATAAGGGTCTAAACCATAACACATGGAAAGTTGAAGAGGTGGAGACAAATGTGTAGATTATTGAAATATTTTTATTTGTCCTTTATCTATTTGCCAACTGATTAAAATAACTTATGGATTAGCATCTATAATTTTATTTAAAAAGAGATACTACCAGCCATAGGGGGGAGATCAAAGTAAAAGCAAAGACATCAAGACCTGTTGTGGAGTTTCATACCTTCCTCATTACCCATGTACGTAATGTTGACCCACCAATCCACAGGGAGCAGTTGAAAGGGTAGTGTTGTTATTATCCTTGGAGTTATCCAGAGTCTAGCATTTATAAAGGACTTTATCCTAAGATTTGGGAGCTGGGTAAAAAGAGACACATTGAGATTGTTTTTCCCCACATTCTAATAAGAGACAGCAAAACGGAAAGATTTCTAAAAACATCATTCCCTTCAGGAACCAAACTCAAGAAGGAATTTACCATGTGGACTTGGTTTGAACTGGACAATATCACCAAGTAATATCTTACAAAGGATATGAAGCTCCTATTTGAACTTGAGATTTTTATGACAAATGTGCAAAAATAAGGGGTCTAGATGATGAGATGTAACATTTTATTTATGAAAAACTAACTTTACACAAAAACAAAATCTGAAGACTTAGATGGCTACCATGCCATTTATTGATGTCTGAAACATAAATTTTACCTATCATTTGACAATTCCTAAAACATAGTCAATAACCATTCAAACTATTTCTGATTAGTAAATGTTATAGACTAAGTATTTGTATTTCCACAAAGTTCACATACTAAACTCTAACCTCTAAGTGTGGCAGTATTTGGAGATGGAGTCAACAAAGAATTAATTAAGAACAAACCAGATCGTGTATATGGGATCCTGATCCAATAGAATTAATGTGCTTATCAGCAGAGGCACCAGAAACATCATCTCTCTTTCCACCTCTCTCTTTTCACCTCTCTCTGTACACACCAATGGGAGGACATGGTAAGGTGACCATCTATGTTATGGTCTGGACACAAGGCATGCCCCAAAGCATTTGTGTTTCTAAATGAATGTTCAGAAGTGACTGTAGTCTGAGAGCTCTAACCTAATCAGTCCATCCTACTTTGAATGAACTAACTGGGTGGTAACTGTAGAAGGTGGGGCAGGCCGGAGGAGGTGGGTCACTGGGTAAGTGCCCTGGAAGTTTTGTTTTCCAGTGGCCCCTCTCTCTTGTGCTCCTCTCTCTTATTCCTGACCCTGCTATGAGGAAGCAGTTGTCCTCCAACACACCCTGTCCCCATGATATTCTGCCTCAAGCTCAGAGCTATGAAGTCAGCTCACTATGGACTGAGACCTCTGAAACCATGAGCTCCAAATAAATTTTTCTTCTAAAACTATTCTTGTCAGTTCTTTTGGTTCTAGAAGCAAAAAAGCTGACAAACACACTGTTAATTTGGCTGACCAATCCATAGTATTTTGTTGTGTCAGCCTGAGCAATGTAATACATCCAATGAATAGATCCTTGTTCCATATGTTTTGATCCTTGTTTGTCTCTCTCAATGGAATGTAAGACTCATGTGGAAAGAGATTTCTGTCTTCTTTGCTAACTGATTTCCCAATGTCAAGAAAATGACTTACATGTGGATGATACCCTACAAATGTCTGTTAAATCAATGAGTGTTTTGGAATCACATTATAATTCTCTCCTAACTGTGATCCATTTGCTACTTACTCCTTTGATACCTGTCTTCACTCTGCATCCCCAGCCTTCTTTTTCTTTGGAGGCTGCCCCTTGGTTTCCTTCACTGGATTGCTACATGGTGGATTTTTCAATTCTACTTCTATTAGATTATTATTATTATTAGATATGACCTTTTCATTACTGATAAATTGCAGAGATGATTGACACACATCTTAGACAAACATCTGCTCTATTTATACAGTCCTTGAAAAGTCAAGAAAAGTGGACCTGTTCTTGCACTTGTCTCTTCACCTAGTACCAGCCACACAAGTGGAATTTCTTAGTTTCTCTGCACATTTTATAACATTGAAGTGAGCATGAGAGCCCCTCTGTCACATCAAGGCTGGAAGTATGGGGTTGCAAACCCATAGCCTGAAGCTATGTGTAACAGGTAGGGGAGGGACAAAGCACCTGAATGTTCCCACTTTCATAAGTCTCACCCTCGCTTTCTGCCATTTCTTTGTCTTCTCTTAATAAGTCTCAGGTCCTCAGTGTCCAAGTTGAAACATTGTAAGTGGAACACTGTTGGGATTCCACTGGTTGGAACTTCTGCAGCAAAACACCTTGCCTTGAATGTGTTCTAGGATCTTCTAAACAAATGCTGACCACCAGGAAATAATGATGAAAAATTTAGTTTGTTATCTTGGATGAAATGACATCACTTCTCTTACATGTGCTATTTGTGGCTGCTTGGTACTTGGTCTAGGGCTGCACAACTAAAGTCAGCAGCAAGGCTCTGGCTCTGACTAGGAAACACAATGGTGGATGCCAGTAATGTCTTGCTGTTTGACTCTCTTTTTGCTCTTTCCTCCACACAATCTTTAACACTATTTTGCTTGCCAGAGGAAAAGTCCAAAAATGGAAAAGAAATAGTTCTTCTTCACTTTTCACTTTCACAATAATTTCACAACAAATGTGGGTGACAAGGATGAAAATTTCTCATGAAGTCTAGTGAGAAGAAATGACCAGGAGACCCTCCACCACCTCCAGTCTGACCCCTAAGGACTCTGTGGAGAGGGGGGAGGTGGCTAATCTCACTGTTGGCACCCCACACCAAGAGTGAGGACTTTAGCACTCCAGAGTGGTCTACAGACTTCTCCAGAGAGAACCCTGAGCATGTGTGCCGACAAGGGAAGGCACTGCTCCTCTGTAGATACATGAAAGCCTGAGTGATGGGCAACAAGACTGCACAGAACTCAGGTTGACCATTTAGAGGTCACATACAGGAATATTACCATCCACAAAATCACAAGAGCAAGGGTCAAGCCATGTGCTGCAGTATGCAGGCTGCAGAACAGTGGAAACTGGCCAACTGGTCCTCTGAGGGGAGCTTTGCTCCATTCTGAGACTGGATCTTAGTCAACAGTTGGGATTTCCCAAAGCTGTACTCAAGTCCATGCTAGAAGCTGAAGTCAATCACAGTTCCCCCTTAGCCAGGAGCTGGCGACATCTCAGCAAGTGGCTCTGCTTCCACACTCCAGGCATCATGACAGTGGTCATTTCTTTATCCAGCCCACTGCGGTTTTCATCCTGAGGGCTTGTTGGTCCTTACTTGAATGAATACCATGTGGCCATCCAACCACAACAATCTTCCATGTGGCCTTCCAGTTGTCACAGTTCTGCAGCTATTAGTTTTCTAGCTGGGTTACAGAGAGGGAAATACAGTGTGTATGTTTTACCAACTGTGAGCATATGTTGCTATTTTATATTTGTCAACAACTTTGGACTTCAGGTCAGCTGCACCAGGTCACTGTCCTTGCAAATTTTGAGAGCACTCAGATCTGTGTCCAAATCCCAAGATTGCAGCACGGTGTGGTGTGCCCACCCTGGGCTTGGGTGGCTTGGAGGTGGAGGGAGTGGGTGTCTTGGAGTAAGCAGGGCTTTCAGTTCTCACAGGGTAGTGTAGCACAGTGCCAGGACACAGTGGCAGCTCAAGGGAGGAAGCAATTAAGACTTCTGGCCATTTGGGGACCAGACCTCATGAGTGGAAGCTTCAGTGAGCATTCAGCGCTCTTCCCCTTTCATCTGAGTATCTACCTGCCTTGTCAGGCTTTGAAGGTGGGCTTCCACAGAAGGTACTGCAGCATTAGAATTTGTTTCAAACTGCCCTAAGCACAAACATAGAAATGATGGTAGTAGCAACACAGGTCATGAATCTCTATTCTTTGTATGTTTACCTTTGCCATTTCAGGCACATCCCACATTTACAGGATCATTGTGTCCTAGCTGCTCAGAGAGAGGAGAAGTGGGCCAATTGGTGATGGAGAGTGGACACATACAGTTATCCTCTCTACTCTCCATCTTGCACTGGAACAAAGAGGGCCTTGAGGCACAGGGTGGGACTCCATAGGGCATAGGTCAATGGGGTGCACAGAGCCCTGGAGAGGAGGCTGAAGAGATGCTGCAGCATTCCTGCACCAGCTCTTCCAAGCTGAGCTTTTGAACCCACCTTGTTGTGGGTGCCCCAGGCCTTTCCACATGCACAACTGAGTTAACTGAAAATAACTATCTAAATTCAGGGAGAGACAGCTCACTTACTCAAGTGGGGAGATCTCTACTTTTCTGTAAGACTGGGTTCCTTGAGTATCAACCTGGCCCTCATGCTGTTATGACCTATGCTTAGAGACATCAAGAGCAATTCAAAGAGTATCTTTGGTAACTTCCTGATGTCTTTGTAATTATGATACTCAGCTTCAGAAGTGTGTTATGTAGATTTTCTTTCACTTGACATTAAGTGTACCACATGTGAGCGTGACATTGTCCTCCTTTGGGAAGAAGAATGTCTGCATCAAAGTAAAATGTATGGGCATGGGATGCACATGAAATGAAACCAGGCCTGTGAAGACTGAGTCATGGAAAACGATTTCTAGCTAGAAGAATGTTTGAAGCTACAAAAAGGGAATTCATTGTGGATGGTGAAATTAGGTCACTTCTTTACTAGATTTATATCATGCTTAATAAAATAAACCCTATTTACTATAAACATGAGAACTGTTAACAAATAACAGAAGTCCAACCCTGCTCCCTGAGTTCTAAGTGTGCAGAGAAGCCCACTGTCAGAAGGCCCACTTAACTGAAGAACACAACCCTGAGGTCCTGGGCAAATTCTCTCAATGGTTATTGATTTACTTCTAGGCAGAATGTCTACCCTGAGAGATTCAGAAGCAGTCAGGGACTCAGAGGAATGCTATTGCTCACCGTCACAGGAATCCAGTGAGGACAACTGCTTGGAAATATCTTGACTGCAGTCAGGCCTGCACTTTGCCTCAGATGCTTCATTGGTGACAAGTTCAAGATCCTTCAAAGCAGTCTTCTCCACCACTCTGATATATTTGGCATCATGTGACAGCATGAGGGCCAGGTTGATACAAAAGGTTCCAGAGCCATACCTGAGCACCCAGTGCACTCAGATACCTACTGTGTTCACTTCATATTTCTCTGCTTTGCACAGGGCGGTGTTTGGAAGCAGCAAGCATACTGACATACAGAATGCACTGGGAAAACTTGGGTGGCTTTGCATAATGGTAATGCTGAATGCCTTTGTATTGCTTTCTTAGCAAACAAATGCATACATACATGTAATTTTTAACTTTAGTATCTTGCTTCTGAAAACAAGACATATTTTCCCTCAGCAGTTTCATTACAGAGAATGATTTGTTTCCTCAGGCTTTAGGGTCATTATCTTTCACTGATGACCAGATACACCCTGTCAGTCCTGCACTAAGGAAAATGATAAAATGATGATTTGTAAACCTTCACTAATGAGTTTCTAAACTTTGTCTTTGTTTCTCTACATTCATATTTTATTAAATAGGATGTGTTTACATGTATAAATCATCTTGTATATAAATGCGTTCTCTTAGAGGATAACTGGCCCTTCCCACACCAGGATAGAATCACAAGGTCAGTGAATGTCAAACGAGGAAGAATTTAGTTTTGAACTGCTCAAATTTTTGCAAATAGTGATCATTTAGAGGGTGTCACCAAGACTGCATCTGAGCCACCAATCTTTTTGATCACCTCATGTGTCACTGTAGATGCCAACACTCTGCTTCCATTTGACTTTCAACATTTGCTTTTTCAGGATCTTTTCAGGATCATCTGAGCCAACAAGGAAAAAAAAGAAAAAAATGAACAAAATGAAAGTATGTAGCAATGGCTTTATATAATTTTGTGCATGTGTGTGTGTGTGTGTATGTGTGTGTGTACTGGGGATTGAACTCAGGGGCACTGGATTACTGAGCCACATCCCCAATCCTATTTTGTATTCTATTTAGAGACAGGTTCTCACTGAGTTGCTTAGCATCTCGCTCTTGCTGAGGCTGGCTTTGAACTTGCAATCCTCCTGCCTCGGCCTCCCCAGTCACTAGGATTACAGGTGTAATTACCACCATGTCTGTCTTATTTGGCATTTTGTTCACACATCATATGGAGCCCCTGAGATAATGTGAAGATTGAAAATGATTGAATAATAACACATTTTCCACAGAACTCTTAAAAAAATTTCCAACACCCTATAATTGAAAAACAAAGAAGTCATCTGTCACCGTGTTTTTAACTCCACTAAGTCTACAGGAACACTCTTCAATTAGAAAGAAGCCAGGAATAGCAGTCTCTATACTGAAAGAGCTGAGTCTCAGAGCTGTCTCTTGGCACATGACCGTAGTGAACTTTGCCCCTTGTACATCTTTCTTTGCATAGGAAGGCAGGGGAGCAGCAATCAGATTAAGCCTGTAAACTGCTGGGCACACAGTCTGCCTACTTGTTTCAGTGGATCTTTTAAAGGGATTTCAGATTTCAGTTGACTCCCCAAAGAGAGTCCTTACTCCTGGTACCTGTGACTGCAGCCTTACTTGGAAGTTGGTAAATGATGAAGTTAAGATGAGATCATCAGGGAAGATCCTAATCCAATACTACCTTGTCCTTTCAAAGGGGGGAATTTGGACATATGCCATGTGAATGTTGGAGCAAAGCTGTCAAAAGCCAAGGAGTACCAAAAGCAGGAGAGGGGTCAGGGTTCAGGAGAGGACATCCCCGGGAGCCCATGGAGGGAGGCTGACCCTGTCATCACCTGCATCTGGGATCTCTGTCTCCAGCACTATGAGAGAACAAGGTATGTCTTTTAAGCAGCAGTCCTGTTACAGCTAGCTAGGCAGACAAATGCCCATGTCATCTGAGGAAACCCAACTTTGAGCATCTGAAGGCACCATTTTGATGAGAAGTATAGATGTGAAAAGTGTATCCACAGGGGAGGAAGATTGGCTAACTTGGACAGTGGTGAGGCCACCTCAGCCCACACAAGCAGGTTGATTCTGCGACACTCAAGAAGAAGAGAGGGCTGAAAACTCACCTAGGAGAAATCTCTGCTGTAGACTTGATCACAGGAGTGCTTCCCTCTTTCTGGTTCACCTTGTTCATCCTTCTTACCTGGACAGGATCCCACAGCCCTGCACTCTAATTTGCCCTCTGCTGCGGTAGGCAACAGGGGAAAGGTGCCTGATAATACAGGTTAAAAGTACGTGTTGGCCTCAGGAGAGGTTCATGTCTCTCCATTTAATTTTACAAGATTATCATGTTAGCTCTCACAGTTTTGAGTTTATTAGAGTCCTTTTCATCTCAGACATTGTCAACATGTGCTCCGTTAAAAAACATTAAAACTCAGGTTTTCTGTGCTATAGGGTTTCTTGGCCAACTTACCAATAAGCTGCAGGGACAATGGTCTGTGCTCTATGAAGTACAAGGCACATTCCTTGTGTTCTCAGAATTTGTTCAAGAGGCAAGTGACAAGCCAGCAGAGCTCTCACCTTATCAGCACTGATGCATGCCTGATTTAAAGTCGTGTTTCTTTTTTTTTTTTTTAATATTTATTTATTTATTTTTTAGTTCTCGGCGGACACAACATCTTTGTTGGTATGTGGTGCTGAGGATCGAACCCGGGCCGCACGCATGCCAGGCGAGCGCGCTACCGCTTGAGCCACATCTCCAGCCCCCTAAAGTCGTGTTTCTTAATGTACATGTGCAAACTTGCATGTGAAGGAGAGTGGGTGTCACATGCCAGGAAGGGCACTAGTATGAAGGCCACGGTGCTGCCCTGAGCCTGGATGCTGTGCTGAACATTGTGTAGGTTAGACACCAGGGTATGTGCTTACTTTTCTCTGCCCCTGTAGTTTTGATTTACAGGAATTGTCAGGGAAGAATGACCTACTGATTTCTGAGTCATCTGGAACTTGAACCTGGAGGTAGGGTTGGGAGACAGAACTAAGGTGCCTTGGCCCAAGCACTTTCTTGGCAAAGCAGAAAATGTTTTTAAAACCACATTTGAGACAGAAAGTCCATACCACTTTGCAATACTGGATTTCCAGGCTAGTGTAGCATCTCCCACAGGGCCATCGCAGGACAGTTTGCATGAAGAATAAACAATGAATTGCTTTTGCTTTCACCTAATTAGAGTAACTAGGTCCAATTTTCCTTAAAAACACTGTGATTAATTGATCATTTTCTTTTGTGTTTTGACAGCATTCACAACTCCAGCACTGGGTAAAAGCAAATTTGATCTGGTGGGAGAACCTGGGGTTGGTTGAGAAACTACCGTGAAAGTTCTAGGTTCCCACATTTCAGCTGAAGCCTTGACAACAAACTGTAATGGCTTTGGGGTAATGGGTCACCCCCAGGTCCTGGCTCTTCCAGCCCAACACTCCTTCTCTCTAACTGCAACAATTCCTTTCTCTTCTGTTATTTATCTCTGTATCTTCCTGGATTACTTACATTATATCAGAACACCTGGTCAATTCCTAGGCTGCTGGAGGAGGAGGAAGGCTACTGGCAGTGTTCAGCTGGCTGCAAGGCATGGCCTAGTCTAAGCACTTCAGGCACTGCAAGAGGCAGTCCCACATGCTTTTTATGTGGGAATGGCCATTTTGTGGCTTTATTTCACTTCACAGATGTACCCAGTCATCTGATGCTTCTGTAGAAGTAGACAATGAACAGAAATTCAGGCAGGCACACCTCTAGCAGATGCAGTTTCTGCAGGACATGGTTCAGATACAGTACAACTGTATATGAAGAGTAGTGCATGTGTAGTCTGTGTCCATAAGATGATGCACACTGGAACATACAGCATGGGAGCTTCTAGAAAGCCAGGTGGGTATGCTTCTGCCTTCACAATCTTCAATTCACCATGCTCTGTATTTGTTCCTTTTCAGTGAATACAAGAGTACCCTACTCAATATGTGTATAAATTGTTCTTATTTGACACATCTCTAGTGGTACCCAGCTAAGGTTTTACACTGGTAAATCATTTTCCAATTTTATTTTAAATTTTAATGCATATTTAAATATGTGTTTTACTGCATAAATACAAAAATGCATTTTTCTTATCTTTCACTTCTCTCCATCTGTATAAATTCATCTCCCTTAATACCAAATTAATGTTCTGTGTTAGTTACCTGTGTTATGTAACAAAGGAACACACTTTTTCACCTCAGCTTTTGCAGGTCAGGGCTCTGGGCATGGCTTAGCTGCTAAGGTCTGCTAAATTCTCACAAGACTGACACCTAGCTGTGGCTGGCCTGTTCTCATCTGGAAGGACAAGTGAGCAAGGATTCACTTCCAGGTTCTTCAGGTTGTTGGCAGAATTCACTTCACTTGGGCTATAGAACTTGTGGCACCTTGCCTTTTCAAAGCCATCAAAGCAGAAAATCCCTTCTGCTTCCCTTCTCTCCCTGCTAGACTGGCATTCAAATGATGTACCTGATGAGGTCAGGCCCATCTAGGATGATCACCTTCTGATGAACTTGAACTCAGTCAAGTAGGAAATTGTCTTAGTATGTAGTTGTAACAAAATATCTGACTGGGAAATTTATAGACAAAATAGGTTAAATCTTTACAGTTCTGGAGCCTAGAAAGCTAAGGTCAAAGTCCCAGGAGGTCAGCTTCTGGTGAGGGCAGCTCCTCATAGAAGGCCCAGGTGTCCTCACATGGCAGAAAAATAAGGGGATCCAAGCAGCCCTTGAAGGTCTTTGATGAGAGCATTAATTCCATTTATCAGGGTGAAGCCCTCAGAGCTTTCACTTCCAAAGGCCCCACCTCTTGATGCCTCTACAGTGGGGGTACAGTTTCATCAGGAATTTAGAAGGGACACAGATGTTCTCACCACAGTGGAGCTTTATTATATCTGCAAATTCCTTCACTTGTCTGCATACAGAACAGAATCCCAGGTGAGGTGGCCCAGCACACTGACTATTCTGCCTTGGTTGCCGCAGTCTTGGCTGGGCACAGAATCACGAGCCACCACAGCTTTGTACATTCAAACAGCAATTCTTTATTCCCGAACTCACACCGGCCTCTACACACATTCTGGGGAAATCCAAGTTCTGCTGCCACCCAATTCACCTACTCCACGAGGCTTTTTTCTCCAATACTTTCTGAATCTCACGAGAACTCAATAGGAACTCAAGGATCGGCGTGCCTGAGGCAGCAGGATACGCCCTATTCCCAGTAGCAATAACCTTAAACCTGGAACTTCCCTAAACCCAGATTGTCTTAAACCTGAACGCCTTAAACCCAAATTATCCTAAACTGGGATACTTACTAAAACCTGCAGGATACACCCTAAACCTGGATCCACCCTCGTCCTTGAGCAGGGTCACCTTTCTCAAACACACATGCAATGTCACAGCGAATTTCCAAGGCAAGTCCATTTAACATGGGGTACGCTGGCAAGGAAATTTCAATGCGTCATTCCTACTTGACAATGGCCCTCAGCACTTGGTGAGAACCATTTCAGGACCCACATTCACAGAGGAAGGGATTGCACAAAGGCCAGAGCTCTACCCATCTGTGTCTTCTGCCTCTGCCTGTGTGCTGATGGACTCAGGATTGACATGTGCAAACACTGGCTCATGCAGTGGTGGGACCAGGCAGTTGCCCTTGCCATCCACAGGACAGTATGAGGATGCATTATCCTGGAATGAGAATCTCTGACAGAAGAACTATAACCCTCTGCCCCCTGGAAGCAGGCCTGATAGGGGGACTGACATGAACTGGTGGACCAATATCCTAGGGACCCTGATCCTTGTCCATGTTCCTTGGGGGCTTTCTCCTCTGTCTTCCAGGACAGGGTCCTGGATTTTCCTGAAGATGGCATGTGGGTCAGTGCCCTGTATCTGACACTTTCCTACCTTGTCTCTCTTTCTAGATCACCCACCAGGCCTTCCTGAGGTCACCTCCCAATAATGTGCTTGACCTCTGGTTCCTGACTCAGCTCCAGGCCTGCAATAAAACTCAAGTTACTTGGACTCACAGTGTCTGGGGGTATACTTTAGCATGGGAGAGTGAGTTTCCTTGACCACCTCAACAAAAAATCCCAGCCAGGCAACTATGTTCTCTCCTAGATCTGGAGACCAGAATTGTGCGGCCAAGGTTTCAGCAGGGTGGGAGGGAGAGCCTGCTCCACATCTCTCCCACTTTTCAAGACAGCTGCCATGTCAGGTGTTTTTTGGTTTGAAGAAGTGTCATCTGGAACTCTACCTTTGTCTTCACGTGACATTCTCCCTGGTTTCAGTGCCTGTCCAAATCTATCCTTTTAATAAACAAAGAAATGTTAACAAATAAGTTGAGAGAAACTAGAAAAAACATGAAGTCTTCTATTCTTGGTTTATGAAAGCTACACTTCAGAACAGACTTTCCTTCTGCAAAGCAGCAGAATGCTAGATAAAACACTGCTGTGCCCTCTTGCCAAGTAAAAAATCCTGCTCTCATGGTCAATCACCAACAAATTCACACCTCTACATTTTCCAAACACGACTTCACCCACCCCAGAGCAATGTCATCAGTACCCCAATCAGTAGGATTACCAAGACACTCAAAGAAAACTTTCCAAGTTTTGCACAAAGAATCAAATTACTGTGTTTTACAATCTCTCAGTATTGTTTCTCTTTGTTTCTATGCCACTAACTTTACCCTTGTTTGGGTTTTTTTTTTTCCTATCATCTTGTTTTTTTTAAAAAAAATTCAATTATCTTCCTAATTTTGTAAAATATTTTCATGGTTGCAAATTTAAATCTCCAAAACAAGTTGTATGCTTGTTCAATCTGTGTCATTTCTTCACCCATTTAAAGATGATTACATTTTTAACATTTTTTAAAATTATAAATTGACAAACTATAATTGCACATATTTATAAGACAAAGTAAATTTACAGATTATGAATACAATGTGGATTAATAATCAAAGTCAAGTTAACTCCCTTGTTCACTACCTCAAATACTCATACTTTTGTGGCAAGAACTTTTGAAATTTAATCTGTTAGAAATTTTGAAATGCAAGGTGCATTATGATTCAGTATGTTTATAATATTGTTCAATATATCTGAATAAAAATCATTCATTCTCCCTGTGTAACTGAGGCTTTGTACTCTCTGACCATAATCTTCTCATTTCAGCCATACCCCTGCCTCTGATAACCACTATTCTGCTCTGTTCTTTGAGTTCAGTTTTTGACTATATGTTTATTTGTTTTGGTTTTCATGTCAATAAGAAATGGTGATACTGGTATTTTGGGGCCTGGTTAATTTCACTTAGCATTTCAGAACACTGGAAATGTCCTCCATTTCCAACCACACTGACACAAATTTCAGGAGTTCACCCTTTTGTATGGCTGAGTAGTATTCCCCAAGTACATACACCATTTTCTTATCCATACACCACCTAATGGACATTAAGGTAGATTTCATATCTTGACTAATGTGAATAGTGCTGTGATGAATACAGGGGTGAAGATGTCTTCTTGACAGGCTGGTCTGTGATCTCTTGGGTCAATACATGGAAGAAGGGTTTCTGACCCATGTGGCATTCCATTTTTAGTTTTGTGAGCAATTGTATGTAGTTGTCCATGTGACTGAGTAAATTAGTTTCCATCACCAGTGTACAAGAGCTTCCTTTCCTGCACACCTTTCTGAGACTAACCATTCTGACAGTTGTAGGTGGTACTGCATTGTGGATTTCATCTGTGTGTACCTAGCAATTAGTGATGCTAAGCATGGTTTCCCATATCTATCCACCATCCGTATGTCTTCCTTTTTAGAAGTGTCTATTTAGCGCCCTTTCTCAATATTTAGCCAGTGGGCTTGTTTTCCTTCTGTGTAGTTGTATGAGTTACCCATATATTTTGGATGTATATGTATGATTTGCAGGTGTTTTCTCCAGTCAGCTTGTCATTTTTTCTCCCTGTTTTCTTTGTAGTGCAGAAGATTTTATTTTGATGCAATCACATTTTCCATTTTTTCCTGGGCTTTGAGGTGTAAAACATCACTGCCTAGGTCACTATCAAGCTTTCAGGTGTTTTCCTTCAAATACACTTTGAGTTGATTTTGGCATATAGTGTGAGATAGAGGTCCAACTTTATCCTTACTGCATATAAATACACAGTTTTCTCAACATTTAACAAAGAGACTGTTCTTTTCCAAATTGTATTCGTGGCATCTTTATCAAAACCCAAATGGATCATACATGTGTGGCATCACTTCTGGAATCTCAGCTCTCTTCCATAGGCCTATAGATATTTTTATGCCAGTACCATGCCCTTTTAATTGCTTAAAATCTGATACTGTGAAGTCTCCATCTTTTTCTTTTTGCTCACAATCGACCTGGTTATTTATCTATTTACTTATCCATTTTTTTGTACTTCCATGTGAATTTTAGCACTTTTTTCTACAAAAAAAATGGAATTGGAATTTGGATAGAAATTACATTGAATGTATAGATCTCTTTATGTAGTGTAGACATTTTAACATTAATTTTTTCAATACATGAATATGAGCTATATTTTCATTCATCATTTTTTTAATTTCTCTTAATAATGCTTTATAGTTTTCAGTTTATAGATCTTTCACCTCCTTGGTTAAATTTATCCTTAAGCTCTTTTTAACACTATTTTAAATAGGATCATCCTCTTGATTTTGTTTTCAGATTGTTCATTGCTAGTTTGCAGAAATGCCACTGATTTTTATGTGCTAATTTTGTAACCTGCAACTGTACTGCATTTCCTCATTAGTTCTTATAGATATTTTGTTACATATTATATGTTCAAAAGGATTTTCTATGTTCAAAAGATAATGTTCTCAGAAAAGAGTAAATATTTCACATTATCACTTCCTACACAAATGTCTTTTTTTTTCCTCCTGTCTAATTGCTCTGGCAATGACTTCTGAAACTATGGGGAATAGAAATGACAAGATGGGCTTGTTGTATTCTGAATCTGAGGGAGAAAGATGTTTTGATCTTTCACTATTGAGTGTAATGCTTGCTATGTACATATCATGCATGGCTTTTATTACATTGAGATGCATATCTCTAATCATTAAATGTTTTTATCATAATAGGATTTTGAGTTTCATCAAATGTGTTTTCTGCATATAAGGAAATGATCCTAATGATTTTCTTCCCTTCTTCTGGTAATGTGATACATTGTATCTACTAATTCACATGTGTTAAACCCCAACCCTATATCACAGTAAAAATTCCCACTTGACTGTGGTCAGTTGTCCTTTTGATATACTGCTGCCCTTTGTTGACTGGTGACTTTGCTGATGATCTGTTGAAGATTCAAGGCCCTCTTCCCACTCTCTGCCCTTCCTCCAGGCTTTGCTGTTTTCCAGAACTCTTGCCGTTCTGTAGTCCACCTCACAATTCTTATATTTATTGTTCAAGTACAGCCACAAGAAAGCAATTTTGAGGTAGTAATGCACGTTGATCAAAGTCATCCCTAAGCCCACACTACTTCATTATACATAGGAGCTGCTCAACAAATGTTTTCTAAACCACTGAACAAATGATTAACACTGAAAGCTACCACTCTTTTTTGTTTATTAAATGTGTTCATAATTTCCAGGTATACAACTCTTTAAGGGAGAAACTTTGAAAGAGAATTATATCAAGCTGGTGTTTTCCAAAAAGTTATATGGTAATTTTAGATTTATAAGAACAGCATATTGGCTATTTATTTATATCATTTAACATTCTAGAACTGGACCTGTTAATTTATGTTTTAAATGTAATATCATATTGTGATAGCTGATATTTATGTGACCTCAAGCAACAATCTATGATAATTTTATAAAATGATATTTAAAAAGCAAAGATCAGCTTCAGTACTAGAACACTTTACCTAAGATTTATAAAGAACCCTGCCTTCCATCTTACCACATGTCAGAATGACTTCAAAGTAGGCTTCAGTTAAAGCCCAGTACTGTTAATTTAAGACTGGTGAGATGGAATCACTAGATGTTTAAGATCAAGACTGAATATTAAAGTTAAATATTTGGCTCTGGCCCTCTGAGTCAGTCTGAATCCAGGGAACAGGGAACTTCTCTAAAGAGCTTTGCAACTCTGGGCCATATAACCTCCTGATTAATGAGACCATTGGAGAATGAAAAGCCAACCAGTGCACTTGCTATGAAAAGAGGGTCATTGGAGAAGGGAGACATCCCTGATGCTTCCAAGGGAAGCCACATGGTCAAGCAAGACCTGGGCCTATCCTAGCACAAACGGCACTAGCAGAACTAAGAAGCTGCTCTCAAGTTCCCCCTATGAGTGACCCCTGTGGAAACTCAGCTGACTCTTAACAGTAGACAGAAACAAAGTCAATTTTGACCAGCTTGATCTTAAACCCCTAGCAAAAACAGTTAAACCAAAACACAGTTATTCCTGGGGGTAGTGAAGGACAAGATCAAACAACTACAAGAACAGCTAGAAAAGAGGAGACAGCAACTAGGTCAACAGTCTCTATGAGGTTTGTTCAGTCAAGTATGGCCTTGGCTCCTCCCCCTTGTAAGACCCCTATTAGTCCTCTTTATGTTTCTCCTAATAGGACCATGTCTGTTAAATTGCCTACAGAAGTTCCTGCAAGATCAGATACACAAATTCATCAACTACTTCTTCAAGACTACCAGCCCCCAATACCTAAGACAGAAAGCTACTCCTCCTCATGACCAATTCCTCTCGCTCCAGAGACTCTGCCTTCACCTAAAACCCTCCCTGACCCCTTTCCAGGAATGAGATTCTTTGCCCCTAGCCAGCAGGAAGTATTCAGATGGAAATTGGAGCCCTATATCATCAAAAAGGCCAGAATGTTAGGTTGGTTTGAAGTGGGCAAGGGAACAAAGCACCAGGCAACCTCCACGCATAAAAAAACAACCAATAAGTCACCCTGCCTCATAACCACCTGTCAATCAGCAGGGTCTCCTGACCAATCCTGGAAGGACACACAGATCTCAGCAAGCTCCCCGCCCCCAACACCAACCCCTGGAGGACAGGGGACTCTAAAAACCTTCCTTTCCTGTCCCAAGCCCTCCCTTCCTTCCCTAAGCCCAATAAATTTCCAATCTAGCTGATCCTGGGTGCAATTCCCCCTGACCCTCTCTGTTGGACTGGAGAGTCTCACCCAGGAGCAAATCTCAATAAAGCCTTGTTCAGCAGCTCTAAATCTGCTTCCTTTTGGTCACCAATGCCTGACCTTAGAAGTTCAATCCCCAATACCAAAACAAACAAACAAAAAACCCTATGCTTCCATCTCTAAGTCCATTCCACTCTCCAATTGCCACATTTCAGTAGAGCACCTCAGATGGAAAGCCAACCTTTCAAATACCCAGTTCATGGCCCCGGGAAACGTTTGCACAGCAGGTCAGTGATTAAGGTATCTTCATCAGGTCTGTTGCTAACAGTCAGCTGAGATACTGCTGCCATGAGAATCACAAGCTCGAAAGTATGTGTTGGGTGTGTGGGAGACTCCCCACCGAAGTTAAGTTTCAGTCTTGTGAAAACATCACGGAATCCCTTACCCCTCCCCCTTACCCCTCCCCCTCCTCTCTGAAGAGTGCCAAGATGAAGAACACCAAATTCAAAGGTTTTCTCAACCAATCCCCACGGAACAAAGTGTCTGCTTGCTGTTCCTAAGGCACCTTACCAGTCAGCACCTGCCACATCACCTATGGAACCCTTCTTAAGCCAAAGCTTGCAAGCTCACGCTCTCTGCCTTCTTCCTCTCTGCTTTCTTCTTCTTCTTTCTCTCCTCTTCTGCTCTCTTTCTCTTTCTCTCTGTTCTCTTTCTCTGCTTTTTCTCTCTGCCCTCCTCCTGTCCTCTCTCTGCTCTCTGCCTCTCCTTTTCTTCCCCTTCAGACAGCCCCCCAATAAAATCTCTTGGTTGAATCTCCATCTCAGGTGCATCACTAGCCTTTCACTATGCCTTAAAGATAATTGTATTTTCCTTTTCTTTTATTAAAAAAATAAATATTGATCAAATTGGAATTATTTAATGGCCACAGAGGTAAAATTCCCAGATGACATACAGATATACAGTTGGGGTGTGTGTGTGTGTGTGTGTGTGTGTGTGTGTGTGTGTGTGTGTGTCATCTGTATATATCAAGTGCCTATCATGAAAAACTTTGCTATTCTCATTATTTATTAAAGAAGGATCAAATTTCCACTTAGAATCACATGGTCTTTGGAGGAGTCAGCTTGTTTTGAGAAGTTCTGCTTGGAGGCTCCTCTTCCTCTTAGCCCACAGCCCTGCTGTCTGACAGTGAAGCCAGAATTAAACAGGCAGTCAGTATAGATAGGTAAAGTGTCAGGTCAGATCAAGGAGGCCAATTTTTGAGTAAGTTGGAGACAGTCCCCTGAGGGATTGAAATGTTAATTCCTTTGGAGCCCTTCCTTCACCATTATAAAGAATCTCCCCCTGCTCCAACCTGTTGCTAAGATAACCTGTCCAGGAGTTGCCCTGCCCCTCCCTACAGGGAGCTATAAAGTTGTTAATTAATGTGTCCTGGCTGCATCATCCTGCCCTTCCTCCTTCAGCCCACCTGTTTTCCACCTTTTGGTCATTCCAGAGCATTCCTGGGCCTAGTCATGTATACAGGAAGGAGAAAGATAAGGGGGAAGAAGGCAGGAGAACAAAGGAAGCCTAGGACCTATAAAAGGGGCAGAACACCTCGCTTCTTGGGATACCAGGATACCAGTTATGGCCCCCTTCTCCCTCACAGGAGAAGTCTATATTACTGCTTTTTAAATAAACCCTGCTTTAATAATGCTTGCCTCGGCATGCTTCTCTAATGTTCAAACTTCAACATGTGAGGAAGCAGAACTCACAAATAACCATCAGTATCAACAGGAACTTCCCTGGTGGCCCCACCAGCCTCCCTTCCTCAGAACACCTTCTGCTTGCCAGTAGGGACCAAGGTGCTACCCCTGGAGAAAGCAACCCATGCCCCTCCTCCCTGCCTTCCTGGCTGGTGAGCTATGAGGGGGTGGGGGCTGCACTGAGGAGAGGCCTCAACCCACAGGGCAGGAAAAGTGTGTCCTGAGGAGGTGGCTGTGTTGGATGTGTGGGAGGCTCGCCCTTCTCATGAGAACATCATATAATCCTTTACCCCTCCTCCTCTCTGAAGGGCACCAAGTCGAAGAGCACCAAATTCAAAGATTTTACAACCAATTCCCGCTGGACACAGTGTCCGCTTGCTGTTCCCGAGTCACCCTGCCAATCAGCACCTGCCACATTGCCTATGCAACCCTTCTTAAGCCAAAGATTGCAAACTCACACTCTCTGCCCTCTTCCCCTCTTCCTCTCTTCCCTCTTCCTCTTCTTTCTCTCCTCTCTCTGCTCTCTTTCTCTTTCTCTCTGCCCTCCTCCTCTCCTCTCTCTGCTCTCTGCCTCTCCTTTTCTTCCCCTTCAGGCAGCTCCCCAATAAAATCTCTTGGTTGAATCTCCATCTTGGGTGAGTCACTCACCTTTCATTGGTGCCATGACTTAGATGGGACCCCCTGCATTTAAGCAGGACTCCCATGCTGCTGGAGATCACCACCTTAGCAGAGACTAACCTGCACCCATCTTCTCGATCGCCTGCTTCGCATCCACCATCTGCCTACAAATTGGTGAGTTCCACTCTCCAGACTCCTGTAAGGAACCGGCAAAACGTCGGAGGAAGAGACCACAAGAGACTGGCTTCATGCAAAACACACAAGGGGATTTTTACTGAGGATCCCAATTGAGTGGGCCTGAGACTCTAGGCCCACTCAAGAAGCCAGAGCAGCCCAGAGCCCAGAGCAGGGGTTGAACAATGCTTAAGTACACCTTTTGGGGAGGACAGGGGGAGGGGGGGCTTTGCATACATCACAGTCTCCTTTAACAAATCACCTTACACCACGGGAAAATCAAACAATAATTCTTAGACTTGATTAGTACATTCATTGGCGGGAACAGGGCTGGCTGGAGTGATAGGTCTTTCCTAAGGAGGGGGTTACATTTAAACTGATTGGTTTGGACCCTGAATGTCTTCATGACAAGCAGCACAGGGTCTTGAATGCTTACATGAGGAGTTGCACAGGACCCCAAGCCATAAATCAACTAAATGGCCAGTAGGGCCTTGTCCTAACTGCCTCAGGAATTTAACCCATGCTTTGCAGTTTAGAAGCAGGTTTACAATGCCTGGTCCTTTACATTTTAACTCAGGCTTTGCAGCTTAGAAACTTTACCCTTTCACTCCTAAGCCCACTGAGGCAGAGTAACAGGGAACTGGCCGTTGATCATCTAGCAGCCCCTGTGTGTCTCGTGGGGAGGAATACACCCCACCCAGACCTTCACGGTCGCAGTGGTCCTCTTGTAGTCTTCCCCTTCCAACAGACCTCAGCCAGCTTGAGAACTGGCAAGTTCCCTCCCCTCCTCAAGCTTGGGTCTCCTCCGCTCCCCTCTTGTTCATAAACCCTGGTGCCAGGTGACCCAGAGCTCCCAGGGCTCACCAGAGGATTTTGGTGACAACTCTATAAAGGCTTGAGGTCTCATTCTGATATTTGGCTTGAGTGGGATGCCTCTCCAGTCAACATATCATTCCCTTCCTCATAGCCCCATGGGAGTTGCCTCCTTTCTGCTGGCCGACTCCCCTCTCAAATGCCTCCTGAAAAATTTGGACACCCTCAGCCTAACCCCCAAGAGAAATCCCAAGAAGTTGATAAAATTATCTACTCACGATTGGCCCAATTATCCCTTAGATAACCAAAACCATTGCCCCGCTTTTGGATCCTTAGACCCCCGCCATTTTGCGGGATCTCTACAATTATTGTGTGTGATTGAAAAAATGGGCAGAGATTTTATATATTCAGGCTTTCTTCCTCCTTCGCTCGAGTCTGTCTCTCTGTACCTCTTGCAACCCAAAGCATGTCCTCTTGGCTTATAAACCCTCCTCTCTTTCTGCCTCCTCATCCAGCCAAAAAGCCACCACCATATGGTCACCCAAATCCCTCCCCCTACTCTCCTCTTCCCTCATCCATGCCAGTCCCTGCCCCTCCGGCTCCTTTTTTGGGTTCTGCCCCCACTTCCTCCTTCAGTCCTCCTGTCACCTGTTCCTGTGCACAGTCTTGCCCAGCCACACCCTACTTCAATTATGGCTCCTTTGAGAGAGGTTGCTGGGACAAAAGGGTTCATTGGGGTCCACGTGCCCTTCACAGCAGACCTTTCACAGATTGAAAAATCAAAGAGGAAAACAAACCATATTCAGTAACATAAATAAACAAATATGGCTGGAAGGATAACCCATATCTCAATAATAACCCTAAATGTTAATGGCTTAGACTCACCAATTAAGAGACACAGGCTAGTAGAATGGATCTCAAAACATGACCCAACAATATGCTGCCTACAGGAGATGCATTTGATAGGAAAAGACATACATAGACTGAAGGTGAAAGGTTGGGAAAAATCATATCACTCATATGGACTTCGGAAACAAGCAGGAGTGTCCATACTCATATCAAATAAAACAGATTTCAAGCAAAAGTTAATCAAAAGGGATAAAGAGGGATACTACATACTGCTCAAGGGAACCATACACCAACAAGACATAACAATCATAAATATATATGCCCCAAACAATGGTGCAGCTATGTTCATCAAACAAACTCTTCTCAAGTTCAAGAGTCTAATAGACCACCATACAATAATCATGGGAGACTTCAACACACCTCTCTCACCACTGGACAGATCTTCCAAACAAAAGTTGAATAAGGAAACTATAGAACTCAATAACACAATTAACAACCTAGACTTAATTGACATATATAGAATATACCACCCACCATCAAGCAGTTACACTTTTTTCTCAGCAGCACATGGATCCTTCTCAAAAATAGATCATATATTATGTCACAGGGCAACTCTTAGACAATATAAAGGAGTAGAGATAATACCATGCATCTTATCTGACCATAATGGAATGAAACTGAAAATCAACGATAAAAGAAGGAAGGAAAAATCATGCATCACTTGGAGAATGAACAACAGGTTACTGAATGATCAATGGGTTATAGAAGACACTAAGGAGGAAATTAAAAAATTCTTAGAGATAAATGAAAACACAGACACAACATATTGGAATCTATGGGACACATTGAAAGCAGTTCTAAGAGGAAA
Organism: Spermophilus citellus; assembly: GCF_964194105.1. Lineage (NCBI taxonomy): Eukaryota > Metazoa > Chordata > Mammalia > Rodentia > Sciuridae > Spermophilus > Spermophilus citellus. Next base: position 27,788,276 of record NC_138191.1, on the reverse strand, counting down.
ATTCATTGCATGGAGTTCATTCCTCAAAAAAAGAAAAAACCAACAAATAAATGATCTCATACTTCATCTCAAAATCCTAGAAAAAGAAGAGCAAAATAACAGCAAAAGAAGTAGAAGGCAAGAAATAATTAAAATCAGAGCTGAAATTAATGAAATCGAAACAAAAGAAACAATTGAAAAAATTGATAAAACTAAAAGTTGGTTCTTTGAAAAAATAAATAAGATCGACAGACCCTTAGCCATGCTAACGAAGAGAAGAAGAGAGAGGACTCAAATTACTAGCATACAGGATGAAAAAGGCAATATCACAACAGACAGTTCAGAAATACAGAAGATAATCAGAAATTATTTTGAATCCTTATACTCCAATAAAATAGAAGATAGTGAAGGCATCGATAAATTTCTTAAGTCATATGATCTGCCCAGATTGAGACAGGAAGATATAGACAACCTAAATAGACCAATATCAATTGAGGAAATAGAAGAAACCATCAAAAGATTACCAACTAAGAAAAGCCCAGGACCGGATGGGTATACAGCAGAGTTTTCCAAAACCTTTAAAGAGGAACTAATACCAATACTTTTCAAGCTATTTCAGGAAATAGAAAAAGAGGGAGAATGTCCAAATTCATTCTACGAGGCCAACATCACACTGATTCCTAAACCAGACAAAGATACTTCAAAGAAAGAAAACTACAGACCTATATCTCTAATGAACCTAGATGCAAAAATCCTCAATAAAATTCTGGCGAATCGGATACAAAATCATATCAAAAAAATTGTACACCATGATCAAGTAGGATTCATCCCTGGGATGCAAGGCTGGTTCAATATACGGAAATCAATAAATGTTATCCACCACATCAATAGACTTAAAAATAAGAACAATATGATCATCTCGATAGATGCGGAAAAAGCATTCGACAAAGTATAGCATCCCTTTTTGTTCAAAACTCTCGAAAAAATAGGGATAACAGGAACATACCTCAACATTGTAAAAGCAATCTACGCTAAGCCCCAGGCTAGCATCATTCTGAATGGAGAAAAATTGAAGGCATTCCCTCTAAAATCTGGAACAAGACAGGGATGTCCTCTCTCACCATTTCTGTTCAACATAGTTCTCGAAACACTGGCCAGAGCAATTAGACAGACGAAAGAAATTAAAGGCATAAAAATAGGAAAAGAAGAACTTAAATTATCACTATTTGCAGATGACATGATTCTATACCTAGCAGACCCAAAAGGGTCTACAAAGAATCTATTAGAGCTAATAAATGAATTCAGCAAAGTGGCAGGATATAAAATCAACACACATAAATCAAAGGCATTCCTGTATATCAGCGACAAACCCTCTGAAATGGAAATGAGGACAACCACTCCATTCACAATATCCTCAAAAACAATAAAATGCTAGGGAATCAACCTAACAAAAGAGGTAAAAGACTTATACAATGAAAACTACAGAACCCTAAAGAGAGAAATTGAAGAAGATCTTAGAAGATGGAAAAATATACCCTGTTCATGGATAGGCAGAACTAACATCATCAAAATGGCGATATTACCAAAAGTTCTCTATAGGTTTAATGCAATGCCAATCAAAATCCCAATGGCATTTCTAGTAGAAATAGAGAAAGCAATCATGAAATTCATATGGAAAAATAAAAGACCCAGGATAGCAAAAACAATGCTAAGCAGGAAGTGTGAATCAGGTGGTATAACGATACCAGACTTCAAACTATACTACAGAGCAATAGTAACAAAAACAGCATGGTATTGGTACCAAAACAGGCGGGTGGACCAATGGTACAGAATAGAGGACACAGAAACCAACCCACAAAACTACAACTTTCTTATATTTGATAAAGGGGCTAAAAGCATGCAATGGAGGAAGGATAGCATCTTCAACAAATGGTGCTGGGAAAACTGGAAATCCATATGCAACAAAATGAAACTGAATCCCTTTCTCTCACCATGCACAAAAGTTAACTCAAAATGGATCAAGGAGCTTGATATCAAACCAGAGACAAGGCACCTGATAGAAGAAAAAGTTGGCTACAACCTACACACTGTGGGGTCGGGCTCCAAATTCCTCAATAGGACACCCATAGCACAAGAATTAATATCTAGAATCAACAAATGGGACTTGCTCAAACTAAAAAGTTTTTTCTCAGCAAAAGAAACAATAAGAGAGGTAAATAGGGAGCCTACATCCTGGAAACAAATCTTTACTCCTCACACTTCAGATAGACCCCTAATATCCAGAGTATATAAAGAACTCAAAAAAATTAGACAATAAGATAACAAATAACCCAATCAACAGATGGGCCAAGGACCTGAACAGACACTTCTCAGAGGAGGATATACAATCAATCAACAAGTACATGAAAAAATGCTCACAATCGCTAGCAGTCAGAGAAATGCAAATCAAAACCACCCTAAGATATCATCTCACTCCAGTAAGATTGGCAGCCATTATGAAGTCAAACAACAACAAGTGCTGGCGAGGATGTGGGGAAAAGCGTACACTTGTACATTGTTGGTGGGACTGCAAATTGGTGCAACCAATTTGGAAAGCAGTATGGAGATTTCTTGGAAAGCTGGGAATGGAACCACCATTTGATGCAGCTATTCCCCTTCTGGGTCTATTCCCTAAAGACCTAAAAACAGCATGCTACAGGGACACTGCTACATCGATGTTCATAGCAGTACAATTCACAATAGCAAGACTGTGGAAGCAACCTAGATGTCCTTCAAAGGACGAATGGATAAAAAAAATGTGGCATTTATACACAATGGAGTATTACTCTGCATTAAAAAATGACAAAATTATAGAATTTGGAGGGAAATGGATGGCATTAGAGCAGATTATGCTAAGTGAAGCTAGCCAAATCCCTAAAAAACAAATGCCAAATTTCTTCTTTGATATAAGGAGAGTAACTAAGAACAGAGTAGGGAAGAAGAGCATGAGAAGATGACTAACATTAAACAGGGATGAGAGGTGGGAGGGACAGGGAGAGAGAAGGGAAATTGCTTGGAAATGGAAGGAGACCCTTAGGGTTATACAAAATTACATACAAGAGGAAGTGTGGGGAAAGGGAAAAATAATACAAGGGGGAGAAATGAATTACAGTAGAGGGGGTAGAGAGAGAAGAGGGGAGGGGAGGGGAGGGGAGGGGGGATAGTAGAGGATAGGAAAGGCAGCAGAAGACAACAGACATGAGTATGTCAATATGTAAATCAGTGGAAGTGTAACTGATGTGACTCTGCAATCTGTATACGGGGTAAAAATGGGAGTTCATAACCCACTTGAATCAAAGTGTGAAATATGATATATCAAGAACTATGTAATGTTTTGAACAACCAATAAAAAAAAAGTCCCCAAATGGAAGGCTTCTTAGAGTCAGGGCTCTCTAGGTCTCTGTTGTTTCTCCAGGGATGGAGATAGCTCTAAAGAACTCAGGAGTCTGTTGTAGATGCCATCCTGCCTCCCACTAGGGCAGTGAGTCTCAAACAGACTCAGGAACATTCTCTTCTGTAGTGTAGTTACTGTTTGTATAGGTGTCATGGTCCAGTTGGGTGTAGATAATTTTTTTAAAATCACATTTTACACCATTTTAAAATAGCACAAATACAGAAAGCTTCAACTTTTTCTTAATTAATGGTGGAAGATCCCATCATTTCAAGGTAACAAAACCACTGGTAATGTTGCTGGCACAGAACAGGTGCCCATGGGGCAGAGTAGATTTGTGATTTGCTCTTAGCAAATGTTCAGTCATATCAGTAATAATCCATCTGGGCTCAACCTCAGTGCTGTGCATCCCAGTCCCAAAGAGCAGGAAGCCCAGGGACAAAATCACTGCAGCAGATGACAGCTGGGCACAGCCACAACTGCTCTTCTCCAGAGCCTACTTCTTCTAGTTGATCTCTTACAGTAAACTACCTCTTTTCTCAGTGCTACTTTTTGTGTTTTCTATTTTATCAATATTTCCTAGTGCTGTTGAAGAGACACTCATTTTTTTTATTGGTTGTTCACAACGTTACAAAGCTCTTGACATATCATATTTCATACATTAGATTGAAGTGGGTTATGAACTCCCAATTTTTACCCCTAATGCAGATTGCAGAATCACGTCGGTTACACATCCACAATTTTACATAATGCCCTATTAGTAACTGTTGTATTCTGCTACCTTTCCTATCCCCTACTATCCCCCCTCCCCTTCCCTCACATCTTCTCTCTCTACCCCATCTACTGTAATTCATTTCTCACCTTGTTTATTTTCCCATTCCTCTCACAACCTCTTATATGTAATTTTGTATAGCAATGAGGGTCTCCCTTCATTTCCATGCAATTTCCCTTTTCTCTCCCTTTCCCTCCCATCTCATGTCTCTGTTTAATGTTAATCTTTTCTTCCTGCTCTTCCTCCCTGCTCTGAGACACTCATTTTTTTTTAACCAAAATAGTTGGATCTTTCATAAATCCACAGGTGATTTCTCTCATCCAGTCACTTTTTTTGTGTGAAACATCTTTTCATCTGAAACTCACATCTAATGGAACTGCTGCTCCCAACATAGGGCCATGTGTGTCCTCAAAGGACTTCTTCTCAGCATTCTGGGGCACCCACTGCTCTTCTGGCAGGTGGGACACAAAATATAATTTTCTCAGAGAAGAGAACACCACCTGAATCTAGATTAACAGATTTCCTTCTTTCCTATTTAGGCTGTCATTTGCTGTTTTTCTAGAATTCTGTCACTGTTTCATGTTCTCTTTGTACATCCTCTGTGATACCTTACATCTAGAATCTCTTCCTACATCAAAGGTGAGATGCCACCCAGAAAGACTGGAGTCCTCCTTTGTAACAAGGATAGTGATGGCTGTGGAGACCTTCCCTTGTGTTTCCTTAGAGCTCCCCTTCAACACAAGCCTGTGAGCACCCTGCTTGCCACTCTGCAGACCTCACCCATGGTCCCAGACTAGAACACAGACTCCTGAGGACCTTGAGGCCTCATCCGTGTGTATATGTATAGCACCCTTTGTGCCTCCCAGGGTGCTCCCCAGGCAGATCCAGCAAAGAAATGTGAAATGCCCTTTGAGCTTTTTGTCATTTGAGTACTTGAGCTGCTGATGATTCTCAGAATTGGTAAAAGAAATTTTCTGTCACCCTGGAAAATCATCAAAACAATGGTCAATAGACAAATGTCCAGTACATTAAAATAATTGCTAAGATACTTTAGAGAGATCAATACCTTTGAACCAAAAAGACAATGACAGAAGGACAAATTGGTGCCATATTTGTACCCACTCCAATCCTCTGGTGTGATTATCAGTCATTGCTAACTGCTCACCAGAAAAACCATCAGAGCCAGGCCCCAATTTCTCTTAAATCAGAGGAACTAAAAGCTGTACTCTCAGAGCCTTCACCTGAGGACCTGAACTCTGAAAGGGCAGTGTAGTGTGCTCTGAACAGAACCCAGTGATACCAATGCCACAAACACTCATGAGGCATCTCTACAGAGTAGCCTACAAGCAATAGCAGTCTTGGCACAGTTTTTCTGGACAACTGTGCCCAGAAGAGAAGCTAGTGACCACAGGGAAGCTAGCAAGTCCTCTAGGAAACCCTGGGCCTGGCTAGTGAGTGGGGGCCACTTTGTCCTTATTGTGGATCTGCATTTGCCACTAGAAAAACAGGCATAGCCATTTGGGCAGGCTGGCACACCTGAAGCACCCTGTACAGCTGCAAATCAACGTGCTTGTCTTTATGATTAATGGCAAGCCTGTGATCAAATGGACAGGTATAGATGTCCCTTATGTGCAAACACAGGATCAGACCCAGGATGGTCCACTGTGGCTTCTTGCCTGACAGTTGTCATATACAAAAATCTAAATCTTTGTGAAGCAGCTTGTTGGGCCATGTTCTGCCCTCCTGTGCATTTGTCTGTTGGTGTTTGCTTATGTAAAGAGTTTTTCTGGCTTCAGCTCAAATAGGCAAGAAAAATTCAAAGTGAGAGAAGGCCATGGGGGACCCTGGGTCACTACCTATAACACTCTGCCTTTCTGAATGATGGCATTTTAACTGGTCAGCTTTTGAACATCCACAAAGACCCCTGCGCTTGACAGCATCCTCTCTTCCTCCTTCCTGTTGCACTGGAATTTCCTTCCAGGCGGTGGTGGAGGACCAGGTACCACCCTGGTCTTCCCTGGATGAGCTGTGAGAGAGCCATCTCTTGTGAGCTCATGCTGCACATGGACAGGAGAATTGTTCCCCAGAATCCATGGAGCTCTTCAGCTGTTTTAAGTTGCACACCACCCTTTATTCCCTGTATTCTTTCTGAAATGCTAGTTTATTATTAGAATGAGAATAAAATCATCACTTTCCTATTTTTTGATTGACTCAGAAACTGAAAATAACTCCTGGCTTCAATTGCTGGGAAAGTGTACATGCCGATGTCTTCAAGGGGTCTGCATGGGGGGCCAGCTTCTCTCAATAAATTCTTTTTGCATGGGTTTAGGACTCAAAGTCCTACCTTCAAATCTCAATTGTGGAAACCAGGATGATAATAATTTAATAATCACCACAATAACCATATTATGGGGTTTCTTGTAGAGCTAAGCAAAATGGCCTATCTAATTTGCTGAGCTGACCTGGCTCAAAGAGAGCAGTTTAAAGATAGGGGAGATATCATTATGTTAGGTACATGTATGACTACACATGTGGTGCGACTCTACATCATGTACAATCAGAGAAATAAAAAGTTGTACTCCATTTGGGTACAATAAATCATAATGAATTCTGTTACCATGTATAATTAATTAGAACAAAAAAGATAGGGGGAAATACAACAAGTGCCAAAAGTTATGACTCAGGACTTCTCACCCAGGTGGAATGTGCCTGAATCTCCATTCTCAAGGGCACATGAGGTCCAGTTTGAGTTCCCTGTGCAACCAGACTTCACTCTCTTAGGGTGATATGAGTTTTCTGAGGCTCATGGTATTTTCTAGAAAGGAGTCTTTCCATGGTGTTGGAAGGCTTGAGGATCTGTCAGAAAGTAGATACTGCTGAGCAAGAGATGGCTAGTCTCCCTTGCCTGAGAATCTGCCAGGATTCTGGGCCCTGAGGTCCAACGGGTACAGATTGGTCAATGGTCACTGGGTCAACATTGAATTGACAAATATATTCATGCATTTATAGGTATGTGTTTTAAATAAAAAAGGTGTAATACTACACAATATTCTTTGATTAGAGAAATAAAAATATTAAGGGCCTAGTGTGCTTGAACAGGGCTTGACAGCTCAGGACCTGTCTCCATCCCACAGAACAAAACTGAGATCCACTTAGGTATGGCATCCCTATTTTGCATACCAACTATAAGCTTGACACACCTGCTCTCCAAAAGCTAATTTGATATTTGCATTGAAACTTGGGGGCAATGAGCAAGGGACACTTGGCTGGTGAGAGCTAGGACTGCTGGGAAGTGGATGAGTAGGGGCCAGGGAGGGGTATGATGCTGCAAGAAAAGGAAGCATCCTTGGCCAAAGTCTGGCATTCATCAAGAAAGCCACTCCCTCCTGGTCTGAATCTGGAAGCACATACTTCTCCAGCAACCTTTAAAGGGACTTTAAAGCCTCACTCAGAAACAAGAGCTTAGTGGTCCCCAGCAGTGTGGCAAGAACTCCAATAGGAAGAGAGCAGCCATCTCCCCCATAGAATGAGGTTGGCTGCCTTGAAAAAGAGAAAACAGCTGGTCGAGGCTGGGCTGTGTGCTGGCAGCTCTACCTGCAGTACCTGCAGAAAAAAATCACACATTAATGAAGCCAGAGCCTCACTTTGGAAAGACTTTGTATATGAAGAGCAAATGTTGGGTGAGTCTAGTGAGTCTGAAGGCTCAGCCATCCCAGGAGGAACCACAGGTGGAAGCAGAACACCAACAGGTGTTCATGAGACAGGACAGGTATGAAAGATGAGGAATCAGAATAAGGACACAAATACTAGACGCCCCTGATCAATGCTGTGCTGGGGTCTTGCTCACTTTCCAGAAAGAGAAGGTGCTTGCACTCTGCCCTGCTGCTTCTTCGCCCAGGAGGGAAGAGCATGTTGGCGTGAACACAGCTGAACCCTGCAGCAGGCTTTACCAAACTGATTGAAACTTTTCCTGTGGACAAGTCCAGGCATTCTCACACTGCTTTTTAGTGTTGACACATGCTTTCTGCTTAAGGACCTGCTTTAAGTTACCTTCACTGACATCTACTATCACCAAGCAGTAGGTGTGACCCTGACACTGAAGCAAACAGAGCAGATGTGGCTCTTGGCAGTGCCTCCTGCTCTGCAGACCTGGACTCCCCTGCAGCCTGAACTGAATCACTAGAGGTGGAAACTCATTACCAGTCTGTGGCAGACCTCTCTGTGAACTATCCCATCCCTATTATTCAATTAAGGGACTCTTTCACATGCTTCCATTTTAAAAAATATCTCACCTTTTTAGAGTTGAAATATAAGATATTTGGGGAAAATAACTATGAAAAATCAAAATTGGAAGCCAGGGTGCCAAAAACAGAAGCCTGAGGAATGGATGCCCTGGGTGGAAAGTTGATGCATGTCCACTAAATGTATGAAAGTGCTGTAGACACTCTTGGATGAGAAGTCAGGAGGGACAGTGTGGTATAAGAGCAGCAGGCAGGTCAGCAAGGTCACATGCAGGCGCCAGCACGCAAGAAAGATTTTCACACTTGTCAGTTCTTGGGTTAGTTCTTGGCCCAGGAGCCCCTGGTTTCCAATTGATGACACATGGCAGCTGGGAAGCAGTGGCCCATGCTCATTCACAGCCCCCAACTAAATCATTACCAAGAGCCCCGACCCAGTTGCCAAGTGCTCTCAGGTTATGTCTCCTTTTGTCCCTACCCCTCATGCCAGTCCAAGCTCTTGCCAGCCTTTCTAGCTTCCCAAGACCAAGCTCCTGACTGGCTCCTTGACTCCAGCTTGGCACACCTGCCTTTCCCCATGACATCAGCCATGCTGTTTCTCAGCTGCAATGATATTCTTACCCTGGCCATAGTCTATGAAACTCCTACCCCATCTGGAGGTTGAAGGTGAAATGCTGTCAGAGGCTCCTCACCACCTGAACTACATACTTTCAGCCTCAGTCCTGACCTTTCTCTGATGTGCTGAGTTCTTCCTCCCCAGGTGACCCTCTCCTTGCACCCCTAGATTCAGCTCAGTCCTTCTTACTAACACAATCCTCCTGGGTGCTCAGTGACCTCACAGGCCACTTGGCTTCTCATATTCACCATGCCATGGTTTTCTTGTCCTTTCCAACCCCATCACCAAGTCCCTGAGGACAGATGCTGTCTGTTGCTGATGAGTTGATTTCTGGGGCCTTCCATAGAGTGGTCCAAGGACTGTCACTAAAGAGATAGAGTGCAGGACAGTGGTCCTTGCAAGTGGCTCAGAGGTGGCAGAGGTAGAAGCCACAGAGAAAGCCAGTGTAGGCTGTCCTGTTGGATGGGAATGAGAAGGTTGGAGAGACTAGAAAACAGGAGCAACCCAAAATGAACACCAATGAGAAGACATGTCACGTGTATTTTACTTCCCCAAGCATTCCCAAATTGCAGGCAGCATGGTCCTTTCTACAGGAAGTATCTGAATCAAATAGACCTCTCGCCTGGTAAGTCAGGCTCCTGGTTGTAATTCCTGAGAGGTGTGTGAAGAGCTTTTCTTCTCCCCAGGGACTGTGCCCATGAGTGACTCCCCAAGTACACACAGACACACATTAACACAATACCCTGTCCTACACATTCATGCACACACACACACACACACACACAAATACCACCCACACCCACAAGGACATATTCGCATAGACATGCGAACACACACTTTCTCTCGCCATGCACAAAAGTTAACTCAAAATGGATCAAGGAGCTTGATATCAAACCAGAGACAAGGCATCTGATAGAAGAAAAAGTTGGCTACGACCTACACACTGTGGGGTCGGGCTCCAAATTCCTCAATAGGACACCCATAGCACAAGAATTAATATCTAGAATCAACAAATGGGACTTGCTCAAACTAAAAAGTTTTTTTCTCAGCAAAAGAAACAATAAGAGAGGTAAATAGGGAGCCTACATCATGGGAACAAATCTTTACTCCTCACACTTCAGATAGAGCCCTAATATCCAGAATATACAAAGAACTCAAAAAATTAGACAATAAGATAACAAATAACCCAATCAACAAATGGGCCAAGGACCTAAACAGACACTTCTCAGAGGAGGACATACAATCAATCAACAAGTACATGAAAAAATGCTCACCATCTCTAGCAGTCAGAGAAATGCAAATCAAAACCACCCTAAGGTATCATCTCACTCCAGTAAGATTGGCAGCCATTAAGAAGTCAAACAACAAGTGCTGGCGAGGATGTGGGGAAAAGGGTACACTTGTACATTGTTGGTGGGACTGCAAATTGGTGCAACCAATTTGGAAAGCAGTATGGAGATTTCTTGGAAAGCTGGGAATGGAACCACCATTTGATCCCGCTATTCCCCTTCTGGGTCTATTCCCTAAAGACCTAAAAACAGCATGCTACAGGGACACTGCTACATCGATGTTCATAGCAGCACAATTCATAATAGCAAGGCTGTGGAAGCAACCTAGATGCCCTTCAATAGACGAATGGATAAAAAAAATGTGGCATTTATACACAATGGAGTATTACTCTGCATTAAAAAATGACAAAATTATAGGAATTGGAGGGAAATGGAGGGCATTAGAGCAGATTATGCTAAGTGAAGCTAGCCAATCCCTAAAAAACAAATGCCAAATGTCCTCTTTGATATAAGGAGAGTAACTAAGAACAGAGTAGGGAAGAAGAACATGAGAAGATGACTAACATTAAACAGGGATGAGAGGTGGGAGGGACAGGGAGAGAGAAGGGAAATTGCTTGGAAATGGAAGGAGACCCTCAGGGTTATACAAAATTATATACAAGAGGAAGTGAGGGGAAAGGGAAAAATAATACAAGGGGGAGAAATGAATTACAGTAGAGGGGGTAGAGAGAGAAGTGGGGAGGGTAGGGGAGGGGAGGGGGGATAGTAGAGGATAGGAAAGGCAGCAGAAGACAACAGACATGAGTATGTCAATATGTAAATCAGTGGAAGTGTAACTGATGTGACTCTGCAATCTGTATACGGGGTAAAAATGGGAGTTCATAACCCACTTGAATCAAAGTGTGAAATATGATACATCAAGAACTATGTAATGTTTTGAACAACCAATAAAAAAATTAAAAAAAAATGACCATATTCCAAAAGCACTATACAGATTTAATGCAATTCCGATAAAAAATTCCAATGACATTCTTCGAAGACATAAAAAAGCAATCATGAAATTCATCTGGAAAAATAAGAGACCCAGAATAGCTAAAGAAATCCTTAGTAGGAAGAATGAAGCAGGTGGTATCACTATATCAGACATTTAACTGTACTACAGAGCAATATTAACAAAAACAACTAGATCTTAAACTGTACTACAGAGCAATAGTAACAAAAACAGTATGGTCTTGGCACCAAAACAGACTGGTAGACCCACGGTACAGAATAGAGGACACAGAGACTAACCCACAAAACTATAATCATCTTATATTAGACAAAGGTATCAGGAACATGCATTAGAGAAAAGATAGCCTCTTCAACAATGGTGCTGGGAAAACTGGAAATCCATATGCAACAAAATGAAATTAAACCCCTATGTCTCACCATCCTCAAAACTCAACTCAAAATGGTCAAGGACTTAGGAATACAACCAGAGATCCTGCATCTAACAGGAGAAAAAGTAGGCCCTAATCTCCGTCATGTGGGATTAGGCCCCAACTTTCTTAATAAGACTCCTGTGGCACAAAAATTAAAATCAACAATCAATAAATCAGCTGGACTCAAACTAAAAAGTTTCTTCTCAGCAAAAGAAACAATCTGTGAGGTGAATAGAGAGCCTACATCTTGGGAGCAAATCTTTACTCCTCACACATAAGATAGAGCACGAATCACTAGGGTATATTAAGAACTCAAAAAGCTAAGCACCAAAAAAAAACAAATAACCAATCCATAAATGGGCCAAGGACCTGAGCAGACACTTCTCAGAAGATGATGTACAATCAACCAGCAGATACATGAAATAATGTTCATCATCACTAGCAATTAGAGAAATGCAAATCAAAACCACTCTAAGATTTCATGTCACTCCAGTCAGAATGGCAGCTATTATGAAGACAAAGAGCAATAAGAGTTGGTGAGCATGTGGGGGAAAAGGTACACTCATACACTGTTGGTGGGACTGCAAATTGGTGCAGCCAATATGGAAAACAGTATGGAGATGAATGAAACCACCATTTGACCCAGCTGTCCCTCTCCTCGGTGTATACCCAAAGGACTTAAAACACAGTAGACTACAGGGACACAGACACACCAATGTTTATAGCAGCACAATTCACAATAACTAAACTGTGGAACCAACCTAGATGCCCTTCAATAGATGAATGGATTAAAAATGTGGCATATATACACAATGGAATATTACCCAGAATAAAATTATAGCATTTGCAGGTAAATGGATGAAGTTAGAGAAGATAATGCTAAGTGAAGTTAGCCAATCCCAAAAAACCAAATGCCAAATGTTTTCTTCAATATAAGGAGGACGATTCATAGTGGGATAGGGAAAGGGAGCATGAGAGGAATAGATAGGGCAGAGGGGTGGGAGGAGAAGGGAGAGGGCATGGGGTAATTAATGATGATGGAATGTGATGATCATTATTATCCAAAGTACATGTATGAAGACACAAATTGGTGTGAATATATAACCAGAAATATGAAAAATTGTGCTCTATATATGTAATAAGAATTGTAATGCATTCCACTGTCATATATAAATTAAAAAACCGAAATAAGATTTTTATGTATCTCTCAAATCGATTTTTCTTTTTAAAATGTTCTGTTATTCAAACTTGAGAGAAACTGCCTTTTACTACTGCTCTACTAGAGCCTTCATCATTCCAGTACACCCTGACATTTCACACCTGCCTCTTTGTCTCTGTTCTTTCCCCTGCCAGGTATCCTTCCACTTGATGAGTTCTTTCTCCTCTGAAAACCACATTCCGAACTATTCACACTCTCTTTGCATTTTAAATGTATCTATTATTCTGCATTGATAATTTACTAGATTATAGACTAAGGTTTTTTAATATTTATTTTTTAGTTGTAGTTGGACACAATACCTTGATTTTATTTATTTATTTTTATGTGGGATGCCAGGGATCAAACCCATGTCTCTGCCGGTGCTAGGTGAGCACTCTACAGCTGAGCCACAACCCCAGCCTGTAGACTAAGTTTTTACATATGTATTTTACTTTCAAAAACTCTTAAGCAGATTAAGACCTTGCCTGTCCTTGCACTGGATTTCCTACCACTTAGTCTTATCTCTCACAGAAGATACACATCACTAAATATTCATTAAATGAATTGAGTTTATTGAAAAGTCTGTCTGTCTTGATTTCTAAGGTGCTATCTATTGCAATACTATCTTTCAAATTGACAAAAGTTTTTCAGAAAAGAAAACCTACCAATTTAAAAATACATTTTACTTTAAGAAATATTAAAATGGAAAAAGTATTTACGTATCTGAATTGATGTAACCCAACAATGTTTAGAAAGGAGACCTACATATATTAAAATAAATAAAGCATGTGCATAAAATGAATTAATAAAAAACATAAAATATTCCAAAGTAAAACTACATCTTCTGTTTTAGAAAACAGCACTGCATGTAAAAATGTTGCTTTTGTTCAAAAACAGGCTTTTAATTTTAACCCAGTATGTTTTGTCTCTAAGCAGTTTTGCAAAAAAATATAACAGCTTCTATCTCTTGGTTCTTTCGTGATGCTAACTGCACTCCCAAGTAATTATCTCATCTTTTCATCAATTATTACATTTCCCACCTGTGAGTTAGTGATGCCTTTGCTTGGTTGCATATAGGTAGAATTAAGGTTAAGGACAAATGCACATTATTTAAGTGAATTGCAATCATTCATGTTATTAATAAATGGAGGGCAAAAGACCACTAAGGTGAAGTTGAAATTTCTGGAGTTTACCATCCTGTGAAAGTTATTAATCAGCTACATCACAATGGCCTGATTGACCTTAAGAACTCAGAGGACTTCAATTATGTCACAAGGTCTACACTGCCACAACAACTAATACTCTGTCTCTAGAGGGTGAAGGAGGAAATTATGTACCTAGTCTGGTGTTTGAAAATTTATGTCTAATCTGCAGAGGAAAAAAAGTTATTTAAGTTCTACTTTTTTTAGAGTATTAGCATTGTACCATGTTATATACTCATGTAAATTAGGAAAAAATAAAACATTTAATGATAGCACTGCAATCCTCGACTAGAAATTGAAATAATTTTATATTTATTTTAAATGCTAAATATCCACACACTTAATTTCACTTTGATTAAATTTTAATTCTCCAATTTTTATATCTTCAAAATTTTTTCAAAGAATACTAAAAGGATCACAAAATTATTATCTTTAACATTAAGACGTTAACTTAGACACAATATACAATAACATAACTCTTATATTAAACATCCTGCAAATCTAGGCACAAAATCAAAATGCTATTTTCACCCTGTGGCTATTAAGGGAAACAATTAGTCAACAGAGAATCAGTTACCTGTATGAGTGTCATTATTATTATTACAGACTATTATACTTATGTCATAGCACAATAAATTATTTGGTTCATTTATAATTCTTTCAATGAGGGGTATATTACGGAGATCATTTTATAAGAAAAAGATTAGACACACAGTTCCCTAGAACAACGTATAAACAAAACCAAGAACAGTGAATCACTATTTTTTAAAAAAATATGCTCCCAGATACACAGTTCCTTATTGTGTGTGTCTGTTTTCTGTGGGTCTTGCTTCATGACCATTTTATGCAACTTGTGTCCAGTTACAGACAAATGGAGATTTTTAAGGTTGCTAAATGAATGGAATTTGAGTGGTTATCTGACTGCAAAAAAGCATATATAAAAGGTGTAATTATTTAATAGCTAAAAGAACACAAAGCTATTGAGCATAAATCAGCACACACCAAAAAAAAAAATCCACAAATGAAATTGATTATGCTCAATATTCATTATAACTAGACAAGCAAAGAACTTTTTACTAGACACCCATATGATTAACAAGAAAATAACTTGTTACACAGGACACTTTTTCAAGAGAGGTATCTATTATGAGATTTGATACTTACCCTCATCTGAAAACCTAAAACTAAGGGAAAAAAGCTGTAACTGCTGTTCTCCATAATGTGGTTCTACCACGAAGATTTTTATTTTAAACTTTTTCTGGTTTTCTTAAGTATTAATGTAAAGCATAAGCTTATTTTTTAGATATTTTTAGATATAGATAAAAACAATATCTTTATTTTGTTTTATTTGTTTTTATGTGGTGCTGAGGATTGAACCCAGTGCCTCACATCAGCTACATCACAATGCGAGGCAAGTGCTCTGCCACTGAGCCACAAACCCAGCCCAGCAAAAGCTTACTAACTTAAGAAAATTCACTATTGAATTACCATTTTCTTGACATAAATTTGCATATAACAACGCAGAATAATATTAGAACCACATACATGGTCATCCAAAAGTTCCTTTTTTAATTTACAGTTTTTTTCTCTCTTTTTAAAAAATGATTTATCAAAACTATACTGAGATTTTATCTCGCTCCAGTTAGAATACCACCCATCAAGAGTACAAATAGTAATAACTGCTGGCAAGAATGCAGGGAAAAGGGAACACTTACAGACCCTCGGTGGAATTTTAAATTAATACAATCACCATCTATATCAGTATGGAGGTTCCTCAAGAGTACAGGACCCAGCCACACCACTCCATAGTATTTATCCAGAAGAACTACAGTTAGCATACTTTAGAGATGCATAAATCGTGTTTATAAACATGAAGACATGCATAATCATGTTTATAGCGAAACAGTTAACAATAGCCAAGTCATGCAACCAGCCTAGATGTCTGTCACCAGATGAATAAAGAAAATGTGATATATATACATTACACACACACACACACACACACACACACACACACACCCGTTTTACTCAGCCCTAAAGAAAAACAAAATTATGTCCCTTGTAGGAAAATAAATGAAATTAGAGAACATCCTGTAATATGAAATAAGCTAGACTCAGAGAGTGAAGGGTCATCTGTTTCCATTCTATGTGGAAGGTAGAGAGAAAAAGGGATAGAGAGAAAAAGGAATTTAAAATTCTACCGAGGGTCTGCAATATCTCATAAAAATAGAAGAGAGAACAGTAGTTTAAAGGATGGGGTCAAGGGGCGGGAGGATGGGAGAGAGCGCGCAAGTCCTGGGGAATGAAATTGACCAACTTGTGCTATGTGCAGGTATAAACATATCACCATGAAGAGGAGGGGGGTCCGCAGAGGAGGCAGCGCTCCTGCGGAGCGGGGTGTACCTGGGAGCAGAGGTACGCGCCCTGGACGCCCGGCTTGATGCACTTACGACGCTGGAGCTTGGTCTCGCTGCGGCAGACGTCCACCTCGCACACCCGCGCCGCCGTGCTGTCCGCCAGCCTGCCTGCCGAGGAGCACCACACCGGGGAAGAGGTGGGAAGGAAGAGGGAATGGCAGGGCGAAGGAGAAAAGTCAGCAACCCAGCCGAAAGCGGAAGGGGGAAAGGCGGACGGGGGGAAGGCGGACCCGCCGGGACCACGCTGCGCGCCCCGCCCTCGTCCGCCACCCCGCCCCCCCACCCCGCCCCCCCACCCCGCCCCCCCACCCGCCACACACCCCGCCACACACCCCGCCACACACCCCGCCACACACCCCGCCACACACCCCGCCACACACCCCGCCACACACCCCGCCACACACCCCGCCACACACCCCGCCACACACCCCGCCACACACCCCGCCACACACCCCGCCACACACCCCGCCACACACCCCGCCACACACCCCGCCACACACCCCGCCACACACCCCGCCACACACCCCGCCACACACCCCGCCACCCCGGCCTACCCCGGCCTCCGGGCCCAGCACGGGATCGGGTCTCGCTGCGGCAGACGTCCACCTCGCACACCCGCGCCGCCGTGCTGTCCGCCAGCCTGCCTGCCGAGGAGCACCACACCGGGGAAGAGGTAGGAAGGAAGAGGGAATGGCAGGGCGAAGGAGAAAAGTCAGCAACCCAGCCGAAAGCGGAAGGGGGAAAGGCGGACGGGGGGAAGGCGGACCCGCCGGGACCACGCTGCGCGCCCCGCCCTCGTCCGGCGCCCCGCCCTCGTCCGGCGCCCCGCCCTCGTCCGGCGCCCCGCCCTCGTCCGGCGCCCCGCCCTCGTCCGGCGCCCCGCCCCCCCACCCCGCCCCCCCACCCCGCCCCCCCACCCCGCCCCCCCACCCCGCCACACACCCCGCCACACACCCCGCCACACACCCCGCCACACACCCCGCCACACACCCCGCCACACACCCCGCCACACACCCCGCCACACACCCCGCCACACACCCCGCCACACACCCCGCCACACACCCCGCCACACACCCCGCCACACACCCCGCCACACACCCCGCCACACACCCCGCCACACACCCCGCCACACACCCCGCCACACACCCCGCCACACACCCCGCCACACACCCCGCCACACACCCCGCCACCCCGGCCTACCCTGGCCTCCGGGCCCAGCACGGGATCGGGTCTCGCTGCGGCAGACGTCCACCTCGCACACCCGCGCCGCCGTGCTGTCCGCCAGCCTGCCTGCCGAGGAGCACCACACCGGGGAAGAGGTGGGAAAGAAGAGGAAATGGCAGGGCGAAGGGGAAAAATCAGCAACCCAGCCGAAAGCGGAAGGGGGAAAGGCGGACGGGGGGAAGGCGGACCCGCCGGGACCACGCTGCGCGCCCCGCCCTCGTCCGCCAGCTCCCACCCCCGCCACCCCACCCCCCCACCGCGCCCCCCACCCCCCCACCGCGCCCCCCACCCCCCCACCGCGCCCCCCCCCACCGCGCCGCCCCCCCCCTCACCGCGCCGCCCCCCCCCTCACCGCGCCGCCCCCCCCCTCACCGCGCCGCCCCCCCCTCACCCCGCCGCCCCCCCACACACCCCGCCGCCCCCCCACACACCCCGCCGCCCCCCACACACCCCGCCGCCCCCCACACACCCCGCCACACACCCCGCCACACACCCCGCCACCCCGGCCTACCCCGGCCTCCGGGCCCAGCACGGGATCGGGTCTCGCTGCGGCAGACGTCCACCTCGCACACCCGCGCCGCCGTGCAGTCCATCAGCCTGCCTGCCGAGGAGCACCACACCGGGGAAGAGGTGGGAAGGAAGAGGGAATGGCAGGGCGAAGGGGAAAAGTCAGCAACCCAGCCGAAAGCGGAAGGGGGAAAGGCAGACCAGCCGGGACCACGCTGCGCGACCCGCCCTCGTCCGCCAGCGCCCACCCCCGCCGCCCCCACCGCGCCGCCCCCACCCCCACCGCGCCCCGCCGCCCCCACCCCACCGCGCCCCGCCGCGCCACCCCCACCGCGCCACCCCCACCCCCGCCGCGCCACCCCCACCCCCGCCCCGCACCCCGCCACCCCCGTCCCGCACCCCGCCACCCCCGGCCTACCCCGGCCTCCGGGCCCAGCACGGGATCGGGTAGCAGAGGAGTCCAGCCTCCTTTTCCTCCGTTTGGGCGCAGTTTTGTGTCCGCACGCAGCTCTCGCGAGCTCGTGGCTCAGGGCGGTGAAGGCCAGTCGGGGGTCAGCGACAAGGGGGCACGCCGTGCCCTCTGGTGCTTTGGAAGACGCTGGCCCAGACGTCCTTACTGACGGAGACTCTAGCGCTCTGCAGGTTCCCACATCCTGCGCGTCGGGCAGATGGAAAGGGCGCTCTGCTTTTCTTCTTTGGTTCCACTGGCCGCTCTGTGCAAAGTAATTTCCTTTTCTATTTCTCACCTATAATATTTGTTCTCAGGCCTAAGGACCACCGCTTGTCACATAAAAGGGCATCGCAGACCTGTCAG
Source organism: Spermophilus citellus (assembly GCF_964194105.1). Taxonomy (NCBI): domain Eukaryota; kingdom Metazoa; phylum Chordata; class Mammalia; order Rodentia; family Sciuridae; genus Spermophilus; species Spermophilus citellus. The sequence goes on along the minus strand of NC_138191.1, from coordinate 27,769,169 downwards.
TGGGGCAGCGAGCTAGGGTTTGCCTTTGCCCCCCCCCTTTTTATTTGTTTGTTTATTTATAACTTTTACAAACACCACCACCACCACCACCACCACCGCCCGCTGTTCAAAATGCATAATGTTACTAACACAACTACCAGGATTAAATACACTGAATTATTGTATTATCCTGGTTGAGTATGTAAGAAGTAAATAGGAAAAAAAAAAATGTGTTAATCGTGAAATGTCAGAGTTGAGAAAAGTTTTAAGGGTTATCATCAGCTGCAAACCTGTTGTCTTAAAACTTCCAACTACATTCCAGATCTGCCATTTTCTAAATTGTGCTTGAATACTTCTGTCACTAGGGAAGATAAACTAGTATTTATTGATCACCAACTAAATGCCGTGAACTTTGTTATTTTTTTAACTTTCATATTTAATACACCAGAAAAACTCACATTACTTTTAATAACTTTGTCTTGCTATATAAGCATTACTTGTAAGGTAATTAAAATCAAGTAATAGGGGCTGGGGTTGTGGGTCTGTGGTAAAACACTTGCCTAACATGTGTGAGGCACTGGGTTCAATTCTCAGCACCGCATATAAATAAATAAAATACAGGTCCAACAACAATAAAAATAGTTTAAAAATCAAGTAATAAAAATGTTTATATACACATTTAAGAAAATTAATATATCACAATGAATCTCACTATTATGTATAATTATACTGTATATATTAATTATAATGTAATTTTAGGTAAAATTATCATTTACATATTTTAAAATATATAGAACTTAAATACTCAATTTTATGACAGTTGATAATTCCTGTAAATCACCACCCAAGCAAAATATGACATTTCTATTACCCAGAATATTTTCTTTTCAATTCTCAATCAAAGGCCATCGTCAAACAATCATCTTTTAAATTTCTGTCTCCATAAATTAATTTTACTTTTCTAGTAAAACAAATGGTTTGTAGTATGAACTCTTTTGTGACTAGCTTCTATGCTTTGCATAATATGTGTGCTACATGCACCTTTCAGCAGTTTCTTTCATCTATTATTGCTGAATACTCTGTTATGTGAATATACTACTCTTTGTTTTATGCAATTTTTTCATACATTATCCTATGGATGGATATTCAGATTTTTTTCCAGGTTTTGATTAGTATAAATAAAACTTCTATGAACATTTATGATAAAATCCTTTTGTTAAAATTCAAGATAGGGGCTGAGGTTGTGGCTCAGCAGTAGAGCACTTGCCTAGCACGTGGGAGGTGCTGGGTTCAAGCCTGAGCACCACATAAAAATAAACAAATAAAATCAAGGTATTGTGTCCAACTACACTAAAAAAAAAAAAAAAAAAATTCAAGATAGGACCCGGTATGATGGTGCATGGCTGATGGTGCATGGCTGTAATCGCAGTGACTCAAGATGCTGAAACAGGAGAATTGCTATTCAAAACCAGCTTGGACATTAGTAAGACCCAGGCTCAAAATAAAAAAATAAAAAAGACTGGGGAGGTAGTTCAGTGGTATAGAATACATCTGGGTTAGCTTCCCAGTACAAAAAAAAAAAAAAAAAAAAAAGAAGAAGAAGAAGAAGAAAAAAAATTAAGATAGGACTAGAAGGGAAATTTTTCAATGTGATAATGGTTCCCATGAAAAATCTACAGCTAACCTCACACATAATGGGGAAATATCAATTCTTTTTCTCCTGAGGTAAAAACCAGTAAAGGATGGTTTAATATTAGTATTTCTGTTCCAACACTGAATGAAAACCTTAGTAAATGTAATACTACAAGAAAAAGAAATAAGAGGCATAAAAATTGAAAAGGAAGAAAGATAGTGGGCATCATTCATAGACCACATACTGTTTCTGGAAGATATCTTTATGGATTCTACACCAAATCTCAAAATCTAACACTTGAACTGTATAATGTGATATAATTTAAAGTCAAAATATTAAAGGAAACTTTATTTCTATATAATAGTGTAAACAACTAAAAATGAAATTTATAAAAATATAATTTAAGACAGTAACAAACAACCTCTTAAAGTTGACTTGTTCTCAAACTCTTGTTGTCCGTTTTTGTCCTGCTTTGACCCAGACTTCTAGACCTTTGTTAACATACAAAACTCCATTTCTACTATTCATGATAATCAGCTACAACAACAAAACATGCATATCTGTAGTAAATACATTCAAAGGTTTGTAAGCCCAGATGATACCAAGCATGTAAGTGATACAAAAACACATTAAAGAGTTACAGACATTTCTATTTATTTTGAACCATTTTCAATGAATATTATTGCATTAGCTCTTCAGTTTATGTCATCAGTCAATGAAGAGGAAACTAATTACGACAAAGATTATTAAGTTTACGTTGGGCATATTTTTATAGCTGTTTTTCAGAATCAGAAATGTGTGGGATCAGCATCCACTAATCAGACGAAACATTCAGCCTTTGGTTTTTTCGGATTGACTTATTTGCTTAGCATGATATTCTCCAACACCATCCACTTAACTGCAAATGCCATAATTTTGTTCTCTTTTAATGCTGAGTAATATTCCATTGTGTATATATACCAGTTTCTTTTAAAATATTTTTAGTTGTAGATGGACACAATACCTTTATTTTATTTACTTATTTTTATGTAGTGCTAAGGATAGAACCCAGTGCCTCATAGGTGTGAGGCAAGCACTCTGCCACTGAGCCACACAATCTCAGCCCCCCCCCCAACAGTTTCTTTATCCATTCATCTATTGATGGACATCTGGGTTGGTTCCAAAGTTTAGCTATTGTGAAGTGAGCTGCTATAAACATTGATATGGCTCCATCACTATAGTATGCTGATTTTAAGTCCTTGATCCATAATGGGGGACATGGGAAAAATGGAGAAACTTTGGATTGGGCAAAGCGGGATGAGGGGCAGGAAAGATGGTGAAATTAGATGGATATCATTACCTTAGGTACATATGTGACTGCATGAATGGTGCAACTTTACATCATGTACACAGAACTGAAATGTGCTCTATTTGTGTACAATGAATTGAAATGCATTCTGCTGTCATGTATAACTAAGTAGAACAACAACAAGAATTGTGTGGGTATATAAACGTGATTTCTATTATTACCAGGTTTTGTTTGTTTGTTTGTTTGGGTCTTTTTGTTTGTTTCCTTGCTTGCTTGCTTTCTCTGTTACTCCAAAAAGGAGTTAGTATAGAGGGGAGACATACAAGGCTGGTACATTCCATATTGTAAGTTGGAATAAGAAAGACACGTGGCAGTCAAAGTTTTTTACCTAGATGGGATGTCAAAGACTATGCAAATTAAAATGTGAGATTAATATAATCTTATTTATATATCCGATTCATTGTGTATGTCATGGGAAACAGCAGTAAATCGTTTCCTAGATAGTGCTCATGTTCTATAAAAGACCAATCTAGCCATAACGCTTCCACCCCCACCCCCGCCCACAGTTCTTGATTCTTCTGTGGAAAACCTGCATCACTTTCACATCATGATCAAAGACGAGAAAGGAGAAATATTTTATGCTTCATATTTTCCCATATCATCAAATCACTACCCTTTCAATTCTTTCTCTCTTGAATTCAATGGAGAGATGACCTTTTGGAGTAACATGAATTCAGGAGCTGTATCAATGGTCATTCATCATTTTTCCCTGATACAGAGAAATAATTTAAATATTCATTCAATGAATGTCATTTAGTAACATTAATGCCAAATAGAAAATTTTCTAATTTGCAATTCTGTAACTAAGTAGTACTTTTATATATCATGCATTCATCCTAGACTATGCCAACTAATACGATATCTCAAAAGAGTTCATTCATTAATGCTATGGTCTTAAATAAACTCTAAACTAATATGACAATGGAAATTATAATAAGATTTTAAAAGTCTGGAGACCATATCTTCAATGACTTCTTTGGGTATTAAAAACAATTTTTTTACCAGAAATTATTTTTAACACTAATTTTCTATTGAACCTGCTAATAATCTCTCATAATTCACAATCCTCACAAAAAGAAAATAAACTAATATTTTATTACTTTAGTGTATACTTAAACAGATATCTTTCTAGCCCTTTAATGAGCTATAGCTGTTTGCCCTGAGAAGTTTTACATTAGAAATTTTTCTAATTTGTCTAAACTCTCATCTGTGAATTTTCTGTTTCCTTATGTCAAAGCAATAAATGTTAAAGTACAGTATATTCCACAGTCACCACACCAAGAATCTAAATGAAAACAGATAGTTTGAAAAACCCAAGTTTCTTTTTGTGTGTAATGGTGCTGGAGATTAAACCCAGGGCCTTGTACAGCAAAGTGAGCACTCCACTAACTGAGATATATCCTCAGCCCTGAGAAACCCAAGTTTCTTAACAGAAACACTTGTGAGAGGTACACTTGCAGGGACAAAGATTTACAAGGCCATAAAGCTAGACTTTTAACCTTTAGGACTCCATTGAGATAAACCCCAGAGATTACTGCATACTATAATTATAAATATGTTTCTTAAATACCAATGTGCTTGAAATTCCATTAAAATTTATTCCACATATACGATGCTTTAAAGAGCTAGAGAATTTTCTGTAGCACTCCATAATGTGTTCATAAATTTTTACTTACTATATTTTGAGGTTATAATAATTCCAGGGGCTGGGCCTGGGGCTTAGCGATAGTGCACTTGCCTGGCACATATGAGGCACTGGGTTCAATTCTCAGCACCACATAAAAATAAAGAAAGAAAATAAAGGTCTATCAACAACTAAAAAAAAATCCATTTTTCCCTTGAAAAAAATGGTAGAGATGTTTAAAATTAATATTAATTATGTTTAGTAATGATAATGGTACTTAAAATACTATTTATAGTAATAATACAAACAAATAAAAGGTACTAATTTGTATAATGTACATATTTCATATGGTAGACCAGGACCACAAATATGAGTTAGATAATTATTGGTCAAAGGCCTATAAATGTATGAATATTTCAATTCTTCAAATAACACTTCAAGTGAAGTAAGTGTTCTGATTTTCTAGTATTAACCTATTACAAATCAAAGGACATTGTTTAAAAAGTTTACAAAATGAACACATAACAATATTAAATGCATAAGGTGGTACATTCTATGTTGAAAACATTGTTTCCCTATAAACACATTTAAAAATCAAAAAACTAAACTGGAATAGTTCCTTCTTCAAAACATGTAAAATTTAAGGAAAATATTTAAAAGTTATAAATTAATTAAAATAATACATTTAATTTGCATATGATAATTGTATATTAAATATTGTTAATTCTCCTTCAATTTTTTGTCTAGGTGTTGGTAAATGCATTTTAGAGTTTTTTTTACACCTAATACATACCTTTTTTTTTTCTTTGGTTGTTCAAAACATTACATAGTTCTTGATATATCATATTTCACACTTTGATTCAAGTGGGTTATGAACTCCCATTTTTACCCCGTATACAGATTGCAGAGTCACATCAGTTACACTTACATTGATTTACATGTTGACATACTCATGTCTGTTGTATTCAGCTGCCTTTCCTATCCTCTACTATCCCCCCTCCCCTCCCCTCCCCTCCCCTCTTCTCTCTCTACCCCCTCTACTGTAATTCATTTCTCCCCCTTGTATTATTTTTCCCTTTCCCCTCACTTCCTCTTGTATGTAATTTTGTATAACCCTAAGGGTCTCCTTCCATTTCCAAGCAATTTCCCTTCTCTCTCCCTGTCCCTCCCACCTCTCATCCCTGTTTAATGTTAGTCATCTTCTCATGCTCTTCTTCCCTACTCTGTTCTTAGTTACTCTCCTTATATCAAAGAAGACATTTGGCATTTGTTTTTTAGGGATTGGCTAGCTTCACTTAGCATAATCTGCTCTAATGCCCTCCATTTCCCTCCAAATTCTATAATTTTGTCATTTTTTAATGCAGAGTAATACTCCATTGTGTATAAATGCCACATTTTTTTTTATCCATTCGTCTATTGAAGGGCATCTAGGTTGCTTCCACAGCCTTGCTATTGTGAATTGTGCTGCTATGAACATCGATGTAGCAGTGTCCCTGTAGCATGCTGTTTTTAGGTCTTTAGGGAATAGACCCAGAAGGGGAATAGCTGGATCAAATGGTGGCTCCATTCCCAGCTTTCCAAGAAATCTCCATACTGCTTTCCAAATTGGTTGCACCAATTTGCAGTCCCACCAACAATGTACAAGTGTACCCTTTTCCCCACCTCCTCGCCAGCACTTGTTGTTGTTTGACTTCATAATGGCTGCCAATCTTACTGGAGTGAGATGATATCTTAGGGTGGTTTTGATTTGCATTTCTCTGACTGCTAGCGATGGTGAGCATTTTTTCATGTACTTGTTGATTGATTGTATGTCCTCCTCTGAGAAGTGTCTGTTTAGGTCCTTGGCCCATTTGTTGATTGGGTTATTTGTTATCTTATTGTCTAATTTTTTGTGTTCTTTATATACTCTGGATATTAGGGCTCTATCTGAAGTGTGAGGAGTAAAGATTTGTTCCCATGATGTAGGCTCCCTATTTACCTCTCTTATTGTTTCCTTTGCTGAGAAAAAACTTTTTAGTTTGAGCGAGTCCCATTTGTTGATTCTAGATATTAATTCTTGTGCTATGGGTGTCCTATTGAGGAATTTGGAGCCCGACCCCACAGTGTGTAGGTCGTAGCCAACTTTTTCTTCTATCAGATGCCTTGTCTCTGGTTTGATATCAAGCTCCTTGATCCATTTTGAGTTAACTTTTGTGCATGGTGAGAGAAAGGGATTCAGTTTCATTTTGTTGCATATGGATTTCCAGTTTTCCCAGCACCATTTGTTGAAGATGCTGTCCTTCCTCCATTGCATGCTTTTAGCCCCTTTATCAAATATAAGAAAGTTGTAGTTTTGTGGGTTGGTTTCTGTGTCCTCTATTCTGTACCATTGGTCCACCCGCCTGTTTTGGTACCAATACTATGCTGTTTTTGTTACTATTGCTCTGTAGTATAGTTTGAAGTCTGGTATCGCTATACCACCTGATTCACACTTCCTGCTTAGCATTGTTTTTGCTATTCTGGGTCTTTTATTTTTCCATATGAATTTCATGATTGCTTTCTCTATTTCTACCAGAAATGCCATTGGGATTTTGATTGGCATTGCATTAAACCTATAGAGAACTTTTGGTAATATCGCCATTTTGATGATGTTAGTTCTGCCTATCCATGAACAGGGTATATTTTTCCATCTTCTAAGTTCTTCTTCAATTTCTCTCTTTAGGGTTCTGTAGTTTTCATTGTATAAGTCTTTTACCTCTTTTGTTAGGTTGATTCCCAAGCATTTTATTGTTTTTGAGGATATTGTGAATGGAGTGGTTGTCCTCATTTCCATTTCAGAGGGTTTGTCGCTGATATACAGGAATGCCTTTGATTTATGCGTGTTGATTTTATATCCTGCCACTTTGCTGAATTCATTTATTAGCTCTAATAGTTTCTTTGTAGACCCTTTTGGGTCTGCTAGGTATAGAATCATGTCATCTGCAAATAGTGATAATTTAAGTTCTTCTTTTCCTATTTTTATGCCTTTAATTTCTTTCGTCTGTCTAATTGCTCTGGCCAGTGTTTCCAGAACTATGTTGAACAGAAGTGGTGAGAGAGGGCATCCCTGTCTTGTTCCAGATTTTAGAGGGAATGCCTTCAACTTTTCTCCATTCAGATACATACCTTTTAATAGATTCAAATGGGCTGTAATATATTTAAACTAATCTAATTATTTGCTTAGTTTAAAACTTTTTTTTACTTTCCCTTGTTTTTACTTAAATAATTGAGTTTTTGTTAGAACTTTTAACAAACATAGTAAGAGCTTGGTCATTTAAAAAAATTAGTTTCACAAAGCAAGTGGCAAAATCAATCAAACTATAACTATACGAATTATTATAAAGGAGTCTGAATGACTCCTGCCCTTTCCCCCACCCGTTATAGATATGCATGAAAATGTAAAGGACTACATGGAATTCATTTAAAGCTTTCTAATTATTTCTCTCTGTTTGGCTGACAGAGTACTAAAGCTGAGGCTCAGCAAGCTCAAGAAATCTGGTCTCCCAGCATCCACAGAAGAGTTTTGCTGCAGTTTCAAAGTCAATGTCATTAAAATAAATCCTTGATAAAGAGTAAGCTACCAGGCAATCAACACAGAACAACTTCCCAAGGAAAATAATATTCTAGAACCTCTCAGAATTAAAATTTTAGAGAACTGAAAATGAGGAAGTAAAAAACAGTTTTCTGCCTCCTTCAAGCCCTAAATACTGGCCAGGTTTATTTCACTAAATCATCTGAGCTCATCTACTTTTTCTCAGAGTTGAGTGCACAATCCTATTAAGGTCTCTTTCTGTCCCATGAATTGACTAAAATCTTCACTTGTATTCAAAATTTGGAGGATCTGGTATAAACTATTTCCATTTTTTTTTTTTACTCACAGCTCTTCTTTATCTACTTTACGTATTTCAGTTCCATGTAAGTGGTTCCTCATATACTAAGATGCATTTTTTTGAACTTATTTCTTATAGTTCTCTTTAGCTAGAATTTCCCTTTTGCATGACCAAATACTACCATTTCTTTCAGGATCTGCTAAAAGTCTTCTCCAGTATCTTGGAGAGAACTTATAGCTTCACTCTTGTAAATTTTCTTGGGACATTTATCTACTTCTTCTGCCACTAAACATTTTTTTTGTTGTATACAAAATTTAAGATGGTTTTCTCTCTTGCAGGAGGAAAACAAGGAGAATATATATATATTCATGTAACCAAGAATACAGTAAGATCTGAATAAATGATGAATGAAAGAATCAAAGGTAAATGGATGTATTAAAAAGTTATTTTCTTCAAGTGACAAGAATTTTTGGCTAGAAGATTAGCAGTGGAATAGAAATTAGCCAAATAAGGATAAACTGAGTATTTGTACAAAAAAGATAAAGATGAAAGTGCCAAGCTGAGGTTGTAGCTCAGTGATAGAACACTTGCCTCACACATATGGGTTCTATCCTCAGCACCACATTTAAAAAAATAAATAAATAAAGATATTGTGTCCACCTACAACTAAAATATAATAATAAAAAAGATTGAAGTGTCAATCATATAGGCAGAAAAGTTTCTACTGAGAAGTTTACAATTTCATTAAATAGACATTAAATGGGCATGTAAGTCATGTCCAAAGTATTGTAATTCAATGTAAAAGAAACAAATTCATTTATTTTATATGGAAAAGAAAAGTATTTTCATGTTTTGGGTCAAACATGATGAGACCTTCCTAGAACTACTGAAAGATGTATACTTAGCTTAGAAAAACAAAGAACACAAAATCAGATATTTTTATGTTTCATGGATTTTCTTTTTTACTTTTTAGAATAAGAGGGAATATTACATTATTACACAGGCCTCCCTGACCTCTTAAAGACTGAGTTGGGATGGGTGTCATAGGCATCACCTCCCTGGTCTTCAGCAAAGCCCACAGGATGGTATCTCTATTTTGCATGAATTAGGTAAGACCTTGTCCCTTCAGTTTTCTACCTCTGTCCTTGATCTTCTTTGCCAAAATGTGGGTATATAGAAATATTTATATATATCGAAACATATGACAATTTAGCATCTGTAATAGATTGCATTCAATTAGAGCCCTTTTTATGGTCACCTCACTAATTTTTACTAAAAGATTACTAATGTTCATGTAAAACATGAAAAAAATTCAGTGAAACTGATAGTGTGAACTTGGAGGTCTAGATGCTCAGATCTGTGGCCTCATGCAGTGGGAGAAATGGTTGGGCTCTCCTGTCCTGGACTCAGTTCTGTCCAACCCTCTCTTCCACTCCAGATGATCAGTGATGCCTGTTCAGCAAGTGCCCATGCCTCCTGGGCATGCAAGTCTTGGCACATGGCCTGTAGGGTCCCGCTCCACATCCAGTCCCAGCTCACACATACTGTTGTGCAGCCTTCGCAGGAATTGTTTATGGCGGTGGAAGGCTTGTTGAATACTCAGGATATACAACAACCTTTTAATTTGGGAGCCTTGTTGTCATTCAGATGTGTACCTCTGCAGGTGTACAGAGGATCAGATTCTCTGTCTGTGGGTTGTACTTGCCAGACAGGTCTTAAATTGTATGATTTTTGAAGAACTTCATATACTTTCTTGGAGACAGGTTAGCCATTTCTTTAATATCCATTTAAAATCTATTCATTTTATGTTAGTAGGAGTGTTAACTTGTCACCACACAGGACTTGACTTAAAACAAAATTTAAAACTTTTTGTGGCTTGTATGTGTAGGCTGGGCATGGTGGTGCATACCTGTAATCCCAGCTGCTCAGATGGCTGAGGCAAGAGGATGGCAAGTTCAAAGCCAGTCTCAGCAAGGGCAAGGTGCTAAGCAACTCAGTGAGACCTTGTCTCTACATAAAATACAAAATAGGGCTGAGGATGTGGCTCAGTGGTCAAATGTCTCTGAGTTCCATCCCCAGTAACCCCCTCCCCCCAGAAAAACATAAAGCTTCATAATGATGTTTTTTTTTTTTTTTTTGTTTTTTTTTTTTTTTTTTTTTTTTTTTTATTGAACACATTAACCAGCTGTGAAACACAGACCTTTAGCAATTCCAGGCCAAGAATTTCAGGATAGACTGTAAAGTCATGTATTTTGAAAAGCAGTGTTGGGTTATGAAAAAACACTCAAGTTGCTTGTGAAGTTAAGCTAATTTAAAAGATGTATAAATGTTCTTGAAAAAAAAAAAGAGATCCCTGGCCCATAGTTAGTAAGTAAAGCAGTCAGGGTGGAGTCTGGGACACTCTCATTCCCAGTTCAGAGTGATGTCGTTTAACATGGGGCCTTCTGTCACAGTCTCCTTCTCAGATAGATGCTTCCCCTTCATCCTGAGGTTGTTTTCAATCAGGAGGAAAGGACTGTTGGACTGCTATGACTTTTCATCCTGTGTATCTTCTGTGACCCACTCAGGCAGTCCTGATATTGCCATACCCTAAATCTGACATGGAAAACAGAAGAGCTGGTCAAAAGTTCACTTGGTGAGTGGAACATCCTGAGATCCAGGAACCTTGGAGCAGCAGCTCAGTGTAATAAAAGTCTCTGGCAACTTTACATGGGCTGTTTGAGGACAAGCCACTCTGCCAACCTATGCCCCTCAGCCAGTAGCTAGCTCATGGAGGTCCTGCCCCTGGTGGCTGTCAGAGTCTTCCTGGGTGAGAAAGTCCTTCAGATACTGGTTGAGTATAAATGACACATCTTTCCACTGTTGTAATTTCCTCCTTATCTCTGGGACAGCTCCTGGGTTTCATCTTGAATGAGCATACTGGATTCTCTGAAGTGGAATAGAGAGAAATTTAAGACTGCAGAGTTGCACAGTAGATTATCTGGGCTTTGAGAAAGATTTTGGTGAGAACATGCCCAAGGATCTTTCAAAGGAGAATTCCCATAGCCTATGGGAAAATGGTGGGGGGAGGTAAAACAAAGGCCCTCCCCTATATGAGAAAGTGCTGAGTAAGATTCCTAGACATCTCCCTAGATATTCTCTAATTATGAATCAGGTGTCTTCCTGAATCTCCTTCATAAAGATGTCCCTTCAGTTCTCATTCCACTATGTGGAAATCCACATAGTGCATTGTGCCTGGATGCAATATTAACCACACACATAAATGTGATTCACACAGCTGTAGTTAACTCCCAAGCACATAATTAATGATGTCATTACCCTCTTCACATTCTGAGAAGACACAGATGTGCCTTCCTCAGTGGTCAGCTGGACATGCTGTTGTGGACCTGGCCTTCAGAAGAGTAGGCAGGCCTACACCAAGGATAACAGAAACTTCAGTCCTAGGCTCTATGCAGGAACCCCCACCTCTTGAAATCTCCCCAAATACATGACATTTGATTATCCTCAATGTATAGATGATGAAAGAGAAGTTCAAAGATGTAGGAAATATCATGGAAGAGCAATTAAATGAATTTGGCAGTCAGAATCACTTCTATCTCCAAATCTTAGACCACTTTAATTACTGTAGCTACAGTTGCTTAAATGAGATACTAAGCTGGACATGAAGCACTGATTCCTTGTATACACAGGAAGGCCCCCAAGGACCACAGGGCTGAAGGTTTCCTTGTGCTCAGAATTTCAAGGAAAAAGCAAACCGCTCCAAGATAAAAAAATTGCATCTGGATGCTCTTGAGTGAAGTATAATCTTATGACTATAAGTACCTTGAAAGAACTATGTCCAAATTAATAAAATTTGTGTTAAATGAGAAGCACTAGAACAAGGCACTATTGGTGTTTACTCTATGCCAGGTACTGATGTAAGTAAGATCTTTAAGAGAATTAACACATAAGGACACTGAAACTCAAAGATGTAAGTATCATTATATACCATATGGGCAGAGTAGGAAATTGAGGTGCAGCAAACAGAAAACCCTTTATTAGCACCCAGGACATTGGCCTGTGCTCATATGCTGTACATAGTTAACCAAACAGATTATTTGGGATATTTTTCTTTTTCAACTTCAAATTTCTTCTCTATATTTATAATATGATTCTGAGGAAATACATTAATTGTGGAGAGTGGTGACTTGGACAATGGTCTTTGACTGCCTCAGAGCTGTGGCTGCACTTTGCCCTGGGAACTTTCTGTGCAAAGGTTGAGGACAAGATTGCCCAGAAGTTATGGTAAAGCCCTGCTTAGGAAGTTTTGTGCAAAGGCATGAAACTATATCAGTTTTGAACTTGAGCTCAGACACCAGCTGCAGGGGATAGAAAATTCTGAGCATAACAAGATAATAACAATTTTTTGTGAGTGCTACAAACTTCAAGCCGTCTTGCTTTGCAGAAACTTCCCTACAAATAACCTTTTGATGATAAAACCTATATAAAAATGAGCTGTCCTAGCTCTGGGTCATGATTCCTCCATCAGAGGTTGGTGTCCCATTTGGTCCCAGCTGTCTCTATAAATGTTTGTGTGGGTGGAGGCAATTAATAAAATATAGTCTTCCTTATTCCAAACCTCATTTCTTGAATTCTTTAGAATGCTTCTATACTTACTTTTTTGGGTATTCCTTCCCTATTAAAAATTATACCACTAATTTCTGGAAAAAAAAGTTGGTGAAGGAGGCAAATTTGAGCTCAGAAGTGGTAAGGTTCTTTCTAACCATAGTAATTAGCACAGGTCCTTATTTCCATGATTCCTTTAGTCCTACCAGCCCACTGTACTGAACAGGCAAATGGGCTTCTATTGCTGGGCTGACAGTGGGAGGGAAGGCCCTGCCCTTCAGCACAGCTTGTGTTTCCCTGGGGATGATGGTCTCCTCCACCTACCCTCATTCTCATCTTGACCTTATGTACCATAGTTCAGAACAGACAGCAGCTTCTGGACCTGCTGGCCATCCTCCATCCCTGAAACTTCCCCAGCTCAAGAACAGACATAAAGGGTGCTAAATATTTTTTAATGTCCCAGAAACACCTGCATCTGCACTACATGGAGAAGGTACTTCTGCATTCATAAGAAGAGCCTGCATCCCAGGAAGCAGGGATTTCCCCTCACCAATAGCATTCCTGATCTTCATGGTGTCACTTCTGGATACCACAGTTTCTGTTAACAGCAGATTGCTCTTCAGCTCCTTTAAAAAAGGTACTGTGCACTGTCACATTGGTTCCCACCATAACTAGATAATGCTGTCCAGTTACTACTCAACAGAAGTTTGAACTGAATGGATGATCATTAGTTGCAGTCCATTAGACAAACATATTGTTATATGACTTTAGAATCTGAAATGGTTTAGAGATGACCCTGCTAAACATGGAGTAAGCTATTCTTGAAGATGAAAAGGCATTTCCATACCTCCAGCAGAAATCGGTAGCTGGGAATTAACCCTACTATTCCCACCCTACACCTCACTTAAACGAGAAGTTGCTGTGCTGTTGTTGCCTCATTATGCCATTGTCAGTAAATTAAAGGCAAAATATCAACCTATGCTTCTAAAAAATGTGCTAATGATGGGATTTATTTTGAAGAAAGAAAGGAGATTTAATTCAAAATCTTGTTTCTCAAGAGAGGAAACAGATGATCGATCATACCTCACGTTGGTGACTGAAAAACTATTTGCAACATATGGTATTTCTGCAGTTGGTTGGCCAGGGAGTAGCCTGTAAAATTAGACATAAGGAAATTTCTCTTTGAGGTCTTAGAACTACTGTTTTCTCTCTTCCAGTTGAGAGTGAAGTTCCTGGTTGTTTTCTAGGAGGTTCATTCTGCCCCGGATCAGGTGAAGAACTTATAGACACAACCATGATGACATTTGTGGCAGAGGAGATGCAGACAGGGACTGCAAAGAAGAAGCCCAAACGTGTAACAGGTTAAAAAACAAATTAAATCAAGTAGCGTGCTGTAATGATGAACTTACTGATAAGAAAAGGTTAATCAACACCCGAAACACTTGAGAGTCCTCAACTCCCCAAAACAAGGATCCAGATGCCAGACATCAGACCTGAAAAGCCTCTGCATGTAGTTTAGACTCAGATAGTGAAGAGGTAGGGCCGAGTGTTCTTGGTAGCAAGAAGTGTAACAGAATTAGAAGGTGGGAGATGTCGTGGAATGTGCAGAGCTCTTGCTTTCCAATTGCCTCATCCAGCCTGATCCACAGGACACCTGCTGTCTTCAGAATGTCTCCACAGATATGGACCTCTCATTCATCTGCGAGGATAAATACTTCACAGTTGTATACCTCATGCCAATACCACCACCTTCCCTTTTATACCACCCTCCCAAACTAATCTTATTTTACCTTTCTTCTACATGGGGATGCTGAGACTCCTCAAAGCACAAATGGTTTCCCAATAAGTTATATATTCTTCAGGACTACCCAGAAGTGTCCTTATCCTTTCCTTAAGATTAAAAGTCAATCTTAAGGCTTTTCCTCAAGTGAAAAATACAAAACTGTCAATGTAAAACTGGCATGTTGTTTTTCCTCTGAATATCCACCTACCATGTTTAAATCCATTAAAAATATAATACAAAGAGCACTGTGTAACACTAAGGAAAAAACTGAGTGTTTGAAGTTGTTTTCTGCCTATATCAGTATTATTTTTGTTAAAATCAATTTTATGTTGGCCCCTTATCTCTAACTGGGACATATGTTGGAGTTTCATTAAGTCTACATCAAGTTTGACATTACTACTTCTTAACCTCCTCCTCTGTGTCTGGTTGCTTGGCTTTTGTTTCTTAATGTCACTTAAACATTGAACTTCATACTTGTTAATTATGGATTTTATTCTGTCCCTAAGAGAGCTCTGAATAGGTCAATGTGATTAAAACTTTATGTATGTAACTTTGAATACACGTAAACACCACTCATGATGCTGTTGTTGTTTTTTGATCAGATTTGTCACATATTGAAAAACAGAGGGTCTATCAGAAATTTTTGTGGACATTGATCAAAAAATCTGTGTGGTTTTTCTCACCCCTTATAATCTTCAAATTACTCTGTGTAAGGATTTCCTGCTGAGAATTATTGAAAGCTTGAAAGAAATTCCTGATTTCAAGAAGAACATTTGCTATTGGACCAGAAAAATATAGGATAAATTTGGCAGAGAATGGTTATAGAGAAGAGGTTACAAATTTAGTGTCCATTGAGTCAAAAGTTTCTCCTTCCTCCTATGTCTCCTACCCTGGGATGCCTTTCCTTTCCTGGCCCTAGAGCCCCAGCCATTCTTCTAACTTGTTTAAGTGCATGAGGGGCTACAGGTTTCTGTGAGGTCAGCTGAAGTATCTGCTATTTAGTAGAGTGACACCAGTTGGGTCGCTTGGGAATGTATTTGTTCCAGAAGTCATTAGGAGCTGCTAAGTGCAGTAAATATTTTTTTCATTAGGGGATAATTAAACCCCACTAATAAATGGAATTTCTCTGACTTCCCTTTTTGAGTAGGATTAGACATGGTTGGATTGATACTGTACAAACAGGTATTCAGACTTTTCCAGACCACTTCTGTGTGGCTTCTCTTGATTTTGCTACTATCTAAATATAAGCTGTGAATGGGACATGTGGAGGGGACTCATGCTAATTATTTGTGAACTCTCAACTGTGAGACACTCATGAAAGAGGTTTTCCAGATTCCTCTTGTCCTAAATCCTCATGTGATAGAGTCCAGTGGACTCTCCTATTCATTGCAGTCTCCTATCACCAGGTTGCATATTGTTGTCTACTATCGATGTTCTCACCTACTGAGAACCCTGGATGAATTTGCAGCTGAGATTTTAAGCTGTTTTCACTGAGGACTGTTATATCCTTCCTATGTATCTCCCAGTGTAAGCAGCATAATGCTGATCTCATATTCCTTCGACTTTGGCAGTACCTTTAGTATTTCATAACCCAAGTTTGCTGATGTGGGATCACTCCAGTTATGGAGTGGTTTTGGATCAACCAGTCTAATCCCAGGCCTGCAGGAATAGTCCTAGACATTCAGCAATTAAGTTGGAGGTACTACTTCACTTGGCCTCCCCAGAAGAAACCCTCAAGAGGATTCTGACAGGAGAAAAATCCATGCCTCTTTGTCCTCTCAGAGTGTGGTAGCCGTTCCTATGATGGACTGTAGGTATGCTAATGGTGGGGAAGCATGGCAGGAAGGAGAAGAAAAGGGGGCAGGAGCCAAAGAGAGGAAGAGCAAGAGCTGAAGAAGAATAGATGTAAAAATAGTTAGAGCAAGCTGGGAAAAATGGGTAAGGGGGGAGTCAGAAAGAATGCAGAAGCAGAGACAGGGACTCAGGAATTAAAAATGGGCAAGAGGAAGAAGAGGAATTCCAGTTAGTAGAAATCTTTTTTACAAAAGCCATCAGTGTGGACCTGGGATCCTCAGGAGGCGGTGCTTATCTAGCTGGCCAAGTCTGTGCCATTAGCCCCAGCTTGGTCATTATGGGAGACCAGAAGCCCAAAAGGGCAGAGGTAGCAGCCCGTGGGGGTTTGCCCCTGGAAAGGGCCTCTTAGCAGGTCTTGGCCATGGTGTTGCAAGATGTTATGGCTGCCCACATGGTTCCCCTGGTCCCCTGAGTCCTCCATTCCACAGAATTAGGGAATAATTAAAACCCACTAATACATGGAATTCCTCTGACTTCCCTTTTTGAGTAGGATTAGACATGGTTGGATTGATACTGTACAAACAGGTATTCAGACTTTTCCAGACCACTCCTGTGTGGCTACTCTTGATTTTGTTACTATCTAAATATAAGCTGTGAATGGGACATGTGGAGGGGACTCATGCTGATTATTTGTGAACTCTCAATTATGAGACACTCATGGAAGTGGTTTTCCAGATTCACATGCCCCACCACCCCAACAGGTCAAGTGACTTTCACAGGCCAGGCCTCCTGACCCACTGCATTTGTGCAGAGAACGCTTGATTCCCATCCATTGGCCTTCTTCCACTCTGAGGCGGCAATGAAGGGTAACCCCTGTCCCAGAGGACAGCCCTTTCCCAAAGGTGAGCCAGCCCCCCAACCTACCCTGGTGGTGATGCTGATCCCAGACTCCCAACTGAGGACTTTACAGATGAAAACTGCACATTTGCTGTCCCATCACAAAGAGTTGAGCCTACCATGATGGTTCACCAGCCAATGCCTACATCTAAGGACCTAAAACCTCCATTCCAGCCATCCACCTTTTTTGCAAAGTTTCCAGAGAGCCCACCACCAGCCTCAGATTCTGCTCTGGAGCCCCTATCCATCCCATCACCATCCAGTCTTTTATATCTCAGTGTCAGTCCCTGGGGCTTGGCCCCCCTCTTCTGTTCTGTCTGCTTCAAGCTGGAGAGTTTTGCTGACATATTCCACAAGTTCAACAAGACCCTGTGGGCCCTGCCCCCATCATCTCCCATGAAACTGGAGTTGAAGAGAAGCCGGGAACGCCGGGGGCGGTGAGAGCAACCAGGGCAGCGCCGGCTGTAGAAACCGCGGCGGAGAGAGGCGTGGGAGCTCGAGGCAGAGACACACCGGAGAGAGCGAGCCAGCACCCCGCCATCATCCCGAAATAGCGAGAAGAGGAAGATGGCGGCGGGAAGTAAGTAAGCCCCTCCGTGTTCCGCGCCCCGCACCGCCGCGTCTGAAAAGCTGAGACAGACAGCTGCAACTCAGCATTAAGCTATCCGGCTGAGGCGGCTGGTCAGCCCTTCTCATCCTACGGAGGTGGATGCCTGCCGGGCCTTCGTGGGTAGTGGCTGCAGGGTCCAGGCGGGGCTTGGGAGACAGTGGGGACCCGCCCGTGGCGTTGGTCACCCGGCAGGGTGAGGCGAACTGTAGCCGTTTGCGGAAGACACCATTGTGGTGGAGGGCTGGCATGGCAGGACTGCGGCGGAGGAGATAACTTCTTTGAAGCCTGCTGCAGCAGGTGTGTGGTCTCCTGGCTTTCCCTCTCCACGCATCAGGGAAACCTTAAGAGCCCCTCCCAGCTCTCCCGAGAGTGCTACAGCCAGCCCGAGGGAGTCAGAGGTGGTGTGGGACTGCCGCTCCCGCCAGGGCTGACTGCTGAGGTCTCTTGCACCAGCTACGGGGGTGTGGCTACCGGAGGGCAAGCAAAATTCGCTGATGATTCTCAGCACCAAGCTCTACAAGCTTAGGGTCTGAGGGAATGGCAATCTGGAGGAGTGAGCCCAGTCGTTCATGAAAACAGGGCTCCCGGGAGCAGCAGACCTGGCCTGTAGCCAGTATTGTGGTGAGAGGGGCCTGGCTAGAGGAAAAGTGGAAGTGATTGGACACAAGAGGAGGCCCTAGGCACTCAGGATTGGAGACTCGCCCAGTCTGGGAGGAGCTGCTGCACAGTGATTGGTTCCCGCGTACTGACGGGAAAGACTTAACCTGGTGGGCACAGCGCCACCTAGTGGAAGAGAAGTTAATCAAACTCTAAGACGGCATTTATTAGTCTTTTTTATTGTTTTTTTTTTTTTTATTGGGGTTTTTCTTTCATCTTCATTTTTCTATCTTGTTTTTTCTTTCTTTTCTCTTTTTTTTCTTCTTTCTCTTCTAATCTTAATTTTATTTTTTTTAATTATTATTAATATTTTTTAAAATTTTTGTTCTTTTTTAGTTCCTATTTCTTTCTTCTTTTGTCTTTTCATTTTTCTCATCCCCCCTTCCTTGAATTCTACCTGCCTACTCTCATTCTCCTTAGTGACTTCTTCCCTTCCCTTCTAATACCTTTCCTCCCTAGCATCAAATAGATTTATAGGAATAAACAGTAACCCAGCAGTCAATCAGAACAAGAAGCAACATGAGCAGGTTCAAGAAACAAGGAAGAAAAGGAGTACAAACAATGCAGGACAGCCTAAATATTCAGGAGGACCTAGAGTCATCAGAAAAATGGTCATATAAAGACCTCAAGGAACACCTTAGACAGATGGAATGGAACGTCAAAGAGGATACAAGACAGCAAATTCAAGCAGCGAAAGAACACATTGAGAATGAGTTACATAAACAGCTAAAAGAAGAAGTTAAGCATCTCTATAAGGAGATAGAGATTATAAAAAATAATCAAACAATAATTCTAGAAATGAAGGAAACGATAAACCAAATTAAAAACTCAATTGAGAGTATCACTAACAGAGTGGAACAAGTAGAAACCAGAACGTCAGATAATGAAGACAAAATATACCATCTTGAAAAGAGTCTAGCCAACTCAGAAAGGCTGGTAAAAAATCATGAGAAAAACATCCAAGAGTTATGCGATAACATGAAGAAACCAAACTTACGAGGCATCGGGATAGAAGAAGGTACAGAGATTCAAACCAAGGGAATGAGAAACCTGCTGAATGAAATAATTACAGAAAACTTTCCAGAAATAAAAAAGGAAACAGATATACAAATTGAAGATGCGTACAGGACACCGAGCACACAAAATCACAGTAGACCAACGCCAAGACACATTGTTATGAAGATATCCAATATACAGAACAAAGAGAAAATATTAAAAGCTACAAGAGAAAGGAGACAGATTACATTTAGGGGTAAACCAATAAGGTTAACAACGGACTTTTCATCACAGACACTGAAAGCAAGAAGGTCATGGAACAATGTATTTCAAACACTGAAAGACAATGGATGCCAACCAAGAATTCTGTATCCAGCAAAATTAAGCTTCAGGTATGACAACGAAATAAAGATCTTTCATGATAAACAAAAGTTAAAAGAATTTGCAGCCAGAAAACCTGCATTGCAAAGCATTTTGAGCAAAACACTACACGAGGAAGAAATGAAAAACAATAACCAAAACCATCAGTGGGAAGTGCCTCAGTAAAGACAGAGGGCGAGGGGAGAAACAAACTAAATATTTAAAAAAAAAAAAGGATAAACATTCAAACATGGATGGAAGTTCAAACCATATATCAATAGTAACTCTGAATGTTAATGGCCTAAACTCTCCAATAAAGCGACATAAGCTGGTATCATGGATTACAAAAACAAATCCAACAATATGCTGCCTCCAGGAGACACATCTGATTGGAAAAGACATACACAGGCTGAAGGTGAAAGGATGGGAAAAAATATACCACGCACACAGTTCTCGTAAGCAAGCAGGAGTGGCCATCCTCATATCGAATAAAATCGACTTCAAGACTAAGTTAATCAAAAGGGATAAAGAAGGTCATTATATACTGTTAAAAGGAACCATTCACCAACAAGACATAACAATTATCAATATTTATGCACCAAACAATGGTGCTGCGACATTCATAAAACAGACTCTCCTCAAGTTCAAGAATCAAATAGACCACAACACAATAATTATGGGTGACTTCAACACACCTCTTTCACCGTTGGAGAGATCCTCCAAACAAAAATTGAATAAAGAAACTATAGAACTCAATATCACAATCAACAACCTAGACTTAACTGACATGTATAGAATATATCAACCATCATCAAATGGATATACTTTTTTCTCAGCAGCACATGGATCCTTCTCAAAAATAGACCATATATTATGCCATAGGGCAACCCTCAGTAAATATAAAGGGGTGGAGATAATACCATGCATTTTATCTGATCATAATGGAATGAAACTGGAAATCAATGATAAAAGAAGGAAGGAAAAATCCTACATCACATGGAAAATGAACAATATGTTACTGAATGATCAATGGGTTACAGAAGATATAAAGGAGGAAATTAAAAAATTCTTAGAGATAAATGAAAATACAGACACAACATATCGGAATCTATGGGACACAATGAAAGCAGTTTTAAGAGGAAAATTCATCGCCTGGTGGTCATTCCTCAAAAAAAGAAAAAAACAACAAATAAATGAGCTCACACTTCATCTCAAAGCCCTAGAAAAGGAAGAGCAAAACAACAGCAAATGTAGCAGAAGGCTAGAAATAATTAAAATTAGAGCGGAAATCAATGAAATTGAAACAAAAGAAACTATTGAAAAAATTAACAAAACTAAAAGTTGGTTCTTCGAAAAAAAAATAAGATCGACAGACCTTTAGCCATGCTAACGAAGAGAAGAAGAGAGAGAACTCAAATTACTAATATACGGGATGAAAAAGGCAATATCACAACAGATGCTACAGAAATACAGAAGACAATTAGAAATTATTTTGAAAACCTATATTCCAACAAAATAGAAGATAGTGAAGACATCGATAAATTTCTTAAGGCATATGATTTGCCAAGACTGAGTCAGGAGGATACACACAATTTGAACAGACCAATATCAATGGATGAAATTGAAGAAGCCATCAAAAGACTACCAACCAAGAAAAGCCCAGGACCAGATGGGTATACAGCGGAGTTTTACAAAACCTTTAAAGAAGAATTAAAACCAATACTTTTCAAGTTATTTCAGGAAATAAAAAAAGAGGGAGCTCTTCCAAATTCATTCTATGAGGCCAACATCACCCTGATTCCGAAACCAGACAAAGACACCTCAAAGAAAGAAAACTACAGACCAATATCTCTAATGAACCTAGATGCAAAAATCCTCAATAAAATTCTGGCGAATCGAATACAAAAACACATCAAAAAAATTGTGCACCATGGCCAAGTAGGATTCATCCCTGGGATGCAAGGATGGTTCAACATAAGGAAATCAATAAATGTTATTCACCACATCAATAGACTTAAAGATAAGAACCATATGATCATCTCGATAGATGCAGAGAAAGCATTTGACAAAGTACAGCATCCCTTTATGTTCAAAACATTAGAAAAATTAGGGATAACAGGAACTTACCTTGACATTGTAAAAGCTATCTATGCTAAGACTCAGGCTAGCATCATTCTGAATGGACAAAAGTTGAAGGCATTCCCTCTAAAATCCGGAACAAGACAGGGATGCCCTCTATCTCCACTTCTATTCAATATAGTTCTCGAAACACTGGCCAGAGCAATTAGACAGATGAAAGAAATTAAAGGCATAAAAATTGGAAAAGAAGAACTTAAATTATCACTATTTGCAGATGACATGATTCTATACCTAGAAGACCCAAAAGGGTCTACAAAGAAACTACTAGAACTAATAAATGAATTCAGCAAAGTGGCAGGATATAAAATCAACACGCATAAATCAAAGGCATTTCTGTATATCAACGACAAAACTTCTGAAACGGAAATGAGGAAAAACACTCCATTCACGATATCCTCAAAAAAAAATAAAATACTTGGGAATTAACCTTACAAAAGAGGTGAAAGATTTATATAATGAAAACTACAGAACCCTAAAGAGAGAAGTTGATGAAGATCTTAGAAGATGGAAAAACATACCCTGTTCATGGATAGGCAGAGCTAACATCATCAAAATGGCGATATTACGAAAAGTTCTCTATAGGTTTAATGCAATGCCAATCAAAATCCCAACGGTGCACGCTCCGCTGGGAACAGAGTCTAAAACGCACTTCCCGCGGGCTCCCCAGCTCCAGGCCAAAACTGTTCCGGGAGACAGAGTTTCGCTGCCCCTGTCGCAAGTTTCACTTGAGGCTGGCCTCAGCTTGCGGTCCCCGCAGGCTCCGCGGCCCTGGGCTCAAACAGCCACGGGGAGCCGGAACCCAGCCTCTCCGATCCCTGCCATACTCTGCTAGGTGCAGGTTCCACAGAGGTACCCCAGCCTCAGGCCCAAGTGGCCCCGGGAGCCGGAGCTTGGCAGCTCCAATCTCTCCCAGCTCAGTGTATGCTCAGCCAGGGGCAGGGTCAAAGACGCAGTTCCCTCGGGCTCCTTAGCCCCGGGCCAAACTGTTCTGGTAGCCAGAGCCACGCCGCCCCTCAGCGCACAGTTCCCTTGTAACTGGCCTCCACCCGGAGTCCCCGACGGATCGCCCGCCCTGGACCAAAGCAACCTGGGGAGCTAGAATCTGGCCGCTCAAAGTCAGGCGCCCGGCGTGAAGCCCGAGGAGTATTCTCCTCAGGTATCCCCGTCCCGAGCCTGGGCGATCTGTCTGCGCGACGCAGGCAAATACCAGCCTGGAATCACCTGTTCTGTAGTTGAATGAGCTGAGATCAGTAGAAAACAGGGATGATTGCATCAGCTCTTCATGATGGCGGCTGCTGCCCTCGTCCGTTTTCCGACCGGTGTCTGGTATCGAACTGGACCGGTTCTCTCCTCTGATTCAAGGCTGGAACTCAGCACTCAGCGCGGCCAGTGCGCCGCTGGCAGGAGCCCCAGAATCCGCTTCGCTGCAATCCCGCACAGTAACCAATCCACAAAACTACAACTATCTTATATTTGATAAAGGGGCTAAAAGCATGCAATGGAGGAAGGATAGCATCTTCAACAAATGGTGCTGGGAAAACTGGAAATCCATTTGCATCAAAATGAAACTGAATCCCTTTCTCTCACCATGCACAAAAGTTAACTCAAAATGGATTAAGGAGCTCGATATTAAATCAGAGACACGGCGTCTGATAGAAGAGAAAGTCGGCTATGATCTACATACTGTGGGGTCAGGCTCCAAATTCCTCAATAGGACACCCATAGCGCAAGAGTTAACAACCAGAATCAACAAATGGGACTTACTGAAACTAAAAAGTTTTCTCTCAACAAAAGAAACAATAAGAGAGATAAACAGGGAGCCTACATCCTGGGAACAAATCTTTACCCCACACACTTCAGATAGAGCCCTAATATCCAGAGTATACAAAGAACTCAAAAAATTAGATAATAAGATAACAAATAACCCAATCAACAAATGGGCCAAGGACCTGAACAGACACTTCTCAGAGGAGGACATACAATCAATCAACAAGTACATGAAAAAATGCTCAACATCGCTAGCAGTCAGAGAAATGCAAATCAAAACCACCCTAAGATACCATCTCACTCCAGTAAGATTGGCAGCCATTAAGAAGTCCAACAACAACAAGTGCTGGCGAGGATGCGGGGAAATGGGTACACTTGTTCATTGTTGGTGGGACTGCAAAAGGGTGCAGCCAATTTGGAAAGCAGTGTGGAGATTTCTTGGAAAGCTGGGAATGGAACCACCATTTGACCCAGCTATTCCCCTTCTCGGTCTATTCCCTAAAGACCTAACAAGAGCATGCTACAGGGACACTGCTACATCGATGTTCATAGCAGCACAATTCACGATAGCAAGATTGTGGAACCAACCTAGAAGCCCTTCAATAGATGAATGGATTAAAAAAATGTGGCATCTATACACAATGGAGTATTACTCTGCATTAAGAAATGACAAAATCATAGAATTTGGAGGGAAATGGATGGCATTAGAGCAGATTATGCTAAGTGAAGCTAGTCAATCCTTAAAAAACAAATGCCAAATGTCTTCTTTGATATAAGGGGAGTAACCAAGGCCAGGGTAGAGATGAAGAACTGGAGAAGAAGATTAACATTAAACAGGGATGATAGGTGGGAGGGAAAGGGAGAGTTAAGGGAAATTGCATGGAATTGGAAGGTGAGCCTCAGGGTTATACACAATTACATATAAGAGGACAGGAGGAGTAGGATAAAAATTATATAAGTGGAAGAAACGATTTATAGTAGAGGGGGTGGAGAGAGAGAAGGGGAGGGGAGGGGAGGGGAGGGGAGGGGGGGATAGTGGAGAATGGGATAGACAGCAGAATACATCAGTCACTAGAAAGGCAACTTATAAATCAATGGAAATGTAACTGATGTGACACAGCAATCTGTATACGGGGTAAAAATGGGAGTTCATAACCCACTTAAATCAATCTGTGAAATATGGTATATTAAGTTCTATGTAATGTTTTGAACAACCAACAATAAAATATTATAAAAAAAAAAAAAAATCCCAACGGCATATCTTGTAGAAATTGACAAAGCAATCATGAAATTCATATGGAAAAATAAAAGACCCAGAATAGCAAAAGCAATTCTAAACAGGAAGTGTGAATCAGGCGGTATAGCAATACCAGATTTCAAACTATATTACAAAGCAATAGTGACAAAAACAGCATGGTACTGGTACCAAAACAGGCGGGTGGACCAATGGTTTAGAATAGAGGACACAGAGACTGATCCACAAAGTTACAACTATCTTATATTTGATAAAGGGGCTAAAAGCATGCAATGGAGGAAGGATAGCATCTTCAACAAATGGTGTTGGGAAAACTGGAAATCCATATGCAACAAAATGAAACTGAACCCCTTTCTCTCGCCATGCACAAAAGTTAACTCAAAATGGATCAAGGAACTTGATATCAAACCAGAGACTCTGCGTCTGATAGAAGAAAAAGTTGGATCCGATCTACAGATTGTGGGGTCGGGCTCCAAATTCCTTAATAGGACACCCATAGCACAAGAGTTAACAACAAGAATCAACAAATGGGACTTAATTAAACTGAAAAGTTTTTTCTCAGCAAGAGAAACAATAAGAGAGGTAAACAGGGAGCCTACATCCTGGGAACAAATCTTTACTCCTCACACTTCAGATAGAGCCCTAATATCCAGAGTATACAAAGAACTCAAAAAATTAGACAATAAGATAACAAATAACCCAATCAACAAATGGGCCAAGGACCTGAACAGACACTTCTCAGAGGAGGATATACAATCAATCAATAAGTACATGAAAAAATGCTCAC
Source organism: Spermophilus citellus (assembly GCF_964194105.1). Classification (NCBI taxonomy): domain Eukaryota; kingdom Metazoa; phylum Chordata; class Mammalia; order Rodentia; family Sciuridae; genus Spermophilus; species Spermophilus citellus. The sequence goes on along the minus strand of NC_138191.1, from coordinate 27,743,087 downwards.
CATCTCTAGCAGTCAGAGAAATGCAAATCAAAACCACCCTAAGATACCATTTCACTCCAGTAAGATTGGCAGCCACTATGAAGTCAAACAACAACAAGTGCTGGAGAGGTTGTGGAGAAAAGGGTACACTTGTACATTGCTGGTGGGACTGCAAATTGGTGCGGCCAATTTGGAAAGCAGTTTGGAGATTCCTGGGAAAGATGGGCATGGAACCACCATTTGACCCTGCTATTGCCCTTCTTGGACTATTCCCTGAAGACCTTAAAAGAGCATGCTACAGGGATACTGCCACATCGATGTTCATAGCAGCACAATTCACAATTGCTAGACTGTGGAACCAACCCAGATGCCCCTCAGTAGATGAATGGATAAAAAAAATGTGGCATCTATACACAATGGAGTACTATGCAGCAATAAAAAATGACAAAATCATAGAATTTGCAGGGAAATTGATGGCATTAGAACAGATTTTGCTTAGTGAAGCTAGCCAATCCCTAAAAAACAAATACCAAATGTCTTCTTTGATATAATGAGAGCAACAATGAACAGAGCAGGGAGGAAGAGTAGGAAGAAAAGATTAACATTAAACAGAGACATGAGATGGGAGGGAAAGGGTGAGAAAAGGGAAATTGCATGGAAATGAAGGGAGACCCTCATTGCTATACAAAATTACATACAAGAGGTTGTGAGGGGAATGGGAAAATAAACAAGGAGAGAAATGAATTACAGTAGATGGGGTAGAGAGAGAAGTTGGGAGGGGAGGGGAGGGGGGATAGTAGGGGATAGGAAAGGTAGCAGAATACAACAATTACCAATAGGGCATTATGTAAAATTGTGGATGTGTAACCGATGTGACTCTGCAATCTGCATTTGAGGTAAAATTGGGGGTTCATAACCCAATTCAGTCTAATGTATGAAGTATGATATGTCAAGAGCTTTGTAATGTTGTGAACAACCAATAAAAAAAAAAAAAAGAAACTGGAGTTGAAGATTGCTATCTCAGAGACTGAGCAGTCCTGGGCTGAGGGCACTGCATCTGTTAGTCCCCAGCCTCCCATTCACCAGTGGCCAGTTTAGGACCATAATATCCCTCTTCCTAAGCTTTCTCTAGGCCAAGGCCTCTTCTGCCCTAATCTGGGGCCCCCTGTCCCAGGTACCTGCATTTGGCCCACAGTTCCACCCCAAACAACCTGGCCCAGGCCCCAGTGGCATACTGTGGGTTGTGGGGAGATGGCCCAATCCTCACCACCCCCTGGGCCCTATCTCTGGAAAGAAATCTTCCCTCTTGGAGGAGTGGTATCCTCCACTTCTCTTGCTACGTCTTGCTCATCCACCGAATATACTTATTACTTCTCTGAACGAGTAGAACCCTGATTGGGCTCAACCAAGGGGAAGGAACCAAGACCCTCAAAAAACAGGTGCTTTCAGATCCTGAGACTAAGACTATGGGAAACGTACCTCAATTCAGAATATGCAAGACACCAGTCTGTCTTCAACTCAACCCCATACCAATGGGGCTGCCTCGATCGGTCAGGTTAAATGAGAAGGAGTTCAGCTTGGAGGAAATGTATAACAACAAGAATTATCAATCACCCTCAACCAGGAGGACCTTTGAGACCACCTTTGAGGAAACTGGGAACACAATAGGACTCTCATATTCACCAGCTCAAGGAAGCTCCAGAAGGCTATAGAAATTCAGGACAGCAGCCTTCCCAGATCCTGGTGGCCATCCTGTGGTGTCCAGGCAACACCTAGCAGAAACCTTACTCCCAACCTGCTACCAGCCCAGATGTGAGATCCCTACTGCAGAAGAGGCTGGAGGAGCTAGATGTCTTGTTCTTTGAGGAGGAAGATATAGGAGAGAGCAGCTCCATAAACCCTAGAAATTCTCTTTGTCAGTCCATCCATCTGGAGTGAGGAGAAACCTCTCTGAGGCAGTTATATTTTTTCTCTATATTTCTAGAAAAGTTTTCAGTATGTTTCTGATTAAAAAAAAAAAAAAAGAGTCATCAGTGCTCCATGAACAATGGGCAGAGGCCAACTGCAAAGAAAAAGAAAGGAACCCTTGGGAGGGCAATATTTTGCATTGGACAGAAAATTCTAGTAATTCCAATGCAATAGAGGGATTTTATGAAGGCCTAAAACACACTTTATTCTTGCTAACTCCAGAATGGATGCCTTAGTTTTATTCTCAGAGATACGAACCTAGAGAAAAATCCAGAGAGAACACAAATAAGAGTGGTGGTGACACCTCTGGTTATAGATGGATGATACTCTGGTCATGTCTGGCAAGGAGAAGGGCCTGGATGAAATTCTGGGGCAGAGTGGAGGCAGAGAGGACTTGACATCTACAGTGAGGCCACACCACTTTGTTCTTATGTTGCTGTGATTAATTGTGCAAACTCTGGACTCTGAATCCAGCCATCCCAAGAGCGAGTCTCAGGGAAAACTTTCTATTTAATGAAAACCAAAGCTGTCTTTTTCTCGGTGTTTAGAACTGGTTCCCCAGAGCAATCTTATTACTTCAGCAGAGTGGATGGGACTTGAGTCCCATGTCCCCTCCACAGTCTGGGATAGGGAATAGAAAAGCTTAGAATAGGGAAGGAAGCTGTGAAGGGTAAGGTCTGCTCCAGGTCCTGGGTCCCTGCTGCTCCCTGCTGCCATTTCCACTGCTGCAAATGTGTCCCATGTGTTTTCCCACTGGCTCCTCAGGAGTCTTAGTGCAGGTGATCTGTTGTCAATGAGGCCCAGTCCACAGAGGATCACGGGCTAATCCAATCAGGGTGAGCATGCCTGAGGTGACCTTTCCTCAGGGAGCCTGCCTGGCTACTTGCAGCTCTCCCTGTAGCTGGCACAGGAGGTGGCATCCCTGTCCAGTGACCAGGTAAGTCCATCTACAACCACCACCTGTCCCATACAAAGGTTTTCCTCAAATATCCAGGGTGGCAGGTAGCCAGCATTGAAAAGGCTGTTCCTACTAAATCCTACTGGCGGAGATTTATCTCACACTCTGTCCAGCACCCCACACACTCCTTATAACTGAACAGCTGTCCTATGAATTTCTGGACAGTAAATGATTCATTGAGCAACTCTATTTCATGTTTTCTTAATCCCTTCATACATTAGTGTGGTGCTGCTTTTCATCTCCTGATCATGGGTTAGGAGCATTTAATTAGGTGCATTTAATTTTGTTTTTACTGGATCCTCTCCAGCCAGCTACCGGAGGATTCCCTAATTTCTTGTCTTTGTGAATAACAACTACAGATAGCTGTGATCCCAAATCCTGATAACTATCTCTGGGAAAATGCCTCAGTCACCTCATCAACCATTAGAATCTGGCTAGGGACTCCAAGACCCCGCCAGACTCCACTAGGGGTGAGAGTAAGATGAGTTGTACAGTTGCCAGGGGTGAACTGGATCTCAGGGCCCTCTCTCTTACACTGACTCTGCTCCAAGGAAAAGATACCCCAGTATATGAACAGGTGTAAATATTTCATCATCTTCTGCTTGATTAAAAAAACAATTCAGTTGGAGCTGGGGCTCTAGCTCAGTGAGAGTGCTTGCTTTGCAGGTGTGAGGCCCTGGGTTTGATCCTGAGCACTCCTTGTAAATAGGTAGGTAGGCAGGTAGGTAGGTAGATAAAGAGAGAGAGAGAGAGAGAGAGAGAGAGAGAGAGAGAGAGAGATGATAGATAGAGATATTGTATCCATCTACAACTAAAAAATTAAAAACAACAATTTAGTCAATAGTTCTGAAAGACCTTTTCATATTGCTGAAAACAATCACCACAAAATCTCTCTCATTATGAAACTTTCAGTGCTTACAGCACTGTAAAATGAAGGGGTTTTCAAGACTCACTTTGGAAGGTCTGAAATGGGGCTGAGGACCCAAGAAAGCAGTTTAGGGAAGAAGAACTAGGGGATGAGCAAAGGGGAGCAGGAAGAGAAGGAAGTACAGGGGAACAGGCATTCATAAAACAGAATGACTGTCACTTTTTGCCACCTAGGATCCTAATTCTGGTGTATTTCTGTTCATGGCTTGAATCTCTCTCTCCCCCACCCTCCCCTCTCTTTCCCTCCCTCCCTTCTTCCTTCATATTCTCTCTCTCTCTCTCTCTCTCTCTCTCTCTCTCTCTCTCTCTCTCTCTCTCTCTCTCTCTCTTCTTTCCCACTCCAATTTGTGGTACCAGGAATGGAACCCGTGGCCCTGAGCATGCAAGGAGGGTTCAAGTCTAATCCTCAGGCATTTGTCCTTGTGATGATTCTTGTCATGGAATGGAATAAGGTTATTAGTGATTGGGAGCCAAGTCAGGATGTTGCTTAATTTCTTGGAGTTACTCCTTCCCTATCTCTCTCCTTCCAAGACAACTTTTTGCAGGGCAGAGCCTGGAGAGGGCCAGGGCACACAAAGCTCTGAAGAACTTTAGGGAACTAGTCTAGATGGAAATGCTAGGAGAAGCTCAAAATGTGGGCTTTTAGGGCAGGCACACTGGGGGCCATTAGGTTAACTCTGGGTTTCTGAACCACGATGCAGACTTTCATTTTTGAAGACCCCAGATCAGGTCTTCCAGCTCTCCCTAAGAACTCTTTACCATCAGAGCTATTCTTCCAGTGGATCTGAAAGTTTGTTCATAAACTTTAGACACTTCTATGGCCAACCTTCCTCAGCTGCCAATGGCCAGGTAAGGGTCACTCCCTTCCTAGAACTCTGGAAGTCCAGAACTTTGCTTGGCCTCTGAGAGAAAAGGCTCCTTCCCTTCTTTTCTCACCAGAACTGCCCTAGCAAAGCACCTCAGCCTGGTGTCCAGGACAGTCCCTTCACTAGTCTCCCTGAGCTGGGAAGGGTAGATTCTCTTAAGTTGCCAGTGTAGAGCACAGCAGGTTGACAACTACATACAGGTGTCACGAATGGGTTAGTTGCGGCCTTGGCTTGAATCCCATTTAATGCAATTAACTAAACAGCTGCCAGTTTCCTCTAAAAAACAAAACACACAACAATAAAAACAGAAAAAAAAAACCCTCTGATTAAAACAAACAATATCATGGGACTTCTCTCTTTGCCCTGGAAATACCAGGAATAGGGTGAAGGACCCTCTATCCTACATGATGATGTGCTGAGGACTGCAGTCTGTGTTCCTGGCAGGAAGTGGAGACCTGCCTAATGTGTGAGAAACCGCCCAAGCACACAGGTCTGCAGAATAGTCTTGTTCACCCCAGAACTCAGATGGAGAAAGTGCCAGCAGATAGGCTTTGAGCAAGAACTGGTGACCACAGAGAGCATGCCCCTGGGACTACTAACTCTAATGTATGTGTAAGGCACAAAAAAAGAGGTGGGCTGGGCAGGCAGCAGCTGCAGCTTATGGGCAGCAGAGGGGAGCTCTGGGGCTGCATCCACATCTTTGCTGGCCATGGAAGAGGCACCTTGGGCATCTGGGAGAGGATTGAGTTGTCTACCACTGCCAGCGCAGATGGTGGGAGAGCCTCTGGGAAGGGGGTGAGGTACAGTATGGGAGGTCAGAGTGGCAGCCACTAGGCAGCATGTGGCACTTAAAAAAAATTGGATGCTGCAGCAATGACCCTGAAGCAAGATAGTTCCTAATCCCTAACCCCTGCTGCTTGACCTGGAAAGAGAAATCCCCTCCCCCAGCAGGCCTCATTTGTGGAGGAGGGGCAACCACAGATCTGCCAAGAAGCTACTTCGAATGGCAGAGGCATAGAACCAAACACTACAGCCATCACTATTTCACCTTGCTTGAAGGAAAAGAAGAAAAAGTTTTAGTTTCAACCACTCTCCAGAGAATTGGAAGTAGAAAGGCAGATTGTTGCCAGTCAACTAGAGAGATGCATGCTTGGAACAGAATCACCAAGCACCCTACCATAAGCTCAACTGAGAAGTCATTTCAATGAAGATCAGCAGATGAGCCATCTACTGGACACATCCAAGCAAATCTGGAGTTTCTAGTGCTGTCTAACCCAACAACTATCTCATCAGGACAGAGCTATAACAACGGGCCCTCTATTCACCAGAATAGATTTCTCTCCATGAAAGATCATTAGGTAATTCAAAAAGTTTTACAGAAATAAATTATTAGTCTGACAGTGAATACTAGGAAGCCAGGAGTTCCACAACCACCAGAATGTGAGCAAGGCAGATAAGAGCAGCACTCACTCATGAGATCAACCACTAATAATTTTGTGAAGGATCCAAGAGCTGAAGGTCAAACACTGATTCATCACAGGCAGGGCTCCTTTAAGGGGGTAACAGAATTTCTCTGGGTAGTGAATTTGGCCTGGCCTTTAAGCTTTGGGTATAGTGGTGATCACGTATGTGGCTCTGGGATGCACTTATTCTTTTTAACTCTCTCTTTAAGATTATAATCCCTTCTCATGCTGTGACTTTTCTTCATTTTCTCTAACAGCTGATGGAGCTTCTGTCTGGTCTTACCTCTGTCTTCCTTGAATTGCTGCCCTGCCATGCCATTTAATCTGCATCTCTCTTTTGCACTTGTGTCTCTGCTTCATGTCCTGATCTATTCTGTAACAGCCAGAGGGGTCAGATAGGGGTCCTATACCCATGAAGAGCATCCTTTAAACATGTGCTACCCTCCCACAAATCACACATTTTCTAGGCTTTTTTTTTTTTTTTTTTTTTTTGCCTTCTTTCCCAACTTCCTCGACTTCACTGTCTCTTGTCTGGGAGCATGGCCTTCATAAGTCACTGGCACAAGGCCTGCATTGAGAAAAAAAAAAAAAAAAGACTGAGTCAATGCTGGACTATTCTCTTGGATATGCAAATGAAAAGTGTTAGAATTGATGAGAAAGAGCCCTGATTACAAACACTAAATTGCATACTGGGCCCTAGATGGGAGAAGCATGCTGGCCTGAGGCACATTTGTCTTCAACATCACATGCTCAGCCCTATGCCAATGAATGTGGGGTTTCCAGGACTCAGTGTCTAGTGATCCTTGACTTATTTAAGCTGACATTAACTAGAGGACATTAGATGGCACTGTAGATGAATATCAGTCTAATAACAGACCCCAGAGCAGTGCTTCAAACAGCGCAGATCCAGAGCTCCTTAGGCTCTGTGTTCTCCCTTTTTATTCCTGTTTCCACTTCTACATGTCCCATTAAGAGTTAAAAAATGCAACTTTATTGAATCTTGAAGTCTGAGAATATCAGAGAGCATTTTTCTTGACTAACTTGACAAAAGTAAGTCTGGAGACCAGCTCTATCAAAACCCAATGTTATTGATAAGAACATAGGACACTTTTTGCCTCAGACCAGTCCAAATGACAAGAAAGGGATTTATGTGCAATTTTCAGATAAAAGAGTTCCAGCTATAGTGCCAACTAGGAAAGAGCCAACCATGATGAAGATGGAGAGATAAAAGAAGATGATGGGAGTCAGGGGTTCATTCACTATATGTAAATGATGTTGTCAGGCAACAGGTACCTGGGGAGATGTTCCTTAAGATGAATGTGAGAGCACATCTGAGATTCTCACACAAATGGTCTGGGATATAATTTGGGCATCAGCATTTTCAAAAGCTCTCAGATAATTTTTAGCAATAAGAAGGAGCATGGGGTGCACTATGACCTCAGATTACCAACATGGAAATGCTCCAAACATGTGAATTACTGCATAGAAAAGGCTGAGCATCCATCAGCCACTGAGAAAATGTTGATTTGCCTCTCAGGACAACTTGTTTTATATCACAGAAAAAGTTTTCAAAAGAAAACATGCAGATTCATGCCTTATGCCTGTAGCCTCTCTATTGAAGCACATGTGTGCAACTCATTTAGAATAGAAGATAAAGTAAGAAGTAATAGCTGCATTGAAACTCAGTGCACAAAAAATAATACGTCCGGGCTGGGGATGTGGCTCAAGCGGTAGCACGCTCGCCTCGCATGCGTGCGGCCCGGGTTCGATCCTCAGCACCACATACCAACAAAGATGTTGTGTCTGCCGAGAACTAAAAATAAATATTAAAAATTCTCTCTCTCTCTCTCTCTCCCCTCTCTCACTCTCTCTTAAAAAAAAATATAAAAAAAACAATACGTCCTGTTATTACAAATAATCAAACTGAATATTTTCTTTTTGATTTTTAAAGTAAAACCTGCAGTTTACATGCTACCACATGACTTACAGCATTTCAATGAGCTCAGCACCACAACTGAGAGTTTTACTTTAGTTTTACATCCCCCAATAAATCTCTTCAGTCTCACTCCCTTGAATGCTACAGAATGGTATATCTCAATGGAAAAACAGAAAACATGGTTATTTAGACTTTATTATGTGATTCTTGACATCAGTATGAAATATTATCAAGAAATCTTTCCCAAAGGAACACTTTGGAAAGAAAGAAAATGAAGGGAGGAGAGTACAGTAATACACAATGTCATCCTTTCACTTGAGAGAGGTGTTGAACTGTCCATAGAGAATGTCCTCAGCCCTGCTCAGTGGTACATGCCTTTAATCCCAGAGACTCAGGAGGCTGAGGCAGGAGGATCTGGAGTTCAAAGCCAGCCTCAACAAAACCTAGGCACTAAGCAACTCAGTGAGTACCTATCTCTAAATAAAATACAAAATAGGGCTGGGGATGTGACTCAGAGGTCAAGTGCCTCTGTGTTCAATCCTTTGTTACCTACCCCACCCCCCAAAAAATAAACAGAATGTCTTGGAAATAATTCACCTTCTGACAAGGTGCAGAGTCACCTACAGGGAATTAGAGAAAAGGATTTGGGCGGTGGTTAAACTCACTGCTCTCCCATGGCTCATGGCACTTTGAATGATTCCTTTTTCTATTAACTCCTGATCTTCTTCGGAAGAACTGCTAATGTTTCCCATGGATTCTTCTTTCTCTCTAGCCAAGGTGACCCCAACAGTCCATAGTGCCTGAGGAGGCATCCAGATTGCAGCCTTTCGGTCCCTTCCCCAATATTTATGGAAAGGTCCTGAGGCCTCAGTTTTGGATCCAGGCTTCTTAAGACAGGTTGTATGGCTTTACTTAAAGCTCAATCCCTGTGATCCCTGTGGCATCACTTTTTTCTCATTCGTGAAATGTGGTAGTAGCCTTGGATGTTGTCTGTGGTCCCCACTGGCTCATCCTTCTAGAATTTTTCCTATCCCCTACCCCCATCATTGCCATGATAGCCTGGAGCACAGAGTTCTAAGAGTGGGCACTTCTCCTCATCCTCCTATATCAGCCTACTTTTGGACATGCAACACTGGTGCTAGCAGCCTCTTTCCCTAGGAGGTGGGAAAAGCCCTCAGTTTGGTCAAGAGAAAGAGGAACAGGAAGAAGATGTTTGGTATCACTGCTGATGGGTGGGGCAGTGCAAGTGCCCAATGTCCTGCAGCCCATGCTAAAGTGCAAGTTCAGGAGGGTTTTCTGTACCTTGTAGATGTCACATTCCTATTAGCCAGTGTGTGGCCCAGCCCTTTAGTGCATCTTTCCAGAGGAGTTTAGAGGGCCTCTGACCATTGTTATCACTGAGTCATACCTCCTGGGTAACTGTCAGCTGACCTGACCAAGTCTCTCATTTGATTTCTCTTTTGCTCTCTCAGAGGCCAAGAACTACTGGAACTAAGATATTACTGATTTGAATAAAACTGCATTGCCAAATGTAGTTTTCCACTTGATGAAAAAGAAAAGACAGCAAACCAAGTTAAAGGCCAAAGTGAACACTGGAGAGATCATTTATGAACAATAGATTTCACAGATGTATATAGCTTTTTTTCCCCTCCAAATGTCCAGGTTTACTGTTATTCCATTCCCTTAGCCACAAATTGTGACAAATAAGAATTCCAAAGCCTAGATCTACATATTCTATTGACCAATCTTAATTCTGGTTGTCTCCAATCTCAACCTGCATAAAACCAATGACATGATCAAGTGAAAAGAGACCATATGTCAACATGAACATTCTACCTTGAAATAGGTACAGATATTATTAGCATTTACTATTAGTAATTCATATTTTTGCTGAATGTTTAGCCTGAATTCAAGCACAAGGAAATTATCTGACAACTGCAAAATGTAAACCACTGAAAAAGACAGCTGACCTATCTTCTTAAGTCAATGTCACCAGGAATAAGATAACAGGACTCTGCAGTGTGGCCCTTGGGCTCCTCAGTGTGAGGACACAGAATCCTGAGCAGGGGCCTATCCTAAGGGGAAAGGAAGTGTGCCCTATGCAGTGCTCCTGACCCTTCTGAAGTGCATGGACTTGGCAGGGCTTAGAGTCTTGGTGGTTTAAATGGTGACTACAATAACACTTTGAGAAAGTGTGTTTTTCCAGAAATGTCATCCAAACTATCTGTTCTGGCTACAAAAATTAAATCCATAAAGTAATACATATGACATGTGTCTGTGCTTGTTTGTATGTTTCAGATAAATGTGAGCATGCATGTATTCAAGTTTTTCTTCTGAACTTGAAAAATGGGTCACAATATGTACAGTAAAGGAAAGATGAGAACATTTAATGTAGGAATGAGAGGATCAAGGAAAAGTAATCAGATAGAGAAGAGGAGAGATCAGTTACCCTTCTTATAAAACTCATAAATAATCTTTCTGAAAAGAAAGAAGGGAGGGAAGAAGAAACAAAGAAGGAGGACAGAAGAAAGAAAAAGTAGAGGGAAGAATAGAAGGAAAGATAGTAAGAATGAAGGAAGGAGAGAGGGAAGGAAGAAGAGAAGGAGTTAGATAGTAAAATTTTATCATCAATGATTACATCAAGGAGTCTCTGCCAGTGTATAAAAGTCAAGCCAGAAACATCTCTCAGAAACTTCTTGCTCACATATGTACACACACACACACACACACACACACACACACACACACACAGAGTCATGTACACACATGTTGGCCCATAAGGAACCACATGTGTAAAGGCAGCCTCCTCAAGTCCCATGGCCAAGCAATGGCGAGATTTGGTTAGCCTCTGTAAACATGCTCTGTAATGTTTGTGCAATGAAGAAATCGCCCAACCATGTGGTTCTAAGAAAATGTCCTTGTCTGAACAGCACTTTGTTCCATGTTAATCTAGCTATATCTGGGGTGCATGAATATCACTGTTTTAAAGGTCAAGTGAGCAACCCCATACCCAGAAGCAAGCCAAGCTGCAATGTATTGCTTTGCATGCCACCTCTGACCCTATGCTGCAGGAAGGCCATGTTATTTAGGATGTGCACCTTCTCACAGATCTGAGGGCTCTGCATCCAGGGCCCTCTGTGGCAGCCTTTGTTTGTGGCCCCTCTCTGCACAGACTCCCAGGGTCTCCCCAGCCTTGCTTGGTGTCTGCTGACAGGGACAACTCTGCATGGTCAGATGTCTCCGGACTTCTGCAATCTGAGCCTTCTCAAGACCCTCTTGGGGCCAAGGGCCCTCTAGTGAGTGGGCTGTCTGCCTTCTGCGGGATCAGGGAATCTGCATCTCCAGAAGGCCTCAGCCAGTGCTGCCTACCAGCTCACTGCCCCTGCTTGACAGGGCCACTTTGCCAAGGATATACTCAAGACATCTGTTACATCTCCAGAGCTACCTCTGTGCCCAAGGCATGGTATCATCTGCAATAGTCCTGTTTCTGTAGTTTTTTTCCCAGTAGCTTTCTCTCCATTAGAGCTCTGGATTCTGTGTAGGAGGGCCAGAGCAGCAAGCCTTACCCAGTCTGAACCCTCACTTCCATCTCTCTTTGACCAGAAGTGTGGTCTCTACCCTCTTGGCTCCTTGAAATTCAGTCTGAGTTCCTGATTCTAGGACTCAAAGCTCCACCTTTCAAAATCCTTAACTATAAGTCTATTTCTAAGGCCAGGTGATATCTAGATGTCAGGTTGTATCCTCTGTTCTCTTAAATTAAAGGGTGTCTCTCATTCAAGAGTGAAGATAATATAGCTCAAAAGGGCACAGAAAAGAAGACACCTTTGTGTCTCTAGATACAGTGCTACTCTACCCTTCTGTGTCTCTCTGCCCTACAATCTGAGGAAATTCTAGTCTAATTCATTCTATTTGGAAGACGGCTTTCCCAATTTTCTTCTTCATTTTCTGTGCACATTCCTTCCTATCCATTCCACTAGGATTTCTGTTTCCTATCACAGAGCACCAGAGAAGTGGACTCAAACCACAGTTCTTAGCCACAATCACCTTCTTGTCCCAAGTCTAACAAAGAAATTAAGAGCATAGAAAATCGAAAACATCCCCTGTTCTCCCCTCTCCCTTCCCTCTCTCCATTTATTACTGCAGGAGAAATAGGCTGGGGAGGCCAATTTGGTGTGATTCTCTAACAGATTTTAAATTTTACCATGTGCTTATGGAGATATAAAAATTAGTATTGGTGGGGGGAAATGCAAAAATCAGAAGAAAAATCATTCTTCTTTCTTGGATTGTGGTGGTAGTCACAGGACTATATGTGTGTGTCAAAGCTAATAAACTATTTACCAAAAGAAGCATTTCAGCATTTCGATTTTCAAAAAGTGAACAATAAAAGAAAGAGATGAGGTGGCAGAGAATTGAGAGCAGAGTAGGGAGAAGCCACTGAAAGCTCAAGTAGCCTTCCTTGGGTAGAGAGAATGCCTGGGCCGATCCTGCCTTGGATTGAAGGAGTACCCTAACCTCCACAAAGCTGTTCAGAACTTGCTTCTAAAGACCTTGTGGAAAGGAGCTTCAACCCCTTCCTGCAGTGACCCCGACTGGCCTCAGGAAGTTCTCTATGTCCTAAATTATTCCCACATGATGCCCTTGGAGCTCATCTCCCTCAATCTCATGTTTACCTGCTGAGGGCAAAAAGCAGACATCCACTGTTCCCGGATGACACCTGTTGGTGTTTCTGAATGTTCCATACAGGTTAGCTGTCAGCCATCTCATAATTAATCTACTGCCATGCAAGGCCAATAGCCTTCCCAAATTCTTGCCAAGCCATTAATCGAGTTCATGTTCCCTGCACAAAACTGAGCACAGGGCTTAGGGAGAACCTGGGTTCCATACACAAGGGAGGGCATTGTGCTTCTGTAATCCTGCCTGTGGTTTTCTGCAGCCCACTGCCTACACATGTCAGGTCTCCATAGTGCCACACAGTGACACAATCTTACCGTGAGCTGCTCCAACATCCAGCTCCTCCAGAGCATGTATTTTCATAGATCAGTGGCAATTTTAGGGCTGATGACTATTGTGTAGGGCATCACGTCATCAGGTCTGGGCAGATCATTTGGCAAAGGGACAATAATAATAAGACATGAGTTCGCTGCTGTATCAGGTGGAATCACTAGGAGATCTTCTAAACTGAGTTCAGTGCAGAGGTGAGCGACCATTAGCCAGGGAGCAACTGGCAACTGATCTCTAATCTGAAATGTTGGAGATGTGTCACTTTAGACTGCTACAGTCAAAAGCTTTCATATCCAATACTTATTTAGTACTTGTGAAAGCATTGTATGCTAGTGTGTGTTCGCATGTCTATGCGAACATGTCCTTGTGGGTGTGGGTGGTATTTGTGTGTGTGTGTGTGTGTGTGTGTGCATGAATGTGTAGGACAGGGTATTGTGTTAATGTGTGTCTGTGTGTACTTGGGGAGTCACTCATGGGCACAGTCCCTGGGGAGAAGAAAAGCTCTTCACACACCTCTCAGGAATTACAACCAGGAGCCTGACTTACCAGGCGAGAGGTCTATTTGATTCAGATACTTCCTGTAGAAAGACCATGCTGCCTGCAATTTGGGAATGCTTGGGGAAGTAAAATACACGTGACTTGTCTTCTCATTGGTGTTCATTTTGGGTTGCTCCTGTTTTCTAGTCTCTCCAACCTTCTCATTCCCATCCAACAGGACAGCCTGCACTGGCTTTCTCTGTGGCTTCTACCTCTGCCACCTCTGAGCCACTTGCAAGGACCACTGTCCTGCACTCTATCTCTTTAGTGACAGTCCTTGGACCACTCTATGGAAGGCCCCAGAAATCAACTCATCAGCAACAGACAGCATCTGTCCTCAGGGACTTGGTGATGGGGTTGGAAAGGACAAGAAAACCATGGCATGGTGAATATGAGAAGCCAAGTGGCCTGTGAGCTCACTGAGCACCCAGGAGGATTGTGTTAGTAAGAAGGACTGAGCTGAATCTAGGGGTGCAAGGAGAGGGTCACCTGGGGAGGAAGAACTCAGCACATCAGAGAAAGGTCAGGACTGAGGCTGAAAGTATGTAGTTCAGGTGGTGAGGAGCCTCTGACAGCATTTCACCTTCAACCTCCAGATGGGGTAGGAGTTTCATAGACTATGGCCAGGGTAAGAATATCATTGCAGCTGAGAAACAGCATGGCTGATGTCATGGGGAAAGGCAGGTGTGCCAAGCTGGAGTCAAGGAGCCAGTCAGGAGCTTGGTCTTGTGAAGCTAGAAAGGCTGGCAAGAGCCTGGACTGGCATGAGGGGTAGGGACAAAAGGAGACATGACCTGACAGCACTTGGAAACTGGGTCGGGGCTCTTGGTAATGATTTAGTTGGGGGCTGTGAATGAGCATGGGCCACTGCTTCCCAGCTGCCATGTGTCATCAATTGGAAACCAGGGGCTCCTGGGCCAAGAACTAACCCAAGAACTGACAAGTGTGAAAATCTTTCTTGCGTGCTGGTGCCTGCATGTGACCTTGCTGACCTGCCTGCTGCTCTTATACCACACTGTCCCTCCTGATTTCTCATCCAAGAGTGTCAACAGCACTTTCACACATTTAGTGGACATAAATCAACTTTCCACCCAGGGCATCCATTCCTCAGGCTTCTTGTTTGGCACCCTGGCTTCCAATTTTGATTTTTCATAGTTATTTTCCCCAAATATCTTATATTTCATCTCTAAAAAGGTGAGATATTTTTTAAAATGGAAGCATGTGAAAGAGTCCCTTAATTGAATAATAGGGATGGGATAGTTCACAGAGAGGTCTGCCACAGACTGGTAATGAGTTTCCACCTCTAGTGATTCAGTTCAGGCTGCAGGGGAGTCCAGGTCTGCAGAGCAGGAGGCACTGCCAAGAGCCACATCTGCTCTGTTTGCTTCAGTGTCAGGGTCACACCTACTGTTTGGTGATAGTAGATGTCAGTGAAGGTAACTTAAAGCAGGTCCTTAAGCAGAAAACATGTGTCAACACTAAAAAGCAGTGTGAGAATGCCTGGACTTGTCCACAGGAAAAGTTTCAATCAGTTTGGTAAAGCCTGCTGCAGGGTTCAGCTGTGTTCACGCCAACATGCTCTTCCCTCCTGGGTGAAGAAGCAGCAGGGCAGAGTGCAAGCACCTTCTCTTTCTGGAAAGTGAGCAAGACCCCAGCACAGCATTGATCAGGGGCGTCTAGTATTTGTGTCCTTATTCTGATTCCTCATCTTTCATACCTGTCCTGTCTCATGAACACCTGTTGGTGTTCTGCTTCCACCTGTGGTTCCTCCTGGGATGGCTGAGCCTTCAGACTCACTAGACTCACCCAACATTTGCTCTTCATATACAAAGTCTTTCCAAAGTGAGGCTCTGGCTTCATTAATGTGTGATTTTTTCTGCAGGTACTGCAGGTAGAGCTGCCAGCACACAGCCTAGCCTCGACCAGCTGTTTTCTCTTTTTCAAGGCAGCCAACCTCATTCTATGGGGGAGATGGCTGCTCTCTTCCTATTGGAGTTCTTGCCACACTGCTGGGGACCACTAAGCTCTTGTTTCTGAGTGAGGCTTTACAGTCCCTCTAAAGGTTGCTGGAGAAGTATGTGCTTCCAGATTCAGACCAGGAAGGAGTGGCTTTCTTGACGAATGCCAGACTTTGGCCAATGATGCTTCCTTTTCTTGCAGCATCATACCCCTCCCTGCCCCCTACTCATCCACTTCCCAGCAGTCCTAGCTCTCACCAGCCAAGTGTCCCTTGCTCATTGCCCCCAAGTTTCAATGCAAATATCAGATTAGCTTTTGGAGAGCCGGTGTGTCAAGCTTATAGTTGGTATGCAAAATAGGGATGCCATACCTCAGTGGATCTCAGTTTTGTTCTGTGGGATGGAGACAGGTCCTGAGCTGTCAAGACCTGTTCAAGCACACTAGGCCCTTAATATTTTTATTTCTCTAATCAAAGAATATTGTGTAGTATTACACCTTGTTTATTTAAAACACATACCTATAAATGCATGAATATATTTGTCAATTCAATGTTGACCCAGTGACCATTGACCAATCTGTACCCATTGGACCTCAGGGCCCAGAATCCTGGCAGATTCTCAGGCAAGGGAGACTAGCCATCTCTTGCTCAGCAGTATCTACTTTCTGACAGATCCTCAAGCCTTCCAACACCATGGAAAGACTCCTTTCTAGAAAATACCATGAGCCTCAGAAAACTCATATCACCCTAAGAGAGTGAAGTCTGGTTGCACAGGGAACTCAAACTGGACCTCATGTGCCCTTGAGAATGGAGATTCAGGCACATTCCACCTGGGTGAGAAGTCCTGAGTCATAACTTTTGGCACTTGTTGTATTTCCCCCTATCTTTTTTGTTCTAATTAATTATACATGGTAACAGAATTCATTATGATTTATTGTACCCAAATGGAGTACAACTTTTTATTTCTCTGGTTGTACATGATGTAGAGTCGCACCACATGTGTATTCATACATGTACCTAACATAATGATATCTCCCCTATCTTTAAACTGCTCTCTGTGAGCCAGGTCAGCTCAGCAAATTAGATAGGCCATTTTGCTTAGCTCTACAAGAAACCCCGTAATATGGTTATTGTGGTGATTATTAAATTATTATCATCCTGGTTTCCACAATTGAGATTTGAAGGTAGGACTTTGAGTCCTAAACCCATGCAAAAAGAATTTATTGAGAGAAGCTGGCCCCCCATGCAGACCCCTTGAAGACATCGGCATGTACACTTTCCCAGCAATTGAATCCAGGAGATATTTTCAGTTTCTGAGTCAATCAAAAAATAGGAAAGTGATGATTTTATTCTCATTCTAATAATAAACTAGCATTTCAGAAAGAATACAGGGAATAAAGGGTGGTGTGCAACTTAAAACAGCTGAAGAGCTCCATGGATTCTGGGGAACAATTCTCCTGTCCATGTGCAGCATGAGCTCACAAGAGATGGCTCTCTCACAGCTCATCCAGGGAAGACCAGGGTGGTACCTGGTCCTCCACCACCGCCTGGAAGGAAATGCCAGTGCAACAGGAAGGAGGAAGAGAGGATGCTGTCAAGCGCAGGGGTCTTTGTGGATGTTCAAAAGCTGACCAGTTAAAATGCCATCATTCAGAAAGGCAGAGTGTTATAGGTAGTGACCCAGGGTCCCCCATGGCCTTCTCTCACTTTGAATTTTTCTTGCCTATTTGAGCTGAAGCCAGAAAAACTCTTTACATAAGCAAACACCAACAGACAAATGCACAGGAGGGCAGAACATGGCCCAACAAGCTGCTTCACAAAGATTTAGATTTTTGTATATGACAACTGTCAGGCAAGAAGCCACAGTGGACCATCCTGGGTCTGATCCTGTGTTTGCACATAAGGGACATCTATACCTGTCCATTTGATCACAGGCTTGCCATTAATCATAAAGACAAGCACGTTGATTTGCAGCTGTACAGGGTGCTTCAGGTGTGCCAGCCTGCCCAAATGGCTATGCCTGTTTTTCTAGTGGCAAATGCAGATCCACAATAAGGACAAAGTGGCCCCCACTCACTAGCCAGGCCCAGGGTTTCCTAGAGGACTTGCTAGCTTCCCTGTGGTCACTAGCTTCTCTTCTGGGCACAGTTGTCCAGAAAAACTGTGCCAAGACTGCTATTGCTTGTAGGCTACTCTGTAGAGATGCCTCATGAGTGTTTGTGGCATTGGTATCACTGGGTTCTGTTCAGAGCACACTACACTGCCCTTTCAGAGTTCAGGTCCTCAGGTGAAGGCTCTGAGAGTACAGCTTTTAGTTCCTCTGATTTAAGAGAAATTGGGGCCTGGCTCTGATGGTTTTTCTGGTGAGCAGTTAGCAATGACTGATAATCACACCAGAGGATTGGAGTGGGTACAAATATGGCACCAATTTGTCCTTCTGTCATTGTCTTTTTGGTTCAAAGGTATTGATCTCTCTAAAGTATCTTAGCAATTATTTTAATGTACTGGACATTTGTCTATTGACCATTGTTTTGATGATTTTCCAGGGTGACAGAAAATTTCTTTTACCAATTCTGAGAATCATCAGCAGCTCAAGTACTCAAATGACAAAAAGCTCAAAGGGCATTTCACATTTCTTTGCTGGATCTGCCTGGGGAGCACCCTGGGAGGCACAAAGGGTGCTATACATATACACACGGATGAGGCCTCAAGGTCCTCAGGAGTCTGTGTTCTAGTCTGGGACCATGGGTGAGGTCTGCAGAGTGGCAAGCAGGGTGCTCACAGGCTTGTGTTGAAGGGGAGCTCTAAGGAAACACAAGGGAAGGTCTCCACAGCCATCACTATCCTTGTTACAAAGGAGGACTCCAGTCTTTCTGGGTGGCATCTCACCTTTGATGTAGGAAGAGATTCTAGATGTAAGGTATCACAGAGGATGTACAAAGAGAACATGAAACAGTGACAGAATTCTAGAAAAACAGCAAATGACAGCCTAAATAGGAAAGAAGGAAATCTGTTAATCTAGATTCAGGTGGTGTTCTCTTCTCTGAGAAAATTATATTTTGTGTCCCACCTGCCAGAAGAGCAGTGGGTGCCCCAGAATGCTGAGAAGAAGTCCTTTGAGGACACACATGGCCCTATGTTGGGAGCAGCAGTTCCATTAGATGTGAGTTTCAGATGAAAAGATGTTTCACACAAAAAAAGTGACTGGATGAGAGAAATCACCTGTGGATTTATGAAAGATCCAACTATTTTGGTTAAAAAAAAATGAGTGTCTCAGAGCAGGGAGGAAGAGCAGGAAGAAAAGATTAACATTAAACAGAGACATGAGATGGGAGGGAAAGGGAGAGAAAAGGGAAATTGCATGGAAATGAAGGGAGACCCTCATTGCTATACAAAATTACATATAAGAGGTTGTGAGAGGAATGGGAAAATAAACAAGGTGAGAAATGAATTACAGTAGATGGGGTAGAGAGAAAAGATGTGAGGGAAGGGGAGGGGGGATAGTAGGGGATAGGAAAGGTAGCAGAATACAACAGTTACTAATAGGGCATTATGTAAAATTGTGGATGTGTAACCGACGTGATTCTGCAATCTGCATTAGGGGTAAAAATTGGGAGTTCATAACCCACTTCAATCTAATGTATGAAATATGATATGTCAAGAGCTTTGTAACGTTGTGAACAACCAATAAAAAAAATGAGTGTCTCTTCAACAGCACTAGGAAATATTGATAAAATAGAAAACACAAAAAGTAGCACTGAGAAAAGAGGTAGTTTACTGTAAGAGATCAACTAGAAGAAGTAGGCTCTGGAGAAGAGCAGTTGTGGCTGTGCCCAGCTGTCATCTGCTGCAGTGATTTTGTCCCTGGGCTTCCTGCTCTTTGGGACTGGGATGCACAGCACTGAGGTTGAGCCCAGATGGATTATTACTGATATGACTGAACATTTGCTAAGAGCAAATCACAAATCTACTCTGCCCCATGGGCACCTGTTCTGTGCCAGCAACATTACCAGTGGTTTTGTTACCTTGAAATGATGGGATCTTCCACCATTAATTAAGAAAAAGTTGAAGCTTTCTGTATTTGTGCTATTTTAAAATGGTGTAAAATGTGATTTTAAAAAAATTATCTACACCCAACTGGACCATGACACCTATACAAACAGTAACTACACTACAGAAGAGAATGTTCCTGAGTCTGTTTGAGACTCACTGCCCTAGTGGGAGGCAGGATGGCATCTACAACAGACTCCTGAGTTCTTTAGAGCTATCTCCATCCCTGGAGAAACAACAGAGACCTAGAGAGCCCTGACTCTAAGAAGCCTTCCATTTGGGGACTTTTTTTTTATTGGTTGTTCAAAACATTACATAGTTCTTGATATATCATATTTCACACTTTGATTCAAGTGGGTTATGAACTCCCATTTTTACCCCGTATACAGATTGCAGAGTCACATCAGTTACACTTCCACTGATTTACATATTGACATACTCATGTCTGTTGTCTTCTGCTGCCTTTCCTATCCTCTACTATCCCCCCTCCCCTCCCCTCCCCTCCCCTCTTCTCTCTCTACCCCCTCTACTGTAATTCATTTCTCCCCCTTGTATTATTTTTCCCTTTCCCCACACTTCCTCTTGTATGTAATTTTGTATAACCCTAAGGGTCTCCTTCCATTTCCAAGCAATTTCCCTTCTCTCTCCCTGTCCCTCCCACCTCTCATCCCTGTTTAATGTTAGTCATCTTCTCATGCTCTTCTTCCCTACTCTGTTCTTAGTTACTCTCCTTATATCAAAGAAGAAATTTGGCATTTGTTTTTTAGGGATTTGGCTAGCTTCACTTAGCATAATCTGCTCTAATGCCATCCATTTCCCTCCAAATTCTATAATTTTGTCATTTTTTAATGCAGAGTAATACTCCATTGTGTATAAATGCCACATTTTTTTTATCCATTCGTCCTTTGAAGGACATCTAGGTTGCTTCCACAGTCTTGCTATTGTGAATTGTACTGCTATGAACATCGATGTAGCAGTGTCCCTGTAGCATGCTGTTTTTAGGTCTTTAGGGAATAGACCCAGAAGGGGAATAGCTGCATCAAATGGTGGTTCCATTCCCAGCTTTCCAAGAAATCTCCATACTGCTTTCCAAATTGGTTGCACCAATTTGCAGTCCCACCAACAATGTACAAGTGTACGCTTTTCCCCACATCCTCGCCAGCACTTGTTGTTGTTTGACTTCATAATGGCTGCCAATCTTACTGGAGTGAGATGATATCTTAGGGTGGTTTTGATTTGCATTTCTCTGACTGCTAGCGATTGTGAGCATTTTTTCATGTACTTGTTGATTGATTGTATATCCTCCTCTGAGAAGTGTCTGTTCAGGTCCTTGGCCCATCTGTTGATTGGGTTATTTGTTATCTTATTGTCTAATTTTTTTGAGTTCTTTATATACTCTGGATATTAGGGGTCTATCTGAAGTGTGAGGAGTAAAGATTTGTTTCCAGGATGTAGGCTCCCTATTTACCTCTCTTATTGTTTCTTTTGCTGAGAAAAAACTTTTTAGTTTGAGCAAGTCCCATTTGTTGATTCTAGATATTAATTCTTGTGCTATGGGTGTCCTATTGAGGAATTTGGAGCCCGACCCCACAGTGTGTAGGTTGTAGCCAACTTTTTCTTCTATCAGGTGCCTTGTCTCTGGTTTGATATCAAGCTCCTTGATCCATTTTGAGTTAACTTTTGTGCATGGTGAGAGAAAGGGATTCAGTTTCATTTTGTTGCATATGGATTTCCAGTTTTCCCAGCACCATTTGTTGAAGATGCTATCCTTCCTCCATTGCATGCTTTTAGCCCCTTTATCAAATATAAGAAAGTTGTAGTTTTGTGGGTTGGTTTCTGTGTCCTCTATTCTGTACCATTGGTCCACCCGCCTGTTTTGGTACCAATACCATGCTGTTTTTGTTACTATTGCTCTGTAGTATAGTTTGAAGTCTGGTATCGTTATACCACCTGATTCACACTTCCTGCTTAGCATTGTTTTTGCTATCCTGGGTCTTTTATTTTTCCATATGAATTTCATGATTGCTTTCTCTATTTCTACTAGAAATGCCATTGGGATTTTGATTGGCATTGCATTAAACCTATAGAGAACTTTTGGTAATATCGCCATTTTGATGATGTTAGTTCTGCCTATCCATGAACAGGGTATATTTTTCCATCTTCTAAGATCTTCTTCAATTTCTCTCTTTAGGGTTCTGTAGTTTTCATTGTATAAGTCTTTTACCTCTTTTGTTAGGTTGATTCCCTAGCATTTTATTGTTTTTGAGGATATTGTGAATGGAGTGGTTGTCCTCATTTCCATTTCAGAGGGTTTGTCGCTGATATACAGGAATGCCTTTGATTTATGTGTGTTGATTTTATATCCTGCCACTTTGCTGAATTCATTTATTAGCTCTAATAGATTCTTTGTAGACCCTTTTGGGTCTGCTAGGTATAGAATCATGTCATCTGCAAATAGTGATAATTTAAGTTCTTCTTTTCCTATTTTTATGCCTTTAATTTCTTTCGTCTGTCTAATTGCTCTGGCCAGTGTTTCGAGAACTATGTTGAACAGAAATGGTGAGAGAGGACATCCCTGTCTTGTTCCAGATTTTAGAGGGAATGCCTTCAATTTTTCTCCATTCAGAATGATGCTAGCCTGGGGCTTAGCGTAGATTGCTTTTACAATGTTGAGGTATGTTCCTGTTATCCCTATTTTTTCGAGAGTTTTGAACAAAAAGGGATGCTATACTTTGTCGAATGCTTTTTCCGCATCTATCGAGATGATCATATTGTTCTTATTTTTAAGTCTATTGATGTGGTGGATAACATTTATTGATTTCCGTATATTGAACCAGCCTTGCATCCCAGGGATGAATCCTACTTGATCATGGTGTACAATTTTTTTGATATGATTTTGTATCCGATTCGCCAGAATTTTATTGAGGATTTTTGCATCTAGGTTCATTAGAGATATAGGTCTGTAGTTTTCTTTCTTTGAAGTATCTTTGTCTGGTTTAGGAATCAGTGTGATGTTGGCCTCGTAGAATGAATTTGGACATTCTCCCTCTTTTTCTATTTCCTGAAATAGCTTGAAAAGTATTGGTATTAGTTCCTCTTTAAAGGTTTTGGAAAACTCTGCTGTATACCCATCCGGTCCTGGGCTTTTCTTAGTTGGTAATCTTTTGATGGTTTCTTCTATTTCCTCAATTGATATTGGTCTATTTAGGTTGTCTATATCTTCCTGTCTCAATCTGGGCAGATCATATGACTTAAGAAATTTATCGATGCCTTCACTATCTTCTATTTTATTGGAGTATAAGGATTCAAAATAATTTCTGATTATCTTCTGTATTTCTGAACTGTCTGTTGTGATATTGCCTTTTTCATCCTGTATGCTAGTAATTTGAGTCCTCTCTCTTCTTCTCTTCGTTAGCATGGCTAAGGGTCTGTCGATCTTATTTATTTTTTCAAAGAACCAACTTTTAGTTTTATCAATTTTTTCAATTGTTTCTTTTGTTTCGATTTCATTAATTTCAGCTCTGATTTTAATTATTTCTTGCCTTCTACTTCTTTTGCTGTTATTTTGCTCTTCTTTTTCTAGGATTTTGAGATGAAGTATGAGATCATTTATTTGTTGGTTTTTTCTTTTTTTGAGGAATGAACTCCATGCAATGAATTTTCCTCTTAGAACTGCTTTCAATGTGTCCCATAGATTCCAATATGTTGTGTCTGTGTTTTCATTTATCTCTAAGAATTTTTTAATTTCCTCCTTAGTGTCTTCTATAACCCATTGATCATTCAGTAACCTGTTGTTCATTCTCCAAGTGATGCATGATTTTTCCTTCCTTCTTTTATCGTTGATTTTCAGTTTCATTCCATTATGGTCAGATAAGATGCATGGTATTATCTCTACTCCTTTATATTGTCTAAGAGTTGCCCTGTGACATAATATATGATCTATTTTTGAGAAGGATCCATGTGCTGCTGAGAAAAAAGTGTAACTGCTTGATGGTGGGTGGTATATTCTATATATGTCAATTAAGTCTAGGTTGTTAATTGTGTTATTGAGTTCTATAGTTTCCTTATTCAACTTTTGTTTGGAAGATCTGTCCAGTGGTGAGAGAGGTGTGTTGAAGTCTCCCATGATTATTGTATGGTGGTCTATTAGACTCTTGAACTTGAGAAGAGTTTGTTTGATGAACATAGCTGCACCATTGTTTGGGGCATATATATTTATGATTGTTATGTCTTGTTGGTGTATGGTTCCCTTGAGCAGTATGTAGTATCCCTCTTTATCCCTTTTGATTAACTTTTGCTTGAAATCTGTTTTATTTGATATGAGTATGGACACTCCTGCTTGTTTCCGAAGTCCATATGAGTGATATGATTTTTCCCAACCTTTCACCTTCAGTCTATGTATGTCTTTTCCTATCAAATGCATCTCCTGTAGGCAGCATATTGTTGGGTCATGTTTTGAGATCCATTCTACTAGCCTGTGTCTCTTAATTGGTGAGTCTAAGCCATTAACATTTAGGGTTATTATTGAGATATGGGTTATCCTTCCAGCCATATTTGTTTATTTATGTTACTGAATATGGTTTGTTTTCCTCTTTGATTTTTCAATCTGTGAAAGGTCTGCTGTGAAGGGCACGTGGACCCCAATGAACCCTTTTGTCCCAGCAACCTCTCTCAAAGGAGCCATAATTGAAGTAGGGTGTGGCTGGGCAAGACTGTGCACAGGAACAGGTGACAGGAGGACTGAAGGAGGAAGTGGGGGCAGAACCCAAAAAAGGAGCCGGAGGGGCAGGGACTGGCATGGATGAGGGAAGAGGAGAGTAGGGGGAGGGATTTGGGTGACCATATGGTGGTGGCTTTTTGGCTGGATGAGGAGGCAGAAAGAGAGGAGGGTTTATAAGCCAAGAGGACATGCTTTGGGTTGCAAGAGGTACAGAGAGACAGACTCGAGCGAAGGAGGAAGAAAGCCTGAATATATAAAATCTCTGCCCATTTTTTCAATCACACACAATAATTGTAGAGATCCCGCAAAATGGCGGGGGTCTAAGGATCCAAAAGCGGGGCAATGGTTTTGGTTATCTAAGGGATAATTGGGCCAATCGTGAGTAGATAATTTTATCAACTTCTTGGGATTTCTCTTGGGGGTTAGGCTGAGGGTGTCCAAATTTTTCAGGAGGCATTTGAGAGGGGAGTCGGCCAGCAGAAAGGAGGCAACTCCCATGGGGCTATGAGGAAGGGAATGATATGTTGACTGGAGAGGCATCCCACTCAAGCCAAATATCAGAATGAGACCTCAAGCCTTTATAGAGTTGTCACCAAAATCCTCTGGTGAGCCCTGGGAGCTCTGGGTCACCTGGCACCAGGGTTTATGAACAAGAGGGGAGCGGAGGAGACCCAAGCTTGAGGAGGGGAGGGAACTTGCCAGTTCTCAAGCTGGCTGAGGTCTGTTGGAAGGGGAAGACTACAAGAGGACCACTGCGACCGTGAAGGTCTGGGTGGGGTGTATTCCTCCCCACGAGACACACAGGGGCTGCTAGATGATCAACGGCCAGTTCCCTGTTACTCTGCCTCAGTGGGCTTAGGAGTGAAAGGGTAAAGTTTCTAAGCTGCAAAGCCTGAGTTAAAATGTAAAGGACCAGGCATTGTAAACCTGCTTCTAAACTGCAAAGCATGGGTTAAATTCCTGAGGCAGTTAGGACAAGGCCCTACTGGCCATTTAGTTGATTTATGGCTTGGGGTCCTGTGCAACTCCTCATGTAAGCATTCAAGACCCTGTGCTGCTTGTCATGAAGACATTCAGGGTCCAAACCAATCAGTTTAAATGTAACCCCCTCCTTAGGAAAGACCTATCACTCCAGCCAGCCCTGTTCCCGCCAATGAATGTACTAATCAAGTCTAAGAATTATTGTTTGATTTTCCCGTGGTGTAAGGTGATTTGTTAAAGGAGACTGTGATGTATGCAAAGCCCCCCCTCCCCCTGTCCTCCCCAAAAGGTGTACTTAAGCATTGTTCAACCCCTGCTCTGGGCTCTGGGCTGCTCTGGCTTCTTGAGTGGGCCTAGAGTCTCAGGCCCACTCAATTGGGATCCTCAGTAAAAATCCCCTTGTGTGTTTTGCATGAAGCCAGTCTCTTGTGGTCTCTTCCTCCGACGTTTTGCCGGTTCCTTACAGGAGTCTGGAGAGTGGAACTCACCAATTTGTAGGCAGATGGTGGATGCGAAGCAGGCGATCGAGAAGATGGGTGCAGGTTAGTCTCTGCTAAGGTGGTGATCTCCAGCAGCATGGGAGTCCTGCTTAAATGCAGGGGGTCCCATCTAAGTCATGGCACCAATGAAAGGTGAGTGACTCACCCAAGATGGAGATTCAACCAAGAGATTTTATTGGGGAGCTGCCTGAAGGGGAAGAAAAGGAGAGGCAGAGAGCAGAGAGAGGAGAGGAGGAGGGCAGAGAGAAAGAGAAAGAGAGCAGAGAGAGGAGAGAAAGAAGAGGAAGAGGGAAGAGAGGAAGAGGGGAAGAGGGCAGAGAGTGTGAGTTTGCAATCTTTGGCTTAAGAAGGGTTGCATAGGCAATGTGGCAGGTGCTGATTGGCAGGGTGACTCGGGAACAGCAAGCGGACACTGTGTCCAGCGGGAATTGGTTGTAAAATCTTTGAATTTGGTGCTCTTCGACTTGGTGCCCTTCAGAGAGGAGGAGGGGTAAAGGATTATATGATGTTCTCATGAGAAGGGCGAGCCTCCCACACATCCAACACAGCCACCTCCTCAGGACACACTTTTCCTGCCCTGTGGGTTGAGGCCTCTCCTCAGTGCAGCCCCCACCCCCTCATAGCTCACCAGCCAGGAAGGCAGGGAGGAGGGGCATGGGTTGCTTTCTCCAGGGGTAGCACCTTGGTCCCTACTGGCAAGCAGAAGGTGTTCTGAGGAAGGGAGGCTGGTGGGGCCACCAGGGAAGTTCCTGTTGATACTGATGGTTATTTGTGAGTTCTGCTTCCTCACATGTTGAAGTTTGAACATTAGAGAAGCATGCCGAGGCAAGCATTATTAAAGCAGGGTTTATTTAAAAAGCAGTAATATAGACTTCTCCTGTGAGGGAGAAGGGGGCCATAACTGGTATCCTGGTATCCCAAGAAGCGAGGTGTTCTGCCCCTTTTATAGGTCCTAGGCTTCCTTTGTTCTCCTGCCTTCTTCCCCCTTATCTTTCTCCTTCCTGTATACATGACTAGGCCCAGGAATGCTCTGGAATGACCAAAAGGTGGAAAACAGGTGGGCTGAAGGAGGAAGGGCAGGATGATGCAGCCAGGACACATTAATTAACAACTTTATAGCTCCCTGTAGGGAGGGGCAGGGCAACTCCTGGACAGGTTATCTTAGCAACAGGTTGGAGCAGGGGGAGATTCTTTATAATGGTGAAGGAAGGGCTCCAAAGGAATTAACATTTCAATCCCTCAGGGGACTGTCTCCAACTTACTCAAAAATTGGCCTCCTTGATCTGACCTGACACTTTACCTATCTATACTGACTGCCTGTTTAATTCTGGCTTCACTGTCAGACAGCAGGGCTGTGGGCTAAGAGGAAGAGGAGCCTCCAAGCAGAACTTCTCAAAACAAGCTGACTCCTCCAAAGACCATGTGATTCTAAGTGGAAATTTGATCCTTCTTTAATAAATAATGAGAATAGCAAAGTTTTTCATGATAGGCACTTGATATATACAGATGACACACACACACACACACACACACACACACACACACACACACACACACCCCAACTGTATATCTGTATGTCATCTGGGAATTTTACCTCTGTGGCCATTAAATAATTCCAATTTGATCAATATTTATTTTTTTAATAAAAGAAAAGGAAAATACAATTATCTTTAAGGCATAGTGAAAGGCTAGTGATGCACCCGAGATGGAGATTCAACCAAGAGATTTTATTGGGGGGCTGTCTGAAGGGGAAGAAAAGGAGAGGCAGAGAGCAGAGAGAGGACAGGAGGAGGGCAGAGAGAAAAAGCAGAGAAAGAGAACAGAGAGAAAGAGAAAGAGAGCAGAAGAGGAGAGAAAGAAGAAGAAGAAAGCAGAGAGGAAGAAGGCAGAGAGCGTGAGCTTGCAAGCTTTGGCTTAAGAAGGGTTCCATAGGTGATGTGGCAGGTGCTGACTGGTAAGGTGCCTTAGGAACAGCAAGCAGACACTTTGTTCCGTGGGGATTGGTTGAGAAAACCTTTGAATTTGGTGTTCTTCATCTTGGCACTCTTCAGAGAGGAGGGGGAGGGGTAAGGGGGAGGGGTAAGGGATTCCGTGATGTTTTCACAAGACTGAAACTTAACTTCGGTGGGGAGTCTCCCACACACCCAACACATACTTTCGAGCTTGTGATTCTCATGGCAGCAGTATCTCAGCTGACTGTTAGCAACAGACCTGATGAAGATACCTTAATCACTGACCTGCTGTGCAAACGTTTCCCGGGGCCATGAACTGGGTATTTGAAAGGTTGGCTTTCCATCTGAGGTGCTCTACTGAAATGTGGCAATTGGAGAGTGGAATGGACTTAGAGATGGAAGCATAGGGTTTTTTGTTTGTTTGTTTTGGTATTGGGGATTGAACTTCTAAGGTCAGGCATTGGTGACCAAAAGGAAGCAGATTTAGAGCTGCTGAACAAGGCTTTATTGAGATTTGCTCCTGGGTGAGACTCTCCAGTCCAACAGAGAGGGTCAGGGGGAATTGCACCCAGGATCAGCTAGATTGGAAATTTATTGGGCTTAGGGAAGGAAGGGAGGGCTTGGGACAGGAAAGGAAGGTTTTTAGAGTCCCCTGTCCTCCAGGGGTTGGTGTTGGGGGCGGGGAGCTTGCTGAGATCTGTGTGTCCTTCCAGGATTGGTCAGGAGACCCTGCTGATTGACAGGTGGTTATGAGGCAGGGTGACTTATTGGTTGTTTTTTTATGCGTGGAGGTTGCCTGGTGCTTTGTTCCCTTGCCCACTTCAAACCAACCTAACATTCTGGCCTTTTTGATGATATAGGGCTCCAATTTCCATCTGAATACTTCCTGCTGGCTAGGGGCAAAGAATCTCATTCCTGGAAAGGGGTCAGGGAGGGTTTTAGGTGAAGGCAGAGTCTCTGGAGCGAGAGGAATTGGTCATGAGGAGGAGTAGCTTTCTGTCTTAGGTATTGGGGGCTGGTAGTCTTGAAGAAGTAGTTGATGAATTTGTGTATCTGATCTTGCAGGAACTTCTGTAGGCAATTTAACAGACATGGTCCTATTAGGAGAAACATAAAGAGGACTAATAGGGGTCTTACAAGGGGGAGGAGCCAAGGCCATACTTGACTGAACAAACCTCATAGAGACTGTTGACCTAGTTGCTGTCTCCTCTTTTCTAGCTGTTCTTGTAGTTGTTTGATCTTGTCCTTCACTACCCCCAGGAATAACTGTGTTTTGGTTTAACTGTTTTTGCTAGGGGTTTAAGATCAAGCTGGTCAAAATTGACTTTGTTTCTGTCTACTGTTAAGAGTCAGCTGAGTTTCCACAGGGGTCACTCATAGGGGGAACTTGAGAGCAGCTTCTTAGTTCTGCTAGTGCCGTTTGTGCTAGGATAGGCCCAGGTCTTGCTTGACCATGTGGCTTCCCTTGGAAGCATCAGGGATGTCTCCCTTCTCCAATGACCCTCTTTTCATAGCAAGTGCACTGGTTGGCTTTTCATTCTCCAATGGTCTCATTAATCAGGAGGTTATATGGCCCAGAGTTGCAAAGCTCTTTAGAGAAGTTCCCTGTTCCCTGGATTCAGACTGACTCAGAGGGCCAGAGCCAAATATTTAACTTTAATATTCAGTCTTGATCTTAAACATCTAGTGATTCCATCTCACCAGTCTTAAATTAACAGTACTGGGCTTTAACTGAAGCCTACTTTGAAGTCATTCTGACATGTGGTAAGATGGAAGGCAGGGTTCTTTATAAATCTTAGGTAAAGTGTTCTAGTACTGAAGCTGATCTTTGCTTTTTAAATATCATTTTATAAAATTATCATAGATTGTTGCTTGAGGTCACATAAATATCAGCTATCACAATATGATATTACATTTAAAACATAAATTAACAGGTCCAGTTCTAGAATGTTAAATGATATAAATAAATAGCCAATATGCTGTTCTTATAAATCTAAAATTACCATATAACTTTTTGGAAAACACCAGCTTGATATAATTCTCTTTCAAAGTTTCTCCCTTAAAGAGTTGTATACCTGGAAATTATGAACACATTTAATAAACAAAAAAGAGTGGTAGCTTTCAGTGTTAATCATTTGTTCAGTGGTTTAGAAAACATTTGTTGAGCAGCTCCTATGTATAATGAAGTAGTGTGGGCTTAGGGATGACTTTGATCAACGTGCATTACTACCTCAAAATTGCTTTCTTGTGGCTGTACTTGAACAATAAATATAAGAATTGTGAGGTGGACTACAGAACGGCAAGAGTTCTGGAAAACAGCAAAGCCTGGAGGAAGGGCAGAGAGTGGGAAGAGGGCCTTGAATCTTCAACAGATCATCAGCAAAGTCACCAGTCAACAAAGGGCACCCAAGCAAAGGCTCAAGTAGGGAGTAAAATCCCACAGAGAGTTGTTCCCAGAAGAAGAATTTCCAGCACAAGGCTCTGAGGTGGGAATAGGAGGCCACCAAAGAAGAATGAGGGCAAAGAAAGGATCAGGAGAGCATGAGGCTATTGCCATAATGGGCCAGGGTGACCACCCAGGGCCTGCAACCCCTGTAAGAGTTTGACTTCTATTCTAAGTGAGACTGGGTATTTTTGGAAGCTTTCAAGCAAAGAAATGGCATGATGTGGTTTACATTTAAAAGAGTCATTCTGTATTCTTTAAAGTAGATAATAGGAACTGTACTATTAAAAAACAAACAAACAAAATAAAAAAACAAACAAACAAAAAAAAAAAAACAAAGAAAAGAATCCCTGAGTCCATCAAAGTCCATCAAAGTCCTGGGAGCAGGGGCTTGGGGCTTGGTCTCCACTCTGGCTATTGGGAGCACCCATTTCACAGAACCCATCCACAGCCTCTCCTGGTTCCAGCCTTGGGCCTTACCTGATATGCAGGCTGTAGGCTGAAGTCCAGCTGAACACTGAGGAACCCAAGCAGGTTTCTGTGGCTCTCTCTGTTACTACATTTTCTCTAGTGTCCTGACCTGCAAATTCTGAGCAACTCAGCCTCTGGGCCCTGATTTTTCTCATCTCAGCTCTGTGAGAAGGCCATGTTCTGCTCCTGCTACCCTAACACCATCCCAGGGAAGCGTCTCCTAAAGGAAGGTCTATTTTCTGTGTTCCTATTACCTTCATTACCTTGGTGATTACAGTCACTGACTGCCTTCAGTTCAGAATCTAAGAGCAGTTAGATGACTGACAGATGCATAGGTAGACAGAAATATAAAGAGATGTCTGACAGGTAGCAGATTCATAGTAAGATACACACATACTGCATTTGTCCTCTAAATTATGAGTAATTAAATCATCACAACTAACCAGGACTATTCCAAAGAGTAATGTTAATAGCATAGTGGAATAAGAGGTCCGAGGCTTCACTCACCCCCACAGAATGCTCCACAGACAAGAAAACACTGTTGAATGGCCTTCCCAAACCAACCAATTAGGAATAAGTCTGAGTTACTTATGTGGTCATAGAATGGACTAAAATTTTCATGGAAAGGGGAAAGAACTGGTCCCCATTTATCAACTTCCCTGCCCCAAGTAGGCACCTTATTACATAGAGAAGATCCTCTAGAAGCCACAGTATCTCCATAAAAGAAAGGTGGCAGTCATCTGGCTTGCCATCACCCAGAGACACTTCCTAGAAAACCCATTCTGGGGTCACCTCTTAGGAAGATCAAGGAGAAATGGCAAGGCTGCACCACCTGGGCTCATGTGGAAACAAAACACAAAGGCAAAGCTCATCGTGACCATCACTCAGGTCTTAGTGCTAGTTCTTTGGACCTGCCAGTGGTAATGCATGATCAGGAGCACTGGATCACTGCATAGCCCACTTTCAAAACTGAGCTGTTCACTCTCAGAAATGGTGGTAATATTTACCTGCTTTGAATCATAGAGAACCAGCCTCCAGAACTAACATCAGACTCTACTCTGAAACCTTTCCCAGGGAAGACGGTGGTCATAACAAATTTGGCTGAGGAGGGTCTAGACATGCTATCCCTAGAAGTCTAAACAGTGCTCAGCCCCAGTCTTAAGCTGATTCTAAAGCCCTTCATAGGCCAGGAGGCAAACCCCAGCCAAGCATTTCTACTAAGCAAAGCAGGAAGTCATATCCATCCCAATCAGCAATCTTTAACTCATTTTAGAGCTCCTCCTGCAACCCTGTTCACCTGCTGAGCTCAACACTGCTTCTGACTTACTGAAGAACATATCAGGACTCTCTGAGGTGGCTGTAGAACCTATCCAGCATGGTGAGAGATCACTGCCAGTGGTCTTCAGAGAGAACAGCAAGCATCCAGTCTCATGTCCTGCCTTAGTCAGAACCAAGGGAGCAGACAGGCCATCTATAGTACTGCAAGAAATCTTGGTCTCAAAATTGTGACCAGAAGAACCATCTAGAATCACAGTCTACACCAAATAGTAGAGGTCTATCATGCCAATGAATACTTGTGTAAGGAAATGGTAGCTCCCTCTTCAATGCTAAACACCCACAAAAAATCCAAAGAATTACAAAGACTCAAGTCATCATGACTCCTTCCAAAGGAGCCAACAACACTCCAAATGTGGATCTTCAAGCAAGAGGAATCTGTGAAATGTCAGATTAAGAATTAAGACTAAGGGGAGGGGAGGGGAGGGGGGATAGTAGGGGATAGGAAAGGTAGCAGAATACAACAGTCACTAATATGGCATTATGTAAAAATGTGAATATGTAACAGATGTGATTCTGCAATCTGTATTTGGGGTGAAAATGGGAGTTCAAAACACAATTTGAGTCTAATGTATGAAAGATGATATATCATGAGCTATGTAATGCTTTAAATAATCAATAAAAAAATTAAAAAAAAAAGAATTAAGACTAATCCTCAGTGAATTACAAGAATATATGGATAAAAAATTAAGTGGAATTTTGAAAACAAAATGACAAGTTTGACCAAAAAAATTGAAACAATAAAAAGATAGAAATCCAAAAGATGAAGAATACAATGACTGAATTAGAACAATAAAATGCTTCAACAACAGTTTTAATCAAGCTGAAAAAAGATTCATTGAGCTCCAAATTAACATTTGAAATTAACCATGCAGAGGAGCAAGAAACAATAACAAAGAATGAAGAAAGATCATAGAAAGTATGAAACCCCATTAAAAAGCCTAACTTAAGCATAAGATGGAATGTAAGAAGGGGAGTAACAGTAAAAGGAACAGAAAAAAATTTAATAATCACTGAAATCTTTTCTGATATAGGAAAAATTATCAATACTCAAGTATTGGAAATAGAGAGGTCACCAATAAAATTTAACTCAAAGCAGAGTTTGACAAAACATATAATAAAACATTAAAACTCCAAGAGAGAAACAATTCTGAGGGCTGTAGGGACCCCAAAACACATCATTGATAATGGGACAATGGGATTTCTCAACCAAACTCTATAAGCCAGGACTCAGTGAGATGGCATATTCTGAGAACTGAAGGGGGCAAAACTTGCAAATAAGAATGCTTTACCCACAAAGTCATCTTTCCAAAATGATAAAAAAATAAAAAACATTCCCAGAGAAATGAAAGTGAAAGAGAGCTATCGCCAGTAGTTCTTCTTGCAGGAGTTGTTGAAAGGAGTTCTCTAAGCTACAGCAAAGGGCCTCTCATTAACTACCTAAGATTTACAAAAGCACAACACTCAATGGCATGAGTACTACAATGTCCTACCCTGAATACTCTAGGGCTGTAATGACCATGTATGTGGAGATTTCATACCTGCTATGAAGGTTAAGAGACAGAACTGTTAATAACAACTATAACTAAAACAAATTATCATAAGACATATATTACCAAATGATGTGCATTTTGGCATCAAAACATGAAATGTGGGGAATGAAAGTGCAGGCACATAAACAATCAGTTAGGCTGTCATCAGTTTAATATAGACCGTCATAATTGTAAGGCATTCTTTGTGAGCCCCAGGGCAGCCACAGAGTGAAAACCCACAGTGTGGGAGGCCGACATAGCATATGACCAGTGTTTGCCTCCCCTTCTGATTGGTGTGGCACTGTGATCTGGTTGCTTAGGTAACCAAAGATAGTAGCCCCAATCTTTAGGGTTGAGAAAACACAAATGTGTTTTTGTGCATGAGAGTGCCTTCCTACATCCTCAGGGGTCCTTCACCTGTTCCTTTGTGATATTACCCTTGCCTTGTTTAGGATAGAATGTTCTATGGAAATGCCCTTTGTGTGTTCCTTCTCTTACTCTGCCCTTGGGTGTGGCCTATCTAGATGTCAGTCAACCTGCTGATAACAGACATTATGAAGCTAGACTCAGCCCCTGAAACCTGACCTCTTGCCTCATTTGAATGCCTTCTCCTCAATAAAAGGGGTCAGCATGTGTGGGCTCTCTCTCTTTCTGCGGACCCTTAAGGTCAGAGGAGCCATCACAGCACCCCTAAAGAAAAAGGTATTTCTGTCTCTTGTATGGTTATTTCACTTGGCCCAGTTCCCCTGGAGTGACCCCTGAGTGTTTAAGTCACAGGAACGTGACAACACAGGGAATGTGCTATAAAAATATGGAGTATCACAAGAAGCTGTTACAAACAATCACATATCAAAAATGGATAATTAGAATAAATGGATACCTTCCTGCACACTTACATTCTTTTTTTTTTTTTTTTGCCATTCCTTCTTTGGAATGTCACTTTTTTTTTTAGAATTTTAATGTTTATTTTTTAGTTATTGGCGGACAAAACATCTTTGTTTGTATGTGGTACTGAGGATCGAACCCGGGCCGCACGCATGCCAGGAGAGCGTGCTACCCGCTTGAACCATATCCCCAGCCCCACACTTACATTCTACTAAGATTGAATTGTGAAGAGATGGAAAATGTGAACAGACCAAAAATAGATAAGATTGAATAAAAAAATATGAAATCAGATAAAAGCCCAGGAGCTGATGACTTCACTAACCAGTTTTATTAGTCATT
Source organism: Spermophilus citellus (assembly GCF_964194105.1). Classification (NCBI taxonomy): domain Eukaryota; kingdom Metazoa; phylum Chordata; class Mammalia; order Rodentia; family Sciuridae; genus Spermophilus; species Spermophilus citellus. The sequence goes on along the minus strand of NC_138191.1, from coordinate 27,708,287 downwards.
TAAAGAACTTATGTTGAGAGCCACAGCCAAAGGGGCCCCAGCAAACTTCCAGCTGCCGGCTGATGATTGGCTCACAGCGGCCCCAGCAACATCTAGCTGATTGGCTCCTCTGCGGTGATGTTCATTGGGCTGTTTCCCCACCCTTCAGACTGCAAAGCTGATGATTGGCTCACAGCGGCCCCAGCAACATCTAGCTGATTGGATCCTCTGTGGTGATGTTCATTGGGCTGTTTCCCTGCCCTTTCAGACCACGGAGCTGGTTGCTCATTGGGGGACTTCTTTGGTTCCGCCCACATGACCCAGCCAATCGGCCTCAAGAGCAGGAGGATTGTGGGAGGTGGTGAGGCTTGTGTGGGTGAGAGGCTTGTGGGAAGCCGGTGGTGGCAGTTGGGCTCTGAGGGTTTTTTCCTGAGGAGCTGTTTTGTTTGGTGTTTGTAGTTCTAAAAATAAAGTTCATTTCTTTTGACAAGTGGCTCCTGAATTGTGCCCAGCCAGACTGCGGCATTTGGTGGCCTGTAAGGGGATTGAACCTGCGACCTTGGCGTTATCAGCACAGTTCTTGAAGTACTAGCCAGAGCAATTAGACAGACAAAAGAAATTAAAGGCATAAAAATAGGAAAAGAAGAAATTAAACTATTGCTATTTGCGGATGACATGATAATATATTTAACAGACCCAAAAGAGTCTACAAAGAAGCTGCTAGAGTTAATAAATGAATTCAGCAAAGTGGCAGGTTATAAAATCAACACGCATAAATCAAAGGCATTCCTGTATATCAGCAACAAAACCTCGGAAATGGAAATAAGGAAAAACCACTCCATTCACAATATCCTCAAAGAAAATAAGATACTTGGGAATCAACCTAACAAAAGAGGTGAAAGATTTATACAATGAAAATTACAGAACCCTAAAGAGAGATAGAAGAAGATCTCAGAAGATGGAAAAATGTACCCTGTTCATGGATAGGCAGAACTAACATCATCAAAATGGCGATATTACCCAAAGTTCTCTACAGGTTTAATGCGATGCCAATCAAAATTCCAACGGCATTTGTTGTAGAAATAGACAAAGCAATCATGAAATTCATACGGAAAAACAAAAGACCCAGAATAGCAAAAGCAATTCTAAGCAGGAAGTGTGAATCTGGAGGTATAGCGATACCAGAGGTCAAACTGTACTACAAAGCAATAGTAACAAAAACAGCATGGTACTGGTACCAAAACAGGCAGGTGGACCAATGGTACAGAATAGAAGACACAGAGACTAATCCACAAAGTTACAACTGTCTTATATTTGATAAAGGGGCTAAAAGCATGCAATGGAGGAAGGATAGCATCTTCAACAAATGGTGCTGGGAAAATTGGAAATCCATATGCAACAAAATGAAATTGAATCCCTTTATCTCGCCATCCACAAAAATTAACTCAAAATGGATCAGGGAGCTAGATATCAAATCAGAGACACTGCGTCTGATAGAAGAATAGTTTTAGAAGAAAAATTTATTTGGAGCTCATGGTTTCAGAGGTCTCAGTCCATAGTGAGCTGACTCCATAGCTCTGAGCTTGAGGCAGAATATCATGGGGACAGGGTGTGTTGGAGGACAACTGCTTCCTCATGGCAGGGTCAGGAATAAGAGAGAGGAGCACAAGAGAGAGGGGCCACTGGAAAACAACCCTTCCAGGGCACTTACCCAGTGACCCACCTCCTCCGGCCTGCCCCACCTCCTACAGTTACCACCCAGTTAGTTCATTCAAAGTAGGATGGACTGATTAGGTTAGAGCTCTCAGACTACAGTCACTTCTGAACATTCATTCAGAAACACAAATGCTTTGGGGCATGTCTTGTGTCCAGACCATAACATAGATGGTCACCTTACCATGTCCTCCCATTGGTGTGTACAGAGAGAGGTGAAAAGAGAGAGGTGGAAAGAGAGATGATGTTTCTGGTGCCTCTGCTGATAAGCACATTAATTCTATTGGATCAGGATCACATATACACGATCTGGTTTGTTCTTAATTAATTCTTTGTTGACTCCATCTCCAAATACTGCCACACTTAGAGGTTAGAGTTTAGTATGTGAACTTTGTGGAAATACAAATACTTAGTCTATAACATTTACTAATCAGAAATAGTTTGAATGGTTATTGACTATGTTTTAGGAATTGTCAAATGATAGGTAAAATTTATGTTTCAGACATCAATAAATGGCATGGTAGCCATCTAAGTCTTCAGATTTTGTTTTTGTGTAAAGTTAGTTTTTCATAAATAAAATGTTACATCTCATCATCTAGACCCCTTATTTTTGCACATTTGTCATAAAAATCTCAAGTTCAAATAGGAGTTTCATATCCTTTGTAAGATATTACTTGGTGATATTGTCCAGTTCAAACCAAGTCCACATGGTAAATTCCTTCTTGAGTTTGGTTCCTGAAGGGAATGATGTTTTTAGAAATCTTTCCGTTTTGCTGTCTCTTATTAGAATGTGGGGAAAAACAATCTCAATGTGTCTCTTTTTACCCAGCTCCCAAATCTTAGGATAAAGTCCTTTATAAATGCTAGACTCTGGATAACTCCAAGGATAATAACAACACTACCCTTTCAACTGCTCCCTGTGGATTGGTGGGTCAACATTACGTACATGGGTAATGAGGAAGGTATGAAACTCCACAACAGGTCTTGATGTCTTTGCTTTTACTTTGATCTCCCCCCTATGGCTGGTAGTATCTCTTTTTAAATAAAATTATAGATGCTAATCCATAAGTTATTTTAATCAGTTGGCAAATAGATAAAGGACAAATAAAAATATTTCAATAATCTACACATTTGTCTCCACCTCTTCAACTTTCCATGTGTTATGGTTTAGACCCTTATACATCCCCTAACAGCTCATGTGTTGAGGGCTTGGTCCCTGTGCAGCAGTGTGCAGAGGGAGAACCACTGGGGGGATGACTGGATCAAATTGTAATGTGGTGAAGACTTTAGGGGTGGCACCTGGCGGGAGGAAGTAGGCCCCTTGGGCTGTGCCCTTTAAGACTATGTGTTCCCAGCCCCTTTCTCCCTCTTTCTCTCTGTCCCCCTTCTTGGCTTCCATGAGGTAAGTAGCTTTGCTCATCATCATGCTCCCTCCCATGATGTTCTGACTCAGCATAGGCCTAAAAGCTATGATTGCAAAAACTCTTAGATTCTTTGAAACAATCTAATAATAGCAAAATAATGAGTTACATATAATATGCTGCACTTAAATCCTTGAGCATCAAATGAAAGGCAGCCAACTGGAGATGATAAATGAAATTGGCAAGGAGTTAGAGGTTGTTAACATCTTTGTCTTGCTCCAGTGGTTAACAAACACTGTGTTCTGATCTTCATATGTTGGGATCATAAACACATTTTCTTGTGTTAATGGAATACCCTTCAATAGATGAATGGATTAAAATATGTGGCAAATATACCCATCTTCTTATCTATACATTATACCTGAATACTAATTGCTGTCTACCTCTTAATCTTCATCACTATCTCATGTGATGACTTGCAGGAATATAGAACTGCATCTTATTTGCTCAGAGTTGGAAGTTTTGTTTGTTCATTTGATTGTTTTGCTCAACTCTAAGTGCATTCCTAGATGAACAATATGGGTCTGTCAGCTACCTGTCTCCTGTCTGTCTTACCTGGTAGGAAACTTCTAGTTGGGAAAAAAAATTAGGAAACATGTTAGATCTTCAGGGGAAATTACACAAGGCACAAGAAATGATGTGGAAGCAGAACTTTCTGAGAGAGATGATGGTGTTTAAAGTGATATTGTTTTTTCCTCCTAATTCAAGTATACAGAAGGAGAAGGAGTGGCATACCTTTCCATCTGTATTTCTAACCCAAGCAGTGACATCCGATCAGAGCATCCCTGCAGACTCCAGAGAGACCTAACAGCTCTCCAGGCAAATGTGGGGCTGCTTCCTTCTACACCCACAAGTCCCTGGGGCTGTGGGTGGGGCTGGATTCTGGGGACCATTCATTTGAACTCTTAGGAGCCTGGGGTGGGGGGAGGTAAACCATACTGGCTTGCAGACTGCACACCTCCCAGCCACAGCAAAGACACTTGCTTAGAGGATTTGGGCAAACTTTCTTTTACTCCAGGTATCTTTGATATTCTGAGCAATTTGAGTGATTTGAAGAGGATGGAATAGGGGTGTCATTAGTTTCTACTGCTTTCTGAATGACAAAAAATTAAAGAAAAGTGGTTCAGCTGAAAACTACTTTGCCTTAAATAGGAGCTACCCCTTATTAATCAATAGATTAATTGCTATTAATTATGATTAATTAATTAATAAGAGTACTACCACTTATTAAGTAACAAAGGATGAGAGAACTGTAGAGGCTACAGAAATTCCTGTGTTTCCATGGATTAATTCACAGACGTGACCATATTAGTGGGATTCTCAGAATAGGTACCCCCTTTCTTTTCTTTTCTTTTTTTATTGATTATTTAAAGCATTACATAGCTCATAATATATCATCTTTCATACATTTGACTCAAATTGTGTTTTGAACTCCCATTTTCACCCCAAATACAGATTGCAGAATCACATCTGTTACATATTCACATTTTTACATAATGCCATATTAGTGACTGTTGTATTCTGCTACCTTTCCTATCCCCTACTATCCCTCCTCCCCTCCCCTCCCCTCCCATCTTCCCTCTCTATCTCCCCTGCTGTTGTTCAATTCTCTCTCTTTTTTTCCCTCCCCCTTGCCCCTCATAACCTCTTATAATTTTATGTATCATTGAAGGTCTTCTACTATTTCCATGTGCTTTCCCTTCTCTCTCCGTTTCTCTCCCCCCATTCGTCTTTGTTTACTGTAGTCTTTTCCTCATGCTCTTCCTTCCTGTTCTGTTCTTAGTAGTTCTCTTTATATCAAAGCAGACATTTGGCATTTGTTTTTTAGGGCTTGGCTAGCTTCGCCTAGCATAATCTGCTCTAATGCCATCCATTTCCCTGCAAATTCTATGATTTTGTCATTTCTTAGTGCTGCATAATACTCCATTGTGTATAGATGCCACATTTTTTTTATCCATTCATCTATTGAGGGGCATCTAGATTGGTTCCACAGTCTAGCTATTGTGAATTGTGCCGCTATAATCATTGATGCAGCCGTATCCCTATAGAGCGCTTTTTTAAGGTCCTCAGGGAATAGTCCGAGAAGTGCGATAGCACTTTAGTGGGTGTGGGACTCTAATCTAGGATATGCATCTTTATAATCAATCCCAGGTGATTCTGATGTAGGTGGGCTACAGACCACAGTTTAACACACATTGTTCTATATCATTGAGTCACAACAATAAATAATTTAAGAACCTTAGTTGAAAATCATGTCAGTCCATAAATTTTGAAATAAAAACCTTGAAAGAATCCTTCAGAAAAATACTTGTATCCTTATGCCTTCTGCAATTAAAATAAACTTATTTCTCTACAGTTTTACCCTAGAAACAGTTAAAAATGAAAACAATGACAGCTAGAACAGAACCAATCATTATTAACATAACTACTACCATTACCAGCAGCAATAACAAAAGATCCTTCAAGAGACCTCCCTGTGTAGAGATAGGGCTACCCCTATAAGAAGATATGAACTCAACCTATGCCTTATACTCAGGTGTTTCAGTATTTGCATGAGTGCTTTTGACTTGAAACAGAGGAATTTGCTTGAGTGCTTCTGACTTGAGAAATACAGAGAAATTTTCTGGCAGAATTAGCTGAATGTTTGAAAAGACCTCAAACCCATTCAAACATAAATCATTTAAATATAAAGCAGCCAGTAGTAAGGACCTCTGGATGTGAGGCTATTACAGAAGCCTACAAGTTTCCTTTCTTTATTTCTGTGCTCCCAGGGATGGTAACAATGATAAAATAATCAATGATCATAGGACAACTCAAATACTAATACTTAGTAAATAGGCTTACTAACTAGCAACTTTATGACAAGGATAACAACATATTACATGATATTAGTCTGAGACCTGGTGGATATAATCCTATGTTAATTTTGAGGAAAACTTTTAAAAGCTATTGTATCTGACCCTTTGAGATGGTAGAAAAATAGATTTTTGAATTAATAATTTTTAAAAAGTTGACAGCAAAATATCTCTAAGAGCCAGATTCCCTAGTACATAATTTTTTAGAGAGCTCCCCTAGCATGTGTGATGCACTGGGTTCAATCCGCAGCACTACATTTTAAAAAAATAAAATAAAGGTATTGTCTGTTATAGTTTAGATGTGGTATCCCCCAAAAGCTCACATGTGAGACAATGCAAGTTTTGAAGGAGAAATGATTGGGTCATAGCCTTAACCTAAGCAGTGAATAAATCCCTGATGGGATTAACTGAGTGGTAACTAGAGATAGGTGAGTTGTGGCTGGAAAAAAGTAGTTCATTGGGAGTGTGGCTATGGGATATATATTTTGTATCTGGAGAGTGGCGTCTCTCTCTGCTTCTGATCATGATGTGAACTGCTTCCCTTAGCCACACTCTCCCACCATGATGTTCAGCCTCCTTGAGGCCCAAGGAATGGAGCTGGCCTTCTATGGACTAAGACCTCTGAAACCATGAGCCCTCAAATAAACTTTCCTCCTCTACAGTTGTTCTAGTCAGATCTTTTAGTCATGGTGGTGAAAAAGCTGTCTAAAACAGTGTCCATCTACAACTAAAAATATATTTTAAAAAATGAGAGGTGTGCAGTTGGCAGTAAAAAAAGCACAAGCTACATCAAGGTAGGAAGTCCCTGACACTAGTTAATGAGAAGAGGGGATGATACATGCTTCTGACTAGAGAAAACTTCCTGTATCAGTTTCCACATTAATCAAAGACAATGTCATAAAATCAATTTAAGACAAGAACACTCAATACAACAACTTTCTGGTCTTTCTCTGGTAGTGCAGGAAAAGGGCCAAGTAAGTACATTGGAGGGGGTGGTTACAGGAATTTAGAGTACTATGAAGCAAATTACAGCCTTCTCTTTGATTAATGTGAAAACTAGTACAGAGTAGACTCATTCTTGCCAGCGTCATTAGAGTTCTTTGCTAAAACAATCCTAAAAGGGTTCCACAAACTGAATGAAGGGTTCCTTTTCACAAGGACTACTGATTCCCAGGTGGATATCAAGACAAGTCAGGCAGAAACATTCTTATTAAAGTCTTCATATAAAATTGAAGTTGGAATAAAGGAATAATAATGACTGATTACTGAGAGATGCTAAATTATACCTAATAATGAGAGCTATACTTCTCCTTTACTACTCACCAAGAATTGTTCAAAGCACTTTATGTATACATTAATTCTTTCAACCCTCACAACAACCCAGCATCCTTGCTAGTATTCTCATTTTGTAGATGCTGAAATGGAAACAGTTAGATTAAAGGACTTATTTGAAGTTGCACCATTCCATATTTCAGAATCTGTAGTTATTACTCCTGGGATAGAGACAGGGTCTTGTCTGTAGTTATTACTCCTGGGATACAGACAGGGTCTTGCAGGGTTGCCCAGGCTGGCCTTGAACTCCTGGACTTACTCCATCCTCCTGCCTCAGCTTCTGAGTAGCTGGCACTGTAGGCATGCACTATTGCACCTGGCTCCAGAACCTTTTTATCCACTGTATGCTAATACTATCTAGGCAGTCATTTCATCTAAAAAAATGTGTTTGAGTTCCATAAAAATTCTCTTCCTCATGGGTTAATATTGGCTAGAGCAGCATTTTTTCACTAGGGAGGATACTTTAGGGAGGATATTTTAAGCTGTATTTAGTTGTTTGGGACATATTCATAAGCCATCACTGTCACTTGCTGGCAATATGTGGAAAAAACTTCACCTCTTGAAAACCAGAAGGAAACCCATTAAATGAAAATGCTGCAGAACTATAGCAAAAATGTGATAGCAAATATAACAGTGTTTGGAAAATGTTAATGTCCAGGACTGCTTCAGCTCCTAGATAATCTACTCTGAGGCCTCCCAAGAAGACTAACTAAAAATCAGAGGTTTCTTTCTTCCTAATTTTAGATGTTTTAAACATTATCTGCTCTCTAAATATGAATAATAAAATCTTAAAAAAACAAAAATGGAATTCCTCTTCCAACATTGATGATGCATGTGACTAGATCCTTCAAGTTTCCCCTAAGATTAACCATGAGACATGAATGAATGGCTTTGATGCAGGATGTGGTCCATGACCTTGGAAGAGACTGAGGCCAAATAAATCTGATTGTATCTTATTATTGTCTTTATTAGAGAGATAAGACATATACTGAGAAATGATCTCCTTGTACTCAAGGATTAAATCTAACACTTCTTTTATGTACCCATATAGTACAAAGCACTTACTAAATGCTTTCTAAATAAGGATGAACTTTCTTTTCATAAAGACCTTAATCTCTTTCATCAAGGACAAACATCCTTTTTGTGTTCCTGTATCTATGCCATCAGAATTAAGGTCTACAAAAAATAAGATAATGAAACTCAGATTATGAATTCAAAATTAATTCAAGTTCTTATTGATTTGGATATAGGAAAAATTCCATCTCCTAAAACTGATTTCAAATTATTTAATAGTGAAAGCACTATGCAACTGGCAAAGCACCACAAATGTCATATGGTATTTTTGATTTGAGTCATATAAGCAATGCCATAATAATTATACAGAGCTGGCAGTTTCATTATAATCACATTTTAAACAATAAAATATTTGTTAAATTTTACAACACTATTCCAGAGATACTCCTGGAAGAGGGGCAATTACCAAAGAGATTATCTTATTTTCCAAATTCATGGCTGGGAAGGAAAGCTAAATGTCAATAAAACTTTCCCCAAAATTACAAAAAAATAAAATAAAATAAAGACATTCCCAGGTGAGTGATGTAACTGGAACAGAGTTACTTTTTTAAATGTGTTTAAACAAGCCTAGGTTTTAGCCTTACTTCTTTGTTGAGATCACAGCTTGCATAGGTTGAACAGAAAAGAGCTCCACTCTAGAAGTCCAGTACTATGTTATGTCAACTGCCTTGATTCTCTCCTTTTTTAATACTCCTTGGTAATAACCTTACCTATCAGAGGATTATGGAAAAATGTACCAATGGGTGGGATGTAAAAGTACCACACCACTCTTTATTTGTCTGCTGTGGTTTACCTGCCCTGGTACTCAGGAGAAAAATAAAAATGGGTTGCTGTCCAAAGTATTTTAAACACAGGTGTCTCTCTTTTCCTCTCACAGAACCATCCACATGCTCGTAGCTGTAGCCTTTACAAGAAGAAGACAAACAAACAGGTCTTAACTCTTTTCAAGGACTCTTCAGGAAATAAAAAAAATCAAGTCATTCCTAAACCAAATGCCTATTTTTTTCTTTCCATATTCAGGCATGCTCCTACTTTAAATAAACCCCAGGGGAAAGACCTAAATTTAGGGAGACGATTCATCACTTTACAAAAAATTTCACCATAACACGCTAGCCTCAGTTTTTAAAACACATGAGCCAAAGTTTTTGGGATTTACAGAGTTAATATTTGGTTGTGACTATTCCCAGGCAACTCTAAATATCCATACTCTGTGGCAGTTTGTATTTGCTGAGACACAATTTTTACTTAGGCAAGCCATAAATCAAGCCCTTGGGAGCCTGCCTGAAGACCCAGCATCTGCTTTTCAATAAAGCTTTAGGGCTTTCCACCTATCACCACCTATCAGGAAGGAAAATTATAAACTCAAGTCATGTTTTGGCACTGGAGAGTCCTATCAATGGCATAAGTGTCCAGGTTATTGCAGTACTTGGGGGGCATCAAGTGGATCTGAGAGTCCACTATGAACTAAATTTTAAAGCTGTTAGTTCCACAGCTAATACTCTCCCACAGACTCAAAAACCAATCATTGTTCAAGCTTTTCCCCATTGTCCCATATCAATTTTATTATATATTAAACAGAGTTCTCAAGTAATTGCCCACATTCCCTATTGTCCATAGAAATAATTAATCTTACCTTCCCCCTGCTTGATTTGTGGGATCTCTATACTATCAATATTTATTTTCTTGCTAATGCTGAATAAGTACACAACTGTTGAGCTGTTGCAAGACACTGAAAGCTTTTGTCACAGAAACTTGACTTATCATACATTTTTGAAGATACTCAACATTTTCACAACATCTGCCCCAGTACCCATCATGTACATCACCTGATGAGAATGTGGGTGTTTATTTCTGCCCATGCACCAATCCTTGCTTCACACAGCACTGTCCACTCTCCTCAAATTTTTCACCTTCTTTTGATTCTGAATAAAGTTTTTATACCCTTTTCCTCTGCAACATTCCCACAACCCTTATTATTCTTCATGGACCTATATAATCATTAAATCTAAAAAAAGGTTTAGATAATGTAGTGGTCAAGGGGAGTCATATTTGTAATCCATATAGTCTTGAGGAATATCCAAAATCTGGGTCATTTGGGAGAAAAGTAAAACCCAATGGCCCCTGACAATAAGAAGAAAAGGAGAAATTGCCAACTCTAGTAGTATTTAGGGTGAGTTACCCTCAGGCAAAATTTACCAAAGAATACAATTTTATAAATAAGTGAAATGCTAAAGTAGAAATATAAATGTCATAAAACTTTCTCAGAAATTCTAAATACTTTATTACAAGAATACAAATTGCCTCCACACGTAGCTGTATCCTACAGAGCAGTAGTTTTAAAGCTACAGTGGAGACATTCCCAGAGCACCTGTCAATTCACCAGGGAGTATGGAAGCCCTAGAGTAACAAAGGAGACTCCTTCTGGAATATCGCTTCACTCAATGAAAATATAAGCTTTCACTTTAATAGTAAAATAAATATACATGTGAAGAGTAAAGGGCAAGGTTCAAATACATGTGCACCTCCTCCCCAAGATCCTAAAGAGCTATGGTAGGCTATTTACTGCAATTACCTACTTGGGAATATAAGCATTATCATCTAGAAAAGTCTGAGAAGCATCACTGTAAGAAGCAATCTCCCATGGTACATGAGAAAACTTACATTTAGAGAGCGAAGAAAGGAAAGAAAAATTCAAAATAATGCAGTGAGAACAAAGTCAAAGTGACAGCCCTTTGTTATCAGACATTGTTTTAAATTTGCCTAAATAAAGAGGTACAATGCTGTCAAAAAAATATTCTTTTCAAGAAACAAACTTAATTTAAGGTTGCCACAAGAGTAAGATCAAGAGTTAGGGAGAATATCTTCCAGACTCTAGCCCCAAATTGTTGGAAATAGCATTGAGCTTGAAGGTGAGTATCTTAATTCTTATCTCTTTCTACTATTTGCTGGATATATGACATTGGACATGACCTTTCTAGGTCTGTGACATAAAAAACATGGATGGAAGGTATTTATATGTTCTTCTTCATCTCTAAAACACTTATGGTAGACATGTCAAAGGCAATAAAATACAGTAAGACATGAAATTATTTAATTTGCAAAAGACTGGGCAATTTTGCCCAGTTTTAGGTTAGTTCAGGCCATACCTGGGACAGTCATCCTAAAGGGACAATTTTGAATTTCTTGAGTATCTGGTCTTTTCCTAGACTCCCCCTTTCCTGTGGTGATGAAGATGTACATGCTGAATACCAGGCTGATACCCAACTCACATTTCTGGGAAAAAGTACCCCAAGTTCCCCTTAAGTTTAAATCAAACCCCACAGGTTAACAAGAACCAGTGTTTATTCAACCTTTATTATGTGTCAATTCCAACACAAGGTACCAGCAGGCAATTGTAAAAGAAATGCTCAGTTTTGACTCATCCTTGTGGATGTAAACAATATAGCTGGATTGATGAGATGGAACATACACTAACCAACCAGGTAGTAGATTAAGATAGGGCTTGCTAAGTCCTGAAGCAAGATCCTAAATGCTGTAGGAATTCAGGAAAGAAAAGATAATGGTGAAGAAGTCAGGTTTGATGAGATGGAATGGGGTAGGTGTATACTTGCAGAGAAAGTAGACCCTGAATTAGAGTCTTGTAAAAAAGAAAAATTGAATCAGCCTCAAGAAATCACTAAGTTCCTTATTATTCAGGTTTGAACCAGTCACTCCCCCAGAGCAGTGAATGTAAGCCTATTACCTACCTGGAATGCAGGAATGCCAGTAGCTTATATAGCAGGTGAAGTTTCCCACTAGCCTCAATCAGGTGGTCTCCAACTTCAAAGGCTCTAGCTCAACATCTGGAAAATAAAGAGCCCAATCCTAATCATGTGCCCTGAGTCAGGGCAAACTTCTTGAGTAGAAAAGCCAATAGCTAGGCAATAATAGCGAAAGGAACCAAGCTCTTTCTAATGCATTATGTCCCTCAGTCTCATCTATTTGAGGCATTTTATACTTATTTGCTTCCATGACTATCTCAGTGCTGCTTAACACCAATTGCAGAGCTTGGCACATCCCAAAAGCCTAATAAATACTTATCTGAGAAATAAAACCACTCTTTAGGAAACTGAGGCAAAGGGAGATTCCAAAGGTTAAGAAAATCCAAAAATGAAATCCTAAGACTTTCACTCTAGATAAGAAAACAAGAAGTAGGCTTAGGTGTGTATAAAAGTGATTCTCAAGGTATAAGGTGGCAGTCAGAATATTCTAGAAGATTTCCTTCAAAATATATATTCCTAATGCCCCTTCTCCCTTAAAAAGAAAAATAAATTTCTAATGTGCATCTGATTAAAGTTCTGTTAAACTTTTAATTCGTAGTGCTACTTGGCAAAGACTCCTTAAAACAAGTATAGCAAACCTTTTGCATTCTTTCTATATTAGAGCCTCTATTGCCAGAGAATTGCCCATCAGAGTGTATAAAAAAACCAATTTGAATGAAAATGAAAATACATCAAATTTATAGGCAGGAATGAAAGCAGTGCTTAGAAGGACATGTATAGAAGTCAGTGAGATGAAGGGGAAGCAGCTACTATACCAAGTTCACTGAGAAGGAGCATGCAGGCAGTGCTTAGAAGGACATGTATAGAAGTCAGTGAGATGAAGGGGAAGCAGCTACTATACCAAGTTCACTGAGAAGGAGCATGCAGGCAGGAGGAAAAGCAGGAAAAAATGCTACCCCAGAAGCTGAGTGAAGAGTAGTTCAAGGAAGAAGTCACCTACTGTGTCAAGCGTTTCTGAGTGGTTAACTGAATTGTGAATTGACAATCACTGGGTATCACAGAGATCTATGGTGAACTTGGCATAGTAGCTGAGTAGGTTCAAGACAAAAGGAAATCTAATCATGAAGAAAGGGTCAGATGAGTCCAAATTATGACACATTCTGTAAAACTACCAGTTTTATTCTCCACAGCTGTCAATATCATGAAAGACAGAAAAGCCCCCACCCTCCAAGAAAGGTTAAAAACATTTCTAGATTGTAGAAAAATAGAGTCATGGCAAATGCAATGCACACCCTATGACTGGATCTTGATTAAGAGAAAAAGAAAAGCATAGCCATAAGGGATATTACAGGGAAATCTGAAGAAATCTGAGTATGAATAACATTAGATACTATTAATATAGAGAAAATGAGAATATGAAAGATAGACAACAGTAAATACAGGTAGTTCTTTTGAAGAATTCTGCTATGCTTTTTGTTACAGAACTACTAATAAAAAATAATGTGGAGAAAAAGAAAATTGCCTCACCATCAAACAATCATGGGTGATTCATGCACTGTGATAGTAGGAGCAAATGTGACTCCATTTTGTTTTATGACTTGTAAAACAACCATGCCAAGTAGAAGAGTCATGACTGGGGCAAGATGTTATTTTCCTTTTGCTATAGAAACCTTTAAGAACACAAAACTACCTAAAGGGGTATTGTTTCTGTAACTAGGGTAATGGGGCTCTGTTTCTGTAACTGGGGTGACTGGGCTAACTATGATTGGTTAGGGTTCCCGCTGCTTGACTGCACTCTCCTGCTTCTGTAACCTGGCTTGCTTGCATTGGCTAGACCCATGAACATCCTTTTTGCGGTTTTCAGTCTCATAAGGTCTGCCCTTGCAATTGTTTGGGGCTGATCAGGGGAACAGCTTTATGATCTGGTCAGCTGCCACTGGTGTGCTTCAATAAAGGCTTGATTCGATTTGATTATATGTGAGTGGTCTGGAAGTCAGTTTATGAAACCCAGGGACATTGCTTTAACTGTAACACACTTTCAAAGCTGGAATAAGATATTCTGAAGTTTAACTTTTTTTGCCATTTCATTTTCAAATGCATCTGAAATTTTGAAGAGAGAAAAATGGACTAACAAATAGAAAACTAAAACAAAAAATAAACCCAACTCTTCATCAATAACTTTACCCATTTCATAGTATATTCCTCAAATTTATACTAACCTCCCAAGTGGCAATCAGCTGCACTGAGAATTAAAAACTTATTCATATGGAATTTTCTTACCCATCACTTTGTTTTGAGAAGGAAGTCTATAAATTGAACTTAGGAGTGCTTTGTTATAATGATTGAAAATTTCTAAAATGTCCTTGTTTAACTGCTATTGTGGATTCAAGAGGGGTCAAAAAGCAAATAGAGGACAAAAGGCATGAATGGGAACAAAAAGTATTTATTCCATTGCAGGCAATAAGAAAAAGTAGGTAAGAGGAAAAAGGGAAATTTCATCATGCAACAGCCAAGTCTGAACTGCACTTAACACTGCCACTGTCTCACTGTAGTTGACCTGAGTATCATTCAGAATACAAAATTCTATCTTATATTCTTGCTATACAAAGTAAGTGTAATTATATTTCCCGGCACAAAAATCATATCGTCATTTAGTTTCTCTTTGGACCAAGTGCCCTCTGATTACCTAGGTCTTTCATCAAATATCTAGTCTCAGGCCATTGTCCTTTCCTGGAAATAAGCATTCCTGGAAGTGATGCAACTTAACAAACAACACATGGATTGTTCACATGCTTGCTTAATGGAACCCATCTGAATTTGCCATTCATGCTGTATTGTTCCTAAAGAAAAAGTGGACAAACACCATGACCCTGAATGCTGCCTTTTTATTCCCCAAACCTATCAAAAATAAGGAAACAATGAGAGCAAGCCTAGGCTGGAAAGTCCAGATACATATTACCTTGAAGGACACTGGCTTTCTCTATGCACACTGGGAACTAGGGCAAGTTAGTGTTATCTGTAAAAAGACACTTGCTTTCAAGTATGCTATGACAGTTGTTCCTTGGGATGCTGTTCATACAAGCAAACTAATGTGATGTCACTGCTTCCTCATCTAACATAAGACCCCTCCCTGAATGGAGATGAGCAGAAAACTGAAGGCACTGTGGAAAGGATACATGTCACTTGTTTGGCCAGTGCCACTAGGGAAAATACTACAAGGAACAGAGGAACTACTTGGAGACGCACCTTAAGGGACACAGATGCTATCTGTTCAATCTGTTGCCACAGAACTCTTCCTGGAGCTGTCACTGACCTGTTAGAAGCTTTCCCCAATAAATCATGTCTCTCATGCTGTCTCCAGCACCTTCTTTGGCCTTTCCACAACCTAGCACAAGTGGGCTATGGAGTGACATACGCTAAAGGATAAAATGAGTACAGGACTAAACTGTGCTTCAACACAGATGCAGAGGTAAGAATGAAAATGATGCTACATAAAGAGTGTTTTTTAAAAAAATATTTATTTATTTGTTAGGTGTAGATGGACACAACACAATGCCTTTATTTTTATGTGGTGCTGAGGATGGAACCCGGGTCCCACCCATGCTAGGGGAGTGCTCTACTGCTGAGCCACAATCCTAGCCCCCATAAAGAGTGTTTAACACTGTACAAGGATGGCAAGATACTTGATAAATATTTTAGGTATAAAATATTTATGAGTAGATATCTCTCCCTATATATACATATATATATACATAACATATACATATATATGCATGTGTATATTTATACACACACACACACACAATAGGTCAAAGGTCAAAGATTGGATAGTCTTTCCTGTGCACCAAGAAGGACACAGCAGGTGCCATACAAGCGCCAGGAGGTGCATGCTGAGAGGACATCTGCTGGGAGCTGCTGCTGTGGGTCAGCCTCAAGGTTAGTCTGGGAATTCGTGGGTAGAGTCCTAGAATGGCTACTCTGTTCTCAGGAATAGAGCTCAATTCTGTTGACTCAAGTGATAAATTGGGTTCCATCTTGGAATCCCCTGACCTGTTCTCTGTTAGTTTTAGGCCAAATGAAAGCCTATGAACATTAGTGAATTGAAAGCACCAAAGACCTTATGCTGCCAAGGATATTTCAAGAAAACTATGGGGAGTAAATTGAACCAATGTGTTAACTTAAGGGTGACTCAACATCAGTTTTGAGTGATTTATGATGTAGTATACCACTAATACTAAAATTATAATAATAACAAAATTACTGCATTTATTTATGTAATTCTAGTTGCTACCTTAAGGAGTTTACACATATTTTCTTATTTAACACAACAATTTTATTAATAGGTCTTATTTATTGTAACTTGGAATTTGAATCACCAAAACAGGGAACAGAAACTATTATTTTCCTAAGTAATGTTATCAGAATATTATTTCCACATAAGTTAATCCTGGTGCTTCAATTTCATTTTTTTATTAGTTGCTAATGACAATACAATGATCTTGATATATCATACATTTTAATCAAATGGGGTATATAATTTCTCATTTTTCCAAGTGTACAGGTTGCAGAATCACATGGGTTATACGGCCACGTATATACATACATCAATACTACTGTCTATTTTATTCTGTTGCCCTTCCTATCCCCCTCCCCACCCCTCCCTTCCCATCACCTCTCTCTACCCAATCTAATGTGACACATTTCTCTCTCTCTTTTTCAACCTCTCACATAATACATGTATTTTGTATAACGATGAGGGTCTCCTTCCATCTTCCATGCAATTCCCCTTCTCCCTCCCATTCCCTCCCACCATTCTTCCTTATTTAGTGGTAATCTTCTTCTAATGCTCTTCCTCCCTACCCCATTTTGAGTCACCCCTTATATCAGAGAAGACATTCGGCATTTGTTTTTTAGGGATTGGCTAGCTTCACTTAGCATAATCTGCTCTAATGCCATCCATTTCCCTGCAAATACCATTATCTTGTTATTTTTAGTGCTGCGTAATATTCCATTGTGTATAAATGCCACATTTTTTTGTCCATTCATCTATTGAAGGGCATCTAGGTTGGTTCCACAGTCTAGCTATTGTGAATTGTGCTGCTATGAACACTGATGTGGTGTGTCCCTGTAGTATGCTCCTTTTAGGTCTTTTGGGTATAGTCTGAGAAGGGGAATAGCTGGGTCAAATGGTGGTTCCATTCCCAGCTTTCCGAGGAATTTCCATCCTGCTTTCCAAATTGGCTGCACCAATTTGCAGTCCCACCAGCAATGTATGAGTGTACCCTTTTCCCCACATCCTCGCCAGCACTTGTTGTTTGACTTCATAATGGCTGCCATTCTTACTGCAGTGAGATGGTATCTTAGAGTGGTTTTAATTTGCACTTCTCTGATTGCTAGAGATGGTGAGCATTTTTTCATGTATTTGTTGATTGATTATATGTCCTTCTATGAGAAGTGTCTGTTCAGGTCCTTGGCTCATTTGTTGATTGGGTTATTTATTTTTTTATTGTTTAACTTTTTGAATTCTTTGTATACTCTGGAGATTAGGGCTCTATCTGATGTGTGAGGGGTAAAAATTTGTTCCCAGGATGTAGGCTCCCTATTTACCCCACATATTATTTCTCTTGCTGAGAAAAAGCTTTTTAGTTTGAAATCGTCCCATTTGTTGATTCTTGATTTTAACTCTTGTGCTATAGGTGTCCTATTAAAGAATTTGGGGCCTGACCCCACATGATGAAGATTAGGACCAACTTTTTCTTCTATTAGATGCAGAGTCTCTGGTTCGATTCCTAGATCCTCGATCTATCTTGAGTTAACTTTTGTGCATGGTGAGAGAAAGGGATTCAATTTCATTTTGTTGCATATGGATTTCCAGTTCTCCCAGCACCATTTGTTGAAGATGTTATCCTTTCTCCATTGCATGCTTTTAGCACCTTTGTCTAATATAAGGTAGTTGTAATTTTGTGGATTGATCTCTGTGACCTCTATTCTGTACCATTGGTCTACCCACCTGTTTTGGTACCAGTACCATGCTGTTTTTGTTACTATTGCTCTGTAGTATACTTTAAAATCTGATATAGTGATACCACCTGTTTCACTCTTCCTTCTTAGGATTGCTTTAGCTATTCTGGGTCTCTTATTTTTCCAGAAGAATTTCATATTGCTTTTTCTATTTCTGCAAGGAATGCCCTTGTGACTTTGATCGGAATTGCATTGAACCTGTAAAGCACTTTTGGTAGTATCGCCATTTTAATGATATTAATTCTGCCTATCCATGAGCAAGGTATATCTTTCCATCTTCTAATTTCTTCTTCTATTTCTCTCTTTAGGGTTCTGTAGTTTTCGTTGTATAGATCTTTCACCTCTTTTGTTAGGTATATTCCCAAGTATTTTATTTTTTGACGATATTGTGAATGGGATAGTTGTCCTCATTTCCATTTCAGAGGATTTGTCACTGATATACAGGAATGCCTTTGATTTATGTGTGTTAATTTTATATCCTGCCACTTTGCTGAATTCATTTACTAGTTCTAGAAGTTTCTTGGTAGAACCTTTTGGGTCTGCTAGGTATAGGATCATGTCATCAGAAAATAGTGCTAATTTAAGTTCTTCTTTTCCTGTCTTTATGCCTTTAATTTCTTTCATCTGCCTAACTGCTCTGGCCAGTGTTTCGAGAACTATGTTGAATAGAAGTGGTGAGAGAGGGCATCTCTGTCTTGTTCCAGATTTTGGAGGGAATGACTTCAGTTTTTCTCCATTTAGAATGATGCTGGCCTGAGGCTTAGCATAAATAGCTTTTACAATGTTGAGGTATGTTCCTGTTATCCCTAGTTTTTCTAGTGTTTTGAACATAAAGGGATGCTGTATTTTGTCAAATGCTCTTTCTGCGTCTATCAATATAATTATATGGTTCTTATCTTTAAATCTATTGATGTGGTGAATAACATTTATTGATTTCCGTATACTGAACCAGCCTTGCATCCCAGGGATGAATCCTACTTGATCATGGTGTATGATCTTTTTGATATATTTTTTTATCTGATTTGCCAGAATTTTATTGAGGATTTTTGCACTATGTTCATTAGAGGTATTGGTCTGTAGTTTTCTTTCTTTGAAATGTCTTTATCTGGTTTTGGAATCAGGGTGATGTTGGCCTCATAGAATGAATTTGGAAGTACTCCCTCTTTTTCTATTTCCTGAAATAGCTTGAAGAGTATTGGTATTAGTTCTTCTTTAAAGGTTTTGTAAAACTCTGCTGTATCCATCCGGTCCTGGGCTTTTCTTTGTTGGTAGTCTTTTGATGGCTTCTTCTATTTCCTCACTTGATATTAGTCTGTTTAAGTTGTGTATATCCTCCTGACTCAATCTGGGCAGATCATATGACTTAAGAAATTTATTGATGCCTTCACTATCTTCTATTTTATTGGAGTATAAGGTTTCAAAATAATTTCTAATTATCTTCTGTATTTCTGTAGTGTCTGTTGTGATATTGCCTTTTTCTCTTCATTAGCATGGCTAAGGGTCTGTTAATCTTATTTATTTTTTCAAAGAACCAACTTTTAGTTTTGTCAATTTTTTTAATTGTTTCTTTTATTTTGATTTCATTGATTTCAGCTCTGATTTTAATTATTTCTTGCCTTCTACTACATTTGCTGTTGTTTTGCTCTTATTTTTCTAGGGCTTTGAGATGAAGTGTTAGATCATTTATTTGTTGGGTTTTTTTTTTCTTTTTTTTTTTTTTTTTTTGAGGAAGTAACTCCAAGCAATGAATTTTTCTCTTCGTACTGTTTTCATAGTGTCCCATAGATTCTGATATGTTGTGCCATTTACCTCTAAGAATTTTTAAATTTCCTCCTTGATGTCTTCTGTAACCCATTGTTCATTCAGTAGCATATTGTTCATTCTCCAAGTGATGTAGGAGTTTTTCTTCCTTCTTTTATCATTGATTTCCAGTTTCATTCCATTATGATCAGATAACATGCATAGTATTATCTCTACTCCTTTATATTTTCTAAGAGTTGCCTTATGGCATAATATACGGTCGATGTTTGAGAAGGATCCATGTGCTACTGAGAAAAAAGTATATCCGCCTGATGATGGTTGATATATTCTATATATGTCAGTGAAGTCTAGGTTATTAATTGTGTTATTGATTCTAAGTTTCTTTATTCAACTTTTGTTTGGAAGATCTGTCCAGTGGTGAGAGAGGTGTGTTGAAGTCAACCATAATTATTGTATTCTGGTCTATTTGTCTCTTGAACTTGAGGAGAGTTTGTTTTATGAACATAGCAGCACCATTGTTTGGGCATATATATTGATGATTGTTATGTCTTGTGGTGGATGGTTCCCTTTAACAGTATATAGTGTCCTTCTTTATCCCTTTTGATTAACTTTGGCTTGAAGTCAATTTTATTTGATATGAGTATGGACACCCCTGCTTGCTTCCAAGGTCTAAGTGAGTGGTATGATTTTTCCCAATGTTTCACCTTCTGCCCGTGTATGTCTTTTCCTATCAGATGAGTCTCCTGTAGGCAGCATATTGTTGGATCTGTTTTTTTTTTTTTTTTAATCCAGGTTACTAGCCTATGTTGCTTAATTGGTGAGTTTAAGCCATTAACATTTAGGGTTACTATTGATATATGGTTTGTACTTCCAGTCATGTTTGTTTATTTTTGTTATTTAACTTGATTTGTTTTTCCTCTTTGATTAATTTTTTCCTTTACTGAGCTACTTCCCACTGTTGATTTTTGTTGTTGTTTTTCATTTCCTCTTTGTGTAGTGTTTTGCCCACAATGCTTTGCAGTGCTGGTTTTCTGGCTGCGAATTCTTTTAACTTTTGTTTATCATGGAAGGTTTTTATTTCATTGTCAAACCTGAAGCTTAATTTTGCTGGATACAATATTCTTGGTTGGCACCCATTATCTTTCAGCATTTGAAATACGTTGTTCCAGGATCTTCTAGCTTTCAGCGTCTGTGATGAAAAATCAGCCATTAACCTAATTGGTTTACCCCTAAATGTAATCGGTCTCCTTTCTCTTGTAACTTTTAATATTATCTCCTTGTTATGAATGTTGGATATATTCATTATAATGTGTTTTGGTGTGGGTCTCTTGTGGTTTTATACATTCAGCATCCTGTAGGCTTCTAGAATTTGGATTTCCGTTTCATTCTTCATGTCTGGAAAGTTCTCTAAAATTACTTAATTTAACAGATTGCTGATTCCTTTGATTTGGACCTCTATAACTTCCTCTATCCCAATAACTCTTAAGTTTGGTTGTTTTATGATATCCCATATCTCTTGGATGTTTTGTTCGTGGTTTCTTGCCAGCCTTTCTGAGTTGACTAGACTCTTTCCGAGATGATATATTTTGTCTTCGTTGTCTGATTGTTCTGACTTCTATTTGGTCTACTCTACTGGTGATACCCTCATTTGAGTTTTTAATTTGATTTATAATTTCCTTCATTTCCAGGATTTCTGTTTGATTTTTTTGTATAACCTCTATCTTGCTGTAGAGTTGTTCTTTCACTGCTTGGATTTGTTTATGCAATTCATTATCAAAGTGATCTTTCATTGTTTGCATATGCTGTCTAAGGTCTTCTTTAAGACTCCATACCAACAGAAGCAAGTATATCTTGAAATCTTTATCTGACCATCTCTCTGCTGTGCCTAGCATCTCCTGTAATGTTGAGCTGTCCTGCATTGATTGTGTTCCTTTTCTTCCTTGTTTCTCCACTAAGTCCCAACTTCAGTTTTCAGGCCGGTGCCCTGTGGAGGCGCGGTTAGCAGATCTTCACAGGATCCAAAGCTCTGATTCTTTGCCAGGTCTCCGCAGAGCTCAATTTCCTCCAGCTGTGGCAGGTTACTATTCAGCTGTTCGGGTACCTCCATGCACCGGGCTGCTGGGGTTCTCTGGAGTGTGAGCCACAACCCTGCCCCTCAGATGCTCAATCTCTTGCCTCAGGCTCCATGTAGCCCAACTTCGTTGAATATTCCTGACAAGACAGCATCCGGCCGTTCTGAACTCACACCCTGCTGGCACAGCAGCGCAGGTCACTGGGGTGCTCACTCCCTTCCCGCCGCCATCTTCCCCATAGCCTGTGCTTCAATTTTAGAAGTGCAATCACCTTCAATAAATTCATTGTAAACTACAAAAGAGTTTAATTTAGTTGTTTTTTCATAGAAACTCCAACAAAGCACGGTTTTATGAAGCTAATTTTGTGTCATGGGTCTTCATGAATACTGCTTGAGCCACTTTATGTGCCAAGCACTCTATGACAATAGAGAGAATCTACTAATTTCATGGAACTTATATTTTAAAAAGAAAATACAGGCAATAAATTAAAATCAGATAGTGATCAATGCTAAGAGAGTGAGAAATGTTAATATCAATGGTAAGACAATAAAACAGTGTCTCATCATAGGCTATATTGATTTTGTCCAGCACCTTTCCTGTTATCCAAGTTTGAGGCCAGAGGACTAATTCTGGGGGTCCCAACAAATCAAAACTAACCAATTACCCCAAAAACCAAATGGACAAAATAATAGGGAAAAGGAACTTTAATCACTGTACCTATACTGGAAAGACAAGTTGTGTCAAGTGTCTCAGTCCTATCTTTCAGGATATTAATGTGAGCTTTAGTTAAATAGAGGAAGAACTGGGCAGGAGACAAGAGGTATGTGTCTTAAGCAGTCTTGGTCAAACTGTGGTGTGGTTTATCATTCTCTTTGAGTTCTGATCATACCAAGTGTTATTGGTATTGAGGAAATTGCCAGCTGTTCAAGGGGCAATTTCCACTTGCTTCATAGGATATTCATCTATTAGATCTATGATCCTGGAATGGGGGCAAATTCAGTTCCCATGGGACTATATTGCTTCTGCTGAGGGAAAGAAGCCTCTTCATCATTGATCCGCCTATAAGACTCACTGTTTGTGGAAAAGAAGAGTAAAGACTGAAGACTTCTAGGCACCACTCCAAGGCCCTGGAACAGGACATAGTAAAAGCAAGAAGTCTGGAAAATATCTTAGTTTTTCTGACCTTGATGTCTTCAGTCTTGAAGGAAGCATATTATCAGCTTTAGATGAATACTCTTCAAATGATTAATATGCTTATGCTCATATATATTAGTACAGCAATTATGGAAATGTTGTGGGGCTCCTCAAAGAAAACAACAACAACAACCAGAAATAGAACTATCATATGATCCAGAGTTGTGCAGAAATCTGACCCAAAGTTTAATAAGGTAATAAAACAGGTGAATACAAAATGAAGGCAGAGATGCTAAACTTTATCCTGCTTTTAGTTACCCATTGGGCATCAGCAAACCCAACTTAAGAGACAGAACTTTTTAACAAAGGCAGCCTAAGTCCCTGTTTTACTTTCCTATTTGGGTGTTTACTGAAAACATTATCATAAATTTGTATCCTTTGGTTGCTTCTCTGAAAGACCCTCTGTCCTACAAAACTACTTCTCAGTATTTGCATCCTGTTCTCTCTTTGACTTGTTTCCTTCCCTTCAGATTCCAATGCACTAAATTTATCTACTAAAGCAATGATATCAAACACCTTCCACTTAAAAAAAGATTCTTATTGTTTTTTAACTTAAAGTACATTTCAGAGATAGGGTCCTAAGCTAAGTAGACTGTTGATATATTGAGTATGGCATCTAAAATATAACTGAGAAAGGTAGCTGAGAGACTCCAGGTCTTCAAGTTGGTAATACATTTAAAAGTTTTACTCTGAATACTGTAGGAAATGATCCTGTAGAGAGAGGCAGGGGAGAATCAGAGAGTTCAGTTAGGAGGCTATTGCAATAGTCTGGGCAAAAGATGATAATCTGGGGGCCAGCATGGTAGCAGTAGAGTGGTGAGTGGATATATTGAACAGGTAATGCCTAGAAGATTCACAGTGATGGTCTTCATCAAATGCAGTTAAGAGCGAAGTAAAGATAGGATAGAAAATAAGCACTAAATTGGGCAACATTATGGTTGTCAGTGACCTTGGCAAGGAGTCCAGGGCCTGACTTGAGTGATAAAAGAAAGAGAATGAGAGGAATAAAGGTGGAGACAGACAACCTCACTCCTTTTGAAGAGTTTTGATGTAAAAGGAAGCAGAAAATTGGCAGCAGTAACTACCAGGTCAAGTGCAATTTATTTTGTTTTTAAGATAGGTGATGTTATAATATATTGAATGCTGATGGGAATGATCCATTGGAGATAAAATCTAATGATACATACCAGGGTGATGTCCTTGAGTGAGAGGAGGTGGGACCTAATGCACAAGTAGAGGGGTTGGCATAGACAATAGACGATACAGTATGAAAACAGATTTGGTCATGATAGTACCTGATGTCTCTTGACTCTATTGTCTAAATGAAATAAGAAACAATATTATCAGGTGAGCTTGTGAGGGAACAGTGTTGGAGGTTTGAAGACAGAAAGATGTGAAATAGTTGTCTAAGGAAGTAGAGAGTGAATGGACTAGAGGAATATGGTACCATTGCCAAGCAGCAGTGAGGACCACTTGAAGTTGATGGACATGAGACCAAGCAGCATGGTGTGTGTTGGCTGCAGGTGGGGAAAAGTTAGAGAATTCAGTTTTACCAAAATGGATATTTGCCAGCTGAGTACAATAGAGAGTGATTATATTGGTCATGTCACCAATGTCTAGAAGAGAGGGGAACACGTTAGATAAGATATTTTGCTAAGAAAACTGTAAAACGGGGTAATGATAGTCAGAATGGGGCTGGGGAGCAGCTCTGGATAGAATGGGTTGAAGAGGATATTGCTGAAAAGATGACATTCAAATCAAGGTCTGAATGATGAGAAGCCAGCTTTGTAAAACCAGAGGAAGAAGTTTAAGGTAGACAGATGACAAATAGAAAGACATTGAGACAAGATTTGTAAGAGATAATAAATATATTTTAAAAATTGGTGACAGGGCTGGGTGCAATAGAGCACTTCTGTAATCCCAGCTACTAAAGAGGCTGAGATAGGAGGATGGCAAGTTCAAGGTAAGCCTGGGCAATTTAGTGAGACCCTCTCAAAATAAAAAAGACTATAAAATAAAATAAAAGTATGTAAAATAAAAAGGATGTAGCTTAAAGGTAAAACAATTACCTAGCATGTGTGGGGCCCTGGGTTCTATCTCTAGTGCTGAAAGGAAAAAAATTTAGTGAAGATGCACTTGAAGGGATTTTGTTATTAATAAACACAGCACTGAAGGAGAGAGAAAAGTTGTGTACTCCCACAGGTTTCTGCCCTGGGATATGCATATTTATGCCACCACTGAGTAATTACAAGAGATAAAACTGGTTTAAGGGAGGGAAGATAATAAATTCATCCTTAGGATATACTGGATTTGCTCCTAGAACAGTGTCTGGACTCTAGAAAGCATTCACAAAGTATTGTTAAATGTTCGAGTAAGGGGTCTGTGGAGCAATTAAAAAAACTAGGACCTATCATTGATATAACCTGAGGTAAAGAGAGGACATTTAACAAGTGGACAAACTAAGGTACAGAAAGTTTAGGAAACTTGTTCAATATTTTCAAGCAAGTCATTATTAACTGTCAGAATGAAATCTACCTCAACTCCTTTTTCATTCATTTCTCAGGTTATACAATCATAATGTTTATTTCTCCACATAAAGGGTAGGTCCTCTGAAAACAGCAACCCAATAACATTAGCAGTAACCAAATCATGCCTTTGATAGATCTTAGCATCTTCAAACCCAACCAAAACAAGCATGATTGTAGCACAGGTTAGTGAACAGGTTATGTTTGCTGTCCACTATGTCCTTGGTTTACTGGGTTACAACAGGATACTAGCTGGCAGCATTTAGTGAGTCAGATATGGAGCTTGAAAAAAAAGATGTGACCATAGGGGAAATGTGTACACACCTCTTCTTGCATACATGAACTTGGACCTTTGAGCTAAGGTTAGGATTAGGTCAGTGCCCTACACTGAGTTGCAAGTAATGCGTCTTTCCTTTCTCATAGTATTGGCACCAAAACAGACTGGTAGACCAAGGGTACAGAATAGAGGACACAGAGACTAACCCACAAAATTATAATTATCTTATATTAGACAAAGGTGCCAAAAACATGCATTAGAGAAAAGATAGCATCTTCAACAAATGGTGCTGGGAAAACTGGAAATCCATATGCAACAAAATGAAATTAAACCTCTGTCTCACCACACACAAAACTTTACTCTAAATGGATCAAGAACCTAGGAATTAAACCAGAGACTCTGCGTCTAATAGAAGAAAAAGTAGGCTCTAATCTTCATCCTGTGGGGTTAGACCCCAACTTCCTTGATAAGACTCCTATAGCACAAGAATTAAAACCAAGATTTAATAAATGGGATGGAATCAAACTAAAAAGTTTCTTTTTAGCAACAGAAACAATCTGTGAGTTAAACAGAGGTCCTACATCCTGGGAGCAAATTTTTACCCCTCACACATCAGATAGAGCACTAATCTCTAGGGTGTATAAAGAACTCAAAAAGCTAAGCATCAAAAAAACAAATAACCCAATCAACAAATGGGCCAAGGACCTGAACAGACAATTTTCAGAAGAGGATATACAATCAATCAACCAACAAATATATGAAAAAAATGCTCATCATCTCTAGCAATCAGAGAAATGCAAATCAAAACTACTCTAAGATATCATCTCACTCTAGTCAGAATGGCAGCTCTTATGAAGACAAACAATAATAAGTGTTGTTGAGGATGTGGGGACAAAGGTACACTCATATATTGCTGGTGGGACTGCAAATTGGTGCAGCCAATATGGAAAGCCATATGGCAATGCTTTGGAATTCTGGGAATGGAACCACCATTTGACCCAGCTATCCCTCTCCTCAGACTATACCCCAAAGGACTTAAAAACAGCATTCTACAGGCACACAGCCACATCAATGTTTATAGCAGCACAATTCACAATAGCTAAACTGTGGAGCCAACCTAGATGCCCTTCAGTGGATGAATGGATAAAAAATGTGGCATATATATATACAATGGAATTTTACTCAGCAATAAAAGAGAATAAAATAATGGCATTTGCAGGTAAATGGATGGCGTTAGAGAAGATAATGCTAAGTGAAGTTAGCTAATCCCCCAAAAAACAAATGCTGAATGTTTTCTCTGATATAAGGAGGCTGACTCATAGTGGGGTAGGGAGGGGGAGTATGGGAGGGTTAGATGAATTCTAGATAGGGCAGAGGGGTGAAAGGGAAAGGGAAGGGGCAGGGGATTAGCAAGGGTAGTGGAATATGATAGACATCCAAAGTACATGTATGAAGACTAATCGTGTGTCAGCATACTTTATATACAAACAGAGATATGAAAAAATTGTGGTATATATGTGTAATAAGAGTTGTAATGCAAAAAAAACAAAGTACATGTATAAAGGCATAAATTTAGGTGAACATACTTCATATACAAAGATATGAAAAATTATGCTCTATTTGTGTAATAAGATTTGCAATGCTGTCATGTAGTTAAAAAATGAAATCAATAGTAAAAGAAAATAAAGGAAAGACAACATTTGATTTTGATGTAATTATATACCTTAGGCATTAAATTTATATAATAATTATAAAACCCAGAGAGTCTAAGAGCCTGAGAAGATATACCAAAGAGAATATACATTTAACTATAGCACAAAATGCCTTACAGAACTCTTGTTCAGTCACCTCTGAGAATTTTTACTCCCTTTCAATACCAAAGGTAAGGGAACACACTAAGATATTATCAAGTAAATTTGTGAGGACGCATGTCAGAGATGGTAGATAGTTCTGCACTGAAGTTTGCCTGTGTGTCTTTTGTTTGACAGAACAGTTCCTGTTTTTCTCTTTTGTTTGTTTGCAGTACTGGTGCAGTACTGGGACTGAACTCAAGGTCTTGGTCATGTTAAATAAGCACTTTCCTACTGAGCTACACCTCCATCCCTTTTTATTTTATTTTATTTTATTTTATTTGGGTGGGTGGGTGGGTAGTCCAGCTAAATTGGCAAGATTGGCCTCGAACTTTTGATCCTCCTCCATTAGCCTCCTGAGTAGCTATGATAACAAGCATGTGCCATCATGCCCAGCTTTTATTTTTCCTTCATAATCGAATAATTTTTAAAGTAGTCACAAGCAATTTCACTCTTTTTCTTCTCTGTCCAGCAGGAAAACTTTTATGCAATCTACCTAGATAGTCCCTGTAACTTTGAGTTTACTAGTGCTGGAATTTAACTTTTCTGACAAATTTTTACATAAGGAGCAAGTTATCAATAATAAAATTATATGAAGCCAAAATGTTCCCCATGATTCAGTCCACACCGAATTCCTAAGAACTCTCTGGGACATTCCTCTTCCTCTAGTTGGTAAGAAAGAACCCAAAGCTATCTTATACCCTACCTTCACAAAGCCTGGGTCTTACATTTGAAAAATGAACATATCTGTTGAACATATATATCTATATTTCTGAGGTACAGGTGTAACATTAAGCCAAGGAAGTTCCCCATTTTGATACCCCAAAATGCTCAAAAATGGCACGTAAGGGGCTGGGAATATAGCTCAGTTCGGTAGAATGATTTCCTTGGATGCACAAGGCCCTGGGTTCTATCCCCAGCACCAAAAAAAAAAAAAAGGCATGTAAAATAATCTTCAACATCAGAAGGCTTAAACAATCTGAGTGCATCTGAAAGGCCCATAATGCATAGTAATTCACAGTGAGGACAATGGAAGCTGTCCTATAACACTGTTGTGAATACTAAATAAAACCACCCTTTTTTATAAGAAATTAAACACAAATTTGAATTTCCAGGATATTGTGAAGGACCAAATCACTTTAGCTGGAAATAAACCTGGAGATCACCCAATTGTCCACATCTCACCAGTAGACTCCAGAGATTAGGAGTTATCCTTCATGGTTGAGGGTCCATGTTAATCTCATTAGCTTGGGAAGTCTGCAAGTATAGTGTTTTCCCCAATTGCATATCCCATAGATATGATCTCTGAAGGTAAACAGAAACACAGAGTGTGCTATACCTACTCAATTATGGGTCATGAATAGCCAACTTTGTAGTAGATTTTATTCCTATTCCCAACTATCCACTTTCTCCCCTATAGGATTATTGTGCATCCAGGCCCTTAGTCATATAGCTTTCTGTGTCAGTGAATGGGCAGAACCCATGTGCTTTGTTTTGGAATGTGAATGGACGTGATATATGAGTTGAAGCTTTAAATGTGCCTGCTCAGATTGTTCCTGCCCCTGCCATGAAAACTATACAAACCAAATAAGTTCCATGGTGGTTAAAATCTTTCCTAAACTTTCATGTAAGTATTAATTCATATCATTTTCAAAATGCTTCTGTATGTGTATCGATATATGTGTGTCTCTTAATGTCATCATCTGTAGAGGTGGAACTTCAGTTGGGCCTTTGTCTCCTTCATCATGCCATGTGTGTTATATCTCATATCTCATTTCCAGCTTACGTCTCCACCTTAGTTTTTCTTGTGGGGTGTATACATTTTACTAAGCAAATAAGGTAAAGGTAACTGTTGGTCAATTCAATGACTATTTTGCACTTGTGTTTGTCCCTCAACACCTACAGTTGCACTTACTATCTGGGAAAGTCTCTGCTATTAATAGTTTCTTTCTTTTTAATTTTTTTATTTGTTCTTTTCAGATATACATGACAGTAGAATGTACTTTGGCATATTATACATACATGGAGTATACCTCCCCATTCTTATGGTTGTGAATGATGTGGAGTTAAATTGCTTGTATATTCATATATGAACAGAGGAAAGTTATGTCCTATTCATTTTACTATCTTTCCTATTCTCATCCTCTCCCTTCCCTTCATTTCCCTTTTTCTAATGAAAAGTACTTCTATTCTTCCCTCTCCCTGCCTTATTGTGTATTAGCATCTTCATATCAGAGAGAACATTCAGCCTTTGATTTGGGGGGATTGGCTTATTTCACTTAGCATGATAGTTTCCAGTTCCATTAATTTACCAGCAAATGCCATAATTTCATTCTTTATGGATGAGTAATATTCCATTGTGTGTATATACCATAGCTTCTTTATACATTCATCTGTTGAAGGGCACCTAGTCTCAATTGAACTGCTATATACATTGATGTGGCTGCATCACTGTAGTGTGCCAATTTTAAGTCCTTTGAGTATAAGCTGAAGAGTTGGATAACTGGGTCAAATGGTGATTCCCTTCCAGGTTTTCTTAGGAATCTCCATACTGCTTTACAGAGTGGTTGCACCTATTTGCAGTCCCAACAGCAATGGGTCAGTGAACCTTTTCCCCCACATCCTCGCCAACATTTACTGTTATTTATATTCTTGATAATTACTATTCTGATTGGAGTGAGATGAACTCATTGTAGTTTTAATTGGCATTTCTGTAATTGCTAGAGATATTGAACATTTTTTCATGTTTTTTTTCTGCTATTAATATTTTCAGAATAGTGCAGACCTAGTTTGTCTGGCCTGAGTTGGCCTATATGCTGACCACATAGTCTCAGGAGGCCTGTCTCCTGGTATGTTATTCACTCCCATAGTCTTGAAGACTGGTGTAATTTTAACTACTAATTTTTTAGAACACTGTTAACCCCATAAGACTGAGAGTTGCCTGGGTTGTCTTATTTCACTAAGGTGTTTATCCCTTAGTCCTAAAGCATCTTGTTTTCTATGGATGGAGGTCCCTGACTATTCCAAACCCACCAACTTCAATTCCTGTCTTCCAGAAGTCTACCTGGTTATTAACATTCCAAACTACAAAAAAGGAGAAGGAGTGAAAGACTAGATCAAGCCATTTTTTAAAAAAAGTTTAGGTAGTAGTTGCTCTCATTTGCTCTTCTTATATTCCTTGGTGAGAACTTAATCATAAATTTACACATAGCTTCAAGGAGAACCAGGAAAATATAGTTCCCCTTTAGGCAGCCCCATTCCAAAGGAATATATGATATTGTAAGAGGAGGGGAAAACATTTTAATGAGTATCTAGTAGTTTCTGCTACTCATCTAGCCACTATAATTCTCTGTTAATTATTCTCTTGATATGCTCATTCCTACTCCAAGGAAGACAACACCAAACCCATCCAGCTACTGCACTCAACTTGAATTGTAGGTCTGCTTGACTAGCAATTGTCTCTCTCAGATTCAGATGTAGCTCCTTGTGGTTCAGTGATTCATTAACTGAAAGAATACCAGTCTGCCTTCTCCAACACCCAGTAAACCATGGTTTAATAGAAACTGGATGGTTGTATATGAGATGTCCTGTGCTTAAGCATCAACTACCAAGGGGCCCTTCTGTTACCATAGGTCTTGGGAGGGATGGAATAGGAAACTAATTCTGAAACCTGAAAGGAGATACATTGAGGTACTGAAAAAAAGAACATTACTTTCTCTTCTAGGAGAAAGTAGCATTAGACAGAAGGAAAGTTACTTGGTGACAAATCTTTTTGCTGATTATCTGTCAGGACAGATACTAGTAAATAAAGGTTTTAGTGAAATATTGCAGGAGCAAAATGAGAAGAGAATCCAGAGCAAAATTAAATAGCAGGTCTTTTTAAAAAATTTTTTTAACACAATGCCTTTATTTTTTTATGTGGTGCTGAGGATCGAACCCGGGTCCCGCCCGTGCTAGGTGAGCGCTCCACCGCTGAGCCACAATCCCAGCCCCAATAGCAGGTCTTTAAAATAAAAACTATTTGACTAAGTCATCTTTATGTATCCATTGAAAGATAAGGAATATTTTGATGAATAATTATTTTGACAGAACCACATCAAAAAGTAAAAACAGGGGCTGGGGATGTGGCTCAAGCGGTATCATCTCGGCATGCGTGCAGCCCGGGTTCCATCCTCAGCACCATATACAAAACAAAGATGTTGTGTCTGCCGAAAACTAAAAAAAAATAAATATTAAAAAAATAAAAAGTAAAAACATTCTGCCTGGTCCTGTAGTGTTCACCTATAATCCCAGTGGCTCAGGATGTTGAGGCAGGAAGATCACAGGTTCATAGCCAGCTTCAGCAACTTAGTGAGGCTCTAAGAAACTTAGGCCCTGTCTCAAAATAAAAATAACATGGCTCAATGGTTAAGTACCCATGGGTTCAATCCCTGGTGCACACCCTCCCCCAAGTGAAAACATTCCTTTTTATTACTTGAGGTGTGTGTGTGTGCGTGTGTGTGTGTGTGTGTGTGTGTGTGTTTATATACACATACACATACAAATATATACTCACATATGACTCCACCTTTGATCCTCTTTTCTTTCATTCTCCCATTAGGTGATATGGAGACCATGTGTTCCCCATTCTGTGCTAACTATATTTTAATATAATTCAGACCACCTATTGGACAGGCATCTTCCTGGTGGAGTAAAATGATTGTCTGAGTCAAAGATCTATTTTTGACTATATTTAAAAGTGTTAAAATGAAGCCTGCTATAGTTCAGCTAAAAGCAGTTTAAAACATGCATGGGGATTTTAAAGTAAATTTTTCCCAGTAGTGTAGATCTGAGGATCAAGTATATGAGGTGGGGAAGACCCAGAGAAGGGGGTAGAATCACCTGTTTGAATGGATCCCCTGAAATGTAGGTGTTCTGCACTTAGGCATTTGTATCCAGCTTGACTGGGAGTTGTTGATAGTTTCACTTCAGTAGTAGGAGTTTATTACTTTAAGGGAAAAGCAGGAAGTTAAAAGTAGTTGCAGCCGACAGGAAAGCAAAGGAGATTAGAAGACTATTCTGTCTCCAGAGGGAGTAAAAGGGCACTGCCAACAACAGCAGCTGAAAAATACAGAAGTTGTAGATGATTTTTTTTCCTGCCCAAAGCAGATTCAAACCATGTTTTCTTCCAATTAAGAGAGAGCGAATTGGTGCCCGTGAGTGGGTGGAAGTGTTGTCTGAAAGGAGGTGGGGCCAAACAGCACCAGCCCATGGGCTATTGCTGCTGTTTGTACTTTCCTAGTTTATATTTCTTTCGTAACAGCAGAATGAGTAAGTTCCAGATCACAGCTGAAGGATCAGGTGCTTCTGGAAAGAGAGTAAGATGACACTGAGGAGCTTCTCAGCTCTGGTTCTTGTAGACACAGGGCTGCCCCATCCTGTGCAGGAGATTCCTTCTAAAGAGGGCAACCAAATCTGGCTTCCCCCAAATCACTTCTTGTTACAGCATTTTTATTTTTATTTTTTTAGTGTCATGGCAGCTGTCTTTCTTAAGAACTGGTGACAGATTCGTGGCTTTCTGTCTCTTGTTCTTTCTTTAGGATAAGTGACATTGCCCAAGCAAGGTGGAGATCTGTGAAGACCATGACCAAGAAAAGAATCTGTGTGATTGGGGCTGGAGCCTGTGGGCTCTGTTCTATCAAGTGTTGCCTGGATGAAGACTTGGAACCTGTTTGCTTTGAAAGGACTGATGACATTGGAGGGCTCTGGAGGTATCAGGTAAGTCTCCTTGTCCCTTAATATTTGAGTACCTCCCTGCAACTGGGTGCATGCAATATTTTATCTCATGTCAGGTGATATGAGAGCTCAATAGTGACCAACCTGATTCTGCCTGTTGACTTAACATCCTCCCAACCGACCTTTTATGAAGGTTTCTCTTCCCTCTGTTGGCTGCAAAATTCATCACACATGACTCTGTTTCCTATTCTAATGTCTATGAAATCCACAGAGAACATTTTTATTTCATTAGTTTTGCTGTTTTTCAGAAGAGGGAAACAGTCTGGTGAGGAGGGGAGAATGAGTAACAAAACCACACACATTAGAAAGCACATAAGGATTAGAAAATGGAAGGTTGTTCCTTCTGATATGTCTAAAGGTAAATGAGCTAGAATTACCTGGTAACAACTCCTTCTAGGAACCCCCCCCCCTTCAATCATTAACCTTATTTTTCCTATTAAAAAACCCAGGTATTTCTGACAATTCTAGTCCTTGAATAAAATATAAAATCTGATAGTATTGTTTGCTTCTTGCATTGAGAAGTTCAAAGTCCTTTGTTTTCCAGAAGAGGGCAAAGTGCAGAGGACACCTGCAACTGGATTTTTCTTGTTCTTGCTTATATACAGCTTTAAAGTTAAATTGTTTTATTTTTTTTATTATTTTTTATTTTTTTTTATTGGTTGTTCAAAACATTACATAGTTCTTGATATATCATATTTCACACTTTGATTCAAGTGGGTTATGAACTCCCATTTTTACCCCGTATACAGATTGCAGAGTCACATCAGTTACACTTCCACTGATTTACATATTGACATACTCATGTCTTTTGTATTCTGCTGCCTTTCCTATCCTCTACTATCCCCCCTCCCCTCCCCTCCCCTCCCCTCTTCTCTCTCTACCCCCTCTACTGTAATTCATTTCTCCCCCTTGTATTATTTTTCCCTTTCCCCTCACTTCCTCTTGTATGTAATTTTGTATAACCCTAAGGGTCTCCTTCCATTTCCAAGCAATTTCCCTTCTCTCTCCCTGTCCCTCCCACCTCTCATCCCTGTTTAATGCTAAGTGAAGCTAGCCAATCCCTAAAAAACAAATGTCAAATGTCTTCTTTGATATAAGGAGAATAACTAAGAACAGAGTAGGGAAGAAGAGCATGAGAAGATGACTAACATTAAAATTGTTTTAATATGCATCTAACTCTGCAACTTGTTAGTAACCACTTAAAATATTACTGTTTAAATGATATGCTTGTTAAGTGCCAAAATATCAATCACCTTCATTGATCTCTAATTCGTATTGCTTTTAAACTCATTTTCTGAACCAGTGAATTCTGTCCATCTACAACTACCAAAAAAAAAAAAAAAGTTAAAAAAAAGTGGCCTCATGATATTTCTTTGTTGAACATAATTATTATATCTTGGCTCCATTTTGGGAACTAATTATATTTAACAATACTCTTATTCAGGTCCAAAATGGACCCTCTTAGCAAATCCCTACACCTTTATCAGAATCAGTCAGACATGGGCTGAAAAACCTGTTAATTCATTTTAAGTAACAGAAAATTCTACTCTTGGAATCCTGTCACACCCTAGTGTAGAGGTTAAGAGCACTGTTTTAGATTCAAAGACTGTCTCATTTACAGGTAGTATGGCCTTGGGCAAATCATCAAACCTCTCTGTGCCCACTGTTTTTTAATCTTTAATCTTTAAGAAGGGATAACAGAAATACCCACTTTCTACAGTTATACTGGGGAATAAGTGAATAAATAATTGAGCCAATCACTTATAAAAGTGCCAGCTCTGCACAGTGCTACATGTCAGTTATTATTCAGGCCTAGAGTGGGACCCCTGACATTTTGAGTCTCCATAGGCATCCTAGCCAGGTTTGGCAATTATTGAACAAGAATGAAATCAGTTGAGGCAGGGATGATGTTGGCAGGGTAGCCATTATCCTGTCTGACAATCATATTTCTGGTTTTTATCTATAAAGTGATTTAAAGTTATTACCTGCTAAAAGTACAGCATGAGGATTTTTAAAAAATTATCCTCTGGGCAAAATTTCAACACCTTACGAACTACTTCCTTGAAAAGAATAAACTGTTTCATCGTAATGCTCTAACTTCTTTTAACACAGACATACCTATATGGTTCACCATTATATTCTAGACCAAGAATGATGCCTGGCACATATTAGCTTCCCAATATATTTATGTTTAATGTATAGATTCCTGAGAAGGAAACTGTCCTGAGTGGCTGCTAAGAATCTTTATGGAGCTGAGACCCTCCTTCTCACATTTTCCACAGTTACAAAGCTATGGAGACTAGGGTATTATAAACATCCTTTAATGTTGGACTGAACATATTTTACATGCTGTTGGTGGTTACCTTGAGAATTTTTTCTGAGACATGCCTCTCTATCACTCCCTTGCTTGTTTTTTGGAGTCTAGTTGTCTCTCCACACCCCCCCCCACATACACCAAAAAAAAAAAAAACTTTTTTTATAATTTGTTAGCGGTTTCATATGTGGAACTGGCTTAAGCACTTTGGAATTCCACCTCCACTGCCAGATGTCCAGTAAGAACACTGGGAATTCAGGGCTTTCATTTTCTCCTTTCTTTGACAGGTTTCTGGGATTCAGTATATTTTAATTTTCTTTTCAGTACCATTTGTACTTACCTATCATGATTCCTCTTTCTTTTTTCTATCTGCCAAACAAGTATTTTCTCAGATACCACCATTTGTATTTTCTTCTCTCTTTTCCTTTTTTGTTCCACCTGCCAAACTAATATTGCCTCTTCCTTGTATAGCTGAATACTTTCTAATAATAATCATATAAGTTCCCAAGACATTAATTTCAATCAATTCTTGATCTCTTCATTAACATTAAATAAGATTTATGGTGGAAAGTAGGTGCTAATGTGATATATATCAGTTTATTTTATGTTAACTTATAAATACAATAGCTTTAAAAAGTAATAAATTTGGGCTGGGACTGTGTATCAGTGGTAGAGTGCTTGCCTGGCACATGTGAAGCACTAGGTTCAATCCTCAGTACCACATAAAAATAAAATAAAGGTATTGTTTCCACCTACCACTAAAAAATACATATCAAAACAAAAAGTAATAAATTTCTTAGAAAATGCTGAGGATTTAATAAGTGCTCAATGCTATATAATAATCTTTGCTATTTTTTGGTCAAACTGCATTATTAAAAATAATTAAAGCATGCTAGACTGCGTTTCAAAATTCAATGCACACATGAATTACAGGAGATTCTGATGAATTAAGTTAGGGTATACCAAGATTCTAATGGAT
Organism: Spermophilus citellus; assembly: GCF_964194105.1. Taxonomy (NCBI): domain Eukaryota; kingdom Metazoa; phylum Chordata; class Mammalia; order Rodentia; family Sciuridae; genus Spermophilus; species Spermophilus citellus. The sequence continues at coordinate 27,671,384 of NC_138191.1, read as the reverse complement.
TAGAATTTCTAACAAGCCCTAAGTAATATTTATGCTGCTGATCAGATAACTACATCATATAGTACATTTATAAAGTATAGACAAATAGATACCATGTGGACGCAATATAATGTAAAATGTTGCTGTTTAATCTGTTAATTTAAAATAGAAAATTAATTAATAAATACCCTTAAATGAAATATTTTTTAAAAAAACTATAAATTTCATAACTCCTCCTTTCTCAAAAAAAAAAGAATAAGACAATAAATGGATTAAAAAACACTTAAAAAGGAACAGCTATCAGCTTTCCCTGCACACTAAAGAATTAAGCACTGGGGTAACATTAACAAAAAATGATGTCAGCCCATTCATTAGATTCTGATTGTGTTGCTCTGGAGTCCCAATAAAGCTCTCTGCTAGGTATTTCTAATACACAATTGATGTGAAGGAGCAAGGCTTTACAGCTTCTACCCCAGCTTGCCCAGATCATAAATGAGGATGACATTGCATCCTTAAAATAAGATCAGTAATAGTTTATGACATAGACATTTCTGGACCTGAAACTCTCTCTAGAGGATGCAGAGATACAGAGAAATAGCTTCCTCCCACTGCCCTCAGGCATTTTGCGGTTTAGCTAAGAAATATGCAGAAAGGATTGTTGAAGTTGATGGAGTAAACTAGTGCTGTGAACTCTCCAGGGCCAGCATACTACCTCTTATTGGCAATCCTCACACTTGTCTACACATTACACAGGGAGCACTTAAAAGAATTTCTAGGAGTAAAACCCTGGTTCTGGTACTTTTTGAAAAGTTCTCTATCTGATTTCAATATACAGATAACAGAACTGAGAACTACAGTTCGAACAGTGCTCTTGTCCATGGGATTTGTAGACTATGACAAGGAAACAGAAGTCATCATTCCTCCCACCGAAAGGGAGTCATTTTTCTCCTTGTTTTGTCCTTCTACTCCTTTAATCCATTCATTTCCAACTTACTCCATTATATACCCTCTTTCCCCACGCTTTAAAAAAATTCTTTAATAGACTTTATTTTGAGAGCAGTTTTAAGTTTATACAAATTGAGCTTCTACCTTTATAGGTGTACAGTTTTCCTCATTATCATCATCCTCCTATAGTGTGCTACATTTATTACAATCAATGACAGATTATCCATCATTCACAGCTCATGGTTTACATGAGGTTCACTATTGGTTTTGCACATTCTATGGGTTTGAGTAAATGTATAAAAACATATATTTAGATTATGTTTCAATTGAGATTTTTCTGCTGTTTATTCATGGTTACTGAGGTTATAGATTTTTTAAAGTAATACTGAAAATGGAAAGTACCATTCTCATTATATCATATCAAAGATACATTTTGTTAGTAAGCCTTATCATTATTTTGTTAATGATGGTATGTTCCTTAAAGTGGAGTTTGTCAGATTTTTCCAGAGTAAACTTTATCCCTTTTATCTCTCTTGCTTTGCTATACTATATTCTTTGAAGATTACTATGCACAGCCTACACTTAAGGACAAAGTTGGCTATTTTTAGCCTTCTGTCTTCCCACACAAACATTAGAATCAGTTTGTTGATGTCTAAAATGTACTTGCACTGCATCTATATATCACGTTAGGAAGAAATGACATCATAGTTTGGTGTCTACAAATTCATTCTCATAATTGCATAACTAATTCATTCCTAAGCATACATTAATCATTCACTATATATATCAGGTACTGTGTTGATGACAGAAATATAAAGAATAATAAGACATATATACTATTCTCAGGTCCCTTAAAATCATGGAAACAAATGCAAAATAATATAGTATGTTTACATTACTTTTGTAGCAATATGAATTGAAAGGTTTGGGGACTTGGAGGATCAATGGAAATACAGGAAAGTCTTCATCAGAAAAGTAACATTTGATATGACTCAAATGATAGGATTTTTTCAAGAAGTAGTGATATGCACAAAAGTTTAAAGTTGTGAGAAAGAGCCTACTAGAATATTTCAGCTAATAATTTAATGATTTAGAAATATGGGATTTGTTAAGGGGAACAATGAATGATAACTAAAAGTTATATTGGGCTAGATTGTGAAATGTACTAAATTTTAAAATAAATATGTTGGTTTCCAGAAGGAATTAGAAGCCAATAAGCAGTGGAGTAACAGGATGTTCTTTGTATTTAGCAGAATACCTGTGGAATAGTGTCAAAGATAAATTGTACATCATATTGAGATACTGTAACATAACTAAACCACTCATGGATTTGGGGGATATTTTAAGTTATTATTAACTAATACAAACTTAATTAAATAATAATTAATTTAAATAATATAAAAGTGGTATCTTTTTGAATTTGATTTTTATATTATTCCACAATTTTCCTTAGAAAATTTCAGAAATGACACAAATATGTCTCATTCACATTGTTTTGAATGAAATTTTTATCTATTTCATAATTTGTTATGTATTATGTGAAAATTGCTTTTTCTATAGATACCTTTTGCAATTCAATTGGACATAGATTTATTAAACATTTATTAAGGGCTATTTATAATTCTAGATACTCTAGAAAAAAAATGACTACAATTTAAAGGAATTATAATCCAATAGGGGAGATAAAGTCTACTAGACATTATAAAGGCTTTTGAGTTCTAAGCAAGAAATAGGAACTTTATAGGAAATGTGAACAGCTAAAATGTTAATTAGGGGAGAGATATAGTCACAACCACACTTTAGAATGTATACTTTGTTGAAATAGGTAAGATTGATAAGACTTGAAAGGAGACTCATGAAAAAAGAAGTCAAAAAGACATGATTATGGGACAGACAAATGAGTATGATCAATTTCAAATTCCTAGACTAAATAATTCTTTAATAAGAATTGGGAGGAAAATAAACCTGAATGTGGACAAATACAATGCTCTGTTTTGTGGACATTTAATATTTCATAATACCCACTCTCCTCTTATTTATTCATTGCTGTAATAAAAAAGAAGAGTGTCTGAATTGGTGAAGGTGATTTTCTATAATCATATTGCATTATTTTATTGGATCACCACATCAACCCATGAAATAATTAATTGGAAATTTTTGAGGAAGCAAAGAGTTTGTTGTAGGAAGACACTGAATTAAGGATTAATGTCATCTAAAGCAGTGCTCCTTTGTTTTTATGTGCATCTGAATCAATTGAGGATTTTGATAATATGTCAGTTCTAATTCAGTAAATCTAGAGCAGGGCCTAAAATGATGCATTTCTAACAATCTCCCTAGTGATCAATCCCCTTTGTGCTGGTCCACAGATGGTAGTTTGCATAGCAAGGATCTAGAGCAGTGGATCACAAATTTCAGTTATTTTTTTCTTAAGCATTTAATTTGCTTCTTTTAATTTTATGAATAATGCTGACACTAACATCCTTCAACAAAAATCTTTGTTTACAAGTCTGAATATTTCTTTAAAAGGCTATGTAAATTTCAAGGATTTTTCTATACATTGCAAAATTGCTCAAAAAATATTGTATTCACTTATACTCTCCCTAGTATGTTTTGATTGACCCAATTTTTACTCATTTATATAACTATTACTTACCAATAGTAAAAATGGAGTAAATAACAACTTATACTAAAAAGAGACTTAGTACATTTTCTTGAGAGCAATATCTCAATATAAATGAAAATTCTTGAGACTTATCCTTTCAACTGGTAAGTTCTCACTTGAAATCTCATGTGATTGCCATCTGATGACAGCTAAGACTGGATTTACACGTTTAGAACTTCAGATGGGATAGCTAGAAATTCTAGTTGAATATTTCTCTACCCTAGATATTTTCTTCAACATGCCTAGGTTGGGCTTCCTAACAGTATTGTTGTTTTAGTGTAGTTGGACTTTGTTATAGTTTAGATCTAGAATATCCTCAAAAAGCTCATGTGTTTGAGCTCATCCCATATATTGATTCTTGATTATAATTCTTGCATCACAGGAGACTTATTAAGGAAGTTAGGGCCTAATCCCACATGATGAAGATTAGGGCCTACTTTTTCTTCGATTAGACACAAGGTCTCTGGTTGTATTCCTAAGTCCTTGATCGATTTTGAGTTGAGTTTTGTGTATGGTGAGAGATAGGGGTTTAAGTTCATTTTGTTGCATCTGGATTTCCAGTTTTCCCAGCACCATTTGTTGAAGAGGCTATCTTTTCTCCAATGTATGTTCTTGGCACCTTTATCTAATATAAGATAATTGTAGTTTTGTGGGTTAGTCTCTGTGTCCTCTATTCTATACCATTGGTCTACTAGTCTGGTTTGGTGCCAAAACCATGCGGTTTTTGTTACTATTGCTCTATAGTATAGTTTAAGGTCTGGTACAGTGATGCCACCTGCTTCACTCTTCCTGCTAAAAATTGCTTTAGCTATTCTAGGCCTCTTATTTTTCCAGATGAATTTCATGATTGCTTTTTCTATTTCTCTGAGGAATGTCATTGGGATTTTTGATCAGAATTGCATTAAATCTGTATAGTGCTTTTGGAATTAGGGTCATTTTGATAATATTAATTCTGCTTATACAATAATCTATGAGGTGAATAGAGAGTCTACATCTTGGGAGAAAATCTTTACCCCTCACACATCAGATAGAGTACTAATCTCTAGGGTATATAAAGAACTCAAAAAGCTAAACACCAAAAACAAACAAACAAAACAAAACAAAAAACCCACAAATAACCCAATCAATAAATGTACAATCAATCAACAAATCTATGAAAAAATGTTCATCATCACTAGCAATTAGAGAAATGCAAATCAAAACCACAATAAGATTTCATCTCACTCCAGTCAGAATGACAGCTATTATGAAGACAAACAACAATAAGTGTTGGCGAGGATGTGGGGAAAAGGTACACTCATACACTGATGGTGGGACTACAAATTGGTGCAGCCAATATGGAAAACAGTATGGAGATTTCTTGGAAAATTGGGAATGGAACCATCACTTGACCCAGCTGTCTCTCTCCTCGGTCTATACTCAAAGGACTTTAAAACAGCATACTGCAGGGACACAGCCACATCAATGTTTATAGCAGCACAATTCACAATAGCTAAACTGTGGAAACAACCTAGATGCCCTTCAATAGATGAACGGATAAAAAAAAATGTGGCATATATACACAATGGAATATTATTCAGCAATAAAAGAGAATAAAATCATGGCTTTTTCAGGTAAATGGATGAAGTTAGAGAAGATAATGCTAAGTGAAGTTAGCCAATCCCCCAAAACCAAATGTCAAAAGTTTTTTTTATATATATATAAGGAGGCTGATTCATAGTTGAATAGGGTGGGAGCATGGGAAGAATCATGAACTCTATATAGGGCAGAGGGGTTGGAGGGGAAGGGAGGAGGAATGGGGTTATTAATGATTTTGGAATGTGACGATCATTATTATCCAAAGTACAGGTATGAAGACACGAATTGGTGTGAATATACTATTCACACCAATTGTATACAACCAGAGATATAAAAAATTATACTCTATATGTTTAATAAGAATTGTAATACATTCCGCTGTCTCATATATATACACACACACACACACACACACACACACACACACATACACACACACACACACACACACACACACACACACTCATGTGTTCAAGTCTTGTTATCCAATGCAGCATTGTCTAAAGGTGGGTCTTTTGGAAAGTGATTGGTTCATGAGGGCTCTGACCTCATCAATGGATTAATTCATTGGCGCCTGAATGGACTACTAGGCAGTGGTGGATAGTGTATGCAGGTTGAACATGGTTGGCAGAAGCAGATCATGGGGACAGGAGAATTGCCCTTTGGGACTATATCTTGTCCTGGGCCTCTTCCCTTACCCCTGATTTCTGGCTGCCATAGCTGAGAAGCTTTCCTCTGCCATGCCCTTCCATCATGATGTTCTGCCTAAAGCCAAAAGCAATGGAGCCAAAACCTCTGAATCCATGGGCCATAATAATTCTTTCTCCTTGTCAGGTATTTGGATCACAAATGAAAACTAACTTCTTATATGGCTGCTGGCTTCCACTACAGTGAGTCTTCTAAGAGACTCAGATGGAAGCTGCAAGGCTACTTATGAGTTAGTGTTGAAATTCATTCAGTGCCATTTCAACTGTTGGTCAAAAACAAATCATAAACATAACTGAGATTCAAGGAGAAGGAACTACACAGGGGCACAAGTACTGGGAGATGAGTGGAGGTCATGTATGTGTGTAATTTGTTTGAATTGACATTTATTTCAGGAAATTTTTTCAACTGTTGATTGGGTATTTGTAAATCATGAAATTAATTCTCAAGTTGCCATAAATGCTTCTTATTTACTGCAGGAAAATCCTGAAGAAGGAAGAGCCAGTATTTACAAATCAGTGATCATCAATACTTCTAAGGAGATGATGTGCTTCAGTGACTACCCCATCCCGGATCATTATCCTAACTTCATGCACAATTCCCAGATCCTAGAATATTTCAGGATGTATGCCAAAGACTTCAACCTTTTAAAGTATATCCAGTTCAAGGTAGGAAGTTTTGTGGGTGTCTTGTGTTTGAAGTTATTCATCAGTAAATGAATAATGTGGCTTCATTAACCAGTATGTAAATGTAAATATTAGAGCGATATACTCAAGTACAAAAACTTAACTCTTTGTTTATTCTCTCTAAAATACCCATGGAAAGCTCTCTCTTATATATTTTGGCTGCAGATACAGAAAGATACCTGCCCGAGTATTTTCATTGCCTTCATTTCACATTCCCTGCTTATAATCAAGGAGATGAAAGGAATAAATAAGTATGGGAACTTTAAATCCTTCTGTTCCCCAAACTTGTCCACTATTTCTTAATTCTTTTATACTTTCTGAAGCACTTTTGAATATATTTTTTATATGATCATCACAAAGTACTTAGTGACTGGGAAGTTATTGAAAAAGCAAAGAAGTTGAATCAGGTGTAGAGTGTAGAACATTGTATTGGGAAACCATGAATTCTGGCCCATGTTCGTACCACTAATTAGTGACCTAAGACAAGTAAGTTTCTCAACATGAATTTTACCCTAATTTTATTTTCTGTAAAAGAAGATGATTGTACTGTATAACTTTTAGTTCCTTCCTTTTCTAAAGTCTGCCATGATTTTCCCATAATTTATAATCATTGCCATATTAAATCACCTGGCATAAAGTCCAAACCTTCCACCTTTTTATGTTTAGCAACAATAATAAAGTGGCAACATCTGGTGACAATTTCCAAAGTTATTTATAGCCCAGTGGTGCATCTCTTCACTTGTTTAAGAGACACTTTTTGAGCAAGCTTGTTACTGTACTAAGCAGTGATGATGCAAAGACAAAAAAAACCATAAGTAACTTAACAGTCTAAGTTAAGGACACAGGAAAATGAAGAAAATTATTATTATACATATAAGTAATAAACCAAGTGAAATGCTATAGAGATCTATACATTTGCAGCTCAGAAGAGGGATGTTTAACTCATCAGGGTAGAGGAATCAAGTTCCAGGAAAGATTTTTGGAGAAAATAATGTCTAAGCTGAGGCTTCAGCAGGAAGGAGTCCTCCAAATGAAGAAGGAATAAAAGGGTGATCCAAGTAGAAGAACCAGCTTGTGTAAAAACACATGACAGGAAATATAAATAGTACAGGATGGTTAAAGCATAGACAGTGTCTCTATTAGTCAACAAAGACATTATAGCCAAGACCCTAGAAGCACATTGGAATACATTCTTGATGTTTCCTTTGGCTGGACAGAGTAACCCATATTTATTGTTTATTTTTATTTTTGAAAAGCTAAAACTTATGCCACTGACTACCCTATGTCACAACCTATTTCTTTATAGTTACTTGTAAAATGGGCATATGTAGAAGGAAAACAGAAATTCTTTTATAAAAAATAAGAGCCACTGACATATGTTCCTGCTCTAACAGGAAAGGTAGCCTCATAGTCACATGTTTAAGCCTAGCCAAAGAGAACAGGACTTGGGAATAAGAAGACATCAGAGAGTTTAAGGATGTCTGGGGTTAGTGGAGAAATAGGTGTTTAGTGCAGAGTGCCACAGAAGTACAGGAGAAATCCAAGCTTTATTCAGGTGCTACAATGCCTTAAGGTAGAGACTTACTGTCCTAGCAATTTCTACTTTTCTAGAAGCAGAGGAGAATACACTGGTCTGTCAACTCTGTTTTACTTTGTCTGCCTTATAGTTTTCTCACTCAGACCACAGCCCCAAACAAAACTGTTCTTTATGGAGGATGAAAATCAAATATTCTTGCAAGGACCCTAATGATGTGATGGTGCCTGTTGTATCAGCCCTTTGTGTAACATTTTGCAGGAAGGGTCATCTCAGGGAAGATACCCACTGTACAGGCTCTGTGTATGTCATTTTTCTTTCAGACTACTGTGTGCAGTGTGAAGAAGCGGCCTGATTTCTCTACTTCAGGACAATGGGAGGTGGTCACTGAGTGTGAAGGAAAAAAGGAGGCTAATGTCTTTGATGGAGTCATGGTTTGCACTGGCCATCACACTAATGCTCACTTACCTCTGGAAAGTTTTTCAGGTTAGTGACCTTCCAGGAAGGAGATTGACATTTGAGCCATGCCTATGACCCTGAGAAATAGAAGGGTTATGGTCTGAGTGATTTTTACCTTGGGGTAAAATAAGAGCCTAATTATGCATGTTCCCTTGAAGATGGAATAACTTGTATTATTGCTATTTGGGAACTAGAGTTGGTGATTTTAGAGTTTAGAGGTCTGTAAACAATCATGCCACCAATTAATCAATTGTACTTTCAGTCAAGGCTGGAGAACATATAGAATGGCGCTCCCATAAGATTATAAGGGGACTGAAAATTTTCTATTGCTGAATAGTATCATAACCATTATAACATCACGGTGATACTGATGTACAAAACCTTCTGTCAGTTGTATACAATTATAGCCCATACAATTACGTATGTGGTACCTAATACTTAATAAGAAACAACTATGTTACTGGTTTATGTATTTACTGTGCTATATATTTGTTTTAGTGTGTACTCCTTCTACTTATAGAAAAGTTTACTGTAAAACTGACCGCCATGTTACACCAGCAATATCTTCACATTTCTCATGATTATTGTGGATCTTGATTGCATCAAGAGGCCATATTGAGTGGCTGGCCCATACAATATAGGCTTATGTAGGTACTTCTGTGATTTTTCACAATGATGAAACCAACTTACAGTAAAATTTTAAGAATGTATGTATATCTGTCAAGTGGCACATGATTGTATTTAGCTTTACAATAACTTTGGTTTTCCTTTTTATTTTTTAATTAATTAATTTAGTTTAATTAGGTATACATGACAGCAGAATGCATTTTGATTCATTGTATAGCACAACTTTTGCAGCCCAACTCTTTATTTCTCTGGTTGCACATGATGTAGTGTCACACCATATGTGCTGTCATACATGTACCTAGGTTACTGATGTCCATCTCATTCCACCATCTTTCCTACCCCCAACTTTGGCTTTCCTCAGGATCAAAAAGGAAGACTGTGGAACACTTACTTAGTATTGGTTCAGATATAAAATTTTTCAGTAATTGAGGAAATGAACAAATGTTGAATTTCTAAGGCTTAAATGAAAGCTTGAATAGTTTCAATTTTGGTCCTAAACTTTTTTTTAAAAAATGCACTGTATGTATATCCTAGAGTATACAAAAACATATATACTCTAATTAAAACAGGAGTATATAATTAAGGGAATGAAAGACAAAAAGAGAATGGCAGTTTTCTGAGGCAGTTTGGATTTATGAGTCTACAAATCCAAAATACAAACTACTTATGATAAAGGGATAACAAGTTACTATTCCAAGGCTCTGGAAGAAAAAAAAATAAGCAAAAGTATTTAGAAAGACAAGAGTAGCTGAATAAAGGGAGAACATGTGGAGAATATGTTCTTCAACTTTAAATTCTACAAAAGAATTTTACAAATGATATCCATTATATAAACTATCATCCAATAATTATTTTCTGTTCTCTTGCAGGAATTGAGAAGTTCAGAGGACAATATTTCCACAGTAGAGACTATAAAAACCCAGAGGCATTTGCTGGGAAAAGAGTCATTATAATTGGCATCGGGAATTCTGGAGGGGATCTGGCTGTAGAGATTAGCCACACAGCCAAGCAGGTTTGAATCAGTGACTTACTTTGCTTCATTCTATCTTCAGTCTCACCAGGGAGACAGACCCAACAGAGTATAGATGGCTGCACATTGCCCATTAGTGCCACTGGCAAATATAGGGCTTGGTTTCATTGCTTCAGTTAGCATTACGGTAGATGCCATAATGGTTAGAGTTCCATTACTCAGCTAGCTTCACACTAAGGAATAACTTCACTGCTTCAGGTTGCACTCATGATCCCAGTTATCCTCTCCTGGCTTTGATGAAGACCAAATATCTGCTGGAAGAGGTTGGGAGAATGCAACATTGACAGTGTGAATTGTCCATTGGCCAGAAGAAATGCCATGTTCTCATATACACATGTGGAAAGCACACTGTGGTTATTGAAAACTTTTCATTAAAAGTTTATGGGTGAATTTCCTTTTTGCCCCCCAAATGGGAAAAAAAAGAAGCAACCTAATCTTTCCAAAAACAATGTAGATATCGGCATATGTGAACAGATTGTGTCAGCCTTTGCATGCAGTTAGGTAGCACAGAATGGCAGTCACTTCAAAGCAACTTCTATCTCCTTGGTTTTTTGTTTTGTTTGTTTTGGTTTCTGTATCATAGATTTTGAGCTTTGAAGAAAGTGTCTTCACTATAAACTTCTAGGAAAAGGCATGCTATTATTATATTTTTTGTCTTCATTGAATCATAACTTTATTAGTAATAGGTGAATGCTTGGTTGTTCTTCAGTAACTTTAATTATGCTATACTTCTCTATAAATATGCTTCAAATTATTTTTTAAAACAGAAGTTTAATGACATAATTTTGTTAAATGACCCTTACCTAGCAACTTGATTCCAATAATTTCTCAGTACTATTTTCATCTATCAATATATAAATGATCTCATATGTTATTCTGTGAACTAACTCCACAAACATTTATTAGGAAGTAATTATATAAACAAGAAAGAGTAAAAAACACATGTGGTAGAATGATGTACAATGTAGGTAGTGGGGATCCATGCAAAAGTCTTCTTTCATATCAAGTGGTCATTTCTAAGGAAGCTGGACCTAACCTGCACTATGGAATTAAAATTTCCCAGGAACAAAATATCCAGAGTGTGGAGATAAGGTAGCCATATTTGTGAGAAAGCCCTGGGAAAACACATAGCAAACACATCTGCATAGCAGGGGCAACATCCTCACAGCACTAATGCAAACTGAAGAAATTTAATTGCTGAGTTTTACATATTAAAATGTATTTATATTTAAGAGAAGTTGTTTGCAAAGTCAAAATTTTTAAATGGGTCTATAAATTTCAGTGCATAACAAAATTTTGGTATAACCCTGTGGTATAATGATTTGTGAAAGCATCCCTTTCTCATCAGGTTAATTTCATACACAATTATACTGATTTAACAGTTTTCCTTATAAACCAGATTTATAAATATATTGTTTGCTTAAAACAAAGTATTGATGGAAAAGTTGACATAAGTATGACAGCCATTAAGCATTTATTCAGTGTTTACTGTATGCCACACTTGTTTTATAAAAATTATCACAGCAGTCTTGTGATGTATGTGTTGTTGTAACTATTTTATAAATAGGGAGCCCTTTAATAAGGCTATAAGCATTAAACTAAATCATTTGAATCCCAAGACCATGCAGGCTCTTTCAACTGTGAAATGTAAAAGCACTTAAATCTGATAGTGCTTAAAATTACTCTCTGTGAGGATATATGTATGAAGTAAAGAATTATCCCTTTGTATACAGGCATCTTTTTACTGAGAGCTTAGACAAAGACTATGAAACAATATACTAATCTACAGTAACACTCTAAAAACTTCTTCCAGGGGGTAAAGTTGAAAGTGTAAAGTTGAAAATGTCCTGATACTACTGCCAGGTAATTGAATATCAACCTTAATCCATTCTGAACATGTATTTTTAGCCAGAAAAGAACAAAGAATTACTGAAAAATTTCCTGTAGTTCTATTAGCAATCTTTATTTTTTTCCCCATTCAATAATCAATAGAACATTTCTTAATAGGATTTAGAGTCAGTCAGATATGGGTTGAAAATTCAGTTTGTCTCTTAATAGCTATATGATCTCTGGCAAATTTTTCATCTTCTTGATGTCCCTCACCCATAAAATGAGGATAACAGTGGCTCCTCAAGGGATTGTTGTGTTACCATTGTAAAACCCGTTAGTCAGTGTCTCATGCCTGTAATTTCAGCTACTCAGGAAGCTAAGGCAGGAGTTTTGTAAATCTGAGGCCAACGTGAACAACTTAGAGAGACACTATATCAAAGTAAAATAATAATTTTTTTAAAGAGGGCTAAGGATGTAGCTCAGTGGTAGTGCCTTTGCTGAGCATACATTTGGCCCTGAGTTTGATCCCCAGCACCTCAAAAAAGAAAAAAGAATACAAAGAACTTAGTATCCAGAGTTACAGGTCACAAGTCTCATTAAATGAAAGTAACAATGATGTGCTGAGGAGACTAAGAGATGTGCAGGCTAACCCTCCCACTGTGAAGAAAACACAATTGGACACAATTGGAGAGACAAATTAAGAGCACAGAAAGTTTCACATCATATACATGACATAAATGGTAAATAATAGTTCTTAATAATGCAAACAATGTCAATGAAAAAAAGACTGGAGATTTTGGGTTAAATGATATCCAGTTGTTTTCAGTTTTATCATTACATGATTTTTTTTTTTTTTTTTTTTTTTGGTACTCGGGATTGAACCCAGGGGCACTTAGCCACTGAGCCACATCCTCAGCACCCCTTTTTTTAAAAAAAATATTTTTTTAAAGATGGACACAATATCTTTTTACTTTATTTATTTTTATGTGGTGCTGAGAATCTAATCCAGTGACTCACATGTGCGAGGCAAGTGTTCTACTGCTGAGCTGTAACCCCAGCACCCTCAGGACCTTTTTATATTTTATTTAGAGATAAAGTCTCACTGAGTTGCTTAGGACCTTGCTAAGTTGCTGAGGCTGGCTTTGAATTCATGATCCTCCTGCCTCAGCCTCCAGAGCCACTGGGATTAAAGGTGTATGCTCTGCTGCACCCGGTCTATTGCATGACTTATTTTTTTAGTTGTCAATAGACCTTTATTTTATGTATTTGTATGTGGTGCAGAGAATTAAACCCAGTGCCTCACACATGCTAGGCAAGTGCTCTACCACTGAGCCACAACCCCAGCCCCTATTCCATGATTTTTATTTATTTATTTATTTATTTATTTATTTTTATTTTATTTATTTTTATTAGCTCATGACAATACAATGATCTTGACATATCATACATTTGAATCAAATGGGGTATGATTTTTAATGAGTCCTATAGGTGCTAGTGAAGTTCAGAGAAGGGAAAGAGAATTATCAGCCTGAAAGGTCAGTGGTATTCTCATGGGGGATGCAGACTTGATCTGGACCTTAAAAATGAACGGGCTGAAGAGAATTCAAAAGAGGAGGACTTTTCAGGCACATTGGCTTTAAACAGAAATGTAGTGGTAAATCACAACAAGACATATTCTTTGACAGTGTTTTGGAAGGAAAATTTTTAAAAGATTGTACAGAACTAAAATGCCACACTAGTAAGTATGAACTTAATCTTGAAGAAAGTGACAGTGCTTTCAGATAGTGAGACAGAATGACAAAAGTGAACAATATTTCCCATGCCTTAGGTATTCCTCAGCACCAGGAGAGGGGCTTGGATCCTGAATCGTGTAGGGGACCATGGATATCCTTTTGACGTGGTACACTCTTCTCGACTTAAATATCTTATATCAAAGATATGCGGTCAAGCATTAACAAGTACATTTTTGGAAAAACGTATGAATCAAAGATTTGATCATGAAATGTTTGGCCTGAAGCCTAAACACAGGTATGTTCTCAGGATGGGAATGGGGTTGGTAACAGCCAAGGCATAAGAATAAGGACTGTTCACAGAGGCTAATAAAGCTACCTCTACCCATACATTAAGAAACATTAAAAAAATGGTTTTTACCTATCAACCACAGAAGATCAAGATCTGCTGGTCTCACTCTCATTGACATTAGCCATTTTCTTATTCTGCCAGGTATCAGTTCTTTTTATATGATGCCCAACAATAACAAAAATGTAATAGAGGGCAATGCCTCATTTAGTCATTCAACAAATACGGGGTACCTGTTGTGAGCAAGGCATTATATCGGGCATGAAAATGCAGAGAGAAAAGACATAATAATAAAAATAACACCCTGCCCTTTTTTAAAAAAAATTTTGAGACAGGATCTCGCTAAGTTGCAAATGGGACCTCTCCAAGTTCTAAGGCTGGCCTCAGACTTTTTTTTTTTTAATATTTTTTAGTTGTCAATGGACCTCTATTTATTTATTTATATGTGATGCTGAGAATCAAACCCAGTACCTTGCACATACTAGGCAAGTGCTCTACCACTGAGCCACCACCCTAGCTCCCATACATTGCCTTTTTTTGAAGACTTTTTAAATAGAAGCACAGTGATGAGCATACATATTATCTCATTTAATCCTCACAAATGGCCCTATGGGTCAGTGCCAGTTTTTTGTCTATTTTACAGATATAAAATATTGAAACTTAGAGAAACTAAGTAATTTGCCCAAAGGCAACATGAGTAACAAGTGGAAGACTTCAGAAATGGATCTTACCTTAAATATACAAATGAAAAGACAGACAACAGAATATGACAAAGAAATGAATAGAATGCAATGAGAGTCTAAAGAATGAGTTCTTATATAGCCAAAGGTACATTATGAAAGAATTTCTATATACTGACTTTCAATGACTTTTTTCTGTCCAACTTTTTATTTTTGAAAATGTTCAGATCTACAGAAAAGTAGCACAATAATAAATACATTGAACATCCTTATATTTTACCTAGATTCACCTATCATAACAGTTTGCTATATTTGCTTTTTCTCTCTTCCCTCATGAAAGATAGATCCAAACAATATGTAGTATACATACATATTTAAGTACACATTTTTTTCTGAAAGTAAGTAAAAATCATTAAGACATACCCCCCAAAAAGGGCATTCCTCTATATACCATAATACAATTATCACATTTCAGAAATTTAACATTGATAAAATACATTTTCTAAAATGTTGGCATATTCAGAGTTCCACAAATGTCCCAATAATAGTCTTTTCTTTTTTTTCTTTTGGTACTGGGGATTGAATCCCGAGAGTCACTTTACCACTGAGTTATATCCCCAGTCCTATTTATTTTTTATTCTGAGATAGGGTCTCACTAAGTTGCTTGGGGCCTTGCTAAATTGCTGAGGCTGGCCAAATTTAAAATCCTCCTGACTCAGCCTCCCAAGTTGCTGGGATTATAGGCATGCATCACTGCAATCAACCCAATAATCTTCTTTATAAAGAAGCTTTTCTTTTTCTCTTCTAAATCCAGAATCCTAAAAAATGTTAATCACACCATTTCACTTAGTTGTCATGTCTTTTTTAATTTGAAATAATAAGTCTCTATCCTTCCTTTTTTTATATACTAGGTATTGAAACTAGGAGTACTTTACTACTGAGCTACATCTGCAATTCTTTTAAATTTTTTTTGAGACAGGTCTCAGTAAGTTGCTAAAGCTGTCTTCCAACTTGTAATCCTCCTGCCTCAGCCTCCAGAGTCACTGGGCTTATAGGCATTCACCACCATGCTTGGCCATTCATTTTTTTTAATATGGACTTGTATTCTCTTCCTCCTCCTTCTCCTCCTCTTCTTCCTCCTCTCCTCTCCCTAAATCTTCTTCCTCCTACTCTTCTTTCTTTTCCTTCTCCTTCTTCTTTCCAAGGCATGGTTTTTGTAGAACATCTCTAAATTTTGAGTTGCATTGTATCTTAGCATATATACTACATAAGTGATATTGTCTTCTTAGTGAATCCCATCAGGACCCACATGATGTCAGTTTATTCCATATTAATGATGCTAAATTTGATTGTGTTTAAAAAAGTGGCATCTTCCATGTTTCTCCAGTATAAAGATATTTTTCCCCTTGAGATTAATTAGTGGGATGATACTGGGACACTGTGTTCCCTAATAATTTTTCATTCAATTATTTAAGCATGAATATCTTTTGTAGTTGCAAAACAAATTGAGGTTTTATTGAATAATAAAAGATAGGCAAATAGGGTCAGCATGTAGCATTCTAATTGTAATAGCTTAGAATAGCAAAAGGCACATTATACCCTGAGACTTGTACACAGTCTGGTATTCCTAGACTTATATGGCAAAGCTAAAAGAGTAGTTGAATACATCTCTAGGTCTATCAGGCATGAAACCTTTTGTATTCTCTGCTAAATAAAAAGTATGAGGGGCTGGGGATTTAGCTCAGTGCTTGTCTAGAACACACAAGGCTCTGAGTTTGGTCCTTAGACCTGAGACAGGGAAACAAAAAAAAAAAGTTTGGAATGAAGACAGCAAAACCATTCAAGTGAGTGACATATTAATAATAAGTCTATAATCTATTTTAGAATGACCAAGCATGTGTCACTGCACCTGACTGAATAATATTCTTTATAGATTTTTTTTTCTTTTCTAAATCAAAGGATCCTAAAATCTTGTTTATTTGCCTTGCTTATTCTAAGGCAAATGGTATAGAGGGGAGATGAGAAGGGAGCCTTAAAGACAACTGTAATTGTTCAGGTGAGACAGTAAACAAAACTATTCTAGGAATTCTTCTTTTTTAAGAGAGAAAGAACATAGGCTTGGTGAGTAGATGTGAGTCAGTTTTGTGGCTTAGGCAACTATGTGGATGGTGGTACTGCTAGTGAAAAAGAATAGGTTTAGAGAGAAAGATGAAATCGTGAGGTTGGAATGCAGAACAGAATCTTCCTAAAGGTTAGAATCAAAGCAAATTTAATTCAACAAATCAGGTAAAGTTGTAAAACGTATAATATTCCTGAGGCTAGGCCAGGAAGATGATAGGATGAGGGTTCTCAGAGCCTGACTTAAGTTCAGGAATTAAGACTGTTTTAAAACTGAATCAAGGGGCTGGGACTGTGGCTCAGTGGTAGAGCACTCGCCTAGCATATGTGGGGCACTGGGTTTGAGCCTCAGCACCCCATAAAGATAAATAAATAAAGGTACTGAACATCTACAACTAAAAAATAAAGATTCTTAAAAAAAAACTGAATCAAGACTTTTTTTCTAAAGACCCAAGATACTGGAAACCTGATTTATTTATTTTGATACCCTTATTCCATGCTGTCTCTAGAAAACACTACTTAACATGTCCAAAGTATTCCAAGAGAGTTTATAGAAAACTATTTTGATAGAAATTCTAAAATCCTAGGCTGTATAACATCAGTCAAGTCATTTAATTTCTCTAGACCTCAGTTTCTTCATTCATACAACCTGGATAATGACATCTATCCTACCCACTTCATAGAGTTTGTGTGACTGTCAAATAAGTTAATACGTGGAAATGTAATTTAAACTCTAAATTGCTGTACATATGTAATTTATTACACAGTTTGGAAAATGAACGTCTAAGTCTACCTCTTGGGCCTTTGGAATTAGAAACGAAACAATATTAACAGCCAAGTTCTGTCAGACTAATTGATATATGAACAGAAACTATTGGCCTATGGCCTTAAGATACCACAGAGCATTATTATAACTTGAGAAACCACATATGCACTCCTCAAATAAGACTCTTGTTCCTTCACTTTGGGGAAGGAAGGTATTGCCTTCCCCTTTCAGTGACTTCCAGGGTTCAGCCTTTTCAGTCTTGTGTCCTGAAAAGCTGATATAAAGTAAAACTGGTGTAAAGTGGGACTTTTCCAAATTTCACAGGTAAACTGAGGGGAAACCATTGATGTATTGTTTAACCACCTCCACCAAAGCAAAAATTTACTTACATGATTTATTTCTCTCTTTCCCTTTCTTTCCATCTCTCGGTCACTCTCATTTCTCATTCTCTTCATCTTTATTGTCACACATAGAGCTCTGAGCCAGCATCCAACAGTAAATGATGATCTGCCTAACCGTATAATTTCTGGCTTGGTGAAGGTGAAAGGAAATGTGAAGGAATTCACAGAAACAGCTGCCATATTTGAGGATGGCTCCAGAGAGGATGACATTGATGTTGTTATCTTTGCAACAGGCTATAGCTTTGCCTTTCCTTTTCTTGAAGATTCTATCAAGGTGGTCAAAAATAAGATATCCCTATATAAAAAAGTCTTCCCCCCCAACCTAGAAAAGCCAACTCTTGCAATCATAGGCTTGATTCAACCCTTAGGAGCCATTATGCCGATTGCAGAGCTCCAAGGACGCTGGGCTACTCAAGTATTTAAAGGTAAGTGACAATAAAATTCTCTCCTTAATTACTTGGTGATGTTTAATTATGTTTTTGTGCTTGCTTTTAAAAAGCAGTATGTTTGATCAAAATCTTGAGGGCTGCATAATATCTAGCACAAAGTTAGTATTGGAAAACTTATTTTTAAGTGAATCTAACGTAGTAATTTATAACCATAGACATATCTTAGAATCACCTGGGATATTTTCCCAGCTTACGCATGCTTTGATCTCACCCCTGGTGATACTTATTCAGTAAATGTGGGTGGGGCAGACACAAGATTTTTGACAAAATTGTTCCCCAATTAATTCCAATGTGTACTTCAGATTAGAATCCACTCATCTAAATTTTAGACAATTGGTATATATTTGTGAAGTAAAAGAATTTCATCTTTCATTATGGAGAATGTCAAATATAGAAATGGTGTGACTTACTTTCATACAATAAGTTAACGCTTGGTAGGAGATTAATCTAGAACGTAGAATATTCAACTTTCAAATCCTTACATCCTACCCCCGTTTATGTCCCCGCTTTCAGTTTTGGCCAGAAGTACAAAAAAAAAAAAAAAAAAAAACACTTTGAGCTTTGGGATAGTAGGCTCAATATGAGTCAGCAGATGATAAGGGTTCCAAAAGGCTTCTTTAAATCTAGCATCATCCCAGAACATCATAATTGTTCTCTAAACTGGTCAGATTACCAACTAAAGACATTGTAAAAGTGAAACTGGAATTCACTGAATGAGGAGAAAGATAAGAATGGTTTAAGGAATGTGAAAACATATCATTTGAAATACAAATAAAGTTACTGGAGAAGTTTAGGCTAAAGAAGTTAATATCTGAGAGTTCTCTTCAAATATTTGAAGGGATACTCATTGGATAAGATTTAGACTTATTTAGTGAGCAAAGAGTCAAACTAGAATCAAGGAATGAAATTTTGAGGGTTGCATAATATCAGCTTTACGTTAAAAAAGACATTTTTTTCTTTTCTTCTTTTTTGTCCATATAAAGTTTTTTTAATTTGTTTTTTTTTTAGATATACATGTCAATAGGCTGTATCTTGACATATTATATATTAATGGAGTGCAACCCATTCCAATTTGGATCCCATTCTTGTGGTTGAACATGCTATGGAATTACACTAGTCATGTATTTATATATAAGCATAGGAAAGTTACATCTATTTAATTCTACTATCTTTCTTATACTCAGTCCTTCATTTCCCTTTGTCTAATCCAGTAAACTTCTATACTTTCCTCCCTATACCACCTTGTTATGGGTTAGCATCCACATATCAGAGAGTACTTCAGCCTTAGGTTTCTTGGGACAGGTTTATTTCATTTAGCATGAAATTCTCCAGTTCCATTCACTTAATGCCAAATGCCATAATTTGATTCATCTTTATGACTAATATTCCATTGTGTATATATGCCACACTTTCTTTGTTAATTCATCTGTTGATGGCACATAGTTTGGTTCCATAGCTTTGCTATTATGAATTGAACTGCTATAAATATTGATGTGGCTGCGTCACTGTAGTGTGCTGATTTTAAGTCCTTTGGTTATAAGCCTAGGAGTGGGATGACTAAGTCAAGTGGTGGTTCCATTCCAAGTTTTCTGAGGAATCTCCATAACTGCTTTTCAGATTGGTTAGCACCAGTTTGCAGTTTCACCAGCAATGTGGATATACATTTCTCCCCACATTCTTACTGACTTTTATTGTTACTTGTATTCTTGATAACTGCCATTCTGACTGAAGTGAGATGAACTCTCAAGTGTAGTTTTAAGTGGCATTTCTCTAATTGCTAGAGATGCTGAACATTTTTCCATATATTTTTGACCATTTGCATTTCTTCTTCTGTGAGTTGCCTGTTCAGTTTCTTTGCCCATTGATTGGGTTATTTGGGGTTTTGTGTGTGTGTGTGTGTGTGTGTGTGTGTGTGTGTTAAGTTTTTTGAGTTCTTTGTATATCCTGGAGATTAATGCTCCCTCTGAGGTGCAGATGGTAAACAAAGGCTCTTTGTTCAAGTTCTTGATTGTTTCCTTTGCTGTGAAGAAGCTATTTAGTTTAATACCATACCATTTATTGATTCTTGATCTTATTTCTTGTGCTTTATAAATTTTATTAAGTCAGTTCCTGAGCTGACATGATAGAGAGTTCAGCCTAGTTTTTCTTCTAGTAGATGCAGGGTCTCTGGTCTAATGCCTAGGTGAACGAAAACTTTTCCTATCAACCAGTGCCCTTTCAAGATGGATTGGGCTGCTTCTGAGATTGTAAAGAATTCAAACATCATAGGAAAAGAATGTCATATGGCTAGATGGCCATTAGAACAGAGGTTAATGGAGGAGAGTTAAGCCTCAGAATAGAGAGAAACCATATGACTTTGTAGTTTCTTTCTAAAGAAGAAACTCTTTGATCCTATAATAATAAAATCTGCTGTCAATACTAGTGTTTAATTGAAACTATTCAGTGTTTTTGTTGGAATTATAGCTGAATGTTTGCCAGTGAAGATTTTCATGATAGCAGAGGGGAAAAATGCAATGGAATCATAGTTGATAGGCAAAAACCATCTTTCCAAATGTCTGCCATTTCTTAATTCCTTACACTCTATGCAGTAGGTCATGTGCTATTTGAGAGCAATGGACCACCAATCAAACATAAGTAACCCATGAGGTTGGCTTAATCCTAGTCATATTAAATGGATATTTTAATTAGATCAATTATGTAAGGGGAGAAAGTTTCATTAAAATAGGTCAGAGCATCTTAGTATACTTGAAGCAACTGGGACTCTTATTCCAGGCCCAAGTGACTTGCTAAGAGGAACTGGGAACATGAGTATTTGGAAGAATCTGCATTATGGATATGAGAGTAGGTGATCTGAAGGGAAATGTAAAAAAAAAAAAAAAAAAAAAAAAAAAAAAACTTAGCTTCTCATGGTAGCAGAAGCCTAGCACACATTCTTCCAACTTTTGCAAAGATGGAATCTTCAGAAGAACCCCTATGACTTTATCAAACTTTCAACATGAACCCTGAGTTTTTTACTCTAGCTATAGCTTACCTGGGTCTACTTACCAAATTCTTGTCTTTCTCATCCCTGAATTCTATCTTCACTGTGCCAATTTCAAACCTTTCAGATGAACTAGTTTCTCCCAGTCTTTCATGCCTGTCCAACTCAGCCTGTCCTCTTCTTTGGTCTGTCCTCTCCCTACCAACTCCCATTTTTCTTCTTCCTTTGTTCTCTGAAATTATTGCCCTCTTGTCAAGAAAAATATTCCATCCTTTTCTAGAGCACTGAACCCGGAACCTTACCATGGATAAAATCAAGTTTCTTTGTTCTTTGCCTGTTTTGCAGTTCTCCCAAGGGTTCTCATTTAGCAACTTTCTTTCCTTATAAACCATATCAAGTTATATCAATTCTTTGTATCACAAGAAACATTACATCATAGGACGACATTCAGGTTCTGCCACAGATTGTTATAATCTGCTTTTTCAGGTCCATCTTGCACTAATCTTTACCACACATCCAGTTTTCTAGAAGCACTAGATGACTTACCTACTAAGCAGCAAATATAGGAGATACCCTTGTACCTGATATTCTTTCTTGGTATGCCTTCCCATAATTCCTATTTATACAGGATAAACTTATGCATATGTTGTCCCTCCTTTCTTAGTATTTTGAAAGCTCTTTAAATAAAATAATCATGTTTATGTGCCTTTCCATTCCAAGGCTAGACCAATGCCTAGCATATCGGAGGTATCTCATAAATGCCAGGTCAAATGAATACAGTATGGCCTTCATGCAAATGAAGTTCTAAATTCTGTTGTAGAAACTTCTGAAGAGCGCAGCTTATCAACTCCCTTGGCCAATTTCTAGTCATGTTAAAAGGCTGGACTGGTCCAGAAGGCCTGAATGGTGGCCATATCTCTCTTCTCTTGTAACATTATACAAAAATGTGCAGGGGCAAGTCAGGATTATAGAAAGTCAGGATTACACAAATACAACATGCCTTATTCTGAGAGTAGATTGAAAGGCCCATTACCATAGAGCTTAATTTAGGCTCTCTTTGTTCCCACATTGTCTTGAGACTCTTGGAAAATAAACTTCAATTCCTCACTGTTCTTCAATAACACTGTTCAGCTAACATTTACTGATCTCTTAGTATGTATGATCTCCTAGGTGCTGGAGATGCAAACATGACCAAACAGAAAATCCCTATTTTTTTATTTTTCATTTGTTCTAATTAGTTATACATGATAGCAGAATGCATTTCAATTCACCGTACACAATGGAGCACAACTTTCTCTGGTTGTACACAATGTAGTATTGCACCACATGTGCAGTTATACATGTACCTAGGGAATGATGTTCATCTCATTCCACCATCTTTCCTACCCCCATGCCCCCTCCCCTTCCCTCTCTCCCCTTTGCCCAATCAAAGTTCCTCCATTCTCCACACACACCCACTCCCATTACAGGTCAGCATCCATTTATCAGAGAGAACATTTGGCTTTTGGTTTTTTGGGATTGGCTTATTTCACTTAACACGATATTCTCCAACTCCATCCATTTACCTGCAAATGCCATAACTTTATTCTCTTTTAATGCTGAGTAATATTTCATTGTGTATATGTAACATAGTTTTTTTTTTATCCATTCATCTCTTGAAAGGCATCTAGGTTGGTTCCACAGTTTAGCTATTGTGAACTGAGCTGCTATGAACATTGATGTGGCTGTATCATTATAGTATGCTGATTTTAAGTCCATTGGGTATAGACTGAGGAGTGGGATATATGGAACTAAGAGTCATAGAAGGAAGACAAACAAGTAAACAGACATTTACTGTGTTCATTCACTTCACAGATATTTACTGCATCCTAAACAGATGTTTTAGTAGCAATGTAGAGGAGCTATTATGGGAACAATGGACAACAAGTACCCAATGCTCCTATGACTATATATATACTAAAAGAAAAAAGAAATATTGAGAAGAATAAGAGTGGGAAAATCACCAATATTTATATAAAGTTAGGGTAAAATGACAGAGTAATTGAGTTCTGGGTATTGCAAGTAACTGAGAATATTGGGAAATAATGTTATAGGAATTAAGGGAAATGAAGCTAGGAGTATTTACAGAGGTGATATCAAGAACTTGGCTGCCATGCAATAAGTCTGTATTTAATGTAGGCAACAGAGAACCACTGAAGGATTCTAGCTGAGAGAGGAGAACTTGTCAAATCAGATTTGTAATTTATAATACATGTCAGAGGGAGTAAAATGGGAAGTAGTTCAGTTTAAAGACTGCATGAGGCCTTTAAACCAAGGAAATAGCAATCTAAATGAATAGGGGGAGACAAACTTGGATGAAACTTCACAGGTACCTTTGAAAGGATTTGGTGACAGAAACCATGCTGGGGATAAGAGAGAAAAGAATCTGCCCAGGTGCTGTAGCCATTAATGTAAACTATGAATATAAAAGGGTAGGGAGCAAGATTTGAAGGAGGGAGATAAAAAATATGATACAATATGTGTCTAAACAAGGTAATACTGAAAGTTAATAAATTCAAAGAGAACTGCATCACAGAATGTTGTAAATATCTTTATCTGTCCATCAAATTTAATAGTTTATGAACTGACTGCCTCTCACCACCAAGAAATAGACCACCGCCCCCTCCTCCTCCATAAAGTTTCTAGCTAATAAATGCAAAACTTGTGGCTGTACCTTGTAAGAAGTAATTGGAAATCAGTTCTCAAAATGTACTTCTTGAGCATCCTAAAAGACCTGTGATTAATTTCAAAGGAAACATTCCCATGCTTCCTTATTGATTTTTATAAGTCATATAGCTAAATTAGGAAAACACACACAAAAAAAAACACAGTAGGCTCTGAGTGTTGAATTTCTTACTTCTGTGTTTCAAGAGGGGCATATCAGGATAGGGAAACCAGATGGCAGAGAACATGAAATCTTTTATAGAAGGAACCTATGCAGGTTAGTCTGATAATAAGAAGACTTAAAGTACTTATGAATGGTGCTTTTCACATTTTAAGTCCTATCAACTATTAAAATTCAATTATGTGGCTCCAGAAGAAAGAACTAGGTCCAGTGGTATAAGTTGTATAGAAGTAGATTTGGGGGTCAGTACAAAAAATAATGTTCCAGCAACTACATCGGTCAATTATATCATCTTCTTAGAAGGTAGTGAGATCTCCAAGTCCAGAGACTTTTAAAGAAGAATGAGATAACCACCTGATATTGTATTGTAGAGAGACGGATTGTACTGAGTAAGATACATTCCCATTCTGAAATTCTACATACCGGAATTTATATAGAGAGTAACATTTTTTAGGATTGTGGCTCAAATTTTGTACAAGGCATAGTGTCTACATATCTGGCTGGGCATAATGCTATATATGAGGGCAAACGGCTAATTGTTTGAGCTAGAGTTGTTTATACAGACTTAAATGTGATTCTGCCTTTGTCTAGTCATGTCCTTGGTGTTAAATCACAGTACAGGAACTGTCTGTACATTAGTGCTTAAATTTATTTGTCAAGATTGGGTATATGAGTTGCCTTTGGCCTAACCCCCCTCCCCCCCACCACAAACTCTTATTGAATAAAAGAGTTAGAGGGAGTAAAATGGGAAGTAGATCAGTCGAAGTAAGACCTCATGGGACTTTCAACCAACGTGAGGCTTATCTTCCATAATATTTTAGCATAAAATGTGATTGAGAGTTTACGTTTACTTCCTTTATTCTCTCTTGTATAAAATACTTTTGTTATTAAGATATTTGTACAGGTGTTTCTCCACTCCGTTCCCTTTTTTGAGATGGGGTTTTACTACATGGCTCAGGCTGATTGAATTCCTGGACCCAAGTTATCCTCCAACTTCAGCCTTCCAAGTGCTGGAATTATAGGCATGCATCACCACACTTGACTTGCCTTTTGACCTTGTACCTCATGTTTTCATATGATTTTAAGGCCATCTGTCATTTCCTTTGTCCATATTTAATTTACCAACTCAAAGACTATGTTAAGGAGGAGGCTGAGTACAGTAAATATGTTCCAAAGACAAAGCAGAATAAACTATGCATATTTTTTATTGATTATTTAAAGCATTACATAGTTCATGATATATCATCTTTCATACATTTGACTCAAATTGTGTTTTGAACTCCCATTTTCACCCCAAATACAGATTGCAGAATCACATCTGTTACACATTCACATTTTTACATAATGCCATATTAGTGACTGTTGTATTCTGCTACCTTTCCTATCCCCTACTATCCCCCCTCCCCTCCCCTCCCCTCCCATCTTCCCTCTCTACCTCCCCTGCTGTTGTTCAATTCTCTCCCTCTTTTTCCTTCCCCCTTGCCCCTCATAACCTCTTATAATTTTATGTATCATTGAAGGTCTCCTACCATTTCCATGTGCTTTCCCTTCTCTCCCCATTTCTCTCCCCCCATTCGTCTTTGTTTACTGTAGTCTTTTCCTCATGCTCTTCCTTCCTGTTCTGTTCTTAGTTGTTCTCATTATATCAAAGCAGACATTTGGCATTTGTTTTTTAGGGCTTGGCTAGCTTCACTTAGCATAATCTGTTCTAATGCCATCCATTTCCCTGCAAATTCTATGATTTTGTCATTTCTTAGTGCTGCATAATACTCCATTGTGTATATATGCCACATTTTTTTATCCATTCATCTATTGAGGGGCATCTAGGTTGGTTCCACAGTCTAGCTATTGTGAATTGTGCCGCTATAATCATTGATGCAGCCGTATCCCTATAGAGCGCTCTTTTAAGGTCCTCAGGGAATAGTCCGAGAAGGGCGATAGCTGGGTCAAATGGTGGATCCATTCCCAGCTTTCCCAGGAATCTCCATACTGCTTTCCAAATTGGCCTCACCATTTTGCAGCCCCACCAGCAGTGTACAAGTGTGCCCTTTTCCCCACATCCCGCCAACACAGAATAGCAAAAGCAATTCTAAGCAGGAAGTGTGAATCTGGAGGTATAGCGATACCGGAGGTCAAACTGTACTACAAAGCAATAGTAACAAAAACAGCATGGTACTGGTACCAAAACAGGCAGGTGGACCAATGGTACAGAATAGAAGACACAGAGACTAATCCACAAAGTTACAACTATCTTATATTTGATAAAGGGGCTAAAAGCATGCAATGGAGGAAGGATAGCATCTTCAACAAATGGTGCTGGGAAAATTGGAAATCCATATGCAACAAAATGAAATTGAATCCCTTTCTCTCGCCATCCACAAAAATTAACTCAAAATGGATCAGGGAGCTAGATATCAAATCAGAGACACTGCGTCTGATAGAAGAAAAAGTTGGATACGATTTACATATTGTGGGGTCGGGCTCCAAATTCCTTAATAGGACACCCATAGCCCAAGAGTTAACAACAAGAATAAACAAATGGGACTTACTTAAACTAAAAAGTTTTTTCTCAGCAAGAGAAACAATAAAAGAGGTAAATAGAGAGCCTACATCCTGGGAACAAATTTTTACCCCCCACACCTCCGATAGAGCCCTAATATCCAGAATGTACAAAGAACTCAAAAAATTAAACAATAAGATAACAAATAACCCAATTAACAAATGGGCCAAGGACCTGAACAGACACTTCTCAGAGGAGGACATACAATCAATCAACAAGTTCATGAAAAAATGCTCACCATCTCTAGCAATCAGAGAAATGCAAATCAAAACCACCCTAAGATACCATCTCACTCCAGTAAGATTGGCAGCCATTATGAAGTCAAACTATGCATATTGATACAGGTGAATATTCCTTAGGACCAGAGGTTTTGAACTTCATATATTTTCAGATTTTTGAAATATCTACATATACATAATGACCTATCTTGGAGATAGAACCCAAGTCTAAAAATGAAATTTACTTAGTTTTCTTTCATATGCACCTTACACAACATAGCCAGAAGGTATTTTATACAATAGTTTTAGTGTGCCTGTGTTTTGGCCATGACCTATCATGAGGCCATGTGTAGAATTTTCTACTTATGGTATCTGTCAGTGTTCAAAGAATATTGGGTTTTGGAGCATTTCATATTTCTGGTTTTTGAGATTATGTATGTTCAACCTATTATATTTTGGTTATGGCAGGATCAAGTGATCAAGCAAACTGTAATCTCTCTGAGTATAGAAAATTATCCTATATTTCTTTGAATTCTCCATAGCACAGTAATTGTTAATAGGATCACTGTTTCTACTGAGGTAATTTATATTTATATTTAAAATTTTTCTCTTTAGGGCTAAAGAAATTGCCCTCACAAAGTGAAATGATGGCAGATATATCTAAGACTCAAGAGGAAATGGCAAAAAGGTAAGAAATTCTCCCAAGAAGATGTATGGTAACTTTTTCTACTAATTTCTTAATAAGAATAATATTTTACTACATTTAGTTTCCTCTTGTTAATTTGAGAATTCTGATTATATTGTGATGAAAAGGGGAATAATAGTTTGTGACAACAGAATGGGGAAATAGTACTAGCAGTTTCAATGTGGAGGGAAAGGAGAGAAAATTCAAGAAAGTGTATAAAGGCTATGTTTAGGATCTAAAAGAAAAGTTAGATAGGGAAAAGCTCATTGAGAAGAAAAATCAGGTATATTATTTTGGGGAGAATTACTTGAAGTATTAGAAAACTATGTTGAATTAATGATAATTTCAAATCTTTAAGTAGATTCACAAATCTGAAGTGACTAGTTTGCTGGCTATCATCAGGTGGACAGCACACACAGGTTACAGTGGCTGAGCATGAAAACTCCATGTGATTTGGTAAAGTAGTAACATCAACTGGCTGCTTAGTACTTTGGTGAACACGATGATTTGGCAGTCTGAATTTCAGAACTTGAGCTCAAATCCCAAGGTTGTTTTTATGTGGAAATTGATTGTTGCAGGCCCCA
This sequence comes from Spermophilus citellus, assembly GCF_964194105.1. Taxonomy (NCBI): domain Eukaryota; kingdom Metazoa; phylum Chordata; class Mammalia; order Rodentia; family Sciuridae; genus Spermophilus; species Spermophilus citellus. The sequence continues at coordinate 27,642,945 of NC_138191.1, read as the reverse complement.
AAATGGTGGTTTTCTGCAGTTGACTATACTAGCATGATTCTCCCCTATCTTGGAAGAAGAGAAAGTAACTTTTTATTTAATCTTATCCTTACCCAGTGCTCTCCTATTTTCCTCCCCTCTTTCATTGCTAAAGGTCTATAGTAAAGTTTCTACATCCTGTGCTCTCAGGCCTCTCCCTTTGCTTCCCCAAGTCCCTGTATTTTCAACTTGCCTCCTTACTCCTAAAATTGTTCCCTTGAAGGTCATCCATGACCAGGTTCCTTTCTCTTACTACTGAGCTTGGCACTTTTAAACATTTTCCCTGCTTAGAGGGCTTTCTTTCCTTTCTTTTCTGGCACTAAATTCTCTTATTTGGATTTTCCTGCTGCTCTCTTTCTTTTGACTTATGCTTGTCCAACCACCTTCTTACTGTGAGCAGTCCCCAATGATATAATTTGAACTTTATTGAAGGTTGACAGTTTACACATATTTAATGTGCTTGAAGCTTATTTAATCCTCGTAACAACCCCACAAGGCTGGAACTAGTGAATCTGTGAAACCTTCATAAAAACTCTAGTTCTTGACCTACTACTATAAGATAAATAAATGCACATGTACAAACCCCTGAATTACTATAATCTCCAGAAAGGAAAGCTCTCAGATTCTTTCCTGTTTCATCTCTTCAAAACTCCAGCCCCATTTTGATAGGTACTAGTTGACCATCTCAAGAATTCTACCAAAAATTTATTTTCTAATCATTTTTTCCTGTCTTTGTTTTTGGATTCCTCAATTAGCTTAATTTAACTTTTACTTACTTTGTGTTCCATTGTTCTTTTCATTATAGAAAATAAAAGTGAAAGTCTCCTAGTCACACTTCTTCCATATATTTTACTGTAACTGTATTTTCCCTTTAAAAAGTCTTTTTAGCTCTCCAAATCTGCACTTGGTATAATCATTCAACTTGGCTCCACTGGGAGGGCCACTTCCTCTGGTAGGATAAGTCACCCTCTGGGGACCTTTCAGGATTCCAAATTAACATTTTCGCTGGGAAGCCCTGATCTGTGGACACCCCTCACCCATCCCAGGACCACTGCCCTCACAAAGTAATTGAGAATCCCATGCTTGAGGACTGGAGTGAGTTCCTTCTTTTTCATCAGAGTCTTTGGTATCTGGAATGCTGTCCATTCTTGTTTTCTACTAATTTAGACAATGACCACAAATATTCTATGCCCATTCTTGCTTTATTCCTTCACTTTGCTGCTGTTCCCTGATTTTAAATACTTTTTCTTTGTTCTCACCTATATCTTTCAATTCTTCAATGGCCCTTTTTTAACTACCCTTTTTTTACATTTCTATTTAGCAGTCCAACTCATAATACCCTTTTATGTTCTGTTACGTACACAACAATCTTTTCTCTTCTAATGTATTATAAGATCTCTAAGAATGGTGACAAATATCATCTTTCTTCACTGTTTACTACAGCATGTAGCCCAATATACAAGCTGAGGGTGTAGCTCAGCAGTAGAGCACTTGCCAAGCATGTGTGAGGCACTGGGTTCAATTCTCAGCACCACATATAAATAAATGAATAAAGTAAAGGTCCATCAACAACTAAAAAAAAAAAAATTTTCTTAAATCAATATAATGTGCCCCAAATCAATACAATGTGTATGCTGACTGATTGACTAGTTGATAGCCTTTTTTGATAGACCATGGCTTCTCTCGTCTCTATTTTAGGTACGTGGAAAGCCAACGCCATACCATTCAGGGAGACTACATTGATACCATGGATCAGATTGCTGATTTGGTGGGAGTCAAGCCTAATCTACTGTCTCTGGCCTTCACTGATCCCAAGCTAGCATTACAGTTATTTTTGGGACCTTGTACTCCAGCCCAGTTTCGTCTACAAGGCCCTGGAAAGTGGGATGGGGCTCGAAAAACCATCTTTACCACACATGATCGTATCAGGAAGCCTATGAAGACAAGAGTAATTGAAAAGAGTAATTCCATAGCTTTAACAAAGACAATGGGCAGGATTATGCTAGCTGTTATTTTCTTTGCAGTGATTATGGCTTATTTTTAGAAGTCCCATTGTCAAAAACCTGGCTTTCATTGGGAAGCTCAATCTAGAGATGGCTTCCAAACCTAACAAGATTGAACAATTCTCAGTTTCATTTCTTAGAAATCTACTTTTGTTTCTTTCAGAAGCATTGATCCTCTTTCCACTTTTCCCTATAATGAAATCCTGTGTTTTCATTTGTGTTGATTCATCCTCCTTCCTCTTATGATCTGTCACTTTTTCCTTTCAATAATTTCTAGACTGTGAGCTCAGGCACTCTTTTAGTCATCTTTATATTATGTCCTTAGCAGATATGTGGCCTTGTTGATTATCAAATATTATGGTGAGGACCCTAAATCAGCATCTATAAAAAATGACTGACTTCAGGCTGGGGCTGTAGCTCAGTGGCACAGTGCTTGTCTAGCATGGGTAAGGCATTGGGTTTGATCCTCAGCATCACATAAAAATAAATAAAAATAAAGGTATTGTGTCCATATACAACTAATACACATTTTAAAAAATGACTGACTTCATGTAATTCTTCTGATAAGATTTGATTTCTATTAAAAAAGGTCAATTTTTGTTTTTAATATTATAATTAAATATACGTTTTCTGAGAGATAGGAGAAATAATGGTCTTAAAATAGTTGTTTTTCTATGATAAGAAATATAGATTATATAAAACATTTTGTTTTACTTACTATTCACTAATGTACTTGATAACTGGTCATTTTTATTCCTTTCTCTAAGCAACATGTCTTTATTTTCTTAATAAAGAAATTAGTTTCAATTTTTTAGGCTCATTGGTTGTTTTAATAATTTAACATCTACCCGTGGGTTCTACTTGGTTGAGAAAACTGGGATATTTTTTAAGTAGCTGTCCTAACTTTTTTGATCTCTTAGTTCCCAGATTGGATCTAATCAGATTTTTAGTTTAGGAAATAAGTACCTGCCAACAATTGTAGTCAAGTCTACAAATGTGATGTTTCGTTTCCTCTTACTCTTTCTTCCACTCCTTCAAGTAAAAAGTAATAAGAATTCAAAGAGGTTTTGACTAAAATGTAGGAGTATTCTAATACCCCTTTTTCTTAAATCATACAATGTAGTTCTGAAAAACAGAGCAAATAAATAGAAAGCAGGAACTTGGGTTTACATCCCAGTGCTGCCGCTGATTCTGTTTTCTCATCTGTTGAAGTTTTGCTATTCTTGTTTCATGAGAAATTGTCAGCTGTCAAGCACACTTAACTCCAATGGGGAAAGGTATTGGAAGTACCAGTCAAGTGTTTATTCACAAATAGCTGTTGTGCAGTATGTTTTTAAATTTGCATTGCTGCCGATTTCTTAACTATAGGATAAATTTGAACAAGTAAAAGCACATCCCACTAATACAAATACACATTAAAAAATTAGAGATTTGAGAGTTAGACTTCTTAATCACATAACTATTTGGACAGCTGCCTATTATTTCACCTAATTTACTTTTTGAGAACTAGAAAGCCGAAAGTTGGTATTATTCCTTAGGTCTTTTTCCTTCTGGAATCCCTATGATATAGGGTATTTGTTATCTATGAAAGTAGATCTAGGGCTGGGGTTGTGCTCAGCAGTAGAGTGCTAGCCTAGCACATGGAGGCCCTGGGTTCGATCCTCAGCACCACAAATAAATAAAATAAAGGTATTGTGTCTAACTACAACTAAAAAATAAATATAAATTTTTAAAAAAGAAAGTATATCTAGTGTTTTTTAAGATTTTTTTTAGCTATTGATAGACCTTTATTTATTTACACACGATGCTGAGAATGGAACCCAGTGCCTCACACATGCCAAGCAAGTGCACTACCACTGAGCCACAGCACCAGATCTACTATTTTTTTGACCTGCAGATTACTCTTGTTCAAAAGTAAATTTAAGCTGGGTATAGTGGTACTTGCCTATAATCCAGCAGCTAGGGAGGCTGAGAAAGGAGGATCACGAGTTCAAAGCCAGCACCAGCAACAGCAAGGCAGTAAGCAACTCAGTGAGACCCTGCCTCTAAATAAAATACAAAATAGGTCTGGGGATGTGGCTCAGTGGTTGAGTGACCCTGAGTTCAATCCCCGGTACCCACCACACCACCACCACCACCACACACACACACACACACACACACACACACACAAAAGTAAATTGAAGGATGTGGTTGTGGCTCAGTGCAGTGCTTTCCTGTCATGTGTGAGGCCCTGGGTTCCATTCTCAGCACCACATAAAATTAAATAAATAAAATAAAGGTATTTTTAAAAAGGAAAATTGAAGGTCTCTTGCTTTTTAAATTTTCTCCTTTCATAATATAAACTTGCCTCTTTTAGAATGTAAATGTATTGAATTAATAATCCCTTAATTCCTAATTATCACTAAAAACACCCCAGTTTCCTCTTTAAAGTGTGTATTTTTAAATTGATTTGACTCTCTCATTGTATGTATAACATGTAAGGTTACCCCCCCCCAAAAAAAAATCATTGCTTGATTTCTAAACCAAGCTGAATGTAAGATGTGAATAGGATACTGCATTCAAAACAACTCAAGATTAAAAGCCTTAGTTATTGATAAATATGTATTAATATTATATATTACTTATATATTTTGCTCTTATGTTAAGATCATGCATATGTGTATATATATTTATACAAAAATTCTCCAATTATATTAAATCTGGTTACCAAAGAAAAATGCATTCTCGTAATGCCAGAGAGTAAAGAAGTATTCACAACAGAAATTGAATAAGCATATGTCAAGGGGACAAAGAAGCCATCAAACAATGAACAAATTTTAGCAATAAAATAAATAACCTACTATTAGAACATAAGACATAAAAATACACGAGTCCATAGTGATATAAGTAAATGATTGAATAAATTAATAAATGAGACAACTCTCCCATATACAAGAATTCCAAATAATTTATATAAATACTCTCTTCTCAAGGAGATGGAGCACAATTGTCTACTCCTTAAATGGGCTGCATAGATAGATTCACTTCCTTTCAAAAATTACAGTATGGAAAGGGGAAAAGGTGACTTCAGTGGAAAAATTCAACAAATATCACTTCAGCAAGGTGATCAAGATTAACATCAACAGCGATAAGGCATACTGACAATATGTACCCTTGATATGATATGATGAGAAAGTTACTTTACCACTATGGTATTCACCCCCTAAAACCATACCCCGTTTAACCATGAGAAAAGTACTAACAATCTCAATTTGAGGAATATTCTAAAAACTGCCTGACCACTTCAAAACTGTCAAGGTCATCAAAAACAAGGCAGTTTTGAACACAGTATAGAGAACCCTAAGGAGACTTGTCATCTAAATATAATGGGGTATTCTGGAATGAAGAGACGATAGTAAGTAAGAATTGGTGGATATAAATAAAGTAGGCATTATGGTTAATAATAATTTGTCAATGTTGGTTTATGAGTTGTGACAAATGTACCATAATAATGTGTCAACAGTAAGGAAAACTAGGTGGGTGTATCCAATAACTCTAATATTTTTGCAAGCTTTCTTAAATCAAAAACTATTTCAAAATTTAAAAATTACTTTAAAAAAGAAATGTATTAATTTGATTCAGGATTTGATCTAGAGCTACAGTCTAGAGGAATTTTCTTAGAAGAAGAACAACATTGTTTATGCCATTCATCTACATTACTATGTGTTTACCTGATTACTCACAAATTAAGTTGATTTAATAAAACATAATATAATTTACTACAGCAAATTTTACCTCCTTTGCTAAGTATTGACTGTAATTGTATTGATTGAGAAATGGCGATATAAAGTCAAAAGACGATTTCTTCAATTCACTTAGATAAGTTTTCTTGTATCTGAGAACATGAAGCTGGTAGTCTCCTCAAACAAGATTTATACTAAGGGTAGCTATGTACATAAGTAAGGTAATGTTACTTAATATTGGGCCTGCCTTGTTACTTTGGCTAACCGTAATGTAGTAATAAATATTCTCTAGACTACCTAATTGGAATTTCCCAAAGTGCGTAATTTTCTATGCTTCTGTATATTCTTTTGTTGTACTTTCAATAAATTCTTCAGCTAAATAACAGCTCTATCATCTTCAAGATTCAGTTCATCTGTTACCTCTTCCGTGAAGAGCTTCTTAATCCCCAATATGAACCTGGGCTCCTTTGTGCTTTTATCACACCTGTTGAATATCCTTACAAAACTATGTGGTAACAAATGGTTCTCTCACATGGTTCCTCTTTGAACTACTACATTCTTGGGAGGCAGATTTCTTTGCAGTTATGTGTTCTTAGTTCCTAGTGTAGTGCCTGGAACACAGTGAAGCCTCCATAGATTAATTAATTAAATGAATACACATAACATGGGAGATAAAAATATGACCTAGTTTTTAAAAAATTAAATAGTGGGGGGGAGCTGGGGTTGTGGCTCAGTGGCAGAGTGCTCGCCTAGCACCTGTGGGGCACTGGGCTCGATCCTCAGCACAACATATAAATAAATAAAACAAAGGTATTTTTAAAAAATAGTGAATAACACTTTCAGAAAACATGATTAAGGAGATCGAGATGCTTAATATTTTGAAATGTCTGTGGGGCAAACATGTTTTTTCAGAAGATATTCTGGAATGACTCACTGATCTGAGTCAGTATGATATCTAATATTCTGTTGTGGTTTGAAACACACCTGTCTGTCTATAACTTTTTTATGCATTTGACTTTTAAAAAGTCAGGATCCTCTCAGCTGGTAGAGTGCTTGCCTCGCATGCACAAGGCCCTGGGTTCAATCCCCAGCACCACACATACACACACACACACTTTCTTTTTTAACATAAAAAAGAAAGTGGGGTGCATGTCTTATTCAATCCTCAAGCCCCCTAGAGTTCCTCATTGCTATTTCTCTTTACTTTCTCAAATCCTCCTACTCCATTGAAGTATTGGTGACCACCTCTCCTGGTTGTAGTTATTTTCAGACCCATTCACGCCCCTTCATTCTGTAAATATTTTAGTATCAAGTTTTGTGCCTTTCTCTATAAACATAACTACCCCTGCAGTTTTAATATGTAGGTAACTTTCACCTATCCAATATATTAGTTGGGATTAGTTTGGCTATATATAAAAGAACACTGCCCCCCCTCGCCCCGCCAAAATGATTTTAAAAAGACCGAAGTTTATTTCCCTCTCACGTAAAAAGGTCCAGAGGTAGGCAGACTTGATATACAACAGCTCCGAAGTTTGTTTTTCTGCTCTATCATTCTCAGCTACCTCATGGTCCAGCTACCTCATGCTAGATTCCAGCCATTCCATGAACATCCTACAAGAAGGGAGGAGAAATGTAAGGGCATACCCTTTCTTTTAAGATTTAATGTAAGTTCCATATAAAATTTCCTCTTAGATCTCTCTGGAAGAATGTAATCACATATATCTTGCTACCAGGAAAGCTAAAAATGTGCCATACCATATGGTTGTTATGCTTTTATCACACCAAGGTTATTATACCAAGGTTATTGAAAAGGAAGAGGAAACAAATGTTGAGGTGGGCCTCTAATACTCTCTGCCATCTCATTTTTCAGTTCTATGACCTTACTCTGATGATTTTATGATCAATTTCACCTCACCTACCTACACCTACGGTCATATCTAAGACAGTCAATGTGAATAACTGCAATAGCACTGAAATTTCAATGTCAAACATTCTACACTCCAAACCACTCTTACCTACTCAGTTCATTCACTCTAGTATTTTTGACTCCCCTAGGCCCTCCATCAATTTGCTCTTCATTTCCCAGCCCAACCGGTTTAAAATCCATGACCCAACATTATACTCTCACCCTGTTATGCACTCTCAACTCTTTTGTTGCCCTTCTCCATGTAACAGCTAATTATGATGACAACAATACTATGGTGGATTGGCTTGTCTTATACTCATAGCCACCATACCTAGACCTTCAGTACAATCTGCCACTCACACTTCATTTTTCTAGTCAATTATCTGTCCTACTATTCTAGTTGATTATTTCTCACCTTCTACCTTCTCAAATCTCAAATACTTTGTCTCTTCTCTTCAGCCAGCTAATCACCTTGCTGCTTTTTTTCCCCTAAGAGAACAGAACCAGTCAGAATTATTCTGAGTCCCACAAGGAAGGATGAAAGGAATTGAGGGTGAAAGGGGAAAAAGTAAGGATAACCCAAAGGAGGTGCTCAGACAGTCAAGAATTTGGAGAGGGTGAGCAAGGGGTTGTGGTAAAATTGCACTTTCTTCCCTTAAACTGTTTTTGATCAATAGCAAGAAGATGAGTTCATAAGGAACAGAGCAAAGAATGGGGGAGCAGTATATTAACTTAAGTAGACTTTTCAAAATCATAATACAAGAACAGACTACAACAAACAGGGCTGCTCACTCAGAAACCCTGGTTTGTGTGACTTGGAGTTCCACAGCCCTGGATGCATTCCCCATCACTATGCCTAATCTCCTTAGAAATGTAGTGAACAGTATTCCTTTACCCTTCATTCTACAAATGTTTATTGAAAGCTTACTCAGTACAAGGTGTGTGCAGAATATGAAAAGGGATCAAAATCTGAATCTGCTCTCTATCAGCTGTTAAAGCAGCAATTTTTTCACTTGTTAAGTGCAGATTCTGGTTCTGTACATGGGGATGAGGCCCCGGATTTTGCATAGATTCTAACAAGCACCCAGGTGATACATGAATGCTGCTGGTCTATATATGTGACACATATTTAGTAATAAAGGTTTCTGTTGGGAACAATAAGTGCCACTTCATAAAATCCTGGACCCCTCCCAACCCTAGAATCGTCTGTGACCTTACACACATTTTGTGTGCCTTCTGGTGTTTTTGTTGTGGACGTTTCTCTTGGATTTTATTTCTTCTGGAGTTAATCATTGCAAATGTTATTTCTTAGCTTATAAGAGAATTCTTCTTCTAACCATTCACTAATTTGTCAAGGTCTATCTTGAATTCTTCCCCAGACCCCAATTCGGGCTGACTACTCTTTCCTGTGGTTTGGCACAGTCTTAGCCTCTAGCCTTGACCTCTACTCCCTCAGCCTGGAGATGAAGCCTATTTTATTATTCCCTATAGGAACCCACCTCTCCCGGTCACCGCTCAGAGAAATGCGGCTCATAAAATGTTTTGGCGCACCTGAGGTCGCGTGAGACGCCCCGAAAGAAAGCAGCACTGGTCCTGTGGCAGCGAGCCCCGCGAGTCCTCCAAGCTGTTTCCTCGCCAGAGTGTGCGGAGCCCGCGGCTCCCACGTCGCCGCTGGAGCGGACCCTGCCCGGCGCCCCCGCGCGGCGCTGGAGGCTGCGCGCGCCCACCATCGAGGCGGCGGCAGTGGCTAGAGAGGCGGGCCCGGGCTCCGCAGCGGAGGGCGGCAGGAGTGCGCAGGGGCGGCCCCGCGCCGCGGGCCTCGTAGCCATTTTAGGAGGAAACCCAAATCGTCACCCCGGGTGCAGCTTCAGTTTCAATAACTTTATTGGTGGCCTTGTCCGCAGGGCGGCCATCGCGCCCGTGGTCCCGGGGAGAGGGAGCGCATCGCTGGAGGTGATCGGGGTGCGGGAGTGGGCGCGGGACTGCGGGGGAGTCCCGAGGGTGGGTTTTCAGAGCTGGGGCGACGGGAGACCCAGGGGCATGCGGGCGTCCCTGTAGGCCGGGAGGTTGGGGACAACGGGGCGTGGTTTCCTGCGGCGGGGATTCCCTTCCCGGGTCCCCAGGCGCAGAGGCGGGGCGGGTGTGCCCCTGACGCGGCCGCTGGGGTGTTCCCCGCCAGGTGTAGTTCTTCACGCCGGGTGGCCCCGGACTCGAGCTGCAGCCATGGGAAACACCACCAGCGACCGGGTGTCCGGGGAACGCCACGGCGCCAAGGCTGCACGCGCGGAGGGCGGCGGCGGCCATGCCCCGGGCAAGGAGCACAAGATCATGGTCGGGAGCACCGACGACCCCAGCGTTTTCAGCCTGCCGGACTCCAAGGTACTCCTCTCCGCGGCCCCGACCGTGGCCGTGCAGCTGCTGCCTGGCTTCCGGGCTCCGTGTTTCCTTGGCTCCTTTTTCATCGCATTGAACTGAGTTACGGGATTTTTTTATTTTTATTTTTTTTAAGGGATTTCCCGGGGACAGAGGTGTTCGGTCGTAAATTCTTGTGGTGCCGCCTCAAAATAGGGTAGACGTGTAGTTCTTGTTTTCTTGGTATTTTAACTAAGCCTTGAGACACATTTTTAAGGCAGGAACTATAGACACCTTCCCCACCCGCACCATCCTTGATTCTTCTGAGAATTTATAGGTTGTAGACTCTGGTGGGAAACTTGTGAGGATAATTTATTTGAACCGCTGGCCCTAACTTACATTTTCCTGGAAATGGCTAAGTGAATTCCCCCCCCCCCCGGAATTTTCTATTTGTTTGGATCCCTTTTGCTCTATTAGGAACTCTGTACTTTGGGTCCTTATCCCTTTTGGCCTGATTGTGACCAGCCACCACTTATTTACTTGAATATTTGTGCCTAGTGTTGAAGATGAATAAAGGGCATCATTTAGTTGACTGTTCAGTTTTTGTCCTATACTTTGTAGTTGTGGTGACAGGATGTGCTTTCAGGCCAGCTTCTCCAGTGGGAGAGCCAGTGATTCCCAGATAGCTCCAATCTGCAATAGTCTTCAAAATATTTCCTTGGCCTAAAAGCAACAATTCATTCACCTGAAGACCTTGCTTTCAGTTGAAGGACTTACAGGAAGAGGCCACTTGTGTTCACCTTAACAGAAAAGACAGATGGAGCTGACAGCAATGTGATTACCATCCTAATGTTTCTAATCACTTAGAAGTCTCAGCATAAATACTTTTAATTCTTTCTGGTAGGCTGTTCAGGGATGAAATAGAAAAATGGAGGGATTGAGGTGATTGGGGGTATGTGTGGAAGCTTTGGAGAGAATTTAGTTTTATTTGCCATAATGGTAGTGCATGAAATTTGGATACTAGGTTTAATTTTTTTTTTTTTTTTTTTGGATCCCAATTGAGAACATGATCATAGAAGGAGAAGTGAGAGTGATTGAAAGGAGCATTTCTTGGGGGCTTTTTCTCCATTCCTTTCTTTTCTCTTCCACTTCAGAACTTCTTCCTCTTCATTTGGTCTGTCTACCCAGTCATATGTATTTACTTCTTTAAAGCTTTCCCAAGGTGATGGACCTCATTGTATTTTTACCACTTTTCTACATCATTGACTCAGGATTTAAGTACATTGTATTTGTCAAAGTATTTTGTCAAGCTATGACTGAAGTCATTGGTGTCCTGAATAAAAACCAAGTTGTTCTGTGTGAATTGGGGCCTATTCTGGATCATTCTTTCCCTCACTTCAATCTTGCCATTTGGAAGATTGAAGTGGGAAGTAAGAAAATGGGTCATATAATTCTTAATCCCATCCAAATCTAAGGGTTTTTACCCTACCCTTTTCTTTGCCTCTATATTTTATTAAAACCTCTTCAAATTATAATTTTAGTTGTTGTTTTGTCTTTTATTCCCTGGTGGTTCTGCTGTTTTACTTTAAGTAATCATTTTTTCTGGTAGTCAGCAGCATTCATTCCTGCCACAGAAATGTCATTAATAGTTTGTGGCTTCAGATTCTAAAGGAAAAATCCTAAGTTGTAAAATAATTGATAGAAACAGTAGCCATGGGGCCTACATTGGATACCACCCTTTTTCAGCAGACTAATTCAATGGTTCTCATCTTATTTGTGTATTGGAATCACCTGAGATTTGCTTAAATACTTTATGGAAAATTTGAATCATTTACAAAGTAGGGAGAATAGTATAATAAATTCTGTGTACCTCTCACCAAGTTTAGACATTGATCAAGCACAAATGAATGTATATCAACCATACCCTAATTCTACTGTCTCTCCACCAATTTTTTTTAAGCAAATTCCAAATGTCATAACAAATTTCTGTATTTTTAATGTACCCCAAAAGGTGAGTTTTTTTTCTTTATTTTAACATAATCAAAGTCTTATCTGGGATGATTTTAAAAATAGATTTCCAGATCCCTATATCTGAATTGTAATCTTAGATTATTCTTAGGCATATGCAAAAATTCCTGTAATTCTAATGCAGCCAGTCAGACAGAATGCATTGTTTTGAGAATATGGAGATAGGTTTTCTCTTAAGCTAATTCCTTGTAATAATGTAAAAGCTCCTTCAGTTTTCTTTTTTCAGCTTTTTTTTTTTTTCCTTTTAGTTAATTAAGTACTTACTCTGCTGTTTTGGGGCTGGAACCCAGGGCCTCATGTCTACTACATCCACGGATCTTGGATTTTATTTTAGATTATGTGCCTAGTTTCTCATATTGTAATTTTGAGAAATAGTGAGAGAAGTATGGAAAAATAGACTTTTCCATTTCCCCCAACTGCCCCCCCCAAAAAAAGCCCAAGTAAATAAGCTAGTTTTTTTTTTTTAATGCACATTATTTTGTTTGGTAATATCTTTACTTAACATTGTATGATCTTATTTATCTGTTTACCAATTTAAGTTTAAGCCAATTTAAGGCAGGGCTTAGCAAACATTTTCTGTAAAGGACCACATGGTGAATATTTTAGTCTTTGTAGCTCAGTCTTTCACAACTGCTCAGTTCTGCCACTGTGGCATGGAAACATTTGTAGATAAAAGGTATACAAATGAATGTCTAGCTGCTTTTCAGTAAAAACCTTATAAAAGCACTTGGCTTACTGGCTGTAGTTTGCCAACTACTGGTCTAAAGGATGGTAATGAAAAACAAAAAAATAAGGAGTTAATGTTATTCAGAATCACGCAAACCTTATTTGATTATATAATTGTTTTTGTTAAAGGAAACTGTTTTATCTTTTGCTGTTTGAGGTGCCAAAATTTGCATTCCTATACCTCAAATAGAATAAACCTGGCATAGGTGAGCAAGTAAGATTTCATAGCCACTTTTTTTTTTCCGCAGTGCTGCCTTTCACTAGCTAGACCAAGTGCTCTACCACTAAGCTACATCCTCGGCCCACTATTTCTCCATTTTATAAAAATCAATGATCCAGTTTTCTTTTTATTAATTAACTGATTAATCTGTGGTTCTGGGGTTTGAACCCAGGGCCTTGCACAGGCTAAGCAAGTGCTCTGGCATTGAGCTGCTTCCCCAGACCTTTGATATTAAATTTTTAATGTCTCTTCATTGTGTATCCTATTAGCTAAAATAGAGTTTATAAATTACTTATGAAGTTTGGTATCTGTAACTTTCATTACAGCTGATAATTGAGAGCTATTTATAGTTGCTTGTGAAAAATATATACCTGACAATTTTTAAAAATATAGCTATCTTTTGTTTTCTTTTTTCTCCCTTAAGAGGTACTCAGAAGCATGTCATAATTGCCTGCCTATGAGTTAAATGGCAGTAGGGGAGTAGGGTTTTCTTTTCTTTTTTTAAGGGCAATCTTGAGGCTCTGACAGAGTAAGTAATATATGCAGACTCAAAAGTTAGACTCCTGATTCATGCAGCACTTGAGCATAAGCCATTTGACCATTTTTGGTTCAAGATGTGTTCTTTTCCTATGGTTTGTTAAAAATCTGATTAGTTTCTAATTTTAAGGCATGTCTCCATAGCTGAAGCCTAGCACCCCTCTCTACCCTAAAAAAAAGAATGATCTTTTAAGAATTCCTGGGTCACAATTTATTCTAGGGATGACCTACTCCTTCTTACAGCTCCCTGGGGACAAAGAGTTTGTATCATGGCAGCAAGATTTGGACGACTCTGTAAAGCCCACCCAGCAGGCCCGGCCTACTGTTATCCGCTGGTCTGAAGGAGGCAAAGAGGTCTTCATTTCTGGGTCCTTCAACAATTGGAGCACCAAGATTCCACTGATTAAGAGGTGAAGAAGATAAGTGTCTTGATTGAGGCTAAGGGGTCCAGGAATAGAGACCTTATTTCCTTTCTAATAAGAGTGAACAGGCTGGACTTCCCATCTCCACTCACTAGATGTTCTCTTTAGAATATGCCCCTTTCTGTGACCACTTAGTATCGATGGCATTTTTTTTTTTTTTTTAGCAATAGACTTTTTTTTTTCTTTATTTTTATGTGGTTCTGAGGATTGAACCTAGGGCCTCATGCATGCAAAGCAAGCGCTTTACCAGTGACCTACAACCCCAGCCCAATGGCATTGTATTTTAACTTCATTGTGAGTCGAATGCTTTACCACTTAAAATATCATTACCTCAAGGAAAATTGTAGCAGTTTTGTGGGTGTATTTTTTAGGATGGTGTTACACAGTCTTTTTTTTTTTTCCCAGTTGTAGATGAACACAATACCTTTATTTATTTTTATTTTTATGTGCTGCTGAGGATCAAACTCAGTGCCTCACACATGCTAGGCAAGTGCTCTGCCACTGAGCAACAACCCCAGCCCTTACACAAGTCTTTTCTATGCTTGGAGGAAATCTGTAACTGACTGAATCTGTTGCTCTGACTTCTGCACTAAAGCAAAATGCACTGTGAAGTTTGCTATAGTAGTATTATTTGGTGCTTGCAGAGCAATAGTGAATCAATTGGTTTTCTAGTAATGGCTCACCAAAATACGGAAAGTATTTTAAGTACTTTTATATTCCAGACCTCATTGTTATGGTTTTTATACTTGTGATGGATCTGTTCTACAGGAGCAAAATAGTTATACTAAGGTGAACCATTTTGGGAGATCGTTGACTATTTTTTTCTAAACATTGATTTAAGAACCAGAATTTTTGGAAGGGTTGGTAAATATATGTCCAAGATGATAAAGAAAAAAAGACCTGATTTTATACATTATTTTTTTTTACACGAGGGATACAGTGGCTTAGGGATGTGAGAGGTCATTGGTACAATACTGTAAATACCACTTATTGTTTAACATTCTGTCTTCTAAAAGGAACTTGACTGTTTGACCTTCTGTTTTCTTCTATAGCCATAATGATTTCGTTGCCATCCTGGACCTCCCCGAGGGAGAGCACCAATACAAGTTTTTTGTAGATGGACAATGGGTTCATGATCCATCAGAGGTAAGTCTTTGATCTACAAAGGTCCCCATGACTTAGTAGCCTATTTTAACTGTCATTGCTGTCTGAATTGATGGGTAGCAGTTCCCCTATACTACAGATTTCCTCTCGCGATAAAAGATGGAGATTCTGATTATGATCATTTTTCACCTTTAGTAGAAACAGAGAGGAGGTTGGATGGAAGAAAGGGATTTGAAAAGGGGATTCAAGAATTTTTTTTCTGCTTATCGTTTCAGCCTGTGGTTACCAGTCAGCTTGGCACGATTAACAATTTGATCCATGTCAAGAAATCTGATTTTGAGGTGTTTGATGCTTTAAAACTAGATTCTATGGAAAGTTCTGAGACATCTTGTCGAGGTAATTTTATAGTATTTGCTCTTTCTTGCCATGTATTTCTTGTAACCCAAAAGTGGTTTTTAAATTTCCTTCATGAAAGTGGTCTTTTAATTTTGTTTTGTATTTCCATATCTTCTCAGAATTCTATCTTCTGAATCCTGCATATATGTGCATATGTATATATACACACATATTTCTTATATAAACATTTAGGTCCCCTTCTTTATATATAGCAAAAAACATCTCAGTCTGGTATACTTTAACTTTTTAACCAGGATTTACAGTAAGACATTTATTTTGCATTGCAACCCAGAACACAAATACAAAAACATACAGAAGTATAATATGTGGTATAATATTTACCTTTATTTCATGTGATGTATTTTTTCTGTTTTTTAAAAATATTTATTTAGTTATTAATTTTGGTACTGAGGATTGAACTCAGAGACCCTCTACTAACTGAACCACAACCACAACCCCTTTTATTTTTTTTTGGGGGGGGAGGGGTTTCCAGAGATTGAATTTAGGTGCACTTGACCACTGAGCAACATCCCCAGCCCTATTTTGTATTTTATTTAGAGACAGGGTCTCAGTGAGTTGCTCAGTACCTTGATTTTTTTGCTGAGGCTGGTTTTGAACTCACGATCCTCCTGCCTCAGCTTCCTGAGCCACTGGGATTACAGGTGTGTGCCACCATGCCTGGCAACCCCTTTTATTTTGAAACAGGGTTTCACTGAGTTGTTGCATCTGGCCATGAACTTGAGATCCTCCTGCCTCAGCCTTTTTGGATCACTGGGATTACAGGCTTATGCCACAGCATATGGCTGCTATTATATTTTTTATAGCCCACTAGTGGGCTCTAGCCTAATGTTTGAAAACTCTTTCTAATAATATTTCAAGTTTTCCATTGACTTTTGGTGGTATCACCCAGCAGAGGTTAGATGAGCTTCATTTGTCTTATTAAACTACTCAGCTTAATCTTGTTATTTTGATAAATCAGTTTGCAATTCTATAGTTTTATAAGGCCTTACAAGTTAGTAGTCCTTGGGGAAAAGTAGTTTAAAAAGAAAAAAAACACAATAGGGCTGAAGAGTTGTGGCTCGGTGGAGAGCACTTGTCCTGGGTTGGATCCTCAACACCGCATATAAATAAATAAATAAAAATTAAAAATCCGTTGTCAACTCAAAAATATTTTTAAAAGAAAAAAAAAAGAAAGACTTTAAAAAAATAATACTTTGCAATTCTTTTGAATATAATAAAAAATTTGTAAATGTTTAAGTATTTTTTTTCAATTGTAGATGCACATAATACCTTTATTTTTGATTGATTTATTTTTATGTGATGCTGAGGATTGAACCCAGTGCATCACACATGGAAGGCAAGCGCTCGATCGCTGATCAATATACCTCTAGCCCCCAAATTTTGTAAATTTTTAATTATGTTTTTGATTTCCTTGGAAATATTGGGAAATAGGGCAAAGATTATTTTTATTTCTATGGATGAGGAAACCGATTGTGGTAAAGGGATTTTCCAAGGTTGTATAGATGACAAATGGGGTAGCTCTTTTCTGAGCTCAAGTCTAGGACCCCTCTCCTCTTCATGGAATCATGTTTCTGTGTTGGGTAACTTTTTCCTTGTGCTACTTGACACTTGTAGACCCAGTGGGTTACAAGTTATGATCCATGACTTCTATATTTAATATTAGTGGCCATGTATTTTTTTCATGTATTATCCTAATTTTCCTACTTTGCCTTATATTTGTGGAAATATCTTTTAGACCTTTCCAGTTCACCCCCAGGACCTTATGGTCAAGAAATGTATGTATTTCGATCTGAAGAGAGATTCAAATCCCCACCCATCCTTCCTCCTCACCTACTCCAAGTTATTCTTAACAAGGACACTAATATTTCTGTAAGTATCCTGAGAATATTTCTGGAGCATCTGGGGAACTGTAGGATTAATCGGGCCAAAATTCAGTAATCCTAGAAATTGGGATTATTATAAAGGTATACTGAGATTATAAATTATATATAGGAATATCGTTATAAACTCCTTTTACCAAGGCTGGGTTGTATCTTCAGGAACTAAAATGAAAGTTTATAGTTGTCTCTGTTCCTGAAAAAATCAGGACCACACTATATTCTAGAACCAATTTCTGAGATTTCCATCATGAGATAAGGAATACTTATCACTTGGGGGTATACAAAAGAGTTATAATTTTTATTTGCATATAATTGACTTCTGTATTTATTCTCATTGATTCTCACTAAAATTATTTTTGTCATTTAGTGAAAATCTCCCATAGTTGTTGTAGGCAAGATTTTTGTTTTAGCTCTATTAAGAATAGCACATCTTGATGCTTAGGGTTTCTGCACTGAACTGAGAATTTTCCAGATTTTCTGTAATAAGAATGTATTATTGATATGCACTGGAGTGGATACATTATTGAAAGGAGATAAGGTGTTCTTAACAGTGCCAAAGAGCTCTGAGAAAGAGTAAGCTATTTTGTTGTCCATGCAACTAATGATTTTCTTTTTCTTTTTTTTTTTTTTTTTTTTTTTTTTTTTTTGGTGTCTCTTAGTGTGACCCAGCCCTACTTCCTGAGCCCAACCATGTTATGCTGAACCATCTCTATGCATTGTCTATTAAGGTAAGTGTTGTCATTGGTTCTTCACATCTCCCCTATATGAGAGGATAAGGGTAACATATACTGTGCAGTGGTTACTTGCTCAACTACTACTAGCTGAAGGTGACAGCAGTGGTTAAGAAAAACTTTTTTTTTTAGCTAATGCATCCTTTGTTTTAAATCTCAGTTTCTGTGTCTGCGTTCTAGCTAGCTGAATTATCCAGTGATTAAATGATCTTTTTTGTTTCCCAGTTTCTTTTGGGTGGGTAGAATCTTTATACCACCTACTTATTTGAGTTCATGGCAGTAAGATTTCATTTGCAGAAAAATAAGTTTTGTTTCTAGTTCAAAGAATGCTTGAATGTGATAGTAAGACTTCTTTCTGGTTTTTTAAATGTGGAATTGAACTACTTTTAGATGTCTCTGTTGTATATACCCGAATGCTTGCTTCTTTCTGTATAGTAGGTAAATGAGAAAGTGACCAGACTTGCCTTGTTCCCTCTAGCTCTAGAGTCTTCCTTTCTTTCTCTGTTGCTTTAGAGTCTGGGATGAAAATATCTGTTGTGTTCTGTCTTGTCATGTCTGGTTTGGCTATTAGAATAAAGTTATATAGCTTTGTGACTGTCAAAATAAGCTGGTTATCATCAGAATGACCTGGAGAAGTTTGTGAGCATACAGATTCAGTGGCTCCATCTCCAAGTCAAGTCTTCAAAAAAGTACATTGAGATCTGGCCACAGTGATTTTCCTTTAAACTGCCTTTTTTTTTTTGGGGGGGGGGTACCAGAGAATGAACCTAGGATTCTTAACCACTGAGCCACATCCCTGGCCATTTTTGTATTAATTTTATTTTGAGACAGGATTTTGCAAAATTGCTTAGGTCCTCATTGTGTTGCTGAGGCTGACTTTGAACTTGCAATCCTCCTGCCTCAGCCTCCCAAGTCACTGGGATTATAGCCATGTGCCACTGCTCCCAGCAAGCTGCTTTTATTTCTTAGATGTGTAGCTAGATTAGGGAAATCACTGGTAGAGCCAAGATGAATAGATTGTATGGTAATACAGAAAATTTAAAAATATTGTTGAATTTCATTTATAATAATAACCTTGTGAGATAAGTATTATTTTTAACCCCTGTTTTATAGATAAACTAAGACTCAGAGAAGGTCAAATTGCCAGTAAGTAACAAATAGGATTGAGGTCCTATCTTCTTATGTTAATTCCATGTTATTTCCTCTGTATCATCATGCCAGGTTTACCAAAAAGGTCTTTCTTAGACCTGCTTCTCATTTCTATAAAATCTTTACTGGGATTGTATGCATGTGTATTTTACTAGGGCTTGAATCCAGGGTCTGTGCATGTGAGGGAAGCACTCTACCTCTGAGCTCTACTCTAGCATTTTTTTTTTTTTTAATTTTGAGATAGGATCTTGCTAAGTTGCCTAGGCTCACCTTGAATTTGCCTCAGCCTCCTGAGTGACTAGTATTACAGGCATGCCTAACTTTAGTTGATTTTTACCTGCCTTCTATCATATTTAGGCTATGTTAGTATACTTTGGTCAATGTGTTAACCTAAGATGCATTCATTATGGATAATATAGTATGGGGGGAAGGTAGGAAGATATATTGGTTTCTAAATTGGATTGGCTTGGGTTTTTTGGTTCTGATTGAATTTTGTCTCCTATAACTGCTTGTTGACTGTCAATTGAAGTCACAAGCCTGCCATCTCCTCCTATGGTTTATCCACATGTTGTAACATAGTCTGGGAAATGGTAGTTCTTACTCTTCTTGAATGTCTTTCTAAGGAAGACTTTGTCTATATTTTTTTCAAGGAGAGAGAAGAGGATTCCTCAGTTTCTTCTATATCAGGATTTATTTTCTTTTGTTCAACCCTGATTTTCTTTTTTTTTTTTTTTAATAATGAAGACAGGTGTTTTTTTAATGCTTCTCTTTTTTTTTTTTTTTTTTTAATATGGTGCTGAGGATCAAACCAGTGCTTCACATGTGCCAGTCAAGAGCTTTACCACTGAGCTACAACCCAAGTACAACCCTGATATTAAATGGAAATTAGACCTGCTTTAGGACTTTGAAATGGTTTTTTTAGAAGGATTATTTTCCTTCTCATTGCATTTAAGATTTCCTTCTAGAAATTAATGCCAGTGTATTTCTTTTTTCTTTGCTAGTTTTAAGCTCAGTATTAGAATTTGAAATGAGGAAGGAAGAATAGTAGGAAGTTAGTAGTTTCTTTAGCACCTTTCATGTGTTGGGTACTGTGTCAGATATTGTGTGATCATCTGGACCACCTTAATGGTAGGTGTTATTCTCTGTATGAGGAGGGAAAAAAGGACTTAGAGACCTTAAGTAGATTACCCAAGGCTACAAATACAGTAACAATAGGAGTCCAGTTTGGAACTGAAGTTGATCTGACTCTAAAATCAACCTCTTTATTACATCAAATTATCTCTGTGAACAGTGAGTGACTGTGTAGTACTATTGGCTGGGAACATCTGCCTCCCACAGCAACTAAGAAATTAACTGCATGTGCTTCTTTTTCTGCAGGACAGTGTGATGGTTCTTAGTGCAACCCATCGCTACAAGAAGAAGTATGTCACTACGCTGCTATACAAACCCATCTGAAGCCATCCTGTCTTGCCTTCATGGATTCAGGAGAAGCTTCTCCCTTGCCTTTGAACTGAACCAGTCTTACCTGAGACTGGAAGGCTGATTTGCTTTCAGGCCAATATGTGTGTTTCAGAGCTTCTGAGTAGGATGCTCTGCTTTTGCATTTGATTGCAGATGAGAGCTTTATGAGTTCATGGAATTTATTTTAAGAAGAAAACATATACATATGAAGGGAAGGTTATTGGAAGCCTCCTAGCCCCAGCTATGGGTATTCACCAGGACCCCTTTTGGGGAGCTATAGAGAGAACTGTACAGGGAGGTTTTTTTCCCTAAAATGAAAGAACAGCAAACTCTTGTTGGGTGAAGATTCTACCACTGCTACCTTTGGTGTCCAAAAAATGAACTTGGGCTAGACTGTTGCCCTACTTATAGCTTCTGCCTCGCAGGGGCAGCTTCTCTTGCATGGGGTCTCTGTATTTTCACAGTGTGTGGCACAGTCTGTGTTTTTTGATATAACAAATGCCTCACAAGAACGCTTTGTTCTCTTATTTCACATTCTTCCTTTAATAGCCTCCTTCAGATCCCATACTTGACCCCTCACAAAATTCTTTCAGTAAGTGACCCCTTTGGAAAGTTCTGTGGGACCTGACCACCTTATTGATGATGGTTGTTAGAATATCTCCTTTTTAGCCCACCAGAAGCCCAAGCCACTTTGTTACCACTTGTTTTAAACTTCTACTAAAGAAAATATGGGTTCAATGTTATAAGAAAGGCATATGCAGAAGATCTGTTTTTTTCTTTTAATTTGCTACTACAGCTTTGACTGTATGGCACATAGGTTTTCCTGTTTGGCCTGGCCTTGCTTCCAGTTATGCTTTCTCAGAGCAGACAGCTCTGCAGGTAGACATGGACCAGGCAACACTTCTAGGACTTTTATCCTTGAAAGATTTTTATGTGCCTGCATTTTTCTTTAATTAAAAAAATTCCTTTTCATTGGTCTTAAAAGACTGTAGTAGAGAACTTAAGGCTTTTAATAAATGGTCCTTAAGATTTTCTTCTTTAGTTAGAGGAGACTGTACTCTTATGTTAATATGGCCAGACCCATGTTCATCTTTATCCCAAGTACTGCTCTTGATACAAGTTCATACAGACTCATTGATACACATATGGATTCCCTCAACTGTTAAGATGTAAAGGCCATGAAGCAAGAAAGTATTCCTGGAAGGGTCTTTGTACTAAATAGTAAGAAGATCACTTTTTTCTTTCTGCCTCTTTTTTAAAAATGTGTTTAGTAATGAGGTGGGGTCACTGATTTCCATTTATGGACTGAAAAGTATTCAATCCACCCTTGGGGTTCAGAGATAAGACATTTTTTCCAAGTATCTTGGCTCTTCCATTTTACAGACAAATGCAAGTCAAACATTCAACCTTGAAGGAGGCCATACTTGATGGTTGAGAGACTCTTTGACTGCTAAGATGAACCCAGCCACACTGAAAGGGCACCTACAGGTCAGTTTAGCTACCTCTTGTTTTTTCCATGCAAAGCTGACAATTCAGTTATCTTTGGGAATGTAGACCTCCTTGATCCCAGGTATGAGGCAATAAGATGTGGGCTTGTAGTTTAGCAGGGAATGCAAGCTACTAAGTGCATTGATGGTTAATTGTGGAGAGTAGATACTGCTTTTGCCTTTCAACACCACCTTCTGCATCAAAAGGTTTTTGTGGAGAACCTTTTATGGTCCAAACCATTTTGTCAGTGGTGTGCCATTATAAAAATCCAGGCCAAATCCTATTTTAACCAACTCTCAGGACCTATATAGTCTTTAGTTGTGCTGGAATTTTGTTCTTACCCAATATCCATTAAGTAATTGGGCCACCTAGAAGGATTTAAAATCTTGGTTGTTACATGGAGGATTCTCTCATATTCATTTCTTGTCAATAGTACTGAAATGCCATTATCTGTGTGTTCATGTATTAAACATTTTACTCCAAATGGGTATATCAGTATTGTGGGACAGGGAAAGAAATCTCCTCTATGTGTCTCAGACCAGAGGCTGCTTGTCATTTGGGTCTGGCTCTAATGACAGTATGTTTTATTGTTGGTGCTCTTCAGATTTAAATGTAGAAATATACAGATTTTGTTTCCCAAATTCTTCTTGCCCAGCCAGATGTGAAATAGGTGCCTACCAGTAGGTATGGAAAGGGATGTGTAGGGGGAATTGGGTAGTGACTACTTCAACACAGTTTCTTTTCTAGCCTGCTAATAAATGGCCCTGAGATACCCTATTTTGGTCTGTCACCAAGAAACTGTTCTAGAAGGGGAAAAGGGAGGAAGAAAGGGAGCCTGATAACTCACCCTTTTATATTGGCTAGTTAAAGAGATAGATTATTTTCTTTAGAAGAGAGTGGTAGAATTTGAAAATGAGTGAAAGCAAAAATAAATTTTTTACCTTTTTTTTTTTTTGACCTCTAGGAATTTTGTTAAGTCATAGTTGGCAGGATAAGAAGATAGCTCTTAAAAGGCGGCTGACCCTTAACAATAGCAGTATGGTATTGTGATTGTGGGGCAAAGAAAGAAGAGTGACTGAGTTGAGGAGTAAAGGACGAAGTAACTGAAAATAATCCATTTTTATAAGAAAATTTAAATCAGACTAACCTGGTGATATATCCTTGGATCTCATTATACAAAACTTAGCATTATGTGGAACATTTTCCCTTTGTTTCTTGTTCCTATTTGCTGCTTTAATTTTATTTGTCAGATGGACTCTACCAAAGTCTTAAGTTAAATGTTACCTAAAATACATAGGTTAGTCATTTCACTGGTATGGAGAACTTCCACACCAGAGTTAGTAGGTTGCTTTAAGTTAGACTTGAATGGGATTTAACCACTATAGGCAACACCCCTGCAGTGCTGACTTTTTTTAGCACATGGTTGTGTAATTAACGTGTAAAAGAGTCATCCAAAAGATGTTTCTGAGAGGATCCGACAAACCAGACTCACTCACTTTTTTTTCCAGTTATTTTTAGTCCTTGTAAATCTACAGAATTTGAGAGAAAACCTTTGAAAAGTGCCAGTATTCCATGCATGCTGCTAAAATGAAGTGAAGTTTGGAAAGAAGTGATATCTCCAGACAGGATTTATAGTAATCTGGGGTGTAAATGAAGAAGAAACACTAATGATTGAATTCCCTGCTTTTATTGGGGAAATAGGGCTTTTAAAATTTTGACCTCAACTAAAAATGATATGCAATAGTCTATGTTTGTGTGTGTTTGAAATATATCCTATTCTCAGAGATTTCTACATCCTCACATTCTAGTGATTTGGGGCATGGGCTTATGAACACTATATAACTTATTCAAACATTATTTTGGTTCATCCTTAAAGCCAAGTTCTTGCTGTCTTCTACCAGGGGCTGCTGACTCCAATTACCCATGGGATGAAGGACCTGGTAGGGATAAGGGTCTTTCAAAACTTTATGGGTCTAGGCATTTGTCTCTCCTTAAGTGCCAATCACAACTGGAGATTGAAAAACTGATTTCTGCAGTGAACCTAAACTTTTGGAGTAAAAAGCCAAATCTTTTTAAAAATTTTAACAGAAAAGGAAGGAAGGAAAAAAACCCTCCAAGTTGGTTACTTGTATAATTCAATTATGAGCAATGGAATCCCTCCAGGATTCTCATTTGGGCCTTGTGTGATTTGTTTTTCTTACTTGTGCTTTGAAGTAAATAAGCTTCAGTAAAAAATAATTTTGTTATTGCTTTCAACATTAGATGGTGTTGACTTGAATCATGTATAGCACAGTACTTTTTGCAGTAAGATTGGTGTGAAATACTATACAGTATGGATTTTATAGGTATCAAGTTAGATGGTCAAGGGATATCTATATTGTTAGATATTGATGATCTTACTTATTTTCTATTCCACTTCACAGAGCACCTTACCCAGCTTGCGGTTTTAGGACAGCCAAAGCTCATTGTTATTGATTAGTCCTAATCTCTGCACTGGGTCCCCTATATGAGAGTCTTGTTTGAATTTTGGTGAATTAGAGAATGTTGATTGGTATTACACGAAAGCATCTGGAAGGAGTGTAGCTCTGTGTCTGTCATAAAGGAGGGATAAAGACTGTAATTTGAAGGGAATAAAATATGTGAGATCCTCCATTAAGTGGTGCTTTTTGTAATCTTTAATGCTGAGACACAGAGGCTGCTTTTCAATATTTCACAAAGGAGTGGAATACAAACAAGTATGGATTTTAAACCTATTCTCCAAATGTAATTGTCACTGGACCCTGAATTGCCTGAAAATTATATGTAACTCATACAAAAATGTGGGGTTTTCCCCATAAAACTGTTTAATAAAAGTATTACACAGCAATAATATTGAAGTTGTTTACTGATTGATGACTATATTGTCAAGATCTGTCTGCCTAGATAATCTCAGAATCTGAAGAATGTAAATTGCTAGGCAGGCACATTTGGATAAAGGGAAGAATTCATGGCTGCAGGGACATTAGTGATATCCTTCCATCTGCCACATTTTCTCCTCTTTTTGTGCTGGGCAATGCCATCATTAATTGTGGGAATGCAGACCAAGTCAGTGATTTGATTTTCAGCATTTTCTCTGAACTGACTGCACATTTAGCTATTATGCTGTGAAATTATCTGAGATCTTAAACCAGTGATTGTCATTCCCAGGTGTACATTCATATCACTGCTGAGGATTCTGTAAACGTTAATCCCCAGTCTACTCCCTCCATCCCAATTAAATGGAAATCTCTGGTGTGTGATCCAGACAAGTATTTTTTTAAGCCCCCCCCCCCCCCGATTCTAATAAAAATTTAGGGTGTGAGGAACATTATCCTGGACTCCCCTAGCTGGCTTTCTCTGTCAAATTATATATTTCATTGTATGAAAATAGATTATATACTTCATTCTGACAGCAGATCAGATGTCCTTAAGATAAGATGGTCTTATTCGGGGATATGAGTGTAATACGATCATTCTTGGGTTTTGTCCCTTTATTTTACAGGGTTTTAACACAGCTGGCTTCTGTACTTCTCCTAAAACAACCATCCTCCCCTTTATTTAGTCCTTTAAAGATTCAACTGAGTTGAACTTTCTTAAGGGAGAGAAGAGGATGACAATACGGGGGTGACCACAGTTTGAGAACAAGGAAGTTAATGAAGGAGTAGAGGTATAACACAGGACATGTAAGAAAAACTGTGATAATAGGAATGGAGCAAAATAGTTAGCCACAAAACTCTAGTAGGCCCAGACAATACCTGTAAACTAGAGTTAGTGGTAGATGACATGTGGACACCACCTTTGGAAGCATGCCTAAACATGGCTTAGTCACTAAAACAGAATGACGGTATGATTCCATCAAGGCCAAACTTGCATTGGCATGTGCTTTCTAAAGCATCTTTTTTCTGGTCTACTGGGCTTGGGGTCTTTTGTTATATCCCTTCTAAACCTGCCCTGCTGCTCCTGCAGTGACAAGGACCCATGACAAGTGGTTCATGGACATCCTGAATCTCTCTTTGCCTTTCCCTCTGGCCTTTGTGGTAACTTCATCCAGCAGCACATATGCACATGAGATGGTCTTATTCAGGGATATGAGTGAATAATATGATAAATTCACTGAAGATGAACTGCTCCGTGTTTTCTGTCCAGTTGGCATTTTTCGTGCACTCAGTTGCATTCTGAAGGAAGCTCCTGTCTTGAGTTTTCCTTTGTCAGAAGCCTGAGGTACATATGCTATATATTTTTAAACCCCAAGTAGGTTTCACATACTTCTTAAATATTCTTGACCTAATTGCCCTTCACTGCTGCTTCCAAAGTCCTTAATAGTGACAGTTTATGAGAAGATCAGGTAAACAAACATATCTGAAAGAGTGAAGATTACTTCAGACCCGTGTACCTGGATCTTACGGGGATGGTGGGGGAATTCTGATTTCCAGACCCATTGATAACTCAAAAGTGACCCTACATTTCTATCTTCTTGTTTTCAGGGATTTTTGTTATCAATTGAAAAGTTCTAGTTCTGTTCACAATTACAAGTTGGGGGTTAGAACTGAGTAGTGGCATGGGTGTTGTTCTTAACAAGGCCTCAGAAAATAAGAGAAAGGGAATTGGGACAGGCTGAGGACATTTTAAATATACAATGTTTGGAAATGTTTGTGATAACTTGAAGGTAGTGTTTTTCTCCTTCAGTTAGCAGAGCTGCATTCTCTAGATTGTCTGGGAGGGTGATTTACAGTTAGAATATCTGTAGATGAAGTAAAAGGAGTTGACAATCCAAAGATCCACCAGATCAAGGGCTAGTCTGAACTCAGAGAATTCTGAGGCGTAGCTTCTTAATTTTAAGCAGCAGAGAACTGTGGTAGCAACTAAAACTAGATGAACTAAAAGTTCAGGAGAAAAGGTAGCACTGTCCAAAGTGAACTGAGATCAATAGTCATTTTATCCTTTGGGGCCATTTGCTGATTATGTGCCTGGGCTGTGGATTGACCTTTGCCTAGCCAGAGGGTATCTGATGAGGTAAACAATAAAGCTCCTAGCAGTATTATGAGCTAATAGAGGGGCGAGTTGGAAACCTGGGGGACTTCAGATGTGCAGCTGGTTTTTCCCCAAAGGACACTTACTAAGTATGGGAAGTATAGGAGACACCATAAAGCTTATAAAAAGAATAAAATTTCTCAAAGATGTATAATGCTAAGGTCATAAAAACTAACTAAAGCTAGGGGACTCAACTGAAGCATATGGTTCTAAAACATTTGCCAAGCACTGAAGTAAGGCAAAGTATTATAACTAAAGAGCTTTTCAAACATTTTTTTGGAGGAGCAAACAATACTAGAACAAAACTCAAGGATACAAAAATATCCAGCTCTCCAATAGTAACAAAGACAGCATGGTACTGGTACCAAAACAGGCGGGTGGACCAATGGTACAGAATAGAGGACACAGAGACTAATCCACAAAGCTACAACTATCTTATATTTGATAAAGGGGCTAAAAGCATGCAATGGAGGAAGGATAGCATCTTCAACAAATGGTGCTGGGAAAACTGGAAAACCATATGCAACAAAATGAAACTGAATCCCCTCCTCTCGCCATACACAAAAGTTAACTCAAAGTGGATCAAGGAGCTAGATATCAAATCAGAGACTCTGCATCTGATAGAAGAAAAAGTTGGATCTACATATTGTGGGGTCGGGCTCCAAATTCCTTAATAGGACACCCATAGCACAAGAGTTAATAACAAGAATCAACAAATGGGACTTACTTAAACTGAAAAGTTTTTTCTCAGCAAGAGAAACAATAAGAGAGGTAAATAGGGAGCCTACATCCTGGGAACAAATTTTTACTCCTCACACTTCAGATAGAGCCCTAATATCCAGAGTATACAAAGAACTCAAAAAATTAAACAATAAGAAAACAACCCAATCAACAAATGGGCCAAAGACCTGAACAGACACTTCTCAGAGGAAGACATACAATCAATCAACAAGTACATGAAAAAATGCTCACCATCTCTAGCAGTCAGAGAAATGCAAATCAAAACCACCCTAAGATACCATCTCACTCCAGTAAGATTGGCAGCCATTATGAAGTCAAACAACAACAAGTGCTGGCGAGGATGTGGGGAAAAGGGTACTCTTGCACATTGCTGGTGGGGCTGCAAACTGGTGCGGCCAATTTGGAAAGCAGTATGGAGATTCCTGGGAAAGCTGGGAATGGAACCACCATTCGACCCAGCTATTGCCCTTCTCGGACTATTCCCTGAAGAGCGTACTACAGGGATACTGCAACATCGATGTTCATAGCAGCACAATTCACAATTGCTAGACTGGAACCAACCCAGATGCCCTTCAATAGATGAATGGATAAAAAAAAATGTGGCATTTATACACCATGGAATATTACGCAGCACTAAAAAATGACAAAATCATGGAATTTGCAGGGAAATGGATGGCACTAGAGCAGATTATGCTTAGTGAAGCTAGCCAATCCCTAAAAAACAAATACCAAATGTCTTCTTTGATATAATGAGAACAACTAAGAACAGAGCAGGGAGGAAGAGCAGGAAGAAAAGATCAACATTAAACAGATACATTAGGTGGGAGGGAAAGGGAGAGAAAAGCGAAATTGCATGGTAATGGAGGGAGACCCTCATTGTTATACAAAATTTCACATAAGAGGTTGTGAGGGGAACGGGAAAATAAACAAGGAGAGAAATGAATTACAGTAGATGGGGTAGAGAGAGAAGATGGGAAGGGAGGGAAGGGGGGATAGTAGAGGATAGGAAAGGTAGCAGAATACAACAGTTACTAATAGGGCATTATGTAAAACTGTGGATGTGTAACCGATGTGATTCTGCAATCTGTATATGGGGTAAAATTGGGAGTTCATAACCAACTTGAATCTAATGTATGAAACATGATATGTCAAGAGCTTTGTAATGTTTTGAACAACCAATAAAAATAAATAAATTAAAAAAATAAAATATTTGAGACAAAAAACAAACAAAAAAATATCCAGCTCTCAACAAGGTAAACAGCTACAATGATTGACAGCCAACCAAAAATTATTAGGAAGGCTTCTAGGCAAGATGGAGTAACATGAACTGGATTTACCCTTCCACCAAAAACAACATTTCAGACACTGTATGAACCAATAGTTTTCAGACATTGTCTTAGTCTATTTGTGCAGTAATAACAGAATACTTGAAATTCAGAAATTTGTAAAGAAGCCGGGTGTGGTGGTGCATACCTGCAGACCAGCAATCCTGGAGACTGAGGCAGGAGAATCACCAAGTTTGAGCCAGTCGAGGCCCTAAGCAGCTTAGTGAGACTGTTTCAAATTTTAAAATTTCTAAAAAAGATACCAAAAAAAAACCAAACCCACATATAGAAAGATTTAATTACTACAGTTCTGGAGACTGGGAAATCAAGATCAAAGGCCTAGTACCTGACTAGGGCCTTTGTGCTGTGTCATCCCATGTGAAGGGTAGAACTCAACCTTTTATAATAAACCCACTCCCACAATAACAGTAGCAGTCCATTAATGAGGCAGAATCTTCATGGCCTAATCACCTCTTAATGTTACTATAATGGGATTTAACTTTGTAACACATACTTTTTTGGGGAGATACATTCAAACTACCCTAGATATTAAATATCAAGCAATAAAGAATGATGACCTCTGAAATATGGGAAACAGATGAAGTGAGCCCTTTAACTTCTCAGCTTACTACCCTGAGAGTTTCTGAGTTATGACCGGAAAACTGAATTTCCGGCCTAATGAACTGCCTAAGTTGAGGACATGGAGTACAGAACAGAAGGGTTTTCCATTAGTAGTAGGGAACTATTACCTCAAGACTAAATGTGGATAGTACACAGAATAATGGTCCTTCAAAGATATTTTTGTGTTAACTCCCAGAATCTACAGTTATGTTAGCTTCTATGACAAAAGGTAACTAAGATTGTAGATGGAATTAAGGTCAGCTGACCTTGAAATGGGGAGTTTGCTCTGGATTATTTAGTTGGACCTAACTATAAGTGGAAAAAGCTTTGAGTGATGTGATATGAAAAGAACTTGACTTGTTTGCTGGCTTTGAAGTTGGAAAATGAGGGCCATGAACCAAGCCATGTAGGTGGCCCCTGGAAGCTAGAAATTAAGGAAATGGATTTTCTCCTTGAGCCTCCAGGAAAGAGGGGCTTTAATTTAACCCAGGGAGACCCATTTTAGAGTTAAGAACCAAAGCAACATAGGATGATTTGTGTTATTTTAAGCCACTGGATTTGCTGTAATTTGTCACAGTAGCCATAGAAAACTAATACAAAATCTAAATCTTAAAATGCTGAGAGTCATATGGATTAAGTTATTTCCACAACTGTATCCCAGAACAAAGCTCAGATATTTACAGAAAACAAAAAATACCTAGCATCATCAAACAAGATAAAATTTATAATATCTGATATCCAATAAAAAATTATGAAGCATTCAAAAATAGGAAAATTAAACCATAATGAGAAAAAAAAGAAAAGACACAGCAGACAATGGATATTGAAAGATAAAATTTCTTTGACATATTTGGAAAGATTGACTGTATGTCCATATACATATATATTTATATCACTTGAGCTTCAGAGGTTAGAACTACAAATCATGAGAGGAAAAATAGATAAACATTAGACATTGCAAAACAACGCAAGCCAGTCAAAATGAAACAAACAATAAAAAAAGGCTTTCAAAGATAAACAGTGCAGGGCTGGGTTGTGGCTCAGTGGCAGAGTGCTTAGCCTAGCATGTGTGAGGCTCTGGGTTTGATCCCTGGCACCACATAAAAATAAACAAAATAAAGATATTGTGCCTGTATACAACTAAAAAAATATTTTTTAAAAAAAAATGAACAGTGCAGGGGATTCAAGATGGCAGGCTGGAGGAAGGCTGTATTCCTTGTTCAATGAACAGAGATTCAAGCAGCAGGAATAGGTTGGTGAAAGAGGGGTTTCACTGTATCTCCATATTGGGCAATCAAAGTGTCTTAGAGACTCAGAAAATTGGATATATTAAACAAAGAAAAAGATTACATTGTTGATTGCAGTGCTGGCTCAACATTGAGGAAGGGATAATGCAGAGAAACAAACAGATTTAGTATGGAAAATTATGAGATCAGAAAAGTGCCTACCTTTAGCTAATCCAGAGGCTGCTCCATACCTGGTATATATTAACTTGCCCCAGAAAGCTGAAGCAGGAGCCATCTTGAGGAGGCCATGCTTCAGCAGCTGTGGCAGGAGCTGGGAGATGTGAGCAAATGCTATGTTCCTGGTTCGGGTGCTGGGTTCCTGGTTCAGCAAAGAATTGAAGAACAGGACACACAGATAGCAAGTACAAAGTAGGTTTATTGTAAAAGCAACAGAAATACAGAGATAGACTTCTCCAAAAAGAAGGGGCCCCAGAGCTGGGAATCCTCTGGGGTTATTTGGCTTGTTCTTTTTATGGTCTCTGGAGTTTCCTTCTTCTGTCCTCCCCTAATGTGCTCCTCACTGTTATTGATTGGTGCCCTGTTGAGAGCCACAGCCAAAGGGGCCCCAGCAAACTTCCAGCTGCCAGCAAACTTCCAGCTGCCGGCTGATGATTGGTTCACAGCGGCCCCAGCAACATCTAGCTGATTGGCTCCTCTGTGGTGATGTTCATTGGGCTGTTTCCCTGCCCTTTCAGGCCACGGAGCTGCTCATTGGGGGACTTCTTTGGTTCCGCCCACGCGACCCAGCCAATCGGCCTCAAGAGCAGGAGGATTGTGGGAGGTGGTGAGGCTTGTGTGGGTGAGAGGCTTGTGGGAAGCCCGTGGTGGCAGTTGGGCTCTGAGGGTTTTTTCCTGAGGAGCTGTTTTGTTTGGTGTTTGTAGTTCTAAAAATAAAGTTTGTTTCTTTTGACAAGTAGCTCCTGAATTGTGCCCAGCCAGACTGCGGCATTTGGTGGCCCGCACGGGGAGCGACTGAGGGTAAGTAAACTGGTCACCCCTGAGGGCAGGGCAAGAGGATGGGTAGCCATTCTAAGTTTACTCTTTTGTTTTGCTTCATTTTTGTTTTAAGTTGCCTGTCCCTGGAGATGAGTGAGACGGAAGAAAAACCGCTCACATCTGAGGAAAAACTATTTGCGTCTGAGGAACAGATAGGGAGAAAGGACGGATGCACATGTCAGGAGGATAGAAAGGCTATAATGAATTTTTGTTGTTCCATTTTTATTTCATTCTGTCTCGGTTTTGTTTGGCGTCATCTTGTTGGGTTGTATTATAGTAGAAATACGGGAACAGAAATTAGTAAAAAACAAACCGAAAGACTGTTAAGTAAATTGTTAGAGGAAGGAGGCATCCCAGTAAAATCAAGAGCAGTCAGGGCATATGTTGATACAATACAAAAATGTAGCCCATGGCTTTTTAAGGAGGAGTTGTTAAATATATCACAGTGGGACCATCATGGTGAAGATTTAAAAAGAATAGAAAAGAACAGCCCAGGGACTCTGCCAGTTGGCACATTGCCATTGTGGACATTTGTATCTGGTTTGCTTAGTCCAAAGCCTTCAGTTCAGACAATGGTAGAGGAAGGAGAAGACATATTGAATCAAGTAAAAGAGAAGGTCTCTCAAGTTAGGCAGAGGAAAAGATTCAAGTAAAAGAGAAGGTCTTTCGAACTAGTCAGACAGAGGAAGAAAGTGTAAAGCAGAAAAAGCCATCAGGGGAAAAGTTACAACAGGAGACTGCTAATAATACCTTTCTATCAGAGAGCGTAAGTGTCCAACCAACAGCACCACCTCTACAGGAGACTGCTACTAACAGCATTCTATCACCAGAGGGCATAAGTGTCCAATCAACAGCACCACCTCCATATGCTAGGAGGCTCCCAACCCCCACAGTTGATAGTTGGGATCCTGAGACACGATCTCAAGTATTAACATGCCCTGTATTTGAGGTAGGAGGGCAGCAAATTTACCAGGGCTTAAATTTCAAAACAGTGAAGGAGCTAAAAGAGGCTATAACAACCTATGGTCCTCAAGCACCCTTCACTGTAAGCTTGGTCGAATCCATTAACAACTTGAACATGACGCCAGCAGATTGGGCTAATATGTGTAAAGCTGTGCTAAATGGAGGTCAATACCTGTTATGGAAGGTTGCCAATGAGGAATTTTGCAAGGAGACGGCTAAGCGAAATGCAGCAGCTGGTTATCCTCAGAGAAATCTAGATATGTTGTTAGGAAAGGGACCTTATGAGGATCAGCAGCAACAAATTGCATATGATCCTGGCATATACTCACAAATTGCTGCAGAGGCAATTAGGGCATGGAAGACTTTACAAGGACATGGAGGTTTACAAGGTCAATTATCTAAGGTAATACAAGGAGCTAATGAACCTTACGCTGAATTTGTAGATAGGCTTATTCAAACAGCTACCAGAATTTTTGGGAATACAGAACAAGCAATGCCATTAATAAAACAACTGGCTTATGACCAAGCAAATCGTTGGTGCAGAGATATCATTAGACCATGGAAACAGGAAGATTTAAACACATATATTAAATTATGTAGAGACATTAATGAACAAGAGCAAGTCATGGCAGCTGCAGTAAAACAGGCTTTAGATGCCAGAGACATTAATGAACAAGGGCAAATTGTGGCAGCTACAGTAAAACAGGCTTTATATCCCAGGCCAAGAACATGCTACAATTGTCAACAAACAGGACATTTTAAAAGGAATTGCCCCATAGGAGGAGGGTTTAACAAAACTAGGTATCAAAGGAGTAGAATACCGGGTATTTGCCCACGATGCCGTAGAGGGAGACATTGGGCTAATGAATGCCGTTCTCAAACCACCATAGAGGGTACTCCATTACATTGGGCTAATGAATGCCATTCTCAAACCACCATAGAGGGTACTCCATTATCAAAAAACGAACAAGGACAAGGTGTTTATCCACAATATCGTGGACAAAGGCATCGGGCTCCGTTGCCAAAAAATGGACAGGGGGCCCCAATGCGCCAGGGCCCCAAACCACAAATATACAGAGCACTGGAGGAACCCAGAAACCCCATCAGGTTAGTGACCAGGACACATTGTCCATCAGATCCCTCATCAGACAAACCAGAGGGAGCGCAGGGTTGGACATCTGCACCTCTGCCAGATCAGTACTAACTCCAGAGGTGGGAGTTCAAATCATTCCCACAGGGGTAAAAGGACCTCTTCCCGAAGGAACAGTAGGCTTATTATTGGGACGCAGCTCTTCTACTCTAAAAGGACTTTTGATAAGTCCTGGGGTAATTGATCCCGATTATGAAGGTGAAATAAAAATTATAGCCAGTTCTCCAAAGGGTATATCAGTAATTTCACCAGGAGATAGAATAGCACACTTACAAATAATACCAAGCCTACATGATAAATTTTCCAGTCATGCTGTAGAAAGAGGTTCCAAGGGATTAGGCTCCACAGGTGTAGATTGGGCTATGCTTTCTTTAAATTTAGATTCTCGCCCAATGCTAAAACTAAATATTCAAGGACA
Organism: Spermophilus citellus; assembly: GCF_964194105.1. NCBI lineage: Eukaryota > Metazoa > Chordata > Mammalia > Rodentia > Sciuridae > Spermophilus > Spermophilus citellus. Next base: position 27,608,229 of record NC_138191.1, on the reverse strand, counting down.
TGAATATAATGGGCTACTGGATACAGGTGCAGACCTTAGCATCATCTCTCGTCAAGAATGGCCAAAACATTGGCCATTTCAACAAGCCACTCAAACGCTTCGAGGCCTAGGAGTGGCGACTAATCCCCATAGAAGTGCAATGGTATTAGATTGGAAGGATCCTGAAGGATGTGAAGGAACTATACAGCCCTATGTATTGGATCATCTTCCCGTAAATTTATGGGGACGAGATGTCTTAGATCAATTAGGTTTGACATTAACAAATAACATCAATCAAAATGCACCCACTATTATGGGTAGACAAGGTTTTAGGAAAGGAAAAAGATTAGAAAAACAAGAACAAGGTATAGCAGCACCAATACAAATAGATCAAGAAACAGACAGACATGGGTTGGATTTTCACAAAGGGCCACTGAGACAATAAAAATTACATGGAAATCAGAAAGACCAGTATGGGTTCCTCAGTGGCCCTTGACTAAAGAAAAGATACAAGTAGCCCATGATCTGGTCAAACAACAATTAGCGGAAGGACATATACAACCTTCTGTATCTCCCCATAATACTCCCATTTTTGTCATCAAAAAGAAATCTGATAAATGGAGATTATTGCAAGATTTAAGAGCCATTAATAATGAAATGGTCATTATGGGACCTGCTCAATCGGGGATTCCTCAATTGTCTGATTTGCCAAAAACTTGGTATGTTTTAGTTATAGATATTAAAGATTTTTTTTCAATTCCAATTCATCCTGAGGATAGTCCACGTTTTGCATTTACTATCCCTGCACTGAATCATGAAGGTCCTGATCAGAGATATGAATGGAAAGTACTCGCTCAAGGGATGGCTAACAGCCCAACTATGTGTCAAATTTATGTTAACAAAGTAATCCAGCCACTTAGAAATCAAAATCCTGAACTACAAATATTTCACTATATGGATGATGTATTATTAGCACACAAAGCTAAAAACACATTGCTAGAATGTTATGCCACACTTACAAACTTATTAAAAAATTATAATCTAGAGATAGCAATAGATAAAGTACAATTAAATTTTCCAATTAATTATTTAGGAGTTCTATTATCCTCAACCATGGTCCGTCCACCAAAAATTCAAATACGAGTAGATCAACTCAAATCACTTAATGACTTTCAAAAGTTATTAGGAGACATAAATTGGATAAGGCCTTATCTAGGTATTCCAACAGGAGAATTGGGACCTTTATTTGATATCCTAAAAGGTCCATCAGATCCAAATTCACCCCGAATGTTAACGCCTGAAGCAAGAAAGGCATTAAAAATCATTGAAACATATATGGAAAATATGCATTTGGATAGAATTGATATAAATTTGCCTTTATTATTTATTGTACTACCAACAAAAAATATTCCTACAGGAGTATTTTGGCAAGAAGGTCCATTATTATGGATACATTTATCTTATTCTCCTAACACTATTCTTACTAGGTATCCTGAGGCTGTAGGACAATTAATACTCAAAGGAATAAAAGCAGCAAAGGGAGTGTTTGGAAGTTCTCCCAATAAAATTATTACTCCATATACGATGAATCAAATTGATGAGTTAGCTAATAAGTTAAATACTTGGGCAATAATCATGTGCAAATCTAATGTTTCATTTGATAACCACTTACCATCTAATCCTTTGTTGTCTTTTTGGTCATTGCATCCTGTAATTTTTCTAAAAATGACAAAAAAAAAAACACCTATCATGAATGCTCCAAATATATTCACTGATGGGTCAAATAATGGTACAGCAGCAATAGTTACACCTGATCAAACTTTTACATTTTTAGTACCCAAACAATCAGCTCAAAAGGTAGAGCTTAATGCAGTATTACAAGCTTTTGTGATGTTTAAAGATTCTGTATTTAATTTATTTTCTGATAGTCAGTATATAGTTAATGCTATAATCCCTTGAAGATGCTGGTAGGATTTCCCCTTCTTCTACTGTTTTCTCTTTGTTTTCCACTATATAAAGTTTAATCTGGGACAGAAAAGATCCATTCTTTATAGGACATATCAGGGCACATACAGGATTGCCTGGAGCCCTTAGTTTGGGCAATGATTTAGCAGATAAAACTACACATGACATACATATTTTCTCTACACTGGAAGAAGCTATACATTTTCATAAAAGGTTCCATGTCAATGCTAATACTTTACAAAAGCGTTTTAAAATAACTAAGGAACAAGCTAGACAAATAATAAAACAATGTCAAAATTGTGTGACCTTTTTACCACAAGTTAATCTTGGAGTCAATCCTAGAGGATTGATACCTAACCATATTTGGCAGATGGACGTCACACATTTGCCAGAATTTGGAAAATTAAAATATTTGCATGTTACAGTTGATACTTCTTCTGGATTTTTGATGGGCTCCCTTCATGCCGGAGAAAAAACTAAAGATGTTATAGCTCATTGCTTACAAAATTTTGCCACTGTGGATGTTCCAAAACAGTTAAAAACAGATAATGCCCCTGGTTATACTTCTACCTCTTTTAAACAATTTTGCTCATCATTTGGCATTACTCATATAATAGGAATCCCATACAATCCACAGGGACAAGGCATAGTTGAAAGAGCTCATCAAACTATTAAAATGTACTTATTAAAGCAAAAAGACGGAATTGGGAAGGGGTATATATTCCCCAAAGATAAACTTAAAATAACCCTTTTTACTCTAAACTTTTTAAATTTGGATTCATCAGGACTTAGTGCTGCAGAAAGGCATATGTGTCCAAAAAATGTACATAAGCCCAAGGTACTTTGGAACGATATTCTAACAGGACAATGGAAAGGTCCTGACCCAGTAATTGTCTGGAGTTGGGGGTCTGTTTGTGTGTTTCCACAGGAAGAACAGAAGCCGATTTGGATTCCAGAGAGGTTAACCAAGGTCCTGACCCAGTGATTGTCTGGAGTCGAGTGCCTGTTTATGTGTTTCCACAGGAAGAACAGCAGCCAATTTGGATTCCGGAGAGATTAACTAAAGTCCTGACCCAGTGATTGTCTAGAGTCGGGGGCCTGTTTGTGTGTTTCCACAGGGAGAACAGCAGCCGATTTGGATTCCAGAGAGATTAACTAAAGCGATTTCTACAGACCAAAAAGAAGATGATTTGGCTCAAATCCATAACAGCTGATATCCAAAACTCCAGTTTGGCTATTCTTACATCTGCAACAGGACCAGGATGCTTTTTTCAATATCTATTTTATTATTGCCCTTTCCCATATCATGAAGTTCTAAGTTTGTATTTTGAGCTCATACAGACCTAGGTTAAGTTTTGCTGATCAGTTCTATTTTTTTTTTCTATAGAGTTTTTAAACATTGTAATGGAGGTTTCACCTGTAAAAAGTTATAAGGCCTTTACTATTATGTTATGTGTTGTATGTATTATATTATGTGTGCACACTTGTGTTTTGTGTTCTATGTTTGAATGTACGTATGTCCATATATCATATATGATGAGCGCTCATGAAAAAATGGATCCAAATATTTTTTTTATTCACGTGATTTAAATGGTTTAATTTAAATTGGGTAAACAGCTGTTGAGGATTGTTTTAATATGTGAACAAAAAAGGAGGTTAACAGATCTGTTTGTTTACTTTCACCTTTCCTTTTCATTATATTTATTAATTCTGTTCAGGATAATGTTTCAGAATAGGTACAGAGGTCAGGTGGATCTTAAGCTTTGCTATTTTCCTATGGCCTGGTCAGGTTTCTTTCATTGTTGCCTTTGCTGTGCCAGCCATATATTTGCATGTAGGCTGCAGTAAGAGGGAGGGCATCATGAGCACTTCTCAGACTCTGGTGAAAGGGTCAGTCCTGCCAAGTATCAAGACAATATGGAGGAAAAAAGGTTTTAGTTTTTCCAGTATACTCGGACTTTTCTGCAAGTTGCTCAATTCTCCAAAATGAAGGTGTTCCTGCCATGTCTGAGAAACACCTCTGTATAGGCCTACTTCAACAGAAAACAAAAGAGAGACTGCCCACTGAGAACTAATTGGGCATGTGAAGTTTCAAGCAGCTAGCACAAACCCTGTTGGATTTCCACTTCCAACTGCATTCATCCCTATAGGGCAAAAGGAAGTGAAAAATAAAAATGAAGTGTTCCTGTAAGCGAACGTTGGAACCTAGGAGAACCCAATATAGGGGGGCAAAGTGCGACTGGTGTAAGGGTCAATCCTGCCAAGTATCAAGACAATCCAGAGCAAAAAAATTTCAGGGTTTCCAGTGAGTTCGGACTTTTATGCAAGCTGCTCAATGCTCTGAAATGAAGGTGTTCCTTCCATGCCTCAGAAACATCTCTGCTTAAGGCTACTTCAACAGGGAACAAAATAGAGTGTGCCCACTGAGAACTAATTGAGTATGTGAAGTTTCAAGCAGCTAGCACAAACCCTGTTGGATTTCCAGTTCAAGCGAACATTTGAACCTAGGAGAATCAAACTTGGGGGGGGGGGGGGCAACGTGCGACTGATGAAAGGGTCAGTCCTGCCAAGTATCAAGACAATCCAGATGAAAAAAGTTTTCAGTGTTTCCAGTATACTCAGACTTTTCTTCAAGTTGCTCAATGCTTCGAAATGAAGTTGTTTCTGCCATGCTGGACAAATGCCTCTTCTTAGCGTGACTTCAACAGGGCACAAAGGAGAAAGTGCCCGGTGAGAAGTAATGGAGTATGTGAAGTTTCAAGAAGCTAGCAGAAACCCTGTTGGATTTCCAGTTCCAACAGCATTCATCCCTACAGGGCAAAATGAAGTGAAACCTGAAAAAAAAAAGTGTTCCTGCAAACGAATGCTTGTACCTTGGAGAACCCAATTTTGGGGCAAAGTCTGACTAGTGAAAGGATCAGTCCTGCCAAGTATCAAGACATTCCAGAGGAAAAAGTATTCAGAGTTGCCAGTAAACTCGGACTTTTCTACATGCTGCTCAATGCTCCCAAATGAAGGTGGTCCTGCCATGCCTGAGAAATGCCTCTGCTTAGGACTACTTAAACAGGAAACAAAACAGAGACCCGCTGAGAACTAATTGAATGTGTAAAGTTTCAAGTAGCTAGCATAAACCCTGTTGGATTTCCAGTTCTAACAGCATTCATCCCTATAGGACAAAACGAAGTGAAACCTAAAAAAACAACATGTCCTTGCAAGCCAATGCTTGAACCAAGGAGAACCTACCTTGGGGGTAAAGTGTGACTGGTGAAAGTGTCAGTCCTACCAAGTATCAAGACAATCCGGAGGAAAAAGACTTTTCTGCAAGCTGCTCAATGCTCCGAAATGAAGATGTTCCTGCCATGACAGAGAAACACCTCTGCTTAGGGCTACTTCATCCCCAGCCCTATTTTGTGTTTCATTTATAAATAGGGTTTCACTGAGTTTCTTAGCACTCCCCTGTTGCTGAGGCTGGCTTTGAATTTATGATTTTCCTGCCTCAGCCTCCTAAGCCACTCAGATTAAAGGCCTGACCCACCGTGCCCAGCACAGTGGACATACTTTAAAAATAGAATCAGTCAGAGTCTGAGAAGTGCTCATGATGCCCTCCCTCTTACTGCAACCTACATGCAAATATATGGCTGGCACAGCAAAGGCAACAATGCAAGAAACCTGACCAGGCCATAGGAAAATAACAAAGCTTAAGATCCACCTGACCTCTGTACCTATTCTGAAACAAAATGGGTCTCCTGCCTCTGCATGCATATGTCTCAGCCTACACAGTAGAATTGAGTGCAGAGAATTTGTTGTTTACCAGGGAGACAAGTTGGATTCATCTGAATTATGATAGGAGTACTCAACTGGCTTCATCCACAGCAGAACTGACTTTAGGCTCATCAGATGGGAAGGCAGAGCTTCTGATAAGTTCTTGTGAGTCAAATTTTGAGTTAGGATGACCAGAGGGTAGAAAAAACTTTTCATCCAGCAGGAGGTCATTCTCTTTCTCCTCCTGCAGGTCACCATTGGGAATGCTGAGACAAGGAAGAATAACAGATAAAATCAAGGTGGTTTAGAAGCTACAGCCTCCCAGTTGGTCCTGATTCAAAGATGAAGGATGGAGTCCCCAAACAGGTCCTTCCCTTCAAAAATAATCCAGGAAACCATTTTCATCTCATGGACATAGTTTAGGTGCCATGGAATGAGAGAGAGAGGAAGAATCACCAGTGTCCAGTGTACTGGCCAGATGACAAGCTTATGAGTAAGGAGGCTCAACTCCTTCTATAAGGTACAGTCACAGAAGGATCACACAATGAGAAGCAAAGCTGTGGTTGAACCCAGAGCATGACTGATACTGACACTTACATATAGATGTCCAGCAAATACAGCCTGGTGCCAGAGAACTTGAGCCTTCTAGAACTTTTTCTATCCAATTTTTTGACAAAATACTTTTTTGGGGGGTGGAGGGAGTGTATTTCTGCTTTTCTTGCTATGGCATATCTTTCCACAATCTGATCATTAGTGTAGAAAGATGGTATGCCTCTAATCCTTATTTTGAAATTTACAGAGTTAACAAGTGATTTCCTTAAAATCAAAAAATGCCCAAGACTGACTCTGCACTTCTTCTTCATCACACTCACTCTACCAGCACCAGGAAAATAAAAAATAACTTTGCTAAAGGGCTCCATCACACTGGGATTAGTCAACATCAACACTGCCAAGAGTAGTCTTTCTTTACTTTTGACCTTATGGTCTTTCCTTTCAGTTTATCCTTAACCCCTTATTTTACCCTTTCTTACAATCCCCAGATTATTTGTTGTTACCTGGAATTCAGTGAATCTTGATCTCTTTCATCATTATTTTCATGATTTTCTGCAAACAATTCAAAAACATCCAGGAGTCATTAAATACTGCTATTTCAACACAGAGCCCATGTGGGTTCTTCAGTCACATTGGCTAGACAGAAATAAGAATCTGCAGGAAATCTTGGAAGTTATTGCAATGTAGGTCAGGAATAAGCAGAAAAAGGAGTCTTGGAAAATGGAGTGGGCTAAGGGGTAAAGACAAAATGATTCTAGACCTGTTTGGGTCTGCCACCTACAGCCCAGATGAATTTTAGTTGTCATAATCTTTCTCATCAGTTTTCACAATTTTCCTGTGTGTGTGTGTGTACAAGATAAGAATCCATGGTTGACTTATTCCTGTTTGCCAAGGAGGGTCCAAGAAGGAGCCATGTGCCAGTGACTTATGAAGGCCGTGTTCCCAGAAGAAAGAGGCAGTGGAATCAAGGAAGCCGGGTAGATCAAAACCCTAGATGGTGTGTGATTCCAGGGAAGGTGGCATGTGTCTGAAAAGATGCTCTTCATGGGATTAGGATCTCCAATCAGGCTGGGCTTTCCTGTTGCATTTACAGGGAATATCAGGACAGCAGATACAGGAACAAAGCAGAGTTCAGAACACAAACAGGAGATGGGAGATGGAAGGGCCTGTCAGAGTGGGAGACCATAAAGAGACTAAGACCAGACAGTCTCCATCTGCTGTTGGAAAGAACCAATGGTGGAGAGAAATCACAGCAGAAGGAGCTACATCCTCATACAGAGAGCTAAAATGGGTAAGTGCATCCCGGAGCCACAGGAGCCATCAGCACTCCACCTGAAGCTTGAAGTCCAGGAAATCTACATGCCATTCTCCACTCGCAGAAGAGTTGTTTTCTTTTCATGATCTTCTGTGTTGTGGTATCAATGAGAACATGCAGGTCACACCCAGGTGTTTTGACAGCCAAGCCTCCAAGGGCATCACCCTCCAGCTTGGGAGGGTTCTTCACTTCAGTGCAAGTATCCAACTTCAGCTCTGAAAATCAAACAGGAACTATTATCCTGTGACACAACTATTGACCCAAAAGGGTCACCAAATCAAGAAAGCAGCCTTGCACAAGAAAGTCTAAAGATTGATGTGCAGCTTATTGAGACTGATACTTTCATTTTGTTGATGCTTCTGATATATCGAGTAATGATATACTTGAAAGGAGGCAAGTGTGCTTCCAATTCTTGAAAATATTCAATTAATATGCAAGTTATAGACACCTATAGCTCCCCAGAATATAAGGCAATAATATCATTAGAGATATTGTCAGAGCTTTTAGTCAGGAAGAGATTATCAAAGTTAAGCAAAATGCTAGTAGAAGAAAAACTATATTAAAGTAAAAAACTGGGCAAGAGAGTCCCTGGAAAATTTTAAATCTTATATACGACTGATTTCATTTATTTTATATACAGACATTATTACTAATAGAACTACTGTATACACCTAACATAGGATGGATACATCTGATGAACACAAAATTATAAATATTTACATGAGGGATTGTATAATATTGATATACTGGCCATGAGAAGTTGGAAATAATTTAAAAACATGAGGAAAAAAGAGAGATGTTTGAAAAGCAGATGATCGAAAATGACCTGTGAGACAACAGAACACAATCACACAACTGAGCCTGTAGGCTGAGTCTTGACTGGGATTGTGGGAGCATCCAAGAGAGTCCAGCAGGAAGAAAAGATGGTGAACCTCCTCAATTTACCACATGTGCTTCAAGAACTGCTGAGCCACAGCCAAGTCGGAATGGCCCCTGGCATTTTGCCAACAGTATTGGTTGAGAGGCAAGCCATTACTGTCCACCTCAGCCATGCTACTTTGGAGTTCTCACGCTACTTTTGAGTTCTCTCGGAGTTCCCATTGAGTTCAGGTTGAGCTCTCGCGGGGATTCCTGAAGAGTTCACATTGGTTGGGGAAGTGCAAGAGGAGGGAGTTCCAGTTGTTGGTTCCTGGAGGAGCCGCATGGCATTTGGGGGAGTTCCCAGGAGCATGTGTGGAGTGTGCTGGTGGAGTTCAGAAATAAAGATTGTTTCTGCTTCACTGGCTTGTGATTTGTGCCAAGCCAGACTGCGGCATTTGGTGGACTGTATGGGGAATGACTGAAGGTCGGAGGTAAGTGAAATTGCTCGCCCCTGAGGGAAGGCGAGAGAATGGGTGACCATTACAAAAAACAATGTGTTCTTGTTTTGATTTGTTTTGTTTTTGTTTCAAGCTGCCTATCCCTAGAACTTTCTCAGGCAAACTGGGCAAAATGGTTGGCTCAAGGTTTGAAGTTGTTCGCCCCTGAGGAAGAGATAGAAATAGACCACAAATGCACATGTCAAGAAAATAGGAAAACTGATAAAACAATTGTTTGTTCCATTTTTATTTCATTCTGTTTTAGTTTTGTTTTGTGTTATCTTGTTGCGTTGCGTTATCTTTATAGTAGATTAGAAATTAGTAAAAAACAAACTGAAAGAGTGTTAAGTAAATTGTTAGAGGTCCAGACTATTGTAGAAAACATGTTAGATCAAGCAAAAGAGAAGGTCTCTCGAGCTAGTCAGATAGAGGAAGAAAATTTAAAGGAAGAAAGCTTAGAGGAGAAAAAGTTATCAGGGGGGAAGCTACAACAGGAGACTGCTACTAACTCTGTTCTATCACCAGAGGGCATAATTCAACCAACAGCTCCACCTATGGAGACAGCTGAGTGTGGCCCTCAACCCCCATAGTTGATAGATGGGATCCTGAGACAGGACCTCAAAGATTAGCAATGCCCTGTACTTGAGCAGGCGGGAGGGCAGCAAATTCATCATGCTTTAGATTTCAAAACAGTGAAGCAGTTAAAGGAGGCTGTAACAACCTATGGTCCCCAAGCACCCTTCACTGTAAGCATGGTCAAATCCATTACCAACTTGGACATGACACCATCAGATTGGGCTAGTATCTGTAAAGCTGTGCTAAATGGAGGGCAATATTTGCTATGGAAGGTAGCCAATGAGGAATTTTGCACGGAGTTGGCTAGGTGACACGCAGCAGCTGGTTATCCTTAGAGAAATCTAGATATGTTGTTAGGAAAAAGGACTTTATGAGGATCAGCAACAACACATTAGATATGATCCTGCTATAATTCACAAATTGCTGCAGATGTAGTTAGGGCATGGAAGACTTTACAAGGACATGGAGATTTACAAGGTCAATTATCAAAGGTAATACAGGGAGCTAATGAACCTGACACTGAATTTGTACATAGGCTTATTCAAACAGCTACCAGAGTTTTTGGGGATACAGAACAAGCAATGCCATTAATAAAACAACTGGCTTATGAGCAAGCAAATCATTGGTGCAGAGAGGTCATTAGACCATGGAAACATGGAGATTTAAACACATAGATTAAATTATGTAGAGACATTAATGAACAAGGGCAAGTCTTGGCAGGAAGTACAACAGGCTTTAGATGCCAGGCCAAAAACATGCTACAATTGTGAACAAACAGGACATTTTAAAAGTAATTGCCCCATAGGAGGAGGGTTTAACAAAACTAGGTATCAAAGGGGTAGAATACTGGGTATTTGCCCACGATGCCATAGAGGGAGACATTGGGCTAATGAATGCCATTCTCAAACCACCATAGAGGGTACTCCGTTATCAAAAAATGGACAAGGACCAGGTGTTTACCCACAATATCATGGAGAAAGGCATCAGTCTCCATTGCCAAAAAATGGACAGGGGGGCCCAATGCTCCGGGGCCCCAAACCACAAATATACAAGAACCCAGAAACACCATGGAGGAACCCAGCAACACCATCAGGGTAGTGCCCAGGACACATTATCCATCATATGTCTCAACAGACAAACCAGAGGGAGTGCAGGGTTGGACATCTGTGCCTCCGCCAGAGCAGTACTAACTCCAGAGATGGGAGTTCAAATCATTCCCACAGGAGTAAAAGGACCTCTTCCCCAAGGAACAGTAGGCTTATTGTTAGGACGCAGTTCTTCTACTCTAAAAGGACTTATGATAAGTCCTGGGGTAATTGATCCTGATTATGAAGGTGAAAAAAAATTATAGCCAGTTCTCCAAAGGGTACATCAGTAATTTCACCAGGAGAGAGAATAGCACAGTTATTAATAATACCCAGCCTACATGATAAATTTTCCAGTACTACTAAAGAAAGAAGTTCCAGGGGATTAGGCTCCACAGGTTTAGATTGGGCTATGCTTTCTTTAAATTTAGATTCTCGCCCAATGCTAAAACTAAATATTCAAGGACATGAATTTAATGGGCTACTGGACACAGGTGCAGACCTTAGCATCATCTCTCATCAAGATTGGCCGAAACATTGGTCATTTCAACAAGCTACTCAAACGCTTTGAGGCCTAGGAGTGGCAACTAATCCCCATAGAAGTGCAATGGTATTAGATTGGGAGGATCCTGAAGGATGTGAAGGAACTATACAGCCCTATGTATTGGATCATCTTCCTATAAATTTATGGAGACAAGATGTCCTAGATCAATTAGGTTTGACATTAACAAATAATATCAATTCAAATGCACCCACTATTAGGGCAAGACAAGGTTTTAGGAAAGAAAAAAGATTAGGAGAACAAGAATAAGGTATAGCAGCAACAATTCAAATAGATCAAGGAATAAATAGACATGGATTGGGTTTTCAGAAGGGGTCACTGACACAATAAAAATTACTTGGAAATCAGAAAGACCAGTATGGGTCCCTCAGTGGCCCCTGACTAAAGAAAGGATACAAGCAGCCCATGACCTGGTCAAACAACAATTAGTGGGGGTACATATACAACCTTCTGTATCTCCTGATAATACTCCCATTTTGTCATCAAAAAGAAATCTGGTAAATGGAGATTATTGCAAGATTTAAGAGCCATCAATAATGAGATTGTTATTATGGGACCTGCTCAATTGGGGATTCCTCAATTGTCTGCTTTGCCAAAAACCTGGCATGTTTTAGCTATAGATATTAAAGATTGTTTTTTTTTTTTTCAATTCCAATTCATCCTGAGGATAGTCCATGTTTTGCATTTACTACCCCTGCACTGAATCATGAAGGTCCTGATCAGAGATATGAATGGAAAGTACTCCCTCAAGGGATGGCTAACAGCCCAACTATGTGTCAAATTTATGTTAACAAAGCAATCCAGCCACTTAGAAATCAAAATCCTGAACTATAAATATTTCACTATATGGATGATGTATTGTTAGCACACAAAGATAAAAACACAATGCTAGAATGTTATGCCACAGTTACAAATTTATTTAAAAAATTGTAATCTAGAGATAGCAATAGATAAAGTACAATTAAATTTTTTAATTAATTATTTAGGAGTTCTATTATCCTCAACCATGGTCCGTCCACCAAAAATTCAAATACGAGTAGATCAACTCAAATCACTTAACGTCTTTCAAAAGTTATTAGAGACATAAATTGGATAAGGCCTTATCTAGGCATACCAACAGGAGAGTTAGGACCTTTATTTAATATCCTAAAAGGTCCATCAGATCCAAATTCACCCCGCATGTTAATGCCTGAAACAAGAAAGGCATTAAAAATTATTGAAACATATATGGAAAATATGCATTTGGATAGAAAAGATATAAGTTTGCCTTTATTATTTATTGTACTACCAACAAAAAATATTCCTACAGGAGTATTTTGGCAAGAAGGTCCATTATTGTGGATACATTTATCTTATTCTCCTAACACTATTCTTACTAGGTATCCTGAGGCTGTAGGACAATTAATACTCAAAGGAATAAAAGCAGCAAAGGGAGTGTTTGGAAGTTCTCCCAATAAAATTATTACTCCATATACGATGAATCAAATTGATGAGTTAGCTAATAAGTTAAATACTTGGGAAATAATCATGTGTAAATCTAATGTTTCATTTGATAATCACTTACCATCTAATCCTTTGTTGTCTTTTTGGTCTTCGCATCCTGTAATTTTTCTAAAAATGACAAGAAAAACACCTATCATGAATGCTCCAAATATACTCACTGATGGGTCAAATAATGGTACAGCAGCAGTAGTTACCCCTGATCAAACTTTTACATATTTAGTACCCAAACAATCAGCTCAAAAGGTAGAGCTTAATGCAGTATTACAAGCTTTTGTGATGTTTAAAGATTCTGTATTTAATTTATTTTCTGATAGTCAGTATATAGTTAATGCTATAGTATCCCTTGAATATGCTGGTAGGATTTCCCCTTCTTCTACTATTTTCTCTCTGTTTTCCAATATACAAAGTTTAATCTGGGACAGAAAAGATCCATTCTTTATAGGACATATCAGGGCACATACAGAATTGCCTGGAGCCCTTAGTTTGGGCAATGATTTAGCAGATAAAACTACACATGACATACATGTGTAAGAAGATACTTCTTCTGGATTTTTGATGGGCTCCCTTCATGCCAGAGGAAAAAACTAAAGATATTATAGCTCATTGCTTACAAAATTTTACCACTGTGGATGTTCCAAAACAGTTAAAAACAGATAATGGTCCTGGTTATACTTCTACCTCTTTTAAACAATTTTGCTCATCATTTGGCATTACTCATATAATAGGAATCCCATACAATCCACAGGGACAAGGCATAGTTGAAAGAGCTCATCAAACTATTAAAATGTACTTATTAAAGCAAAAAGACGGAATTGGGAAGGGGTATATATCCCCCAAAGATAAACTTAAAATAACCCTTTTTACTCTAAACTTTTGAAATTTGGATTCTTCAGGAATTACTGCTGCAGAAAGGCATATGTGTCCAAAAAATGTACATAAGCCTAAGGTACTTTGGAAGGATATTCTAACAGGACAATGGAAAGGTCCTGACCCAGTGATTGTCTGGAGTTGGGGTTCTGTTTGTGTGTTTTCACAGGGAGAACAGCAGCCGATTTGGATTCCAGAGAGACTAACCAAATTGACTTCTACAGACCAAAAAGAAGATGATTTGACTCAAATCCATAATAGCTGATATCCAGAGCTCCAACTTGGCTATTCTTACATCTGTGACAGTGATTCTCCCACACCTGGAGGCTAATGCATAATGAACACCTTTAAGGCCTATTTCAAATGTAAAAAACCTTGAGGCTTGCTTGTGGAAATATCTTCAGACCCATATGCAAGTTACAGGAAGACGGATGGGATATCAAAGAAGAGTCAAACCCAGGAGGTAACCAGGATGCTTTTTTCAATATCTATTTTATTATTGGCTTTTCCCACATCATAAAGTTCTATTTTATTTTTTGAGCTCATACAGACCTAGGTTAATGTTTTTCTGATCAGTTTTATTTTTTGACTGTGGAGTTTTTAAACATTGCAATGGAGATTTCACCTGTGTAAAGCTACAAGGCCTTAACTATTGTCTTATTATGTGGCACTCTTGTGTTTTGTGTTGTATGTCTGTATGTGGGTATGTCCATATATCATATATGAGGAGCGCTCAAGAAAAAAAATGGATCCAAATTTTTTTTTATTCACGTGATTTAAATGGTTTAATTTAAATTGGGTAAACAGCTGTTGAGGATTGTTTTAATATGTGAACATAAAAGGAGGTTAACAGATCTGTTTGTTTACTTTCACCTTTCCTTTTCATTATATCTAATTCTATTCAGGATACTAAATTTTTTAGAAAATTGCTTTCTTTTAGTGCCTGTTGGAATGTTACATAATTTTTTTTAGCCATCATTGCCAGAATTCCTATCTTCATCCCAGTGGTGGTGAAGACAAAGATAAAACCAAACTACAGCTTCTTCGATAGCTATCACAGTAAACTGTATAAACTGATGCATCAATGAATATTAACTCAACAAGTAATGCTCAATCAAGGAGTCGATTTACTGTGGGAGGAAATGGACATATTGATAGATTCCTCTGCTTTGAACTGCTTGCAAAACTTGCCTGGACTATGTATCACTTGTATGCATTGTGAACTATCTCTTGGTGCAGCAAATTGTGGTAATGCTGGAGTATCTTTGCTGATGGTGTCACCAGTGGTACAATTTTTCCAAAGGAGCTGTCATTTGGCTTGGTGTCATGGCATTCTGCATCCTCCTCCCTTCTGCTAGTGATGGTCTAAAATTTGGGGGCCAGCAGAGGTGAGGCAAAGAACCTCACCCCCCCCACTGGCACCAAGGCCAAATTTGGGGGCCAACAGAGATGAGGCAAAGAAACTCACCTCCCCCCCACTGGTGCATAGGCCTATCCACAAGTTTGGCTGTATGCTGGACCTGTAGTCAGTGACGGGTAAGATCCAATTGCAGTGGTACCAACCTAAGACAGGAGGCTGACGCCTTGAGGTCAGCTCATCCAATGATGGGTAAGGACCATATGTTGTATTGGACAGCCTAACTGGCACGGTTCCTAAGCCATATGCTTGGTGTTTAATTAAACAGAAGCAGGGAGAAGCTGAGAGCCATAGCAGAGTCAAAATGATGCATGGCATTTTTGCCAGAACAGAGTGGTTAAGAGGTGAAGCCAGCAAGCCATTGAGATGATAATGGTTATGTTAAGCTGTGTATTCAATTGCATATTAGACCCCTACTGTCTGCCTCAGCCTGCTACTTTGGAGGCCTGCTACTTTGGAGTTCTCGAACTACTTTGGAGTTCTCGTGGAGATTCCCAGAGAGTTCCCATTGTTTGGGGAAGTGCCGGAGGAGGGATTTCCGGAGGAGGGTGTTGGTGTGTGGTGTATCCCAGGAGAAGACCATGTGGGTGGCATTGGCAGAAAACCACGAGTGCAGTGCTGGTGAGAGTTGAAATAAAGTAGTTGCTGTTTGAACCTACAAGGCTTTATGGCGGTTCAGTTATTTGTGCCCAGCCAGACTGTGGCATACTGTTACTGAAAAATTGCTCTATATCAAATGAAAATATCTTTGTGAAATCATATTTATCAAATCACTAGAAGTTATCTAAGGATTTGAGATTACATAGTCAAAGCTTGCATTAATTTTTTTTTTTATTTTTACTGAATTGGCACTGTGAAAATTATTTTAACTAATAAAACCATGAAAGAGATATAAGCACCTAAGATATCCTCTTGGTCAAGACCAGCCCAGGAACTGAGAGTGTATATAACCCTAGACCCCAGGCTCTGGCTCACATCACCATGTCAGAGAATCTCAGCTTTCAGTCGGCACTGAGAGAACAAACACAGCCAATCATCTCTGCCACTCACAACATTCTGACAACCAACACGAGGATCAGAGATTACAAATTCCCTTTCATTCCCTACCTGGGAAGAGCATCCACTGTTTTCCAGAATCAGTGTTGGCTACACAGCTATTGATAGCAGAGGGAAGGCTCAGCCTGGCTCCACCATCACCCCAGCTGAACTAGTGTCCCAACATTGTCACCTGACAACTGCTCATTTGGGCATTTAAATCCAGGTGTGCATCTGAAGCTTGCATCTCTGACACATTGGGGCTTACATGTCCATTCAAAGGCCCTTGGAAACAGACCTTCTCAGTGACACCTAAAAGGAGAAGAGGGCTCAGTAACTATCCCGGTTCTCTCTTTGTTTAGTACCCCCAGAATGTGCATTTATTATGTTCCTGCCTGTGGGAAAAACCAGCTAGTGACTCAGGTACAGAGACAGAGATCATGAGTGTGATGGATATGTCACCTTTGGTTTCTGTGCCTGGGATGCTAAGAAGGCAAGAATCAATAAATGGAAAACTGCAAAGATTCTTCACAGTAAAGGAAACAATTAATAACATGAAGAGAGAACCTGGAGAATGGGAAAAGATTTTTACCACATGCACCTCAGACCAGAGCATTTAATCTCCAGGATATATTAAGAGCTCAAAAATCTTAACACCAAAAAAAAAAAAAAAAACAAAAAAAACAAAACAAAAAAACACCAAATAACCCAATAAATAAATGGGTAAAGGTCTTAACACACACATCACAGATGAAAAAATAGAAATAGCCAAAAGATATATGCACTACTCTTTAACATCTCTATCAATTAGAGAACTGCAAATTAAAACTACACAGAGATTCCATCTTGCTTGAATCAGAATGGCAATTATAAAGAATACAAGTAACAATAAATGTTGGGATGAAGCTAGGAAGGTACTCTCATACATTTTGGGTAGGACTGAAAATTAGAGCAACCACTATGGAAAGCAGTATGGAGATTCCTTAGAAAGCTTGAAATGAAACCACCATTTGACATCATCAACAGATGAATGGATAAATAAAATGTGTATAAAGAATGGAATAGAACTGAGCCATAAAGAAAAATAAACGATGGCATTTGCCAGTAAATGGATGGAAGTGGAGATATCATGCTAAGTGAAATAAGCCAATCCCTAAACACCAAAGGCTATATGTTCTGATTTGTAGATGCTAACCCAAAACAAGAGAGGTTGGGGAAGGGAATAATAGAAATCCACTGGATTAGACAAAGGAAAATAAAGGGATGGGAGGGGAGAGAGGACTGGGAGAGAGTAGAATTAACTGGACCTAACATTCTTAGCCTTGTATTTGAATACATGACCAGGGTAAATTCATATCATGTACAAAAGGAGTGGGATCATAAATAGGATAAGTTATACTCTAATAGTGTATAATTTGCAAAATACATTCTACTGTCAGATGTTACTAAACAAGAACAACAACAACAAAGGCATGTGCCCAGAAAAGAATGTCCCTAAAGAAAAATCATCCACTTAAGATGGCTTTGAAGGGATAAATGAGTTCAAGGATATTTTCCCAGTATTATTAAACTCAGTCACTTTTTGTAGAGACGACATTCTATTGAGTCTCAAGGACATGTCTGAAATAAAAAGAGTTATTGATCTCTCTCCCCAGGGAGGAAAGATCATGGAAAGAATCTAGGATACCATTGAAAGGGGTGTCGAGTGGCTTGCTACATAACATTCCTAGTTATGAGACTCTCTCTGGATTTTGGAAGCCTATGACTCCTATGGCCTATGTACCACCCATCCATACACATATACAGTCTATTGCCACCCGGAGGCTGTTAGAAGCTCTAAGCAATGCAGCAGAGGATCTGGCTCCTTATTTTAAATAAATTGTATGGAACCGTGAAGTAATATCGGGTCCATAATCCTTATATTTTCCACCTCCTACAGAGGCATCTTGAACATTCCTCCTGATAAAATTGATTTCTATGCCCCTAGAGAAATAAATAAGATGTCCTCAGAAACTGAGCTAACTTAAGTCTTCCAACAGCCTCATGCCAACCCAGGTTGGGCTCAGGAAGAAATGGGAGCAACAGGGCCTGCTGCCCACTGCTGTGTTCTCCACACACTCTCCTTGAAAATTCCTAATTTTCACCATAGTCTGCTTCAGTTTTCTCAAAATTTCTTCCATGTGACTGTTTGGCTCCATCACCCTGAGAGGACACCACATCAGTCTCTTATCACTGGTGTCTATAGATTCATCCACTCTCCTCCTCACTACCTTTTCTGGTTGTGAAGTTCCCCAAAGATCAACAGTCTCCTCAGGTTCACTTTTCTTAAGCTATAGCTGCACAGTGTTACCCACACTGGCCTCAAACTCCTGGCCAAGAGAGAACCTGCTGCTGGGACCACTTGTGTGTGCTACTGAGCCCAGCCTCGCTAGCCTTCTCACTCATTGTCCTGCTCTTACCATGTTCCCACTCTGCCTGTGAAAACTGTATTCCTACATCCCCCTGAATAATTCCAACTCCCCATCTTGCATTTGAAGTCCTCATTCCTGGCCCCACAAGGTTATCCAACATCACATCCCAACACTCCCATACACCATCCTTCCTTGTCAGGCTGTCTCCCCCCTGACTCTCACTCTGCTTCACTTGTTTTCCAGCATTCAGGTCTTTGTTTACATGTGCTGCTCCCTACCTGTCATGTACTGTGTGTCCCCAAGTCTCAGTTCATACATCATTAATCATCTGTCACCAAAGACACTCAATAAGATGTGTGAGAGATCCTCTTGACCTGAAGGGGAAAGTATCTTAAACCAATATACCTGTTTGTGAAAGCAATGGTCAAGCAGAGAAAAATAAGAAGTTTAGAAGGATTGAAAATGGCCACTGACATAAGGATCTCTTCGTGGACTCTTGGAAACGTGGACAGTTTCTTCACAAATGTCTGTACAGCATGCTTACTACCAGCCACTCTGTCATTACATAATTTTGGTGGGAAGGAAAACTCCTTTTATATGTCCAACCCCTGACATCCTGGCCCATTCCTTTTCATGAAATCCTATTTAGTCTCATTATATCAAATACAAATCTCCTCCCCTTCAATCTACCTCTTTCAGTTCCTTGAGGCTAGATCCCTCAATCATTGTGTACAATGTCCACTTCCACTGTGTCTAAACCTCCAGCCCCTCCTTCATATAGTGTCAAAAAGTCATATCAACCAGAGAGAAACCATATTTATATCTCATACTAAATGGACCCATACAAGACAGGAGATGTAGATTCTGTGAATTTAAAAAAGTTTAGTTTGGTTACTTCTAGTTGGATACAGACAAGTACCACAAACAAAACAAAACAAACAAACAAACAAAAACACCTTGTTAAAAGATGGACTTCTTCCATGGTTGAGGAATGCAGTCATACAAGCAGCTTGTGTTTCCTTTGCATGTGAATTGTGTGGACACTTTGTACCTCTTGGTTTGCTCATCTGGGGATCCTCCTTGTATTTAACCCATCTTCTTCCAGGATCTTAACACTCATTGTTACCTGGGAGCCAGTAATTCTTGTTCTTTTTCACTCTCCTCCTCTGCACCACTCCCTGAAATCAAATTCAGAATGTCCAGTCAGCCAATGAGTAGTTTCTACATTACTCACTACAAACACAGGGGAAGATTGAACTGAATGGAGAATCATTAGTCCCAGACCTTTACCAACATGACTGTTATATGTCTGTGGATCTGATATGGTACAGACAGGATCCTAATTTTTAAAAAAAAAAAGGTTTCAGCTATTCTTGAGAATGAAAAGGCATTTCCATGCCTCCAGTAGAAATCAGTAACTGGGAATTAACCCTATTTCCACCCTACACTTCCCTGTAAACTAGAAGTTGCTGTAGTCTTTGTGTTTCATTATTCCCTTGTCAGTAAACTGAAGGCAAAATACCAATATTTTTACTTCTGGAAATGTAATAATGATGGATTTCATTTTGATGGAAAGAAAAGAGGAGAATAAATTTTGGAGAAAATCTTTTTCTCAGAGGGGAAACAGACAATCATACCTTACTTTAGTGACCATAAACCTATCTGCAACTTATGATATTTCTGAAACTGGTTGGCCAGGGCATACACAGTAGATTGACAGAAGATGAATTTTTCTTCCATTTCTCTGAAATTCTGTTTGTGTTCTTTTAATTTAGATTGTAATCCTCATATGATTTCTTTAAAATTCATTTCAGGCCCTCCTTCAAGGTTCATTTCAGCCCCTCTATCAGAGGAAGGGCAAAAGAATACTGCCATGATGGTGTTTGTACAGTAACTTACAGTCAGGGCCTGCAAAAAGAAACTCAAACATGTTATGGGTTAAAAACAAGTGAACCCGAGAGCTGGCTGTGGTGTCATATGCATGTAATCCCAGAGGCTCATAGGGTAAGACAGGAGGATCTGGAGTTAGAAGTCAGCTTGAGCAATGGCAAGGCACTAAGCCATTCAGTGAGACCCTGTCTCTTAATAAAATACTAAAAAGGGCTGCATATGTGGCTCAGTGGTTGAGTGCTTCTGACCCCCCTCCCCCCGCAAAACAAAATTAACCCAAGTAGAATTCATCAGGACTAAGGGATGATAGCAGCTGTCATGATTAACTTACTGTTGAGAATTGAGTACTCAGCACTCCACAATACTTCAAACTCCTTCACCTTCTGAACAAGGATTCTGATACCTGAGTCTGTAGCATGGACTCAAGACAGGAATAAAGAGGTAGGGCTGAGTGCACAAGGTAACAGTCTAACAGAATCAGAAGGTAGAAGATGTCATGGAATGTGGAGAGCCCTGCCTTCTAATGGCCTCATGCTGGCTGATCCACTGGTTTTCTTCAGAAGGTCATTACAGACATAGACCACCACTCATTGGGCAGTCTCAGTAGTTGTGTACCCTCATGCCAATATTACCAACTTCTCTTTGTTCCCTCCTCCAAACTTACCTTATTTCACATTTCTCCTAAGGATGTATGCTGAGAATCCTCAAGTAAAAGTGGTTTCCCAACAAGTTAAAATTATCTACAGGACTACCCAGTGGTCACCTCATGATTTCCTTAATAATAAAGTGGATCATAAGGCTTTCCCTCAAGTGAACAATGCAAAACTGCCAATGTAACATAGTCAGAATGTTCTTCTATGAATATGCAGCCATTTTTTCAAAATCCATTAAAAATACAGAAAAAAAGAAGACTCTAGAACACTAAAAAGTAAACCATGAGTGTTTAAAATTATTTTCTGCACTTTATCAATGTTATTTTGTTATACTCTATTTTTATTGTGGCCTCTTTTCTCTCACTGAAACATCTTTTGGTGTATCAGACTCTGAAGTAATTCCTCACTTCCATTACAGAAGTTCCTATTGCTCAGGCAATAGGAACATCGAAGAGATAATAGAAATATGGAGGGGAGCCATGATAAGTATTTGTGAACCCTCAACTGTGGGACACTCACTGGAGGAGATTTCCCAAATCCCTCTTACTAAGTTCTCAGCACATAAAGTCCAGTGCTGACTCTGCTCTTCATGGCAATCTTCCCTTCACCATGTCAGGCTACTGGTATGTGCTATTGATGTTCTCACCTATTGAGAACCATGGCTGAATGTGGAGCAGATACTTTAAGCTCCTTTCAGTAAGGACCGGATACTCTTCCTAGCATGCCCCAGTGAAACAAGCCCAATGCTTTCTTTACCTGTAGGACCTCAGCAAATGCATTCTTTGGGCTTAACTCACTTATAATGCAAGTTCTATAGATACATGGAGATTTTACATTTTATTCATATGATAGGGTATACTGAGGAGCAAAGCAGGGGAGTTAGTTTATTCTTCTTCTATGAACACAAGAGTCATCGACTCTCATCCACTGAAACTTCAGGAAGCCAGGCTTTTAGTTCCACCTTCCTCCCTTTAGACTGCAAACCTGAAAATTACTTCAATTCTTTCCCCACATTTGAAATGAAGTTTGAGTAAACACAAGAGTTATACTTTAGGAATGACAATATTAGTTTGTTTTGAAGTGGATAGAGAATGCTGAGTTCTAGAGAAAACATCATGATAATTTTCACAAGGATGAACTTATGTGCTTTACTTAATTTGCCTCTTTCTTCTCCAGCTGGCCAGAACATACTCAGTAGCTATTGATATTATCAGAATCATCTTCAGACCTTCCTTGAGAGTATAGATTTCAATGAGCCAAACTGGAGAGCAGGTGTTGGTCTGAGAAGTCATCCATCATTATGCTGGGACCTGTTAGAAAAAAAAAACAGTAGGGGGATCAACCTGACTACCAACATTTTTTGATACAGCAATGGCTACACTCACCAATTAGCCCACTATCAATTCTTTCACTTGCTGTTCACCAGACTGACAGTTCTGTATAAGCTAGGAAAATATTCTACCAATCTCTGTGCTCATAGTTTCCAGTAAAACCCAAGCACTGAGGCACCTGGCAGGATACACCCAATGAATGCATAAAAGTGGTTGCATATCACTGTTATTACAATGAAGTCTCTTTACAGTGTCATCTGAAGACTTTTAGTTAGTGTCCCCTTCAATGAGTCCATACATGCCACATACAGAGTCCTGCACCTAACTCTACAGATGTGAAGAAGAGAAAACTGTCCTAAGAACAGTTTATTGATGCTTTCAAACATGGCAGTGGGCATGGAGGTATCAAGTCTCTGACCTCTCCAGCTGCGTGGGAATAGGGAGTCTTAAATCCTGTAAATGCTGTCTGCTCAAGATCACTAGGCATTGCTGAGCTAACGTGGATCTGGGGCGAATAGCCTGCTCCTCTCAGAACACACTCCGAGCCCTGAGCGGCCAAATTCAGGCTCCCATTTGCCTGTGTCTCGCAGACAAACCGCTCTGGCTCAGTGCTAAATGATCCTACTGAAACAGCTTGTCAGTCCTGGTCCTGCGGGATCCTGCGGAGGTTAATACCAACCGAGCCTTCATAGGCAGTGGCCACAGGATTGATACAGGGCTTGGGAGGGCTGGAAAGGACCCACCCATTGCTTCGGTCACCCAGCAAAGGGAATGAAATGCTGCCATTCGCATGGGATACCAACATGGCAGAGAACTGACGTCATCAGAATGCGGCGGAGAAGATAACTTCTTTGAAACAAGTGGCAGCAGGTGTATATCCCCCTAGCCCCCCCCTCCACACAGTGGGGAAACCTAAAGGGCCCCTCCCAGCTCTCCTGTGAGCACGATAGTCAGACGGAGGGATTCAGGAGTCACACGGGACCCGCGGAGGGGGACCACCCCCCCCACCTACCGCTCTCACCAGCGCAGACAACTGAGGTCTCTTGCACCAGCTCCTAGAGGGTGTGGCTACCAGAAGGCAAGCAAAATAGCCGAGGGCTCTCAGCCCCAAGCTCCACAACCTTAGGAGCTGAGGGATTGGCAAGCAGGGAGAGTGTGCCCAGTTGTTCAAGAAAATAGGGCTCCCGGGAGCAGCAGACCTGGCGCATAACCAGTATTGTGGTGAGCATCACCTGTGAACGGGGCCAGTGGCAAGGCGACTAGACACAAGAAATGGCCTGAGGCACTCAGGAGTGGAGACCCGCCCAGTTGGGGAGCAGGAGCTGCTGCACAGTGAATGGTTCCAGCGCATTGAGAGGAGAAGCTTGGCCCGGTGGGCACAGCTCCACCTACTGGAATAGAAGTTAATTGAACTCTAAGACTGCATTTTTAAAATTTTTTTTAATTTTTTTTTTCTTATTTTAATTTTTTAATATATTTTTTGTATTATTTTTCTATTTTTATTTTCACTTTTTTGATTATTTTTTTAATTTTTTTCTTTTTTTATTTTCTATTTTTTTCTTTTGTCTTTTCAATTCTTTTCAATTTCCTTATTCCCCTTTCCTTGAATTCTATCTGTTTACTCTCATTCTCTTTAGTGACTTCTTCCCTTCCCTTCTAATACCTTTCCTCCCAAGCAATATGATGCTGTTTATGTGTAATTTACTAAATATGTATAGGTCAATGTTCCGAGATGTTATATAGTGCTACCAAGACCCTAACTTCCCCCAAATACTCCAGACCATTCTCCTGTTAATATCCCTCATCAGTAGAGCAACCTTCCAAGGTTGCCAAGAGAAACCAACCTCAATACCATCACATCATTTGACCTAAATGTAAGTCCCAAGACCAAACCGCAGACCACTATATGCCATCAAAATCTGTACAAAGTTTAGGAAACGAATGAATCTACACTAAAGTACAAAACTCATCATCTCTAGTCATAGTCTACCATCACAAAAGAGAGACCCCAGAGACACGCAAAACCAAATAAATTTATAGGAGTAAACAGTAACTCAACAGTCAAACAGCAAGAAGTAACATAAGCACCATGAAAAAGCAAGGAAGAAAAGGAGTACAAACAATGCAGGACAGACTAAATATACAGGAGGACCTAGAGGCATCAGAAAAATGGCCAAATAAAGAACTCAAGGAATACCTTAGACAGATGGAATGGAATCTTAAAGAGGATATGAGCCAGCAAATTCAAACAATGAAAGAACTCATTGAAAATGAAATACACAAGCAAATAAAAGAAGCAAACAAACATCTTTATCAGGAGATAGAGATTATAAAAAAAATCAAACAATAATTTTAGAAATGAAGGAAACTATAAACCAAATTAAAAACTCAAATCAGAATATTGCTAACAGAGTAGAGCAAGTAGAAGCCAGAATGTCAGATAACGAAAACACAATATATCATCTTGAAAAGAGTCTAGCCAACTCAGGAAGGCTGGTAAAAAAAAATCACAAGAAAAACATCCAAGAGATATGGGATAGCATAAAAAAAACAAACTTAAGAGTCATCGGGATAGAGGAAGGATAGAGGTTCAAACCAAGGGAATAAACAATCTGTTGAATGAAATAATTATAGAAAACTTTCCAGATATAAAAAAGGAAATGGATATACAAATTGTAGATGCATACAGGACACCGAGCACACAAAATCACAGTAGACCAACGCCAAGACACATTATTATGAAGATATCCAATATACAGAACAAAGAGAAAATATTAAAAGCTACAAGAGAAAGGAGGTAGATTACATTCAGGGGTAAACCAATAAGGTTAACAATGGATTTTTTATCACAGACGCTGAAAGCGAGAAGATCCTGGAACAACATATTTCAAACTCTGAAAGACAATGGATGCCAACCAAGAATTTTGTATCCAGCAAAATTAAGCTTCAGGTATGACAACGAAATTAAAATCTTTCATGATGAACAAAAGTTAAAAGAATTTGCAGCCAGAAAACCAGCATTGCAAAGCATCTTGAGCAAAACACTACACGAGGAAGAAATGAAAAACAATAACTAAAAACAACAGTGGGAAATACATCAGTAAAGCCAGAGAGCAGGGGGAAAGCTAATCATAGAGAAACAAACCAAATTAAAAAAAAAGATAAATAATCAAACATGGCTGGAAGTACAAATCATATATCAATAGTAACTCTAAACGTGAATGGCTTAAACTCACCAATAAAGCGACATAGGCTGGTAACATGGATTAAAAAAACAAATCCAACAATATGCTGCCTCCAGGAGACGCATTTGACTGGAAAAGACATACACAGGCTGTAGGTGAAAGGTTGGGAAAAAACATACCACGCACACGGTCCTCATAAGCAAGCAGGGGTGGCCATCTTCATATCAAATAAAATCGACTTCAAGACTAAGTTAATCAAAAGGGATAAGGAAGGACATTATATACTGTTAAAAGGAACCATTCACCAACAAGACATAACAATTATCAATATTTATGCACCAAATAATGGTGCTGCGATGTTCATAAAACAAATTCTCCTCAAGTTCAAGAATCAAATAGACCACAACACAATAATTATGGGTGACTTCAACATACCTCTCTCACCATTGGACAGATCCTCCAAACAAAAGTTGAATAGAGAAACTATAGAACTCAATAACACAATCAATAACCTAGACTTAACTGACATATATAGAATATATCAACCATCATCAAGTGGATACACTTTTTTCTCAGTAGCACATGGATCCTTCTCAAAAATAGACCATATATTATGCCATAGGGCAACCCTCAGTAAATATAAAGGGGTGGAGATAATTCCATGCATTTTATCTGATCATAATGGAATGAAACTGGAAATCAATGATAAAAGAAGGAAGGAAAAATCATACATCTCATGGAAAATGAACAATATGTTACTGAATGATCAATGGGTTACAGAAGACACAAAGGAGGAAATCAAAAAATTCTTAGAGACAAATGAAAATACAGACACAACATATCGGAATCTATGGGACACAATGAAAGCAGTTTTAAGAGGGAAATTCATTGCCTGGAAGTCATTCCTCAAAAAAAGAAAAAAAAAATAAATGAGCTCACACTTCATCTCAAAGCCCTAGAAAAGGAAGAACAAAACAATAGCAAATGTAGCAGAAGGCAAGAAATAATTAAAATCAGAGCGGAAATCAATGAAATTGAAACAAAAGAAACTATTGAAAAAATTAACAAAACTAAAAGTTGGTTCTTCGAAAAAATAAATAAGATCGACAGACCTTTAGCCATGCTAACAAAGAGAAGAAGAGAGAGAACTCAAATTACTAACATACGGGATGAAAAAGGCAATATCACAACAGATGCTACAGAAATACAGAAGACAATTAGAAATTATTTTGAAAATCTATATTCCAATAAAATAGAAGATAGTAAAGACATCGATGAATTTTTTAAGTCATATGATTTGCCCAGACTGAGTCAGGAGGATACACACAATTTGAACAGACCAATATCAATGGATGAAATTGAAGAAGCCATCAAAAGACTACCAACCAAGAAAAGCCCAGGACCGGATGGGTATACAGCGGAGTTTTACAAAACCTTTAAAGAAGAATTAATACCAATACTTTTCAAGTTATTTCAGGAAATAGAAAAAGAGGGAGCTCTTCCAAATTCATTCTATGAGGCCAACATCACCCTGATTCCGAAACCAGACAAAGACACCTCAAAGAAAGAAAACTACAGACCAATATCTCTAATGAAACTAGATGCAAAAATCCTCAATAAAATTCTGGCAAATCGAATACAAAAACACATCAAAAAAATTGTGCACCACGATCAAGTAGGATTCATCCCTGGGATGCAAGGATGGTTCAATATACGGAAATCAATAAATGTTATTCACCACATCAATAGACTTAAAGATAAGAACCATATGATCATCTCGATAGATGCAGAGAAAGCATTTGACAAAGTATAGCATCCCTTTATGTTCAAAACATTAGAAAAACTAGGGATAACAGGAACTTACCTTGACATTGTAAAAGCTATCTATGCTAAGCCTCAGGCTAGCATCATTCTGAATGGACAAAAGTTGAAGGCATTCCCTCTAAAATTTGGAACAAGACAGGGATGCCCTCTATCACCACTTCTATTCAATATAGTTCTCGAAACACTGGCCAGAGCAATTAGACAGATGAAAGAAATTAAAGGCATAAAAATTGGAAAAGAAGAACTTAAATTATCACTATTTGCAGATGACATGATTCTATACCTAGAAGACCCAAAAGGGTCTACAAAGAAACTACTAGAACTAATAAATGAATTCAGCAAAGTGGCAGGATATAAAATCAACACGCATAAATCAAAGGCATTTCTGTATATCAGTGACAAAACTTCTGAAACGGAAATGAGAAAAAACACTCCATTCACAATATCCTCAAAAAAAAATAAAATAATTGGGAATCAACCTAACAAAAGAGGTGAAAGATTTATACAATGAAAACTACAGAACCCTAAAGAGAGAAGTAGAAGAAGATCTTAGAAGATGGAAAAATATACCCTGTTCATGGATAGGCAGAACTAACATCATCAAAATGGCGATATTACCAAAAGTTCTCTATACGTTTAATGCAATGCCAATCAGAATCCCAACGGCATTTCTTGTAGAAATAGATAAAGCAATCGTGAAATTCATATGGAAAAATAAAAGACCCAGAATAGCAAAAGCAATTCTAAGCAGGAAGTGTGAATCAGGCAATATAGCGATACCAGATTTCAAACTATATTACAGAGCAATAGTGACAAAAACAGCATGGTACTGGTACCAAAACACGCGGGTGGACCAATGGTATAGAATAGAGGACACAGAGACTAATCCACAAAGTTACAACTATCTTATATTTGATAAAGGGGCTAAAAGCATGCAATGGAGGAAGGATAGCATCTTCAACAAATGGTGTTGGGAAAACTGGAAATCCATATGCAACAAAATGAAACTGAATCCCTTTCTCTCGCCTTGCACAAAAGTTAACTCAAAATGGATCAAGGAGCTTGATATCAAATCAGAGATTCTGCGTCTGATAGAAGAAAAAGTTGGATCCGATCTACATATTGTGGGGTCGGGCTCCAAATTCCTTAATAGGACACCCATAGCACAAGAGTTAATAACAAGAATCAACAAATGGGACTTAATTAAACTTAAAAGTTTTTTCTCAGCAAGAGAAACAATAAGAGAAGTAAATAGGGAGCCTACATCCTGGGAACAAATCTTTACTCCTCACACTTCAGATAGAGCCCTAATATCCAGAGTATACAAAGAACTCAAAAAATTAGACAATAAGATAACAAATAACCCAAGCAACAAATGGGCCAAGGACCTGAACAGACACTTCTCAGAGGAGGACATACAATCAATCAACAAGTACATGAAAAAATGCTCACCATCTCTAGCAGTCAGAGAAATGCAAATCAAAACCACCCTAAGATACCATCTCACTCCAGTAAGATTGGCAGCCACTATGAAGTCAAACAACAACAAGTGCTGGCGAGGATGTGGAGAA
Source organism: Spermophilus citellus (assembly GCF_964194105.1). Classification (NCBI taxonomy): domain Eukaryota; kingdom Metazoa; phylum Chordata; class Mammalia; order Rodentia; family Sciuridae; genus Spermophilus; species Spermophilus citellus. The sequence continues at coordinate 27,579,388 of NC_138191.1, read as the reverse complement.
AAGGGTACACTTGTACATTGCTGGTGGGACTGCAAATTGGTGCGGCCAATTTGGAAAGCAGTTTGGAGATTCCTGGGAAAGATGGGAATGGAACCACCATTTGACCCTGCTATTGCCCTTCTCGGACTATTCCCTGAAGACCTTAAAAGAGCATGCTACAGGGATACTGCCACATCGATGTTCATAGCAGCACAATTCACAATAGCTAGACTGTGGAACCAACCCAGATGCCCTTCATTAGATGAATGGATAAAAAAAATGTGGCATCTATACACAATGGAGTACTATGCAGCAATAAAAAATGACAAAATCATAGAATTTTCAGGGAAATGGATGGCACTAGAGCAGATTATGCTTAGTGAAGCTAGCCAATCCCTAAAAAACAAATACCAAATGTCTTCTTTGATATAATGAGAGCAACTATGAACAGAGCAGGGAGGAAGAGTAGGAAGAAAAGAGTAACATTAAACAGAGACATGAGATGGGAGGGAAAGGGAGAGAAAAGGGAAATTGCATGGAAATGAAGGGAGACCCTCATTGCTATACAAAATTACATATAAGAGGTTGTGAGGGGAATGGGAAAATAAACAAGGAGAGAAATGAATTATAGTAGATGGGGTAGAGAGAGAAGATGGGAGGGGAGGGGAGGGGGGATAGTAGGGGATAGGAAAGGTAGCAGAATACAACAATTACCAATAGGGCATTATGTAAAATTGTGGATGTGTAACCGACGTGATTCTGCAATCTGCATTTGGGGTAAAATTGGGGGTTCATAACCCACTTCAATCTAATGTATGAAATATGATATGTCAAGAGCTTTGTAATGTTGTGAACAACCAATAAAAAATAAATTAAAAAATAAAATAAAAATAAACAAAAAAAAAGAGTTATCAATGCTTTCCCGGGCTAACATTGTGGATCCAGCAATTTATACTTAATTTCTTTCCCTCCTGCAACCCCACTAAAATACAGTAGGCTCATAAAGGACTAGGAAAATAGAGAAAACAAAAAGCAACAATTCACAAGTAGAAGAGCAGATGAACAAGTCCTGGTGCAGCATTTCCAAGAGAGCTGACCCCTTGTCACTCAACATGATTTTCAGAATCCTAAAGGGATGTGGACAATCACTCCCAGGTCCTCTGATCTTGGGTTAGGTTGCAGGTGGGCCAGCTGAGAAAGCTTAGCTCTCTATAGAATCCTGTCTCCACTCCATGCACTAGAGCAATCTCCTTCCCAAAACTCTGGAAATTTTTTCTCTGGGCAATGTGATACAGAGGCTCTCTGCATCGAGGTAATGCCAAACATAAGAAACAGAGGTAACTGTCTTTAAATGGGGATTTGTTGGCAATATGCACACTGAAAGCACAGATCCTACAGTCATCTTATGCACCCTGGCTCCCACAGTATTGGTACTGTACCTCTAGGCAAGGAAAAAACCCTTTCCTGGGGGACTGGGGTTGTGCCTCATGGTAGTGCACTCATCTGGCATGTGGGAGGCACTAGGTTTGATCCTCAGCACCACATAAAAATAAATAAATAAACTAAAGGTATTGGGTCCATCTACAATTTAAAAAAAATGCCTTCCTGGGAGGATCACACCAGTTCCAGAATAGGGAACTAGAGACGTGGTTAGGCAGATACCAAACAGTCCACCTAGACCACTTTATAGTAAAGTTCAACGTTTTTAAAAAGCCTTGATGTGTTCAAGTGCTTCCACAGCGATTTCAAGTCCGAACTCTAGTGTAACTAGACACCATGAAAGACAAAAATCAAAATGGGTAGAAAAAGAACAAATTGAAGGTCTAAAACGATGCTGTCAATATGCTGGCAACTAGTCAGATATGGTGAAAGAGTACTGGAAATACAACTGACCTAAATTGAGATGTGCTCTAAATGAAAAATAGATACCAGATTTCAAAGAAGAAGAGCTCCAATAAAAATAAATAAATACCTCATAATTTAAAATACTAGATATTCAAAATGTTAAATGATATATTAAAATTTGCTTCACCTAATTTTTAATTTTTATGTTTCTACAGAAAATTTAACGTTATATATGAGGGTCACATTGTATTTCTACAGAGGTTAGAGGCTAAATAAAGAAAAGAACCTTTAACGAGAAAAATCTATGAATATCCACAATAAAAGAGCATCATATAATCATTTAAAAATGTTATCAAAGGAATAGAAAATCAGATTTCTTGAAAATTAAAACATGATCTCACAAATGGAGTAATTTACATTAGTCAAGAGGAAAAAGACAAGGAAATGTCTTAGAAAGGTTTTGAAGAAAAAAAGAACAATACAGGAAAGGTAAGGGAACTAGAGAACATGTATGCTTGCCAAGCAAGCGCAGACCCTGAATTTTTAATTCCCAGGAGTACAAACAACAAACTTATAAATACTTATATGTGTGTTTGTGTATGTGAACACACACACACACACACACACACACACACACACACACACTTCCAAACAAGAGCTTCAAATACAAATTACAAAGACAGAGGGTGGGTGGGGAAATGGGCAATAAAAATCAAGAAAAGTTCCAAGAACTAAAGTGCTCACAACTGACAGAGTTCATGGAGTGGCCAGAATACTGGATGGAAATATATGCACATCAAAGTACATCATTATAAAATCTTAGAATAATGGGGGGGGGTGATGACATAGTCTACACCAATGAAAAATATGAAATATAAAATATTTTTGCTCTTTTTATTTGATGGTAGGTTTAGAATAAAAATTTAACCTGTTGAAGGTATGATTTTAACACTTCACAGATGTCATGTGAAGTAAATTCGGACAGATCTACTAAATGCCTTCCGTTTTCCAGAGCTTGACACAGCACTGCAGTTTTTGCCTTGTTGCCACTGATGTGATAAATTCCCTTGAAGAGAAAAGCAAACAGTATGCAATATTTTAATTTAGTTCAAAGGGCTAAATACAGTCATCTAAACAGAGTTGATGGATCTACTTCAATTTTTATTAGTATTTAAAAAAATACAAGTTGAAGTCAAATAAATTAACATTTTCCAAATAAATGTGAATAAATTCAGTTACTACAAATGGAGAGTGCTGATTTTCTTAAAGTCTCTTTTTTCATTAAAACAAATCACAAAGGCATTTATGTTTTTAGAGTTTTAAGAGTTAACAACATACTTGTAAACACAAGGCTGTCTTTTCAATCTCTGATGCACACATTTTGATTATGAAAGGAATGCCATCTGGCTCCTTTTTGGCATTGTGTGAGAATTCTGCTCCAAATAAGTGTGTTTTCCCCCAAAGTTTCCGATGACCGCAAATGATGGTTAAGTTTGCCATGCATTTTTTATGGCAAACAAGAAGACACTATAAGAAAATTATAGTTTAAAACTGATCGACTCACCTTAAAATTATTCACAACTAAGCAAAGTACAGGCAGACTAATAATGACAAAAATAAGTTAAAAAATACTACTTGTGGTTTGTGAATTACATTTAACAGCAAAACAAAGTAGAAAACTATAGAAATAAACTGTGGGATTTTATTAAAAATGTACTGGCAGAGCCAGGTGTGATGGCATATGCCTATGATTCCACCTACTTGAGGGGTTGAAACAGGAAGATCACAAGTTGAAGGCCAGCCCAATCTAGCAAGACCCCATTTCAAAACACAATTTTAAGAAGGGGTAGAGTGCTTGCCTGGCATGCACAAGACCCTGAATTTAGTTCCCAGGAGTACAAACAACAAATTTCTATATATTTATACGTGTGTTTGTGTGTGTGTGTGTGTGAGGACCACATTGTTCCCTCCAGTTATGTGTGGCTGGAGAGTCCCACACAATTTTGGTTCAGCCCCTAAACTGGCTGAGTCGTTGTGTTTATGAGGTGGTTGTTTTATCAGTTGTGCTCAAAATCAAGGTTGCTATAGATAAGCTTCCATGTGTCCTCCTGGGCCAAGGGAGAAATATATATATGCACATATAATACCAAACGAAGTCCTAATGTTGTTTCTCCTTTGGAGATATATATATCTTTTTCAAGATAAGAAACAGAATTAAATTCAGAAAGAGAAAAGAAATAATGTTTAATAAATTTCTCTCTGGAAGACTTGAATATATATGTATGCATATACATATATATATATTACATATATGTGAATATATATGCACGTGTATATATCTAAAACAAAATCCTAATGCGTTTGTGTGTGTGTGTGTGTGTGTGTGTGTATGTGTGTGTTAGCAAGTGCGTGTGCATCTAAGGGAAAAAAATTAACTTTCTGATATGTTACATGAATTGACAATTGCAAATGTGTACAATATATAAATATATGTTTACACATTCAGGGTAGCTGAACAAGGAAATCTGCAGCCCGTTCCTCCTGTGTAATGGGAGAAATCACCTGGTCAGTGAGCTACCTGAAAATGACTTAGGAAATGATTGGATCATATGGGTTGTAACATCATCAGTGATTTAATCCATTTGATGGATTAATATCATGAATGAATTATTGGGAGGTGGGACCCAGTTGGAGGAAGTAGGTCCCTGGGGTCATGCCCTGGAAGGGTTTATCTTGAGCAGTGATGTTTTTCTACCTCATCCCAAGCCCAAAGCAATGGGGCCCGCAAACTATCAACTGAAACCTCGAAACCATGAGCTAAAATAAATCTTTCCTCCCTTTTTTGTTTATTTCAGATATTTTGATCACAACAATGAAAAGCTAACACAGGGAGAAATTTAGAAATTTGTAATCACAGCAGCCACAGGGAGCCAACACAAACACTGAGCCAAAGAACAACTCAGCCACAGACCCACACTCAATGAAGACCAGCAGCAGACACCAGGAACCAGCTGAACCAACCAGCATGCTAGAAGGATGTGCAGAGGTCATGTGCCCCAATGCAACAGAAGTCACATCAGTGCTGGATGCTCTCTTGGGTAAAGCTTTAGTAAGCAGTTGTTTTCTAAGGTAAAGGAAGTAAATAATTCTCTGTCTTTTTAAATTTATTTATTTTTTAGTTTTCGGTGGACACAACATCTTTATTTTATTTTTATGTGGTGCTAAGGATCAAACCCAGCGCCCCGCACATGCCAGATGAGGGCGCTACCGCTTGAGCCACATCCCCAACCAGTAAATAATTCTCAAAGGGGCTAATTCAGTTGCTTGACTAAGCTTTCAAAATATTCAGTTAATTTTCTTTCTCTCTTTTTTCTTTTTGCCATTATTCAAAATCTGGGACTTAGGAGAAAAGCCAGTTTAGACAAAACAAGTACATTTTCTGTACACGTCAAAATTTTAGTTTCTGCTGAAATTTAGGAGCCTTTGTCCTATGAGTATTATTCTGGGACCATGTTTTAAATCCTTTCCCTGTGAACTGATATTGCTGAATATTTCCTTTTGATCTCTAATGATATTGGGTCCATAAGACTAAAGGTGGTAGCCAACATTTTGGAATAGCAGAGCAGACATGTAAAAAGAACCCCAGTTTGAAGTTGGGTACAGTGGCACACACCTGTAATACCAGCTACTCGGGAGGCTGAGGCAGGAGGATCCCAAGTCAAGGCCAGCCTATGCCTCTTAATGAGACACTGCCTCAAAAAATAAAAAGGGCTGGGGATGTAGTGCACCAGGTAAGCACTTGCCTAGCATGAAAAAGACCCGGGGTTCAATCCCCAGCACCATTCAAAAACAGGAAGAAGCCACAGTCCTTGATAACATCACTGAGTCAGTGAACCAATTCTGAAATCAGCTTCCACTGGGATTCTTCAGATAGGAGATAAATTCAACCTCTATCTATTATTTAAGCCACTTTTTACTGGGGAATCTGTCACTGACAGCTAGCAATAGAGTCAGAGAAAAAGCATACCCCTTAGAATAATTATAAACTGAAATGAGTGCAATTTCCCTTCAACACACACATCTCTGTTTGCAAATATTCTATAAGAACATAACTGAAAACCTAATATATATTGGGGAATGATGGAAAAACATTCTGAAATAGCTGATATGTAATCTAAGCCCAGAAAGATAAAGTATTAGCTAGTGAAAAGTGGGGAAAATAGTATCCCTTGCACTTTTAACATTCCTGAGAAGAAAAAGAAATTGGGAAGGTCAAGGAACTAAAGGAAATCTTCCATGACTGGAGAATAATGAATAACAGGAGGAGTGGCACAAGCTGAGGTTAGAAATGCAAGCAGGGACCAGACCATGCAGAGCACCATAGGCCATGATAAAGAACCCAAGAGCAACATAGAGCTGTATTATCCAGGTAAAGTAGGTTTTGCTGTAATAACAACCCTAGAATGTCAGTGGCTTACAAGATGAATATCTCATTCATACATGTGTCCATCATAGTTTAGCAGTGGGCTCTGCATTTGGGATGTCACTGTCCTTATTCTGGGACTAATGTATCCACTATGTGGAACATGGTTACTAGCCACAGAAAAAGGAACAAGAAATGCAAGCTCAGTTCTTAAAGCTTCTGTCTGTAGGTGGCATGCACAATTTCTGTGCACACTGTATTAGCTAAAGTAAATGACAGGCCCTCCTAACTTCAAGTTCTCCTGCAGGAAAAGAGAATAGTAGTGAACAATAGACAATATGACATTCTTTCCAGGAACCATTTGAGAGCTTTGAACAGAAAGCTAAGTGTGGTGGCACATACTTGTAATCCCAGCTACACAAAAGGCTGAGGCAGGAGGATCTCAAGTTCAAGGCCAGCTTGGCAACTTAGCAAGACCCAGTCTATAAAATAAAAACTAAAAAAAAAATTAAAAATTAGAGGGCACAGCTCATTGGTAGTTTGCTTTCCTAGCATGTACCAGTTCCTGGTTTCAATCGCCAGTTCCTCAAAAAGAGAGAGCGATTTTAGCAGCAAAAGAACATGATTTAATTCACAGTATAAAATATCCCTCTAAATGCTGAATGAAGAATAGAAAAAATGCAAGAGCCAGAGAAGTGAGATCAATTAGAGAGTCTAAGAGTGGCCAGGTTGGACTAGGAGAGTGGCAGTTAGGAGTTAAAAAGAGAGAGAGAAGTAGACAGATTATGATATATTTTAAAAGTAGAATTAAAAAATTTTGTGAGGGTTTGGATGGAGGGAGAAAATGGTACCAAAAATAATTGTCAGGTTTCTGGCATGAGACACCATATAGATGGAATTGCCAATCTCTGAGACTGGTGATAATACGATCAAGAGTCCAATTTTAGACATGCTAAGTTTGAGGTACCTATGAGTCATATAAATGGCAAAATTACATGCACACCTCAAGAAATAAAGGGCTGGGGGGCTGAGGGGCTGGGGTCATGGCTCACAGGCAGAGTGCTTGCCTAGCATGTGTGAGGCACTGGGTTCGATTGTCAGCACCACATATAAATGAATAAAATAAAGATCCATCTGGGCTGGGGATGTGGCTCAAGCCGTAGCGCGCTCGCCTGGCATGTGTGCGGCCGGGGTTCGATCCTCAGCACCACATACCAACAAAGATGTTGTGTCCGCCGAGAACTAAAAAATAAATAAATAAATATTTAAAATTCTCTCTCTCTCTCTCTCTCTCTCTCTCTCTCTCTCTCTCTCTCTCCTCTCTCCCCTCTCTCACTCTCAAAAAAAAATAAAAAAATAAAGATCCATCAACAACTAAAAAATACTTAAAAAAAAGAAATAGTTCTGGAATGCAAAGATAAATGTGTAAGTCATTTTGATATATAAATATTTTTTAAAGCTGTAAAAGAGAATAGGATCCTAGACCAAGCTATGACAACTCCAAAGAGTAGATATTAGATTGGGACAACAGCACTAGCATTGTAAAGCATTTAAGAATTCAAACTCAAATTCAATCTGTGTGGACTTGAATTCTGGGGAAAGTGATATAAATCCTCTGAGCCCTAGTCTCCTCATCCACACTATTTCTGATGGAGCAGTCTGTTGTGAGGATTGCATTGAAAAAAAAAATGAACAAACATACAGCCTAGCACATAGAAAAGTACTTCCTAAATCATGGCTATTGGTACTTCTATTAAAGGAGAAAGAGCCTTGAAAGAAGTGGGAGAAAAATAAGGAAGTGTATCATTAATGAAACCATATGAGGAGACTGTTTTTAGTATGAGAGAGGTGCCAAAAATGCCAAATGCTACTCAAAGACTGAGCAAAATGAAAATCTAGGACTGAATTGTTTCCTGAATTTGGCAAAAAAAAAAAAAATGCATCAGCATTTTTTTAAGCATCTTCGATGAATTGATGGGGCAGAAATCAGTTAATGAGCATTAAGGACTAGAAATAAAAATACATTTCAGGTGAAGACCTAAATGTAAAAAGGTGAAACTTTAAATTCTAGGAGAATTTTAATCTCCTAGATTTAAATTAAACCTTTAAAATCTCAGTATAGAAAAGGAGTTCCAAATTCAAACACCACACACACACAAAAAACCCCACAAAATTGTAAAATATAAATTTGGTAAAGTTTAAAACATCTATATATCAAAATATATCATAAAAGGTTGGGGGGAAAACCCCAGATGGAATGAAAATACAAACCTTACAACCAAAAACAGATGATGCTCAGAACATACAAGGAATTCTATAAATCAATAAGAAGAAGACAAATTACCTAATAGTCAAATAAAAAGGACCTCACAGGACCTACAATTTATTAATGTTTCCATATTGTCACAGTCCTCACTTCATCATGTCCTCATTTCTCTCTTTAGTCCCACTTAGATTCCATGATCCATCATCTTAATCGGTATCTTACACATCCCTTTATTCCCTGCTCCATAATCCATTTCTCTTACTCATTTTCAAAACCATGTCCTTGAGAAAATCTGATTCTCTGAATTCACACCTGTAGCTGACTTCGGCTGTAGATACTCCTCCTTCAATACAAAAAAAAAAAAAAAAAAATAGGTGCAAACTCTATTGGGAGTTTGGATATACGACAGTGGAAAAAAGATATGACCTTGGGGAGAAAGGGCCCATTCAGTAGCTTCCATTTCTTAAATGAAAAACAAAGAACTGCGGGGAAAATGAGGATGTAAGGATGTGAAGCAGAAAGCATCAGAAGGACAAGATGTGAAGATCAGACGTTTGAGGAAATAAGAGGTTCAAGATCATTACTGTGAAGAATGAGAAGGCTATGTTTCAAAAGAAACAAGACATTTGGGCCCTATGAGTACCAGTTTGGGGCTATGAATTTATAGGATATCAATTTCTGAAATTTACTGGGCATCATGTAGCTCAGAATTGAGCACACATGCCTATAATTGACACATGCTTATACTCCCAGCAGCTTGGGAGGCTGAAGCAGAAGGATCACAAGTTCAAAGCTAGCCTCAGCATAGTGAGGTCCTAAAGCAACTTATGGAGACTCTGCTCTAAATAAAAAATAAAATGCATTGAGCACACCAATCTTATACAGTTGTAACGGACCATTACATCACATCTTCTGTCAGAATACCCTTATGCCAACCTCCACTCTGATGTGGCATACAGACATCCTAATGCACTCTCACAGAGGCTCTGCACCTCCTCGTGCCACTTAGTACACATGGCTGATACATGGTAGAGCTATAACACAAAAGAGTCAGGATCCTGTGGACGATGGAAACTTCATGTCAGACCTGGTACACATAGATTTGTGTGTAACAGAAATAAACTCAGACCTTAAGTCACTAGTATTTCAGGTTTTCTGCCTCCCACAGTTGATCCTAATTCTAACCAGCAAAAATTTCCAGTTAACTAATTAGAATAACATAACCACAAAAGTACCCATGTTAAACTAGAGTCAAGGGCCGGGGCTGTAGCTCAGTGGCAAAGTGCTTACCTAACATGTGTGAGGCACTGGGCTCAATCCTCAGCACCACATAAAAATTTACAAAATAAAGGCATTCTGTCCATCTACAACCACAAAATTTTTTAAAAAAAAACTACAGTCAAAAAACAAAGGGTTCCCTCCCCGCTCGGAGCCGCCGCCGCTGCCGCCGCCGCCGCCGCCTAGTTCGTCGCGGCGCCGCCACAGGGGCAGGTGCGGAGGGGCTCCCGCCGCCGCTCCCCGCTCCGGGCCCGGGGCTCCCCCTAGCGCCGTTGAGGAGCCGCCGCCGCGCTCGAGGAGGGCGGAGGAGCGGGGCTGAGAGCCTGGAGGCTCAAGGGAGGAAAGAAGGACAACAACAGAATCACCAGCACTGGCTGAAGATGCCCAGCCTACAGAATCTGAGAAGGAAATTTATAATCAGGTGAATGTAGTATTAAAAGATGCAGAAGACATCTTGGAGGACTTGCAGTCATACAGAGGAGCAGGCCATGAAATACGAGAGGCAATCCAACATCCAGCAGATGAGAAGTTGCAAGAGAAGGCATGGGGTGCAGTTGTTCCACTTGTAGGAAAATTACAGAAATTTTATGAATTTTCTCAGAGGTTAGAAGCAGCATTAAGAGGCCTTCTGGGAGCCTTGACCAGTACCCCATATTCTCCCACCCAGCATCTAGAACGAGAGCAGGCTCTTGCTAAACAGTTTGCAGAAATTCTTCACTTCACACTCCGGTTTGATGAACTCAAGATGACAAATCCTGCCATACAGAATGATTTCAGCCACTATAGAAGAACATTGAGTCGGATGAGGATTAATAATGTTCCAGCAGAAGGAGAAAATGAAGTAAATAATGAATTGGCAAATCGAATGTCTTTGTTTTATGCTGAGGCAACCCCCATGCTGAAAACCTTAAGTGATGCTACAACAAAATTTGTATCAGAGAATAAAAATTTACCAATAGAAAATACCACAGACTGTTTAAGCACCATGGCTAGTGTATGTAGAGTCATGCTGGAAACTCTGAAGTATAGAAGCAGATTTACAAATGAAGAGACAGTGTCATTCTGCTTGCGGGTAATGGTGGGTGTCATAATACTCTATGACCATGTACATCCAGTGGGAGCATTTGCCAAAACTTCCAAAATTGATATGAAAGGCTGTATCAAAGTTCTTAAGGACCAACCTCCTAATAGTGTAGAAGGTCTTCTAAATGCTCTCAGGTACACAACAAAACATTTGAATGATGAGACTACCTCCAAGCAAATTAAATCCATGCTGCAATAACTGTTCTGGAGTAAGCACCTGCTGTAGACAGAAGACAGTATTCTGGAATGACTGAGAATGCAGTTTTTTAGTGATTGCAATTACTATCTCATTTATTCTTGCTTTTATTTCTTTCCTCGGTTCCTCTTCCCTCTTTTTTAATCATGTTCTTGTTCTTAAGACTTCTTTTCTGTGCCAAAATCAGTAAAATTATACTCTGAGGGGACGTTGTCCTTTCAAACAGGCCATCTAAGGCAGCTAATTATGCATTGCATTGGGTTCTCCACTGAGAAAAATTCTGTGACTTGAACTAAATATTTTTAAATGTGGATTTTTTTTGAAAACTAATATTTAATATTGCTTCTCCTGCATGGCAAAACTGCCTACTCTGCTATTTAAAAAACTTCAATGACTTTATTTTCTACTGCCGCTTTTTTCATGTGCAGCCAAAATGAAAATGTTTAAATTAACTGTGTTGTAAAAATGGTACCCAACACAAACTTTTTTTAAAATTAGTTAAGACTTTTGTTTAAAGTTTTAAGTTTGCATTTTGACTTTTTTTAAAGGATGTATGTTGTGTGTTTAACCTTTATTAACTAACGTTAAAAACTGTGATGTGTGCGTAGATATTACGTAGGCATGTTCATGTTTAAAGGATGGCTGTTGATGATAAAATAAAAATCAGCTTTCATTTTTCTAAAAAAAAGGGTTTGAAATGGTGAATTATATCAAAGTTAAAATAACTTTAGTTTTTTATGGAAATAATATATTAGAAATGTTTTACTAAATTTATAAATACATATGATAATGATATTTCTAATAAGGAGTTTTATAAAAATGATAAATGAAGACAGGAGTAATTGCACAGATTGCCTCAGCATTTTCTTTACCCAACATTTATTGAGTACTATGCCATGCTAAGCAGTATATTGGCTGCCAGGGATATGAAGATAAAACAAAGAGTCCCTAACCATTGAGGAGTTCACAGAGACATAAACAGATGAATTTAGGTATTCTAATTTCCAATACTATTTATTTGTTTCTGAGCATAAGTAGTTGATTAAACAAATGGACCAAAAAAAAAAAATTAACCTGTAGAAAAGAAATCAACTTTGGTAGAGAAAAGGGCTAACTGTAATTTGTCTCTCTGAGCAGTAGAGGGCGACAGAACATCAAAATGACAGCTTGAGCAAGCTTCTGTTAACCATGCTGTAGGCCTTTTTTATAAAAGTAATTTATTCAACCAAGTGTTTTTCCCAGGCTCAATGACATATTTAGCTATGAATATACAAATTGCACAAATTCATTCTGAATGAAATACATTCATTATTTGACAAAAATCAGATTAAAAATAACAATTTTAATTTATTCCTGTGGCATTTATCATTTTTTATATTTTTTTCTCCATGTTATAAAATCATGAAAATTCATCATTCAAGAAAATACATTTCATCAGGTTTTAAGTATTGCAGATTACTTCTTTCTTATTGGTATCTTCCCAAGATTAGTTAATAAAACACAATGTGGGCACCAGCTGTGGGTTTTGACCGAAGAATAAAAAATTCTTCAAATTACTTGTGAATAGCATCTCTTTGCAGCATAAAATTTGACAACCTTCATTTATGTCATCTCCTTTGACTATAATTCATATAAAAATATTCATATGATCAAAGCTTTTCAAATTGCACTAAAGCGTTTTATATTAATCCACAGTGGGTTTTCTACAAAAAAGAAGGGGGAAAATGGCTTTTCTTCATCACAATGTTTTGTTTTTAGATTACTGTGGAAATGCTCCTCTAGGTACCAGTGAGTTAGTTAACTCTCATTTGGAAAGTTATCAGCTGGCAGTTATTTGTGGAGCTCCACTAAATGCTCAGCTTGTAAGTATTCACAGAAGGAGATGTTTTAAATTTGAGCTAGGGCAGTTTCCTAGGATTTCTGTAACAAATTACCAGAAACCCCATGGCTTAAGACGACAGAAAATTCACTGTCCTAGTTCAGGAGGCAGAAGATCAAAATAAAGGTGTTGGCAGAATGGGTTCCTTCTAAAGGCTCAGAGGAGATTCTGTTCCTAGCCCCTTCTCTAACTTCTGGTGGTTGCCAGCAATCCTTGGTTTTCTTTGACTTGTAGCTATATCACTTTAATCCCTGCCTTTGTCATAAGAGGTATTCGCCCTATATGTATCTCTGTGTCTTCCCATGACCTTCTTATGAGGTCACCAATCATTGGATTGGGGGCCCATCCTAATCCTGTATGGCCTCATCCTAACTAATTACATATGCAAAGACCTTATTTCTAAACAAGATCATATTCTGAAGTTCCAATGGACATAAATTTTGCAGATTCCTTCTTCAATCCACTACAAATAGTAAGGCTATTTTGTATGTCTTCAAAGAAATCTTTAAAAGGAAGAAAAGTATTTTCTGTATGGAAATGAGTACCAAATATATTATATTCAAAATAGATGTATACCAAAATGTATTCAACTGAATTTTTTTATTTACTTCATTTTCATATTCATGTTATTTATGTTATCTTGTACAGGAGTTTTGAAGTGTATAATAAAATAACCCATTCAATATACAATATGTATAACATAAAATGTATGCTGCTCATTGTCAACAAATAGTGTATACATTTATTAACCCTGTAGAATTAATAAATAAAGGAAGATACAGTAAAATCTTACCATAAGTAGAGTCCAAAGAGTTCTATCATGTGGGAATCATGGCCACATTATTGCAAGGTTGAAAAAAAAAAAACTTCTCAATTAGCTTTCCAGTTAATGTGTATTTTAATTTATGTTTACATTTATAAAATGTGTAAGAAACAGACAAATTATTTTAAAATTGTTCCATACGTTAAATTAAGAAAGCCCCAAATAATCACAGAGCACTCATTTCCTGACTCTTCACCCTGCACACCTTTAGCCTGTCCCCATTTGAGAATTGCAGCCAGTGAAGTATGAAACCAATTACCAACCCAGTTCTATCTCAATGTGTATTATCAGGGTTTTTTTGGTTATAGATGGACACAATACCTTTATTTATTTATTTATTTATTTATTTTTATGTGGTGCTGAGGAGCAAACCCAGTGCCTCACATGTGCCAGGCAAGTTCTCTACCACTGAGCTACAACCACAGCCCTGAATTCCATGATCTTAGAGACACTTTCAGAGTTTTTAGAGAATAAAATCAAGACTAAAGAACTTTAAAAAGATGATAAAGGGAAATGCCATCATGTTGCTTAATGACAGGGATGTGTTTTGAGAAACACATTCTTAGGCAATGTTATTGAGTGAACACCAGAGTGCACATACACAAACCTAGGTGGCATAGCTCCACTACACACTAGGCTGTATCTTCTAGCTACCACGTATGCGGTTTGTCTTGTTGATCAAAGCATCTGCATGCAGCCCATGATTCTACAATGAATTGCACAATTCTCATTATCAGAAAGGAGGGAATGCATCTGGGTTTTGAAAAAAGTCAAGTTTTTGTAGCAATGAGTTGTTTGAAAAATATCTCTCTGAAAGATGAAGATAGCAGATAACATCTCTTAAAAATTCCTAAAATAATCACAATAACAGGCTTAATAAGGGTACTATGTTGTTTTGTTAAAATGAAGGTCATAATGCTAAACCACAACTCAGTCAAGACAGTTATGGTTAAGGCTAAGCCATAATTGTTCCAACTTATTTCAAGAATAGAGGTTAAAGAATTGAAACAAATGTCCTCCAAACACACTTCAAATATCACCCTCCTGCCCGGCCTTTTGGTAGGTACAGGATGACAGACTCTACCAGCCATGCTCCCTGATAAAAACCCAAGGTTAGTAGTCTGAGCTGCTAGTTCTGAACATGCTTTAAAACAAGTGAGCAGACATAAAAGTGACCTTTTAAAGATAATATAGCCAAATCAAACTCTGGTGGAATACATGAAAGATTCCTGCAAGGAAACTTCTGGGGGCTTCAAGACCCAGCACAAGGTTTCTTCTTCCCTACCTTTCTAAGGACTAATGATAACATGGGAATTAATTCAGAACACAGAGGAAAGCAGGAGGAGAGTTGCCAGTGCAGGATGGAATATGCAGGAAGTTAGTGTAGGAGAGATCAGTCTCCATGGCAGAAACCCACGGAAGCTTCAGGCTCAGTCTGCAGGTGCCTCTAAGGGCAGGGAGCCAAGGGGCTAAATTGGAAGGATTGTTTGAAAGTGGGCCTAGCACATGATGGCACCAGATATCTGCCTACACTTCCTGCCTTCCTCTGCCATTTTTAAATACATGGAATACCAACTAGCATTTCACCTCTGGGAAAAATAAAATAAGGTTTCTTCTTCTGAAAAACAGAATAAACTGAGGAGCATTAGGTTATGCTGAGGATGGACATCAGTGTCCCAAGTAAAGCCCTCTCCCTTCTTCTTTTGAGTTCCAAACCTTTCCCTGCAAAACTAAAAGGTATCGACATTCTAACCCCAAGATTAAGGCAACCCATGGGTAAATCTGTTTATTAAAGCTGTGGTTAGCTGGGGCTGGGGTTGTGTGGCTCAGTGGTAGCACACTCGACTGGCATGGGTGAGGCACTGGGTTTGATCCTCAGCACCACATAAAAATTAATTAATTAATTAATTAAAATAAAGGTCCATCCACAATTTTAAAGAATATTAAATTTTTTTAAAAGAAGCTGTGGTTAACTATGTACCGAGAACTTGGCTTCCTCATTCCTTAATCTGGTGCTTTCCTGGGAAGGGACTACCAGACTGGGCATTTCATCTTCTGGCCTCCCTCATATCCAAATGTAGCCATTTAACTACATGGAACATGAGTAGAAGTGGAGTGTGTCACTTTCAGGCCAGGGCTTTTAAGAAAGCAACTGTGGAGCTGGGAGGTGTAGCACCATGGTAGAGCACATGCTGAACATCTGTGAGGCCCTGGGTTCTGTACCCAGTGGATGGTGGGGTGGTGGGGAGGAAGTGGGGAAGAAAGGAAGGAATAAAGAAAGAAAAAGTGCCTTTTCACGTTCTCACTCACTCTGCCAGCCAGAAGCAGAAGGCACGAAGGTCCAAGAAGATCTTGCCTGTAGGTAGCATCAGTTGAAGGAGCCTGGGTCTCTGAGTCACTACGTGCGGGAAAGTCACCCATGAATCAGGAACATGTGAACTATGCCGCAGTTGAGAAACAAGCATACATCATAGAAAACCATGAAGTTTTGAGGCTCATTTGGGTAACCAGCATTACCATAGTTAATTATCCTTCCCATGTACATGGAGCTCCCAGCACAGGCAGTTAAACTGTGGGAGGAAAGACCTATATATTCAATAGGAAGAAACTCCGAAAAGCTATCTAGAACAGTCCCATTCGTAAATATGATGGACAAGATCACAAGAAAGAAAATAAACAGAATAAACAAACAAATTCAAGATTTACTAATCCAGAAAGAAGAACAGAGATCGTCGGCTGATGGAATAGGAAAAAAAAAAAACTAAAATTTTTAAATTTGTGTTCTTAGAGAAATTTGAAAACGTATTAATTACTTCGACAAATCTAGCACTAGATAATCCTACCCCTTGCCCTGTCCCCCCACACATCAAAATAAAAATACAAAAGGAGAGCCTTGTAAATAAGCATATGATTGCTAAATTTTTAAAAATCAATTGAAAGAGCCAGGTTTTGTGGCACACGCCTGTAATCCCAGGGACTCAAGAGGCTCAGACAGGAGGATCACAAGTTCGGGGACAGCTCCAGCAACTCAGTAAGACCGTGTTTTAAAATAAAAACATAAAAGGGACTGGGTATGTAACTTCGTGGTAAAGTGCCCCTAGGTTCAACCCCCAGTAACCTCCCCCCAAATAAAATTGAAGTGTTGAAAGACAAAGCCTAGGACCCCTTCTAGAACGTAAATCAAAAGATGAGAAAAAGAGAGCTTCGGAGAAGGTGAAACAAAGAAAATAAATCCAGAAGTTCCAACATTCCGCAAATAGAATAGAGAAGAAAAAATAAAAATAAGGAAGGATGAAATGGTAAAAATTATAGAGAGATCTCCTCCCAAGTTAATGGTACTACCTCCTAGTAAAGGGGATAAATGAGTACCAAGAAAAGACCATCTCACATCACCATTAAATTTTAGAACACCAAATGATTAGAGAAGGTTTTTAATTTCTTTTTTAACTGTGGTAAGAACATGTAAGATGAAGTCTACCTTCCTGACAACATTTTAAGTTTATGGGACAGTGTGTTAGCTGCAAGCACAGTGTTGTACAGCAGATCTCTAGAACTTACTTATCCTGGTTAACTGAAACTTTCTAGACATGGAGCAGCAACTGCCCATTTCTTCCTCCCCCAGTCCCTGGCAGCCACCATTTTTTTCTGCTTTTACAAATTTGACTGTTTTAGGAATCTCATGTAAGTGGAATATTGCAGAAAATGTCCTTCTGTCATGAACTCACTTCACTTAGCATAATGCCCTATAGGCTCATCTCTGTTGTCACAAATGGCAGGATTTCCTTCTTTTTATGGCTGAATAGAATTCCCCTTGTGTACAGACCACATTTTCTTGATCCATTCACCTCCAGATGGACATTTAGTTTGATTCCATATCTAGGCTATTGTGCACAGTGCTGCAATAAACATAGGAAAAGTAGATTTCTTTAAAGTCTCTAGAGAAGAAGAGGGGGGAAGAAAGGACACTTACCAAGAAACAATAATACACTGGCATCAAACTTCTTATTAGGAACACTCTGTGCTAGAAGAGAATGGAACAATGTCTTCACAGTTCTGAGGAGAGAGAAAAGTTTGAATATAGAATTTTGTGCTCTGCCAAACTATAAATCAATGTGAAGGCATATGAAAGACATTTTCAAATTTGCAAGTGCTCAGAAATTTCATCTCCCATCTATTTGTTTGTGTTTCTGTTGAATATGCCTTAGGATGTGTTCCAGAGAAGTGAGGTACAAACCAACAAAGATGTAGAATATAAGGGAGTGGAACTAGGCGTGAAGTTTAATCAAAAACAATTCCGGGGTGAGAGTTGTGCATGGAATTTGCTAAGCAATCTAAATCAGAATAGGAAGCCAGTTGGCCCCAAATACAATGTCTTCAGAACAAAAATGAAATGTGGTCTACATCAAAGATAGAATAACTATGGAAATGGGTGGTATCCATGATACAGAAAAGAAATCTTCTCTCAGTAAAAAAATAAAAGAAAGACAAACGGAAATTCCAGGAAAGACAAACAACAAAAATTGTGTAAAATAACTCATGATACGAATCCAAAGCCTGTTAAAATACAACATCATTCTAAGCTATTTCTGAAATGATAAAAAGAGAATTTATTTCATTTGGACACTAGAACATTCTTCTCCAAGGATCCTAGAGATCATGACTTTACACCTATAAAAAGAAATGTAATCATTGCACATTATTTGACTATGCAGTAAATGATAGTTTAAAAAAACACAACAATATAAATTAGGGAAAGCACTAATTTTCAATTTTCAGGATCAACCTATAAGCAACATGTGAAAGATGGGTTTCTGTAAAGAATGAATTTGTCATTGACCTTGAAATGCAAAAATAAAAATACAGCTGACAGAAAGTGGGGGTTAGGATACAAGCCTGTGGAAGATGGAAGAAAGGATAAAAGGTCCAATTGCCTCATCAAAGCATATCCAGAATGGGCTACTTCACTAACCCCAAAAGCTCTACCTGCTTAGAAGGAACCTCATCTGTCTGGGTTAATTAGGAGCTGCAAGGTCAGTCCCCTGCCTCCACCAATGTCTTCCTGCACCTCTCAACATGGAAGGCACACACAGCCTTCTAAACCCAGGTCAGACCATGTCACTTCTCTGCTCAAAACTTTGCAGTGGCTTCCCATTTAACCTAGAGTTAAAAAAAAAAAATTCCTAAATTGATCCATGTGGCCCTTCACCGTCTCACACTCCTGCTTTGAGGCTTTTGCTGTTGCCCCTGTCTGGAACTTTCTTCCAAAGATATTCACATGGAATATGGAAAGTGAATAGATAGTATCTTTCATGGTTTTTGTTTTGTGGTCCTAGAGATAGAACCCAGGGTCTCCTGCATGCTAGGCAAGTGCTTTACCACTGAGCTACAACCCTAGCCCTTATTTATTTCTATTTTGAGACAGGGTCTCCCTACGTTGCCCAGTCTGGCCTCAAACATGCAATCCTTCTGCCTCAACCTCCTGAAGAGCTGGGATTACAGGTATGAACCACCGTACTCAGAAGACAATGAATTTTAAATTGAGAAATAAAGAAATATGAGCAAAAGCATCTAATTGAATGTCTGGAGGTCATTACCAGAATACTAAAAAGAAAAAATAATTATTTTTTGCAGTACTGGTGATTAAAAAGTGGTCACTGTTTCTACATATGTACAACAATAGAATAACACAGCAGTCCACAAACACAATGGTTGTCCTATAAAGTGGTTAGTGACATGGTAGTTGTCCCAGTTTGTATAAGTACATACTGTGGTGTTTCTACAATGACAAATTGCCTAAAGATACATTTTTCAGGACATAGCCCAACCACAGGCAATGCATGACCATATGTATGTTTGTTAAGAGCCAAGAAACAAATTATTGAAGGGTACACACCAGATTACTTGCAGATGTAATTTTTCAGAGATCAGTTGAAAGGAATACAGGGGTAAAAATCAGTATTAAAGGTTTTAGTCTTTTTAACCTGCCAAAAAGGGGGAGAATATTTGCCTGTGGCAAGTGGGACTAGGAAGAGGGCAAAACACTTGTTTTTCTATAGAAACTCTTCAGTAGTATTTTATTTTTACTTTGATGGAAATTAAAGAAAATCAATTTTAAAAAAGAAAAAGAATAAACAGTTCTCTGTTCAGTCTAGCACACGCAAAAAGGTACCCTAGAACCCCAAAGTACCATCACAACTGAGATGATGCTAGATTTGGAAATTTTCAAAGTATCACCAGCTGCTCACTAATAAAATAACATGAAACATTTGGTTTTAAGCATTGTAACTTCTTGATATCAACATGCAAGGATTTCAAAATGTTCCTCTGTTAACAACATAGTCACTATATGGACATCAGGGCCTCTTCTCTTATCCACCTGTCAGCTGCTGGGGAACTGGTGCAGTATTTTAGCATTTGATCTTATTTTCTCCCTTCTGGATCACATGGTTGGCTTGGCCTCTTTATGAGATTGCCAAACGCAAGTATAGCATGCCAAGCCAAACATTTGTCACTAGGCAGCAGGAAATTAATTGGTCTTACCTAAAAGAGTGTTTTCTACACCAGGAACACTGTAGTCATTAAGCCAAGATGAGGACCCAGCCCTGGTGAATGGTGTGGCCGGACTTCAAGGTCTCGGGGAGCAGCCAGTATCTCCCCATGCTCACAGAGCCCTGGAGGGCCCAGCCTCTCCTTGTGAAGCCATGTCCAGAAAGAGAACAGGGCGGACATTCTGATGAGGAAGCGATAGGCAGGTCTACAAAGAGTTCTTTGAGTCACTTTTATAGGTTCTATAAAATTCAAGGGCTAAGACTAAAAGTGGCCTCTGCTGCTTATTCATGGATCAGCCTTGGCATCTGATGCAAATGCTCTTCCAAACCCTAGGAGGGAGGGATAATAAAGACAGCTTTTGTCCAGACTGCAAGCAAAAGAGAAATTCTGGTTCTCTACCCCTGATTTTATCCCAGGTAGGAAGGGAAGAAAACAACAAAAGGTTCCTGTATCTCCACAGCAGATCTTTAGCATGGGAATGAGTGTGTTGCCCTGGTTACGACGATCAATTGACTACAACACAGGTAAGTGACAAACCAAACTGGCCTGTGGTGCCACATGCCCTGCAATCCCAGTGACTAGAGAGGCTGAGGCAGGAGGATAGCAAGTTGGAGACCAGCCTCAGCAACTTAGTGGGACCCTGTCTCAAAAGAGAAAATGCAAAGTGCCGAGGAGGATACAGCTCAGTGGTAGAGCCTTACCTAGCATGTGCGAGGCTCTGTGTTCGATTCCCAGCACCAGGAAAAGGAGAGATAAGGGGAGGGGTGGGTGGGTGACAAGCCATTTGAGGTGTTTAAGATAACAGGGACCAAAAACATTTTCTGTGCATTTATGTGTGAACTTTTGGGGAAAAAAGGCCTGAAGGCTGTATTGCAGTCCCCATGGGTAAATTTATTATGTAGTTTATTACGTTTACAAGACATCTAACAATTACATTTTGGAAGGGGATGTTTGGAGAGTAGCATGTTGTTAGAGTGCATGATTAGCATGTTCAAGGCCCTAAGTTTAGTCCCCAGCACTAAAAGATACAATATAAATAAAACAAAAAATTGGGATAAGTTATCAAATGTGACATTCATTTTAGAATTATTAATATCATTCTATTTTTTATGACAATGATATTACTCAAGGATTGATTGTCCCTTAGGTCATTCTTGCTTCTTGAAAGAAAACCCCTATTATCACATAGGTAACTACCCTTCTCCCAATTCTCCAAAATAGTGGGGTGATGGGTTAGAAAGGGAACTTTGTTTTAGAGTACTTTTTTAAAAGCCCCCCACTCCAAGTACTGGAGATTAAAACCAGAGGCACTCTACCACTGAGCTACACCCCCAGTTCTTTTTATTTTTGTTTTTTTTTGTTTTGAGACAGGGCCTCACTAGTTTGCTGCGGCTGGCCTTGAACTTGTAATCCTCCTGCTTCAGCCTCCCTAGGCACTGGGACTACAGGCATGTTTCACTGTGCCCAGATGTTTTAGAGGAAAACTATTCCTCTGGTGCTTAAATCTTCCTGTGTTGTTTCAAAGCACTGGTCACCAGGAGTATATGAAGCTTATCCACAATTCATTTCCTCCTCAATCTCAATTCCATCTAGATGTCCAAACAGAAGTCTGCAAGCAGTTCTTGTCTTCTCCTCTCCCTTACTCTCCACATCCACTCATCCCCTACAAAGTCTTGCATCTATAATTCTAAAATACATAATGAACTTTTCCTCATTCTCTGATTAAAGGAATGGCCTGCTGTAATAGTAATTTTTTTTAAAAAAGAAGCGTTTTAAAAAATAATAATAATAAAGTAGCCTATGTCTTGTAATGCTTAGTATGGTTCAGGCGCTCTTCTAAGTACTTTACATGGATTAATGCATTTACTCCTATGAATAACCCTATAAGGCATTCTAGTATGTTGCCACTTTAAGATGGAAAAAAAGATACACAGAGAAGTTAAGTGATTTTTCCAAAGCCACACAGCTAGGAAATAGAGGAGTCAGAAATCAGCTCCTAACTGATCCTCTGCATTCATACCTACCATGTTCTAATCCAATTTCAACATGAGAGCCAGTATGATCATTTAAAACAAATAACTTATAGATAACCACAAATTCCCTTAAGGTGAAAACAGAAAATACCTTAATTCTTCTTTCCAACAGCCCAATTGAGCCAGCTTCTCAAGACAGATTCTTTCCTAATGACTAGGGCAAGTCCCTTGCCTTTTATTGATGTTCTTAGTTAATAAAATTTATTTTAATCATGGAGTAGTCTCATCTTAATAATAAAAAATGCCCAATCTGGCATGTTGGCTAAAACCCTAAACTTCATTACAGTTAATGTTTCGTCCCCAGCTCCCACCCAGACCTGCCTGGGCTGTGGCCTTTGTGGGGGGGGGGGGTCAGCCCCTCTCCTTTGGCCCTCCTCCATTTCATTCTCTCTGCTGACTTTTGGCCAGCCAGGGCTGCAGGGGCCAGCAAAGGAAGGGAGATAAGAGACAAGAATGTTCTTGTGTGACAGGCATAGATGTAACTAGCATGGATACGCCCTGGCCCTGATAAGTGTTAAAGTCCACTCTGGCTCTCAGGGCCCTTGTGAGCACCTTGGACACTCCTCGGTGGGTTTTCCTGACCATAGCTCTACCAAAGCAGGCAAAGCCTCAAACGTAACTGGACATTTAGACACCCACTCCACCCCAGCCTCCTGCAGCTGCTGAGTCTTAGCACGTGTTTTGCTTCTGCCCTGGGGTGGGCAAAAGGCCTCTTAAGCATGATCCCCGTTCAAATGACCTCAGGTACCTATTCCTACCAATGATTCCATACTTCTGAGCGCCAATGAAGGATTACAGCTACTTTCCAAACAGTTCCTTGTTCTGGTGCCAGTAAACTCTTCTCCAGGTATTTCTGTGACCTGTGGAATTCAGAGGGTACAAGTCAAACACTCCCTGAGGTGAAGTATGACCTGAGGTGAAGTGTGACCCCACCAGGGCCATAGGGAAGGCTCACCCTGTGGTGAAGATTCTTTCCACGAATCTTCCCAGTCTCAACTAGCTCCTCACCTCTTCAATTTTAGCACTACAGTGTCAGCCTTAAGATGGGCAGGGGGGCTGGGGATGTGGCTCAAGCGGTGGCGCGCTCGCCTGGCATGCGTGCGGCCCGGGTTCGATCCTCAGCACCACATACCAACAAAGATGTTGTGTCCGCCGAGAACTAAAAAATAAATATTAAAAAAAAATTCTCTCTCTCTCTCTCTCTAAAAAAAAAAAAAAAAAAAAAAAAAAAAAGATGGGCAGGGGAGGGCTGAGATTGGGGCTCAGCAGTAGAGCACTCGCCTGCCACGTGCAAGGCCCTGGGTTCCATCCTCAGCACCATATATAAATAACTAAAATGAATAAAGATATTGTGTCCAACTTCAAATAAAAAATATTAAAAAAAAAAAAGATGGGCAGGGGAATGAGGGTCCACAGAACTGGTTTTCGTATGTGTTTGGTTTTTGGTGCTGAGGCTCTAACCCAGGGCTTTGCATGGGGAGCAAGCCCCACAGAATGGTTTTAAACACCTCTTGTGTAATTCTGCCATTGATGATCTGACTTGAACACTTCACTGTGGAATGTGGGGGTAATTGAGCCCTCTGCTGAAAGTGAGCCAGAAAGAGTCCCAGTTTCACATCCTCTTAGAAACACATCCTATTGTCTTCCCATTGCTGCTGGGATTGAATGTCAATCCTTTAATATGTGTGTGGAGCCCTGTGTCCAGAGGCACCTACCTATCGTCCAGCCTCGTCTCATTCTCCACAGAGGAATAGCCAAGGTTCGTTCCTGGGTCCAGCCATACTGGTCTTTTTTTGCAGGTCCCTGGGTTCCCTCAGCTCTTTCCTACCCACTGCTTTTTTTTGGGGGGGGGGAACCAGGGATTGAACTCAGGGGCACTCGACCACTGGGCCACATCCCCAGCCCTATCTTGTATTTTATTTAGAGACCCGGTCTCACTGAGTTGCTTAGCACCTCGCTCTTGCTGAGGCTGGCTTTGAACTTGCCATCCTCCTGCCTCAGCCTCCCACACTGCTAGGATTATAAGCCTGCGCCACCTCATTCAGCTCTCCCACTGCTTCTTGCTCTCTCATTTTTTAGGCCTCTTAAGCATGATCCCAGGTATGCATTACTACCAAGGGTGTTTATGTTTACCTCATAACAAAGGACTTTCCTGAAATCGCTCCCTTCCCCCACCCCGTTATTCTCATCCGAATATATTATTTTACTTTACAGCTTCTATCACAGGTTATAATCCTAAATTGTAACTATTTGCCAAAGCATTTCCATCTTCCTCATACAACTGAACTTCATTTCCCCGTCTCACCTGCAGTTAGGTGCAGCCAGATGACTGTTCTAACCAAAGGAATACAGGCAGCTTCCAGGTCTAGCCTGCAGAGTTCTGCCACATGTAATCCTCCATTCACTTTTTCCATTCACCAACTTCATAGATAAGATTTAAAGACCCAGAGGAGTATAGAACTGCAAAGGAGAAGTGGGTTAGTGCTAATGGAGGGAGTCCAGGATCCTCAAGCCATCAGCAACAGCCTGGTTGGATCATTCCCTAACCAAAATCAAGCTTTCACTGGATTAAGAGTTCTCTCTCTCTCCCAACTGGACTTTGGGCTCAGGGGCACAGTACTGCTAAGCCACATCCCAAGCCCTTTTTACTCTGAGACAGGATCTCACTAAGTTGCTGAAGGTCTTGCTAGATTGCTGACACTGGCCTTGAACTTTCATGCCTCCTGCCTCAGCCTCCCAAGTCCCTGGAATTAAAGGTAAGCACCACGGCACCACAGAAGTTTTCTCCTTATAGAAGATTCCAGTTAATAAATTGAAGAAAGAATGATAGCATTAGATTACCACCATTTTAAACACTAATGAATTAATGAATCTAGACAATGATCACCAATGACTGTTATTGGTGATGGAACGAGGGATCTTTGAGATTATTCACAGAATACTAAGAACACTTCATTGAGTCCTAGGGCTCTCTTTTCTATTTACATTCACTTCCAGATGATCATAACCAATCCCAGGTTTTTAATACATCTATACATTGATAACTTCTAAAATTTCATCTCCTTCTCTAACAATCCAGCAAAGTTCTAACCACTCTTCTGATTCTTTACTCCTCTACTTTTGTGATTGTTCCTTGAAGGCAATTGCTCCTTCCTGCCTCTGGGCCTTTGCATCTACTCTTCTTCTGCCTGGCACACTCTTCTACCACGTGCGCTCACGACTTTGTCACTCACGTGTGAGACACTGGGTTCGATTCACAGCACTGCATATAAATAAATAAAATAAAGGTCCGACATATTAAAAAAAATAGCACCTTAGCTGGGCTCAGTGGTGCACATTTATAATCCTAGCAGTTTGGGAGGCTGAGGCAGGAGAATCTCAAGTTCAAAGTCAGCCTCTGCAACTTAGCAAGACCTTGTCTCATAATAAATATAAGTCAAAAGGGGCTAGGGATGTAGCTCAGTGGTTAAGCAACCCTGGGTTCAATCCCTGATAACCCCCCAAAAATAGCACCTTGCCTCTTCCCATGGCCCCCACCCACTTTGACCATCTCCTTCCCCTGTTTTACTGTTTCCCATTGCACTATTACTACTTGATATTACCTATTCACTTGCTTGTTATGTGTCCATTTAAAGCCTGTGGAAGTTCATGAGCACAGGAATTTTGTGTGCCTTGTCCACTGCTGTTTCTTCAGTGCATAGAAGAAGTAGCTCTCAGTGTGTAGGAATGCAATATATATATTTTTGAACAAAAAGAATGAATTAATGAATTCTAAACAAATGTGCCTGTTTCACTCAATTAGAGTTTTGAATCTAATTTAGCAAACCCTATATATTGCTTACTGATTGGGTAATCTGAGGAGAGTTGTTCAATCTCCCTGTGCCTCAATTTCTTCATCTGTGAAATGGAAGAAAATGTCACCTATTTCATTGAGTATGAGGTTTGAATAAATGAATACATGAAGTGCTTATTCTGGGATAATGCCCAATAATAATAAGTATTCAATTAGTGCTTGCTGATATTTGTTGGGTTTTGGTTTTTTATTTTATTTATTTATTATTTATTTATTTTGGTGGTGCTTGGGTGCTTGGGATTGAACCCAGGGCCTTGTGAGGCAAGCACCCTACCAACTGAGCTATATCCCCAGCCTCCTGATATTGTTATTGTTACAGAACTCTAGACTTTCAAAGTTTAAATTAAGGAGGTAGAAGAAAGGGCCATTTTTCACATTAGAAAGGACAGTTGAAAATCATAACAAATGTGTATTAGGATTTACAAAGCAGACGTTAAAAATAGCAGAGAAACTTGAAATGAAAGTCTTAGAAACCTCTGCCAGTTAAAAATCAATCAGCAGCTGGGTGTGGTGGTGCATGCCTGTAATCCCAGCAGTTTAGGAGGCTGAAGCGTCACAAGTTCAAAGCCAGCCTCAGGAAAAGCAACATGCTGAGCAACTCAACGAGACTCTGTCTCTAAATAAAATACAAAATAGAGCTGGAGATGTGGCTCATTCGTCGAGTGCCCCTGAGATCAATTCCCAGTACTAAAAATAAATAAAATAAAAATCAGCAATAAAGACAAAGGAAGTCTGAAACTATGATGGAGCCATTCAAATTTGATTAACAACCAAAAAATTTAGTTTATATACAACTTTTCAGGATAACAATTGTAGTATATATCAAAGCACATCTGTATCTTTAAAACTAAATGCCACAATATCAGCAAAGAAGATGGAATCCTTTCCCACTATCTTTGTGCCTTCTACACCACATAACCACCATGTCCCTCTTTACTAACAGCTTCCATCTGGAGGAAGCAGCTCCAGTCCAAACTTATCACATTAGTGCAAAGCCAATAAACTTGACCCACAAAAAGGGTTCTACAAATGAAGGTGATTGATTAGCTAAGTGTTAACTATCAATTCTGCACTAAAAATAAGCCAAAGATTGAAGCAAAAAATATGGATATTTTTTGATAAAATTTGCTTTTAAGCCAGTTGCTTATGCATTTATCTCTGTTTCTTTTCCTACATATCATTAGGGAAATAATTTTTTTCTATATTTTTGTTGTTATTGTTGTTATCTGCATTATTCTGGTGTTTTTACTTTGTATTAAAACCATCAGGATTCTGCTGTACTCTCCTTTGGCCAAAATGACTTGCCAAGCATTTGCATTTTTCTGTTCCCACAAAGCAACCTCCCATATTTTCTTAGAATTTCAAAGCATGCCAAAGAAAGGAGATTGTGCTGGGTGTCTCAACATACCTTGAGCCTCAGCCCTCCTGTCCCTCCAACAGCCAGACAAAAGAAGAGCTTCTCATAAAGACAGCTCTTAAGATTCAAGGGAGAATTAAAAATCAGTGAAGTTAACTATGGCACTATAAATACCATACTAGTTGAGCCTACCACATATTCCTACTGTGATTTCAGATTGAAAATGCAAAGCCATAGATATGGAATAAAGTATTGCTTAGGACATTTTGTGTTATAAAATGACTCACTTGTAATAACAGATCTTCTCTCCCTATTTAGTACCTTGTGAAGCAATTGGTTAAGCACTTATTATTATTATTATTATTTTTAAATCTTAACCAATTCAGAAATCTGAATACTCCTTCTCAGAGAGATTTCCAACTGAGAAATTGTATTTCATTTCATGACAGCAATTTTTTATGGGCTATTTATTTTAAATTTGTTAAGCATATCAGGTTTAATCCAGAAAGTCCTTCAGTTTAAGTGTTCAAAGAGCATGTGAGCTAAAAGCTTAAATCAAGTCTTTCCAAGGATGGACACTTTTTGTTGTTGTTACAATAAAGATCTTTTGTGCTATTTTAAGGATCTCTCCTTGGCTAAAGATTTTGAATGCAGTAAGAAAATCTATAGACCTCAGACACATGGCTAACCAGGAAGGTCAGTTTAAGGTTACAAGAGGCATTTTTCCAACCCGTCAGTCTGAGAGAATAAATACATTTAAGTAATAAAGGAAACAGTATTAAATACAAGTAACCTGGACACTCATTACCTCAGTGCAAAAATTCAAGATATTCCCCAGTGCCTTTCTCATTTTCATCTTGGCATCAGTTAAGGTAAAAAAAAAAAAAAAAATATATATATATATATATATATATATATATATATATATATATATATACACACACACACACACACACACACACACACACACATATATAGGAATAGATGGATATAGATGCCTAAAAATTATGTATATTCTTTTTTCCAGAATGTAGTTTAAATATGTTTCTTCCTTACAAGAGCATATTTTCTAATGTCAACTTAAATCTGTTTTTCCTCCTGCATTCCTTAAATTTTCTTAAAGTACCACTATCCTCTCTATCAGGAAGACTTTTAATACCAAAGTCATTTTTTAAAATTCTTTCCTTCTTCAATCACTATATATAATCAGTTTTCAGGTTCTATTGATCCTAGTTTTGCAATAGCCTCTCGGAGTGCTTTCCTCTCCAATCCCTCTAACTCTGAGGGATTACCTGCCCTGCTGTGATAACTGCTCCTACAATTTGTCCCTGCATTTAGCCTCTCCCTATCTCAAGGCAAATAGTTCTGTCAAATCAATCTTTTAATGAACAACTATGATTTTTTATTCTCAGTGCCTTACAAACTACAAAACAAAATCTAGATGTCCCTGTCTAGCATTTAAAACCAGAATATGAACCACGATGTAGATCCACAAACTGCTTTTCGTCGACTTTTTCACAGCTAATTTTTTCCTTTGTTTTTAACTTTGATTCTTCTCCTCCCTAACTCCATGCTTTCCTGCCTTGGAAATGGCCTTTCCTTCCTTCTCTGCCTTTGTAGATCTTACACTTCCTTCAAGGCTCAAGGTCTAGCTCAGTGCCACACCCCCACAAAGTCTTCTTTTCCTGTCTGGAAGCAATTGCTCCTACCTCTGAAGTACTCTGAATATGATTATGTAAATGCCTTTTTCTCAACTTTCTTCTCATTATTTTTCTACTCCCAATTCCTCAAGAAGATCAAACTCTCATTTGTTTCTGTATTCTCTAGTTGAATGCACAGTAACACCTGCATACTGAACTAAAGAAAGTTGAAGAAATAAATGTGCAACATCACAGCAGATAAAAGACATGATCTAAAAAATCCTGGACTCAATACTATAGCAAAAAAGAAAAAGCACATTGAGAGGGAATAAATATTTATGTCCAGGTAACAATATGAATAAATTTTTTTGTGTATGTGGTTCTGGGGATTGAACCCAGGGCCTTATGCATGCAAGGTAAGTACTCTACCAACTGAGCTATATCCCCAGCCTGAAAGAATCTTTTCTAAGAAGTATCTCCCCAAAGTATTTATTCTAATTAATATATTCTACTATAAAGCTTGTACCTAGTTGTTTTTTCTTTTTCTTTTTCTTTCTTTTTTTTTTTTTTTTTTTGGTATTAGAGATTGGCCTCAGAGGCACCTGACCACTGAGCCACATCCCCAACCCTATTTTGTGTATTTTTTATTTAAAGACACGGTTTCATGGAGTTGCTTAACATCTCTCTGTTACTGAGGCTGGCTTTGATCCTGCTGTCTCAGCCTCCTGCCCGAGCTTCTGGGATTACAGGCGTGTATTTTTTTAGTTGTAGATGGACACAATATCTTATTTATTTATTTATTTTTATGTGGTGCTGAGGGTTGAACCCAGGGCCTCACAAGTGCAAGGTGAGGGCTGTACCACTGAACCACAACCCCAGCACCGCGCCCGGCTTTTATGCATAGTTTTTAAAAAATATTTTTAGTTGTACAGGAACACAATACCTTTTTTCTATTTATTTACTTTTTTGTGGTGCTGAGGACTGAACCCAGTGCCTCATACATGCTAGGCAAATGCTCTACCACTGAGCCACAACCCCAGCCCATGTGTATAATTTCTAATGGACACGTCACTGGAAAGCAGGAAGCTAAAACTCCAAACTTCGGTTCTTGCGTTCTGAATGAAAGACAATTTAAAGTCAGAAACCAAAAGCCATGCAAGAGCACTTTATCATAAGTAAATGTAAAGAGAAGGTGAGGTGAGAGTAAAGTAAAATCAAAATGAGGCTTAAGCACAGAGCACTGTCAAGAGAGAGGACCGGCTGTCTCCCAGCAGAAAATGACAGAGGAGACCATGCGGTCTCCAGGTTCATTACTGTGTGCTGTTTACCAGGAGAACTGGGGACCGCCTTCTGCACTCTTTGCCATTCAGGTGTTCAACTCCTCCTTCACCTCAGGCAGTGGAGTTTTGACCTTAGCTGGTCCTCTCTGGAGCTGTCATGGTGGCCATCCTAATTGGGGGCTGGGGGCAGTCATCTACAAGACTCCCATGTTAATGTGAGCACTGGAGTCAATAGCCAGGTAGAAATTACCTTAGTGCACCTGTGCTACTAAAGGAGCCTTCCTTCCCACATCGATGCAAACACCTGTAGCCATAATTCCTAGCTTCACACCAATATTAATGGGCCCTGTCTAGAGTTAGTCCCATTAATCCTTTTCTCTTGATGTGTGTTCCCATTATCTCCTTTGCTTCTGTTTATTTTCCACAAATTAACTATCACACTCTGCTTTCTCATCTACTTTGGAAATAGTTTAAAGAAGACCCTAAAGTAGTTTAAAGAGCACTTGTGACCTTGCCATGCATTTCACTACTCATCGCTAGCTACTGCCTCACAGACAGATATGCAGAACTATTCTACTTTCTTTATTATTAGAATGTAGCAGGACTCCTGATTTGGCCCTAGCTTGTTCAAATAACATTCGAAACACCATCAATTCTAAATATGTCCCGAGTGAACATAGCACCTGGTAACCATTTCCTGAAAAATTAAGTCTTTTTTTCACTAAGAACTTTTTAGATCACCCTTAAGTCATCATCAGATTTGTTCTTGTTTTGTTTTGTTTGTTTTTTTCCCATGTGTGCCTAGCAAAGTCTTGGTATTAAAACAAAACAAAACCTCACTAAATATTGAATGAATGAATTAATTAATTAATTAATCAGCCATACAATCAATCAATGAAATGAGAGTGTTCATAGTACTTGTTTCATACTATCTATATTAAGAAATAAAGCCAATAAAGTGCTTGGTTCCTACTATCTCTGTATTAAGAAATAAAGCCAATAAAGAGCTCCACAGATAACAGTAAATACTTGCTGAGTTTAATTCATGCAATTTTAGAGTCAAAGAGGACCTTAGAGAGGATTCCAGTTATTTCTCTCCCCTCTATGAGTACATAGTGGTTTTGAATATGTATTAGCAAAAACATTTAGTTTTTCTCCCTCCTTGAGGGCAAAGACATAATGACCACCGTCCCTGCCTTCACCTCACCTGTTCACCTGTTGCTTGGGAGATTGTAGGCACTCAAAAGCTTTCTGAGTGATGATGTAAGAGTGCATGTAGCCCTCTATTGTCCAATAAGCAGCCATTAGCTACATGAGGCTATTTAATTAATTAGAATTAAATAAAATTTAAAATTTATCCTTTGTCACACCAGCCTCATTTCAAGTGTTCTGTCACCATATGTGGCTAGCGACTACCACATAAGCAGAGAACAATCCCATCATTGTAGAAAGTTCTATTGGACAGTGCCGGTCTAGACTATTTCCCTCACTTTGCAGAACTGAATGAGCTCAGGGAAGTTGTCACTTGCACAAAAACAAGCTATTAGAAGCAGAACTGGTAGTAAAACCAGGAACCCCTAAATCAAATCCATTGTTGTTAAGTTATAGCTGATTCCTTTCAGAATTCCAATTGAGTGTAACCTTAACTTAGAGTTCCAGTGATACTATATGAAACATGGTCTTTGTCTTATGATTGCCTTAGAAGTTATTTACATTTTAATTGATCAATTTGCATGTTTTATAAAAAATATACAGCAGGTACAATATGTATCTAGGAGCTCTCTACTTCTGGTGTATGAGGAAAAAATGATGCTAACTTTCAAAGTGCTTTCAATGTGTTTAGCAAAACAAAATATTATAATATTCTGGGTTTTGTGCCAATTTAGTTAGAAAATTGATTCATAGAATGGGCTCTGGTTTTAAACGGTGCTTTTTGTTTTGGTTTCTTTAAATGCATTCCTAGGTTTGCTGATTTGTAAAAATTGACTGGATCTTAAACAACAAATGAATACAGTTTGTTATGACTTAAAATTCAAAGTTGGTTTGAATTTGAAAATATCTTTCTGCTTTTATAGAGACCATCAGTGTTTTTTTTTCAATGCGTTTAGAGAAAGAGTCTCATTTTCTACAACTTCCATGATGTGTTTGTTTATGAAATTAATGTTTAGTGTTCTCTGGAAAAAGAGAAATTCAGTTCACCCTGATAGGACAGGAATAATTATAAAGAGGTGACAAAGCCACTGTTCCTGATCATTCCTGTGGCTTCTCTAACTGTAGACTATCAAGAAGGCCAGGAAAGGAAGGACCAAGTAAGAATTTGGAGATCCCCTACAGGCTATCCCCTAGAGCACTTGGAGCTCTCACAGTTGCTCAGCTAAAGTCACTCTTGATCCACTTGAGTTATGTCCTAACTAGAAAAAAGTTCTTGAAAAAAAAACGTTCTTGTTTCTTTTTGTTTCTTCGTTTTTTCATTTGAGCTTTATAGTTATACATAGTAGGTGAGTTCATCCCAACAAACTCATGCTATTTTGTTTTGTTTTTTAATTCTAGGAATTGAACCCAGAGGCACTTACCATGGAGCTACATCCCCAACCCTTTTTTATTTTTTATTTTGAGCTCCTAAGTTGCTTAGGGCCTTGCTAAGTTTTCCAGGATGGCCTCAAACTTGTGATCCTCCTGCCTCAGCCTCCTGAGTTGCTGGGATTACAGGTGTGCACCGCCACACCTGGCTAAACATTATGGTTTCTGATAGAAAATTCTACAATCCAATATTTGTTTTTTTAAAACTACAAAGGCAATTTTTCATCTTTCCATAGAAATTTGAACATGGGTCAAACAAAAAGAACTAGTGATGAAAGAGATCAAGTTTTAGCATTAAAAGATAACTCAGGGGCTGGGGTGTGGCTTAGCGGTACAGCACTCATCTACCACGTGCGAGTCCCTGGGTTCGATCTTCAGCACCACATAAAATAAATAAATAAACAAAATAAAGGTATTGTGTACAACTAAAAACTAAACAAATAAAAAAATAACTCAGAAAGGTGCTATATTTGAAAGCCTTTATTCTTCAATCAGGTAAACTAGTATTCAAGATGATTATGTATCAGTTCTTAGGGATCAAGAATATCTATTCAACCACAAGACCAAAGAAAAATGTGTGTTTACCACCACATTTCTTTGGAAGTAACTTTTTAAGATTTTTTTTAGATTTGATGGACTTTTATTTTATTCATTTATTTGTATACGGTGCTAAGAATTGAACTCAGTGTCTCACACATGCTAAGCAAGCACTCTATCACTGAGCCACAACTTCAGCCCCAGGAAGTGAAATTATTTTAAAAAGTTTTTCTTGGCTAGGAATGTAATTATTTCAAGCTACTATGTGTTTTTTAAAACACACACACACACACACACACACACACACACAATAAATGTTATAGACTCCCAACAGGGAACAGGCTGATAGAGCCTTTTCCATCTACAACACCTGGCTTCAAAGGTCATTCTTGACACCAATATGCAGCCATCAGATGGGAAGAAGAGTGGAAGGACCACACCCAGGAGTTCTTCATGAACCAGGCTTGGAAGTTGCATACATTTCGTTGACTGGAATTGTCTTGCAGCTGCATCTAATTGCAGGGAAGACAGGGAAATTTAGTTGAACTGTCTCTTCCAGAAGAAGAGAAAGCAGGTTTGGTGATAACCTGGAACTCTATGCTATAGTCCATCCATTTGGACACCAAGTCACCATTGAACCCTTTTTTTGCAAACAAATAATACACCCATTCCCTCACCAAGTAAGATAACCTAAAATCCCACCCAGTCGCTGCATTAAATTCAAATTACAGGATCCCCAGGCAATGCACAGGATTCTCCATCTGGTCTGGATATCACTCCATGTTATCCTGTGGCCCAATAATTCTCAACCAGAGGTAGTTTTGTGCCCCAGGAGATATTAAACAATGTCTGGAAACCTTTTTGACTGACGCAATTGGGGGAGAGAGGTGGATACTATGGGCAACCAGTGGGCAGAGGCCAGGAATCCTGCTGAACATTGTATAATACACAGGACAGCCCCACAAAAAAGAACTGTCCAGTCCAACATATCAGTAGTGCTGAGGGTGAGAAACTCTACTGCAACCCATGACTAATATCTTTTCCACCCTGTACCCAATATGTAACAATGCAGCAAATTACTGCAGTCAACATGTCCAGGTAGGAAAGCAGGGAAAGGAAGACACTGGCCTACGCAAAGATGAGATTCTGCTGGGAGGCACTGTGATGGACCTGAACGGGAAGTTCCTCCATTAGACCCTGGTACCGCTCTCGTCCTTGGTCCTCTTGGGTCACTGGCTCTGCGTTCTGGAAGTTCTTCCTCTAAGCCTGCATTTAAAATGGGTATTGAGAAGCATGACGTCTCTAGGGAGAGTACAGCTTTTAAAATAAGCTCTTAAGTGATTTTCTTAGCAGTACAATTTCTCAAACGCTGAAAAGACTTCTGATCCATTTGCTTCCCAGTCAGTTCCATAAGCCAGTAAACATGAAAGTTTCCTAGAGATAATTCTTGATCCTATTTCTTTGCTTCTTCACTCCTATGCCTCTTTTCCTCTCGATTTGAGGGGGCTACTTGAGACCTCCAATGTGAGGCCACGCCCTAAATCTAATTTTTGCTGCATGACTGACTTTTTATGGGCCTTTGTTTTTCAAACGCTTTTTTCAGATTTATTTCCTATTCTTTGAAGTATTAGAACAGTCAGTTTTTCCAAGCTCTCAAGGCTCCAAAGTTCTGAACTCTCTATATTCCTTTTTCATTCACGTTTGGAACCTATTACTTATTCTAGGAGCTCATCTTATTTTTTTCAATATCTTGTTAAATACAGTCAGTGAATACAGCCTACCAGCATTTCACTTTCCAACCCCTTCTAGAGCTATGGGATTTGGAGGCATCTTATTTTCTTTCCACGTTCCTGCAGGCAATTCTTACCAAATGTCTTGTGCTATGGCTTCAACATCCAAAATTTGTACTGAAACTGAATCCATATGGGATAGTAAGAGGGAGGGCCTTTAGGAAGTGATTAGAGCTCTTCCCCATGAATGGATTATCTCATTTGTGTGATTGATAGATTAACGCATTAACAGGATAATGGGTTGAGAGTGGATTTGCTACAAAAGGCAGTTCTCAGGGTCCCTGTCTCCTGCTTGTGATGCCTTGCATCACTCTGGGACTCTGCCATCAAGAAGGTCATCACCAGATGCAGCCCTTTGACCTTGAAGCAGAACTATAAGCCAAAATAAACCACTTTTCTTTGTAACTTATCCAAATTGTGGTATTATGTTTTTAGTAGGAGAAAAGAGACCATTTTGTCATGGATTTCCATTTTCCAGCCTCTGGTAAGTTTTCTTGTTGTCTACTGCCTGACTAATTTGAGATTTTTAAAATAGCACCCTGCTTCTGTAATGCTAGTTGTTGTGGCAAATATATCTCAAAGGGTCACAGTAAATTTTTGTTTCTTGCTCAACACTGAGCTTAACAGTTCAGTGTAAGCATTCCTGGCCAAGGGGGTAGTGAAGGGGGTAACTCTTTGCTTCATAATCACCTAGGGATCCAGGCTAATAGAGGCTCTATCATCTCAATATGTGATATCCAAAGTTTCCCTTGATGTCAAAATCTGACCAAAAGATGCCAGAAATGAAGAGGATCACGTAAGGGCAGTTTCTATGGACCAGGCCTCAAGTGAAGCTACCATCACTTCTGTTCACATTGCACATTCATTTAAATGAGATTTAAATAAAAGAGGAGTGTGCATCTTCTAGGAAGTGTTTTTGAAAGGAGGGAGCATGCTTTTTCTTCCTACCATCTTCTCTCTGACTGAAATTGAGAAATGGTGGTTGGAGCAGAAGAAGCTATCTTCAGCCATCTGGTCAAAACCACACATTAAAGATGATGGCGTAATAGTGCATGAGTTCCTGAGGGTCAAGGAGCTCCCATGGATGAGCTCCAGGCTGTTTACCCGCTGTCTTTAAGAAAACAATGAGCTCCTGTCATATTTAAGCCACTGTAGTTTTGAGTTTCATTTGCAGTGAATCTAACTTAACTTACAATGGTATTCTCTAATTGCTCTGTATGGCTATTTTCTCTTCTGTCCTCCTCCACCCCTTTGTATTGGTGACTTCTGCTATTTCCTTCTCATCGTCCAGAGTACTTTCAGAACGCTCAAATCTTTAGCAGCGAGTAGTTTTAGCACTTATTTTACATCTCTATTATTTCACCTGAGAGATATAAAACTTAGGATTGGTCCATAAATTTCAGATCATTTCAAGAAATATTTTTTGACACTCACTAATGTCAGGTCCCAGACTGGACAGAAAACATACAAAGATGCTTAGCAAATCATCCCTGCCTTTGAAGAACTTGCATTACGGGTATATTACTGGTACCCCTTCCAACTTCCACTCCACCCTCCTGTTTGCAGAAGTTGAAAAGCTAAAAATGACATTTCTCAGAATCCCTTCCCACTTGAGTTCTAGGTACAAATAAGGTCTGCCAAAGAGATATACTTAGAAAAAAAAATGTACAAGTAAATGAAGGTTACCTTCCTGCATTTACAGGTCACTTGTAAGCGAGGTGTGATGACATGTATATGACAGTCACACTCCCCTTATGGTCTTCATGGTGTGCGAGCCAGTGCTGACAGCAGCAATAGCAGGTACATTCCAGTCAGAATAAGCCAGGATTATTAGTAACAAATGATTGGGGTGGGGGTAGGGCTGGGGTTGTGGCTCAGTGGCAAAGCGCTCGTCTAACATGTGGGAGGCCCTAAGTTCGATCCTCAGCACCACATAAAAATAAATAAATAAAATAAAGGTAGTGTGTTCAACTAAAAATATAAAATAAAATATTTTTTTTTAAAAAGTAACAAATGATTCCCAAAATCTCAGTGGCCTAATGCAGTAAAAGTTTCTTTCTCACACCAAATTGTTTACTGCAGAGGTGGACAGTTGCTCTCCATGTTCTTAGAATCTAGGATGCTTCAACTATGTAGCTACTATATGTTACCCCAGGGTCTCTTCCATGACTTTTGTGGCAGGGAAGAGACAGTCTAGAGAGTGCTCACAAGCTTGTGACGGTGTCATCCTGGAAGTGACACATTACTTCCTCTCAGATATTATTGGCTAGAATTAGTCACATGGTCCTATCTACCTGTGGGCCTAGAAATAGTAAGCTTCCATATTTGGAAGTAAAGGAGTCACACAAAAGGAAGCAAGAATGTGAAGAGAGAGCCTACAGAATGGGGGGAAAAAGTCTTTGCCACCTGCACCTCAGAGCATCAATTTCCAGGATATATAAAGAATTCAAAAAACTTAACACCATCTGGGAGTGGTGCTGCACACCTATAATCCCAGTGGATTGGGAGACTGAGACAAGAGAATTATGAGTTCAAATCCAGCCTCAGCAACTGTGAGGCACTTAGCAACTCAGTGAGACCCTATCTCTAAGTAAAATACAAAATAGGGGTGGGGATGTGGTTCAGTGGTCAAGTGCCCCTGATTCAATCCCAGTACCAAAAAAAAAAATTATAAATAAATAACCCAATCAATAAATGGGCAAAGGAACTGAATGTGCACATCACAGAAGAAATACAATCAGTTAATAAATACATGAAAAAAAATGTTCAACATCTCTAGCAATTAGAGAAGTGCAAATTAAAACTACCTTGAGATTTCATCTCACTCCAATCAGAAAGTCAATTATCAAGAATACAAATAACAATAAATGTTGGTGAAGATGTGGGGGAAAAGGTACACTCATATATTGCTGATGGGACTGCAAATTGGTGCAAGTATTAAGAAAAGCAGTAAGGAGATTCCTCAGAAAACTTGGAATGGAACCACCATTTGACCCAGTTACCCCATCCCTCGGCACATTCCCAAGGGACTAAAAATCATCTGTACTATAGTGATACAGCCACATCAATGTTTCTAACAGCTCAATTCACACTACCTAAACTATGGAACCAACCTACATGCCTTTCAACAGATGAATGGATAAAGAAAATGTGGTATACATACATAATGAAATATTACTCAGCCATAAAGAAGAATGAAATTATGGCATTTGCCATCAAATGGATGGAACTGTAGACAATCATGCTAAGTGAAACAAGTCAATCCCAAAAAAATCAAAGGCCAAATGTTCTGATATGCATATGCTAACACACAATAAGGAGGGGGGTGAAGGGAACAATAGAAGTTCACTGGATTAGACAAAGAGGAATGAAGGGAAGAGAGGGGCAATGAGAATAGGAAAGACAATAGAATGAATCGGACATAACTTTCCTATGTTCATATATGAATACACGACCAGTGTAACACCACATTATATACAACCACAAGAATGGGAAGTTATACTCCATGCACTCTACTGTCATGTATAATTTAAAAAAAAAAATTAAAAAATTTTAAAAGGAAGTAAAGTAGGACCAGACTAGTAATGTTCATCATAACTGATATGACTTTGGACTCACTATTCTGGGGATTTCTACTCCTCCATCCCTTGCAGGGACCTCAGAAGCACTGAAATGCTGGATGAAATTCCTTTGGGTTTTGAAATATCTAGAGTGGTCGTGGATTCCTACAGTAAAGGCTGGCTGAATCGGATGTGTGCTGGTACTTCCTATCATTTTACCACTACCTTTCCTTACCATCTGTGCCTCCTAAGGCTGTCCTGTATGAACTGTATATTCCAGGCTCCTTTGCCCTCTGGTTTTGGTTGGGTGGGATCATGAAAGACTCCAGCAGGAGAGGAGAAAACAGGAGTTGACACAGATCAGGATATTTATCTCTGCCTCCTTTCAACTCCCCACCAAACTGTGAGTTCTTGATCCTGCCCCCAACTCTGTAGGGTCCTTTCATTAAACTTCCCTCATCTAAACACTTTAAGTATGATGTCTGTTTTGACCCTGACTCATAGTAGGTGTTTAATAAGCAAAAATTTTCGACTATAAGCCCAAAATAGAATAACAGACCATCTCCCATCTTCCAGTTTTACTACAGCTGGAGGTCTTTCTAAGATGCCCTTCTTCTGCCTTAAAATGTCAATGGCTCCCAAGTATACCCGTCACCACACCCCCACTGTAAACTGCAGCCAGACAGAAGTAATTTCAGTTCCCTCTGCAATGTGTTCTCTTCCTCTGAGTCTCTGCACACTCAGAGTAGGCTGGAAACTGCTCCCCACCCCCACTCTCATCAAAAAGTCACTTACCCTCAGAAGCTTCCCTGAGATGGTAGAATACTCTCCCTTTGCAGTCTTTATGTACATTATACAGAGAGAGTATTCACTGTTACGTTGTACTACAATTGCCTACTTATCTGTGTCCTCCAAGACTGTGATCCCTAGGACAGGCAATGAGTCTTTACCTCTCTCTGTGTATTTCTGTCTCTCTTTCTGTCTCTCATTGATCTGTTGCTTTTCTTCCATTCATTTGTAAGCCCCTGTATGTCTTATTCTTATTCATTTGTATCTAGATCCCAGCTAATAGCCTGGCACACAGTAGGTCTTAGTAACTACAAATGTTGAATGGTTAAAACTCTCTCTTGGCTTCCAGGTCATCTCTCTTTCTTGATTTTCCTCTTTCTCTGGCTCTTTGTTCTTGGAAGCCTTCACAATCGACTCCTCCTCTGTCTACCCATTAACTATTCTTCAGAGAAGCTCGTTCTTATCTGCCTTTTGGACTTCAGCCATCAGTAAATACCACAATCCCCAAAAGCATATTTTCAATCTTATCCTTTCACATGAGCTAAGGCTGGCCCTCTCTCCCTGCAAGTAGTTCAGATAAAGTCTCATTATTTCTCCATTCCCAACCTGTCCTCCTCCTGAAGCAGTACTCAGTCCACCCAGTTGTCCAAGTGACAAACTTCAAAGTCCTCCAACTCTTTCCACTGCCCCCCCACCCCGTCTGTCCTGCTGGGCAACAAGTTTCATCCATTCTCACATTTTACACTCTGTTTCTGGGTCTTTATTTTTCCTATTTCTTTTACCAAGAACACTTTCCCCCCACTTTATCTCAAATCCTTTGCATTCTTTGAAATTCAGAAAACTGGTCAATTTCAACTCATTGCTTCTTCCTCCAAGTTCTACCTAAGTGGATTCCATGTTTGTCTGCTTGTGGGATTTTTTTTGTATGTTTTTGCAGTTCTGGGGTTCGACCCCAGGATATTGCATGCGCTAGTTAAGCACTCTACCACTGAGCTATAGATCCCCCATGCTTGTTAAAATTTTGAGGCAGGGTCTAGGTTGCCCAGACTGGCCTCCAACTTGTGATCCTCCTGCCTCAGCCTCAGAAGCAGCTGGGCTTGATGAGTAGCTGAGCTGAGTAGACGGCTAGGGCACCTGGCTTGATGCCATGTCTTTTAATGTTGGATTTAAACATGTCTCCATCAGTAGAGGGTAAAATTCTTAGTTTTTTTTTTAAGTCATTGGGACGAGCCTGTGATTGAAATTTATGCAATTAAACAACTAAGAACAGAACAGGAAGGAAGAGCATGTGGAAAAGACTACAGTAAACAAAGATGAATGGGGGGAGAGAAACGGAGAGAGAAGGGAAAGCATATGGAAATGGTAGGAGACCTTCAAGGATACATAAAATTATAAGAGGCTATGAGGGGCAAGGGGGAGGGAAAAAAAGGGAGAGAATTGAACAACAGCAGGGGAGATAGAGAGGGAAGATGGGAGGGGAGGGGAGGGGAGGGGGGATAGTAGGGGTTAGGAAAGGTAGCAGAATACAACAGACACTAATATGGCATTATGTAAAAATGTGAATATGTAACAGATGTGATTCTGCAATCTATATTTGGGGTGAAAATGGGAGTTCAAAACACAATTTGAGTCTAATGTATGAAAGATGATATATCATGAGCTATGTAATGCTTTAAATAATCAATAAAAAATTTAAAAAAAAGAAATTTATGCAATTAAAATATTTTATATGAATGAGTAAATAAATGAATTAACTAGGAAAGAGAATCTTTTCAATCACACCCGTTCAGAGGTTACTGCAAGAGAATCTTTGAGATTAAGGGATAAAAATCTCAGTTTAAAAACCTGAACTTTGTGTAACAAAGTCAACATACACTTTAACAAGATACTCTATGTGCTTATACTCAACAGGTAATTGCTATGCACGTAGCAAGATTTTTTTTTTAAAAAAAAAAGCTTACCCTGAAGAATTTGATTTTAAGCATTTTCAATTCCGAGTATGGGCAAATTTTAAAAGGGAAGGTGTAATTTTAATTCCTTCTACGCTCTTTTTTTTACCCTGGGTGACAGGCATTAGATAAGGCATAAATGAGAAAAAAAAAAAAAATGCCTGTATCAGTACAGGGCTGGGCACTTCGTAGGCCCTCAACACATTTTCCTTCCTTTCCTTTTTCCTCTTCTTTATGTCATATTTGAAAGTTCGCGAATGTTGAGAATTTAAAGGAAATTTTAGTTTTTGGATCTCAATTTGACTAAAACAACGTCATATTCTGAGGGTCCCTATTCACTCTAAAACCCAAGGGAAAGAAATCGCTGGAAGGGGAGGGGGAGAAAAGAGGCGGTGCAAAAAAACTGAAAGCAAAGGCGCCAAGGAAGCTGTAGAAGGAAGCTTTTTTGGCTGCGTTCGTCTTTTTTTAACCCGGGAGAGGCGTGACGCGCTAACTGCCGTCGCGGATTAGTTTCCCCCGCGAGGCGCCCGCCCGCCGCGAATCTCCCCGCCCTCCCCGTGCCTCCCGCTTCCGCCCGGCGGTGCGCTGCAGATCGCGGCCGCTGGGGGCGCCCCGGGCCCGAGTCGCTGAGGCGGAGACCGCGACCGTACTCTGAGCTTCGCCTCTCGCCGCTCTCAGAAGGGTGGCGACAGCGGCGAGGTGCGCACCAAAGGGCGCTCTTTCCCCGGGCGAGCTGCAGCACAACCGCTTGCCGAAGGCGGCCGGGGTCCGTGCCGCAGCCGCCGCGCTCCGGCCCGGGCTGCCGCGAGAGGCGGCGGCGGCGGCGGTCCCAGCCCCGGTCGGCCCGCGGCGCCCCCCGGCCGCGCCCCCGCGCGCAGCTCGCGGCCCCGGCCATGGATCTGGGCGGATCCGGGGCTCAGCGGAGCTAAGGCGGCGGCGCCCGCCCGCGCAGCCCGCTCGCCGGCGCCTGGCTCTCACAATGATGAAGAAGAAGAAGTTTAAGTTTAAGGTGGACTTCGAGCTCGAGGAGCTCTCCTCGGTACCCTTCGTCAATGGGGTCCTCTTCTGCAAGATGCGGCTGCTGGACGGCGGCAGTTTCACCGCGGAGTCCTCCAGGTAAGGCGCCCTCAGCGCCTCCCGCGCCTCCTGAGCCCTGCGCCCCGCCTGCGCAGCCTTGGCTGGTTCATGGACAGCATCCCTTCCCTTGGCCCCTTCGTTCCAGCCGGGCAGCCAGCCTTCTGAGCTCGCTGTCCTCCAGGGACCGTTCTGAAATCAGTCAGGAATGTATCGATCAGCACAAAGTGCTTCGCAAATGGGTTTATCTAGGTTGGCCTTGGCTTCTGCGTTCCTGGCTCCAAATGGTTCCTGGTGTCAACTCTTTCCTCCCAATTCTCTAGGAATGGGAGCGAAGGCCAAAGGGAGAGAGAGGATGCTTCTTGTTTCCCTTAAGACATTTCCATATTTGTAAAATACAAAGTGCAATTGGAGCTGTTGTTAAAAACAAAAATGACCCCAGCTGTTCACCCGCTCTGAACAGCCTATGCTTGTTGTCATTCTTCTTTCTGGTGGGCTAGGAGGGGTTTTGCGCGCCCAGATTGAGGCTGAGGTAGGCCAGGTCGGCCTTAACGTAAGACAAGTGTTCCTAGCAGATGAGGCAACAGTCCATGAGACTATAGTTTGCACCTCCAGCTCTGAGCTAATGCTCATCGAATACCTGTCTTGAAGTGACCACTGTGAGTCTCAATGTGGGGGACTTAGAACCAGGAGGGAAGCCCAAATTCTGAGCTCATTTTGAAATGAGCCTCTCCTTGTGTGCCCCATGCACTCTCTGGGAGAGACATTAGTAGGTTCCAGAATGCAGCCAGGTGTGGCAGTGTTCCTTGAGTAATTTCAGGGTTATTCACAGATTGACAGATTTGCCCTAGGGTGTTTTTTTCTTTTCAAGAAAATAGAAAACAAAAAGTTAATAACTGAATTTTTTAGTTCTGAGGTCAAGGAAAAGGGTTAACAATCTTTGTTTAACCCACATACAGTGGGTTTTTTTACACTAAAAATATTGTACTTTCTTTTTTTATCTGTCATCCCATTAAAATTGTGAAGGAAATAATGTCAATGGATTGTGGAATTGGAGCCAGAAAGTTGTCCACTGTGGCAATATTGAAGTCTATGGGAGCCGGATAATGTCTGGTTGGCTAAACCAAAGGATGTATAAAGCACTATTGATTCTCAAAATTAATAAATAGTCCACTGAGGATAATTTTAAAAATTAAATTGTAGTAACAAATCTGAGGGTATTCAGCTAATTAATTATAGTACAATAATTTTTAGCACACCTGTAAGAGAACAATGAATGGTGCAAATAATATATATATATATATATATATATATATATATATATATATATATATATATATATATATAATACCAGCTCCCAAGGTATCAAAAAGCCTATATGAATTCTGAATGTACTGTAGGTGAAAGTGACAGTCTTGTTTTGCTGCTGGATTCTACTCCCCTACCTGGAGCAGTTAGGTGAGTACTCTTGGCCCAATGGTGACACCTGGTGGTCAGGACACTTGCCGACTACCTTCTTAAAGTCAGTTATTTAGTCATTGCAGAAAACATGTCCACTAGGCCTTTTGAATATAATTTTTTTTTCATACTGGGGATTGAACTCAGGAGTACTCGACCACTGAGCCACATCCCCAGCCCTATTTTGTATTTTGTATTTATAGACATTGTCTGGCTGAGTTGCTTAGCGCCTCACCATTGCTGAGTCTGGCTTTGAACTTGCGATCCTCCTGAAATATGCTATCCTATTTAATTCTCACAGCAAGCCTAGGGATCCACATTTTGTGAATAAATGACTCAAAGTCCCCACAGATGATATGTGTAATGCCGAGACTCTGATACAGGTGTAACTTCAAACAGG
This sequence comes from Spermophilus citellus, assembly GCF_964194105.1. NCBI lineage: Eukaryota > Metazoa > Chordata > Mammalia > Rodentia > Sciuridae > Spermophilus > Spermophilus citellus. Next base: position 27,534,767 of record NC_138191.1, on the reverse strand, counting down.
GTGATGCAGATAAAGGGGGAAAGTGTGTTCTGTGCTGAAGAGTTTCTAAATAGGCAGCTTCCTAATGGTTTTAAGGTGCAGTGGGTATCATTTGATTCATCTTCTGCAAGACTTGGAAATGAAAAACTATCCTGTGATAAGCTTCACCCTTTCTCTTCCAACTAAAATCTGGCTTTAATCAAGGTAAACACAGGTAAGCATATTGCTTGATTTTTTTTCCTTTTTTTTTTAACCTTTTAGGCTGAGCAGAGAATGAGAAAACTGATTCTTGATTCATCACCCCCCATTCTCAATTCTTTTTTTTTATTTTTGTAGTTGTAAATGGACAGAATGCCTTTGTTTATTTTTATGTGGTGCGAAGGATGGAACCCAGTGCCTCACACAGGCTAGGCAAGTGCTCTGCCACTAAGCTACAGCCCCATCCCTCCTCCTCAGTTCTTATCATTACAAATTTGTATTTATGGGAAAAAAGAATAGTGCTTGGTACAGCCAAACAAACAAACAAAAACAGAGTTTGAGAGAAATGATTCAAAATAAGAAGTATGTGCCTTTGAAGTTAGGTAGAGAGAATTAGCATAAAGCTAAGAACAAGAGTTTGGAATGAGGTAGGTTTAAGCCTAATCCCAGTTCCACCGTGGTAGACCTGGTTGTGGTTACTTAGGCTCTCAAAGTTAAAAATCTGTAAAATTGAAATAGTCGCTGACACTTGAGGCAATTTTGAGAATTTAGTAAGGTGGTGTGCCTAAGACACCTAACAGTGCTTTGGCGTCCAGTTGGCATTTAAAGAGGAGATGACCAACTTGTTCAAGAAGGTCTGTTTGCTTTAGATGTTATACTTAATTCCTTTTTCTTAACAAGTACAAAAATGTTGATTTAAGAAATATTCCTCATTTTACAAGAGAAAAAAGAAATCCTGAAATACCAGTGGTAAGTAAATTATTTTAAAATTGCATAACTCTTACATAGTGGATGCCAGTCTAGGAATGCAACTGTAATTAAATGCTAGGCTTTAATTTCTAAAAATCTGTTTGTGGAACCATTTTAAATCAGAAACATTTAAACACTGTAACATTTCTCCCATAAAAATGTGAAATCAATAATATGTAAAAGGTATAATAAAGCACACTCAAGACTGCTGTTTTTAGAAAGGTTTACCAGGTTGCCCTTGGCTAGTGTCTGGGAACCTGAGTGTAAATGAAAAACTGTCCTGTGATAAGCTTCACCCTTTATGATACTATATGATATAAAACTTCATCTAAATGATACAAGCTGCTCAGTGTGCCTAGACTGCACAAAGTGTGATTCGTGATAAACATCTTCTGAGAGTCATGCATTTGGGTCCAAATTAAGTAAAGGGTGCTAAAGTAACCAACCTAATAAAAACCTTCAGCATTGAGTTTTCCTAGTAGACAACACATGTCACAATTTGATGCTAAAGAAATTGTGGCTGAGTCTACTTTGTATCCTGTTGCTGTAATAAATCGTAGCCATAATACAACTCCTGTGAGTTCTCCTAAGGAATCACCAAACCCAGGGATGGCCTTGGGAACCCCCATACATGAACTAATGTAAAATAATATTTGTTTTGTTAGAGAAACGTCTGGGAGATATATAGAAAATTCTCTCTCACACACACACTTGGCTTTGTATAAAACCTAAACATGCAGATAATTCATTGTTCACCAAATATTAATTGTGCATTTACCAGTTTTCTAGCTGTTAGGAGCTGTGAGAAGTACAACAAATAAAGGGTCCACAAAAAATTACCTCAAGTTAATAAAAATAATTATTTGTCAGTAGGAGTCAGTATGACTTGCTGCCCTGCCTATGGGTCAGACATATGTGAGGGTTGTTGAAATTCTAAAGGAAAAGAGTTCATTTACAGCTGTACTGGTTACTGGAAACTGTATTTGCATTTCAGTTGAGCATGCTGGGAGGATGAATTTGCATTGACAAGAAAGTGAGGTGGGAGGACAGCTTGAGCAAGACATTCATAGAATTGGTTCTAGATCATCCTGATTCCACAGAGTTCATGTTGAACAGAAGCAGAAGATAAGATTAGAAAAAGCCTTTGAATGCCATTATAAAAAGTTTGCTTTCCACGGCTCATAGGATAAAATCCAAGCTAGAATTCTTGAACTGAGTTGTAATGTGATTAAAGTGATATATGAGCTTGCTGGCAGGCTGATGCTTTTGAATTCAAATGATAATAGATGAGATGAGGAGACAAATTAGGAGCCTATTAAAATAACGCAGGCAGGAGCAAATGAGATCCTGAACTCAAAGTTTCTCATATGAGTGACTGATAGATGAAAATGCTATGACAGATCCCTTGATGCCAGGAGAGAAATAAGGAAGTCCAGACAACTCTTTGTTTTGTTTAAGAGGAGTATTGTATATGATGGTAAAAGATATGAAGAGTTAAGTTGATAACATGATACATTTGAGATGACAGTGAGTCCGATAAGCAGTTGAAATCACATTTATTGCGATATATGTGTTTCTTAAATTCTAGTCTATGGGAGCCATACAAGCCTGCTTATTTCTCACTTAGGTCTTCCTTATACTGTTTTGCCCTTTTAGTGATCGTTAGTGAAAATTAATTTTAGAAGGATCCAGTTTCTCCGGGGAATGTTTGTTCAGTGAAGAGATTAAAAAGAAATAAGACTAAAAGGTATTTATTTGTAATGAGTGATGTTGTTGTTATTATTTTTGGTACTGGGAATTGAGCCCAGGGGCAATTAACCACTGAGCCTCATCACCATCCATTTTTATGTTTTATTTTGAGACAGGGTCTTGTTAAATTGCTTAGAGCCTCACTAAATGCTGAGTCTGACTTTGAACTTGGGATTCTCCTGCTGTAACCTGCACGCTCCCAGTCCTTGGGATTACAGGGGAGAGCCACTGTATCCAACTATAATTTTTATTAAAATGGTCAGGGTAAATGGTTAGATTTTACATAACCATAATTATTATACATTTGGAAAATATATTGTAAATTATATTCGTCTATTGAACTGAAGCCAAATTCTTGCATAATAAAATATTTTCAATGATCTCTTAGACAAAATATTATATTATTTGAATCTTTTTAGAGTTCTTCTTTTGTAAACATTTAAATCACTTTTGAAGTTTTATTAAGACTGTCAGGATAGATTTAATTCTGTTCTGCTTAAATAAAGGAAGAAATTTTTTCTACATATTTTAGGCCAATTTTCCCCATTTCTTCATCTGTGTGTGTGGGGATACTAATAACTAAAGTAAATTTTCAAGTTTCACATGAGTTTGTGGCAAAAACACATGTGAATTCAGGGAGTGTCCAGGAAGCTACTAAACACATCTGTGTATTGGATCTTTTACTTTGTAAACAAGCTAAAAATATTTCTCTCTTTTTTTTGTCAAAGACTGTCTTTGTTTTCAAGATTTTGTTTTTTTAACCTGTATAACAAATATTTGCTTATTATTTTAACTAAATTATTTATTGTAATTTGTTATACATGATGGCAGAATGCAATTTATTTCATATTACACATATAGAGCACAATTTTTCAAGTCATTGATTGTACACAAAGTATTTTCACACCATTCGTGTCTTTGTACCTGTATTTAGGGTAATGATGTCTAACTCATTTCACCATCATTCCTACCCCGTGCCCCCTCCCTGTTTTCAATATTTTAATTCACTGCATTGTTTATTTCTTTTTACTAATTTTCCATACTTCAAAAGTAATATAGACTCATGTGAAAAACTTAGAAAAGCAAAAAGAACAAAAATTGCCCATAAGTGAACAATCCAGAAATAAACACTATTACTGATATTTTGGTGTATGACCTAGGAACCTCTATCAATCCCCACATATACATTCATACATAGACATATATGCACACCCCCTCCACAATCATCAGCTTTTTAAAAAAGAGATCATAATGTACTTAATACATTTTTACTTCTATATCATTAAATATTCAATGTTAAAGTGCTTTAAAATTAGTATACTATAGTGATCCATGCATACCAATGTTTATAGCAGTGCGGAGTAATAGACCCAGTCTAGGTGACTTTCAACAGATGAAAGGATCAAGAAAATGTAATATATATAATGGAATTCTACTCAGCCATAAAGAGGAATGAAATCATGGCATTTGTGAAGTAAATGAGACTCAGAAATCAAGGGCAAATGTTTTCTCTCATATGCTGAAGCTAGAGTAAAATAAGGGGGAAAAGGCGGGGGCCCCATACAAATAGAAGGGAGACCAATGTAGTAGAAGAGGAGGATTGAAGGGGAAGGAGGAGGGACTGTAAAAGGGAGGATGCAGAATGAAATTGACCAAATTTATGATCTTTACATATATGATTGTACCATGATGAATTCCACCTTTATGTGCTCCTATAAAGCACCAATTTAAAAAACAATAAATACACAGAAGGAAGATTACAGTAGAGTAGAGAAAGGGAATAGAGACAGGGAAGAGGTGAGTCAAAGAGGGAGTATCTGGGACTGAAATGCAGCAAATTGCATTCCAGTCATGTATGATTATATCAGAATGAACTCCACTATTATGTATAATTATAATGTGCTAATAAAAACTAAAATGTTTCAAATAGATGCATATCATTCTATTTTATTAATTTCCATGATTTATTGTACCAACCTTTCTGTAGCAGTCGGGTTTTTGTTGTTGTTTTGAGATGCTGGGTATTGGACCTCTACCTCTGGGCCATATCCCCAGCCCTTTTTTTCCTTTGTAATTAATATTTTTATAAATAAACCACCATAAGCATCCATATAGCCCAATTTGGTGCATGATTATTTAGGATTAACACTTAGAAATGGAAATATCTAGTAATGCATGCATGTTTTTAAAACCTTTGACATATACTGCCAGTTTACCCTTTTTCATTAAATTGAGTTTTGATGAGAAAAACAACACTAATAAGTATCAAATATCAAAAGTAACCAATATTATAAGGTGTTGTTTGACCATATGGCAGATAATTGTTTACACCCTGGTTCCAGCAAATCGCCCTTCAGGGTGTGTATCCAAAAACAATGAAATCAGTATGCTGAAGAGAGGTCTGCACTCCCACGTTCACTGCAGCATTATTCACAATAGCCAAGACACTGAAACAACCTGTCTGTAACAGATGAATGGATTTTTAAAATGTGGTATATCCAATGGAATAATATTCAGTCTTTAAAAAGAAATAAATCCTGTCATTTGTGACAAGGTGGATGAACCTGGAGGACATTATTCTAAATGAGGTAAGCCAGGCATAGACAGTGCACATGTGTAACATGAAAAAGACAAACTCATGGAAGCAGAGAATAGAATGGTGGTCTTTCCACCATCTTTCCACCCTCTCCAGAGCATAGAGGGTGGAAAGTATGGGGAATTTCTAATTTCTGTTAGAATGAATAAGTCCCAGAGATATCATAATTATTAGAGTTAATGTACATTTATAAATTGCTGAGAGTGGATGATAAATGTTCTGACAACAAAAAACAAGTGATTGATGAAATTATTAACTTAATTGAACCATTTCACAATGTACCATATATCAAATATCATTGTACACTATGTAATAACACATTATGAAATATATAATTGAGTGCACAATTTTTGTGTATCACCTATATATTAATATAATTAAAGATGTAAAAAGAACTCTTTATATCCTCGCTGGAAACGGAATCATCAATTCACATTATTATGATAGCTGTAATCTACTAGTAGCTAACATTTATTTGAGCACTTTCCTAATATATTTTTAAGTCTTTATGTTAATCCTCAAAATAATCCTATGAGGAAGTACTATTATTTTCTCATCACTATTGCTATTATTACCACTGTTGTTATTATTACTGTCATTTTATGCCTGAAGAAATTGAAACACAAAGAAATGTTGAAAGTTAGTCAGCTAGTAAGTACAGAACCAGGAGGCAGGCAGGCTCCAGGGTCCATTTTTAATCACTAGACTTTAATGCTGCTTACATTTTGGGTTGTATGCTTTCTCAGCTTTATGTTTTAGAAAACAAATGCATAAATCTATATAGTATGACTTTTCCTGAATGTTAGTTATAGGAAACTGGTTCCAATATGTGATACACTAAATGGGTTAGTAGACCTGGACCATTTACACTTGCCTCAAGATAACTGTATATATAAAAGATAAGAAACATAATACTTATGCATATACTCTATTTTTCAAGCTGTGGCTTTCTAGTTCTAAGTCTGCAAAATTCAGTCTCATTACTAGGTATTCATGCCTTGTAAAACTTTTGCAAATACCATTTTATGCCACTAATGGCATTTTATGCCATTATATCAGCAAGCCATGCACACAAGGTAAGAGAATCTCAAATTCAAAACCAGTTTGGGCAACTTGGCGAGGACCCAAAATTTTAAAAAGGGCTGGAATGTGGCTCAGTGGTAACATACACCTGAATTCAGTTCCTCAGTACAAGAGGGTGGGGGAGAGATGAAGGTCTTCAAATGCTGAGAATTGAATATATATAATATATATATGCTTATATAGTATATAAAATATGCATGTATAGCATATATACACTATATGTGTATATATATGCATGTATATTTTACATTCCTAATTTTACTCAATTCTTACAAAACCCCTTTAACAGAAGTGAGAAACCATCGCTATTTTTCTTGGATTAGGAGATATGTCATAACACATTTTTTATTTCTTTAATATTAAGGAAATTTATTACCAGAATAGGTGTTTAGAAAAAAGAAAAATATTGAGCAAAGACCATGCATCCTATTGCATGAGAAATAACTGAAGTGCTAGAGTGTTTCAGATAGTTGAGGAACTGTCTCGTAGAAAATAAGTAGATCTGGGGCTGGGGTTATGGCTCAGCTGTAGAGCGCTCGCCTCACACATGTAAGGCCCTGGGTTCCATCCTCAGCACCATGTATAAATAAATAAAATAAAGCTAAAAAACGGAAAAGTAAAATAAGTATATCTGACCTTACTGTCACAACAGCACAAAATGAGGACCAATAGGTGGGAGCTCCAGGGAAGTATATTTGTAATCAACCTAAAGGAGCACTTCCCAATGCTTTGTACTGAATGGACATCGAATGGGTTTCTTTGAGAGGACAGTGGCGTCCTAAGCATTGACTGAACGACTGTTTTGGGAAATGTTGAAGAGAAAATCTTTGGAAGTTTTTTTTTTAATACTTTTTTAGTTGTAAATGGACACAATATCTTTTTATCTTTTTAAAGAGAGAGTGAGAGGGAGTGAGAGAGAGAGAACTTTTTAATATTCATTTTTAGTTTTCGGCAGACACAACATCTTTGTATGTGGTGCTGAGGATCGAACCCTGGCCACAGGCATGCCAGGCGAGCGCGCTACCGCTTGAGCCACATCCCCAGCCCCACAATATCTTTTTATGTATTTTTATGTAGTGCCAAGGATCAAACCCAGTGTCTCACACGTGAGGCAGGCGCTCTATCACTGAGCTACAGCCCCATCCCAGAATCTTTGCAAGTCTGCTAAATATTGTGTTCCCCTCTCTCTGCAGTAGATTAAATACCTATGGAACTCAGAAGTGATCATATGACTTTCTCTGATGAATGAGATGTGAGCAAAAGTGGTTATCTGCCATTTCCAGGCAAAAGGTTTAAGAGAAATGATGCAGTTTGCTGTGTCTCTTTTCCTCTTACCAAAAACAGCTGTCCATGTGTAGTCAACCTGGTCACCAAATGAATATGGTATGGTGCAGAACCTCAGGTGACCTACACTAGGCATTAGCATGAACAGAAACAAACCCTTGGATGTTTTTTGAACCATCAGAATTTGGGGGTTGCATGTTAACCAAAGCATAACGGACCCTATCCTGACTGATACAGAGTCTTCTTGATTTAGATGACCTCTAAAACCACTTGTATACCTGAAGTTTTCAGGATGTGATACCATCTGCAGTATTTTTTTGTTGTTTACTTCCTGTATTTCTTCCTTATAGTTGAGTTGTAATTGTCAAAGGTTATAGAGTCAAGAAAAAAATCATGAATTGTTGGGTTGTAACTCAGTAGTAGAATGCTTGCCTCGTAATCATGAAGCCCTGGGTTTTATCCCCAGTACACCCCCACACACATACACAACACACAGGAATCATGAATTGTCAAAGTTAGCCTTGAAAATAATGAAAAACACCCACAAAACCAAAACAATAAATGCAGTAGTATATGCATATCTGTTAAGTATTATACATAAATTTATAATCAAGTTGTTGGATTATGTTTTTAAGGATCATGTTGCATGACAATACATATCTTTAAATTCTAAAATCATACCTGTGTAGCAAGATGTGCATGTTTTAATAGTTACCAGGAAACTAAGGCCAGAGTAACTGAAGAAATTGAAATTGGTGTCTCCCATTTCATGCTGACTGGGGGCTTGTGCTCTCTGAGTGGAGTGGTGATGGAGACCCTGTTCTCTTTTTCCCCTCTGTGACTCGAAGTGTTGTGTTCCCTAAGTTACATGTGCCATAGCATGATGCAAATGTACAGTACTTCTTTTCTTCCTTATAGTTTGAGTATTAAGGGCTGGGGTTGTGGCTCAGCGGTAGAGCGCTCGCCTAGCACGTGTGAGGCCCTGGGTTCGATCCTCAGCACCACATAAAATAAAAAAAAGATATTGTGTCCATCTACAACTAAAAAATAAATATTTAAAAAATAGTTTGAGTATTAAAAAGCAAGCATAGGCTCTGAACCAAAATTTCAGGTGACCATAGATTTGGGGAGACCAGCAAATTTGGACAATATGTTCTTGTGTCATAACACATCTATTTTTAAAAAGTAACAAGTAGCTTAAACAAAATAGAAGTTTATTTCTCTCTTATATAAAGTCCAAAATGGCATGGTAGTTCTGCTTTGTCTAGTTGTCAGGGGCCTGGACTCTTTTTATCTTGTTTTCAGGGTATTGTGCTCATCCACAGGGATTAACTTGGCTCACCCTACATCCGAATTCTAGCTCCAGCCTTTGGGAATGAGGAAAGGGGATGAGGAGGTCCCTTCTACTCACAGTCCATTGACCAGAACATAAGCAGATGTCACATTCAATTGTCAGGAAGGATAAGAAATATAGTCGTTGCTGGGTTCCATATACCTAGAAAAAAATCTAATTATAATAAATGGAGGGGACAGTAGATATCAGGAGACAATTAGCCTCTGAACACCTCTCTTTTAGAGATGATAAAGTTGATCCTCAGAAAATAATTTGTTCAAGGCCACACATAACTTAAGATATTTGAAAGACTGTCCCATAAAGAGGGCATAGAGTTATGCTGGGTACATCAGAAGTCAGAACCAGGACTGGTAGGGAGACATTAAAGGAGGCATGTTTCTATTCAGCTAATGTTAGAACAAATAATTTTCAACATTTAGAAGAGTACAATAATGAATAGGCTACCTCAATTGAATGGCCTTGTCCATTTGTCAGGGATGTCATTCTTAGCTAGGCACCATGCCTGTAATCCCAGCACCTTGGCTGAGGCAGGAGGATTGCAAGTTTGAGGCCAGCCTCAGCAACTCAGACTCTCAGCAACTTAGCAAGACCCTATCTTAAAATTAGAGAGAGAGAGAGACAGAGAGAGAGAGAGAGAGAGAGAGAGAGAGAGAGAGAGAGAGAGAGAACGAGAACATTCTTCATTAGGAAGATGGGTCACTTAGATGATTCTTAAGGTCTTTTCTAATTCCAAGAGTCTATGATTGAGCTTTCAGTTTTGTCTCCTGATACCTGGGTTCCTAAACCTTCCTTTTTTTTAGCCAGGACCAGTCAGCTTATATTAGCCAACTATGTATGTGTTTGTTTCCTTGGTAGCCTATCCTTTCCCTACCTCTCCTTCAATCTTCTTTTAGTTGATTCACATTCCAACCTTTCTTCAAGATCTAGATATAATTTAATGTCTCATCAGTTTGATTGCCACACCTGTCCCAACCTACAGCCTACCCACTTATTTCTCTCCCTTGGTGTATGTACTAAATATGTTGTTAATATGCTGGTTATTTGTTTAATGAATGAAGAACTTTCCTCACCATCCTACTTTGACTTCTCACTCGGTTGTTATAATTCTTGTTCCTACCAGTCTTTTCACACCAAATTTGTTCTTTGAATTACCTTTATGGATAAATAAGATGCTGTGTAAAAATTGCAGTAATACAAATACCAAAAAAAAGAAGAAGAATAAGAAAATGAGGAAAGTAAGAAGTATTTAATTGCTTTTTTTTTTCTTTTTTTGTTGAGGGGAGTTAGGAGACATGTTTTGGAAGATATTTCTTTAGTAAAGTTTTTTTTTTTTTTAAGTCTAACTGGAGGAGGAAATAGAGTGGCAGAAGGAACAGCATTTGCAGCAGCATGAGAAACATGGTGTATTGAGGGCACATTGAGGATAGTGAAAGATAGGGAGAGGAAGTGGTTATTTCAGGGAGTCTAGATTTGTGTGCATTCTGTATCTAGGGAGCCAAAAACAGAAGAGTGACTTAAGCAAAGTGGTAGGTTGGCTTTGGGTTGAAATTGAGGGGAATTCTCATTTGAAAGACCACCTTAGCTTTCTCAGCAATCAAGAAAGGTAGAGTAAAGTAGGATAAAATATCAGAAAAGCTTCTACAAGTGATGGATTAGGAAGCAGAATAAAGGAAAGTCCAAAAGGCCCCACTGAAATTTTAAAATATGAAATTTAGTAACAGTAGAATGCACATTTATACAGTTTCCTCCAGTAATGCACATAGGTTAGGTGTAGGAGAAAATGGATGGTAGGATTGATTCAGGTTTAGAAGTTTATAGCTAGATGGAAGGGTAAGAAGGCAAGGGATTAAGAGTGTTGAAAGAAATTTAAGGAATCAATTATGGGATCCAGATTGCATAAGGAAGGAAATCAGGCCAGGAAGATAAACCTGGAAAGTATAGAATGTTTGGAAGATGAGGCCTCAGTGATGTCAAAGAAGGTGCGTATTTAAGCAGTAATGCTGTGATGCGGGATTAAGCTGGAGGAGGGGTAGGGATTCAAGGGTGGGATTAAAGCCTGAGATTCCTTCAGTAAAGCAGTGTAGAGTTGGCAAGGTCAAGGGCATGGGTGTTGCTGAAATGGCATGAAGGCTTGGGTAGGGCAAAGAACGCTGAGCCTAGGGTGTAAGGTTATTTGTCTAGTGTTAAGGTAGCTAGTATGATTGCAGGTGTTGGGGTGAAGAGAGAGAGAGAGATTGCAAAACAGATACTTCAACTGTGGTATCAACTAGGAGAAGAGCATGACATAACCAGACATGTTATACCTTGAGGTTTTGAGTCTTAAGTTTGAAAATAGAAGGGTGACAACCTGCAAGTGACAGGGTGCTGCAAAGTGCTGGTGCTGCCTCAGGACCTGTGGGAGATGGAGGTGGAGAATAAACCTCCTGCCAGCAGGGGCATAATTCCAGTGGCATCCTCTTGAGGTAGCCAGATTTCAATTAGGCAGTCAGTGGAGGGTTAGTGAAAAGACAGAGAACGTGAGGGTTTGTTGAATCCTGGAACAAGGGTTTCAGGTGGTGTGACAGAATAAGGGGAAAGAAATTTGCAGCAAGAGAATGAATCAGAGTGAGAAAAGACAGAGCAGACTGGGAACTGAAGGAGAGTAGGTGACCAGGACTTCCATTTTCATCTTCTCCTGTGGATTATGGGGATGAAAGGCATAGATAGAACTGAGAGGCCTGAGGATGTCCAATATGGACATGAAATAGTTCATATCAAAGGCCCCGGAGACACAAGGCGCCTCTCTCACCCCTCTACCTACGGACTTAATCTTCATCATCATCTGCCTATTAGCTCTCATTTCAGAAAAATAGTGTTCCTCCTACCCCCTGCCATCCCTATATCTTTGACCCAATCCACATCTTATTTTCTTCTTCTTGTTTTGCTATGCAATTCTGATCCAAATTTTATGAAAAAAATAATCTACATTTCCTATCTCTTAAGCATTCCTTTTCTCCCTTTTAACTCTTACTCTGAGTCCTATTGTACTATTTGACTCAAAAATTGTTTTTGCTAATATCATCAGTCATCTCCAGTTGACATAACTAGTCAATATTTTCTCATTTGTACCTTTGTGCTCTGCTCAGAACTCTATCATTATCTATTTTTTGAACCTTGACTATTTTGGTTTCATGAACCATATTCTCTACTTTTACCTCCCACTTCTTTATTTCCTTTACTAAATTCTCTGATGATGTTATTTCCTTTACTAAATTCTCTGATGATGTTACTTCTCCCCATTTTTAAAAAATCAATTTTATTTTTAAAACAACTACATAGTTTCCGTATACCTCCTGTGCTCCCACTCAAAAAGCCTTCCCCACCATAGTAATCCTGCATTTGTTACAAGGGTATGCTTGTTACAATCGGCAATCTACACCGATACCTCCTTGTCCCCTAAAGTGCATAGTTTCCATTAAAGATCAATCTTGGTGTTAGGTATTGTATGAGTTTTGACAAATGTGTAATGACATGTATCCACCATTGTAGTATAATACTGAATAATTTCACTGCCCTAAAAATCCTCTGTAGGTTTCCTGTTTTCCCTCTCTCCCAACCACTAATCTTTTTACTTTCCTCATAATTTTGCTTTTTTTCAGAATATTATGTAGTTGGAATCGACAATATGGAGCCCTTTCAGACTGGTGTCTTTCGCTTAGTAATATGCATCTAAGCTTCCTCCATGTCTCTTCATGGCTTCCTAACTTTTTTTTTTTAGTGCTTAATAATATTCTATTATATAGAATTTAATTCATTTGTTTTCTTCATAACATCCTGATTGCTTCCAAGTTTGGGCAGTTATGAATAAAGATGCTATAAATATGTTTAATTAGGGTTTTACGTGGATATGTTTTCAATTCACTGGATTAAATACCAGAGAATATGACTGCTGGACCACCCTTTTTAAAGGCGAATGGTTCATAGGAGGCCAATCATTAGTGTTCTGCTTTGTAAACACTTAACTTAAGGTCAAAAAAGTTAAATGATTTACCCAAGGATTACACAGTAATAAGTGATAGAGCAGGTCTATACTTTGGGATTTCTCCCTACTGGTCCAAGACTTTTTACTATCTTTACTACTTTTTTACATAACAGAGAAAAAGTTTAGATTTCTTACCCAGGGGTCTCAGTCTAAAATTATCACACAGCTCAAAAAAGACTGCAGTAACGTCTTGCCTAGAACTGGGTGGGGAAAAGGTACAGCTAGAAAAGTATAATATTTGGCTGGGGATGTGGCTCAAGCGGTAGCGAGCTCGCCTGGCGTGCGTGCGGCCCAGGTTTGATCCTCAGCACCACATACCAACAAAGATGTTGTGTCCGCCGAGAACTAAAAAATAAATATTAAAAATTCTCTCTCTCTCTCACTCTCTCTCACTCTCTCTCCTCTCTCACTTCTCTCTCACTCTCTCTTTAAAAAAAAAAAGAAAGAAAAGTATAATATTTTAAGGTCTTCAAGAGTGAGGATATTAAAGTTTCTAATAAACCCAAGAATTTTATTATATTTAAAACACGTTAAGTCAATAGTGAAATAGCAACTTATAGGAGGGAAGAAAATACTTACAAATCACATATCCCATAAGGGTTTAATATCCAGAGTTGGGCTGGGTTGTGGCTCAGTGGTAGGGCACTTGCCTAGCATGTGTGAGGCACTGGGTTCGATTTCCAGCACCACATGGAAAAATAAATAAAATAAAGTTATTATGTCCAACTACAACTAAAAATATTTTTTAAAAATACCCAAAGTAATGGGCTGGGGTTGTGGCTCAGCAGTAGAGCGCTTGCCTAGCACATGCGAGGCCCTGCACCACATAAAAATAAATAAGTAAAATAAAGGTATATGTCCAACTACAACTAAAAAGTAAATATTTTTAAAAAATCCAAAGTAAATAAAGAGCTCCTTCAACTCAACAACAATAAAACTTGATTAAAATATGGGCAAAGGAGTTCTCCAAAGAAGTTGCACAAATGGTCAATAAGCACAAGATGCACAGCATCACTTATCATTAGGGAAATGAAAATCAAAAAACTACAATTAGGAACCACCTCACACCCATTAGGACTGGCTACTATTAAAAAATAATAATAATAACAAGTGTTGACAAGGGAATGGAAAAATAGGAACCCTCTTGTGTTGTTGGTGGGGTAATGTAAAATAGTACAGCCACTATGGAAAACAGTATGGCAGTTGCTGAAAAAACTTAATAAGCAATTCCACTTTGGGGTATATGTACCTAAAAGAATTGATAACAGAAACCAAACAGGTATTTGTACACCCATGCTCATAGCATTATTTGCAGTAGCCAAAAGGTGTAAGCATTTTAAGTGTCCATCAAAGGTTGAATGGATAAACAAAATTTGGCATACACACATATGGAGGAGGAACGGGAAAGGAGAGGAACAATGGAATGAAATTGACCAAACTGTGCTATGTACATGTGAATACACCACAGTGAAATTGACCTTTATGTTTATATATAAAGAACTAATTTTTAAAATTATAAATAAATAGAAGGAAGACCAGTAGAGTAGAAGAAGGGAAACAGGAGGAGGGAGAAGGAGAGGAAAAGGGGAAGTACTGGGGACTGAAGTGGAGTAAATTTTATTCCATGATGTATAATTATGTGTAAATGAGCCCCACTATTATGTGTAACTATAATGTACTAATAAAACATTCAGAAGTAAAAACGTATGCTGTCCTGATGAAGATTTACTACTGCTATACCACTCTTTAAAATGCCTTTTTTTAATTGATTTTTTTATATGACAGTGGAATACATTACAATTCGTATTACCCTTATAGAGCACATTTTTTCATATCTCTGGTTGTATATAAAATATATTCACACCAATTCGTGTCTTCATACATGTACTTTGGATAATGATTTGCAAACATAAGTCAAAATGTTATTCAAGTCAAAATGTCTGACTTGCTGTCATGTCATTTCCCCTTTTCTTGTTGAATCCTATCACTCCTATTTCAAAACTTAGCTCACATACCACTTTTTCTAAGTAGTCTTCTGTAATTTCTCAGCCAGAATTAACAGTTCCATTCTTTCTTGTAACTTAGACTTAACCAGTAAGGGGAAAGAGCATATATGACTCAGCAAGTCTCATAGGTCTATATGCAAGAGAAATGAAAATAAAATGTCCATATAGAAGCTTGCACATGGATTTTATATGGCACTATTCATAAGAGTTGAAAACTATCTAAATGACCCCAGGATCTGTCAGCTGAATAAAATGTGGTGTATCCATAAAAGGGAATATTATTTGCAAATAAAAAGAATTGAAGTACTGATACATGCTGCACTGTAAGTGAAACTTGAAAACATCATGTTAAGAATCCAGTCACAAAAATACCACATATTGTATGATTCCATTTATATGAAATATCTGGAAAAAGCAAAATATTAGAAACAAATGGTAGATAAATTGTTGTCACTTGAGTCTGAGGGGTGGGAGGGAGGTACAGAATGACTACTAATGAGTGCAAGCTTTCTTTTAGAGGTAATAGAAATGTTCTAAAATTGATTATGGTGATTTCACATACTGAATATACTAAAAAACATTGAACATTTTTTAAATAGGTAAATTGAATATTATGTGAATTATATCAAAAAAGTCGTTTTCTAAAACAAGTGTTTTCTGACTAATTCCCATCAGGCACAATCTAATTCCTTGGAAAAGTACATTCTTTTATTTAACAAATACCTATTGAGTATCTACTAGATACTGCTTCAGGCATTAAACTACTTGTTATTTTTTGCTCTTTTTATATTATGAAATTATTTTTCTTTGTGTTTATTCTCCTATCTGTACAATGTATAAATATTTTATTATTCTGATTTATCTTGATCTCCATAATCTATATAGTGGCTATTATTTTTATTAAGTTTAATTTTTTAGGATCAGATTATATATCTAAATTCTATTAGGAATTTTTAATTTTTGTGGCAGTTTATACTCAAGAGCAAATGTTATCATGTCATGTTAGCCGGTGAGTTTTATGTTTATTATTGCTACCAATATATCCATTATGGATTGAATAAAAGAATTTCTTTTTTTCATAGGTAATTCTGAGCATTGTCCTCCAGCTCTGTCTTAGGGTTTAGGGAACAAAGTTCTTCAGGGTTGACATGTCCCACTTTTGACAGACTTCCTAAATCATGGACAGAACCGTGAAGGAATGCATTGTTGAAAATGTAGTGTCCAAGGAAGAGAGCAGAGAATGTTTTGGGTTATAGTGAGGGACAAGACTGGAAAGTGTATTGAGGGTTAGATTTTGTGTGAATGCCAACATAAAAATTGGGCTTACTTCTGTAGGCAATATGATCTTTTTAAATTTTTTTTAGATGTAGATGGACAAAATACCTCAATTTAATTTATTTATCTGTTGTGCTGAGGATCAAAACCCAGTGCCTTACCCATGCTAGGCAAGCACTCTACTATTAAGCCATAATCCCAGCCCAGCAATATGATCTTGAACTCACTTTTTTATGATTCTAAAATTATAACAAGATCAGTATAGAAAATTTGGAAAATGCATAAAATTACCAAGAAGGAAAAATGTTACCCATCAGCAGTTTTCACTGTTAACATTTTGGAATGTAGCTTTCTAGTTTCCTCCGATTCATTTCTTTACATAGTTGAAACTAAATTTCATACATGTATTTTAACTTGTTTTGTTTAAAACTGACATTATAAAATAAGCATTTTCCATGTTGTTAAGAACTTTAGGGCTGGGGATGTGGCTCAAGCGGTAGCGCGCTCGTCTGGCATGCGTGCGGCCCGGGTTCGATCCTCAGCACCACATACCAACAAAGATGTTGTGTCCGCCGAGAACTAAAAAATAAATATTAAAAAAAAAATTCTCTCTCTCTTACTCTCTCTCCTCTCTCACTCTCTCTTAAAAAAAAAAAAGTACATTAAAAAAAAAAAAAGAACTTTAGCATATGTTATTTTAATAGTGACATACATACTATTCTTTCGGGATTGGAGTGTAAATTAAGGATTGTTCATTTTGGATATTCCTGTTGTTTCCAATTTACTGCCTTTATCTTTTATACATATTTCTCTTGGATCTCTGAATGTAAGGTGCAAGCAAGGTGTATGAAGGTATGTAGGTGGTTGAGGAATAGCAAATAGAACAATACCCAAGGGCCAGAGGATGGAATTTTTGTAGAAAAAGACCAGTTTCAGGAAAATGAGGGGCATGATACACCAATAAAAATATGGAAAATAAAATGGCTCTGACTGTGTGGATACATGGGGTGGTGTTAGAGCTGCTCTCTTTATTTGACAAGATATTAGTGAGCTCTGAGGGAGACCTTTCATTGAGTCCTAGGAGCAAAAACCGGGTTTCCAGGATTAAGCAAGCGAGTAAGCAGGCAGTGAAGTTCAGAAGCATGGAATGTAACTGTACTTTTGGGAGGTTTGTTGATGAAGAGAAGGAGAAAAATAGAATTAGGTAAAAGGGGGGAAACAAGAACAAGTAGAAATTTTATTTATGTATTTATTTTTAAAGATAGAGACTGGAATATTGTTAGGGCCAAGGTATAGCATAAGAGAAAATAGGGGGTTGGGATTGTGGCTCAGTGGTAGCGCACTTGCCTGGAATGTGTGAGGCACTGGGTTTGAGTCTCAGTACTCATATAAATAAGTAAATAAAGGACTATTAACAACTAAAAGAGAGAGAGAAAGAGAAAATAGGGATACGAGTATTAAAAACAAACTGAAGATTGGAAGTCCATCTGCTGTTTTACATTTTTTTCTTTTTTGTCTTAACCCTGGTAATTAGTTTCAGAAGAAAATTTTAGACTCCTCCTAATCATTTGCTATTTCCATGCATTGTGGCTTAGACTATTTTGGCCTGATGAAATGAGGAACTGCATATAATGTTGATTTTAGACTTTGCATGTTTGTTTTTGTTTCATATGAGTCATCAGTAGCATAGCATTAGAATAAGCTCATTTAGTAACATCTTCTCTCTAGTTCAAATTTTATATATTTCCTTGCCCACAGACTGCAACCATATTTCAATAGCAGTTTCTGGGAATTCTCTAGTGCTGATATCTAAACAAATTATTAACATTTTATCTTCTATTGTTAATCTTTTTTGACCTGTTCAGGTTCCCAGTAAGTTTTATATTTTTAAAATATCACCTCTATGTCTCATCTGTGCATTTTGGTCATTCCTTATTGTTAATAAATGACTATCTTGCTTGGACTATTCTGTGAACATTGCAATTTTCATGTCCAAGATATGAACAGCTTCAGATATATTAGCCCCAGCAAAGTTATTACAAAAGATTGTTCATAGAGCTTTCAAAAGAAGATAATTGGTTCTAAAATTTTGCTTTAAGCTAAATTAATAAAGAAACTTTTATAAACAACTATAAATGAGTAACTATAAATGACACAATTTCTACTAATGGAAAAATAATCATCAAGCTAGTAATACAGATAATATGTATTTGCAATTAAATAAGTTGAGAATTGTAAATTCATTATACTAATAAAGTATCAGGCTTCCTTCAGCAACCAGGAACTCAGTAATAACTGCAATATTAGCACTTAGCATTTCCTCATTTGAGAAAACTAATAGTATCAGCTGGTAACAAGTCAAAATGAATTTGAAAATTGTTTTTGCTAGTCTAACTTATGTAAAATCTAGCTGCCACATAACTCTCTGCTTTATTGCCTTCAAAGAAACATCTGTTTAGCATTCAAAATAATTAAGAAGAATATTTTTTTGTTTTAAATATTTTTTTGCAGTTTCTCTAACTCAGCTACTTTGTTCGCTCTGAAGTTTCCTAGATATGAGAAGTGGTGTCAGACAGGTCAAGTGATGCAATGTGATGCATAAATATGAAGCTTATTTGTACTAATTGTGATCATTATCAGCAGGAGATTTCACAGTAAAACTGTGCCACTATTACACCAGAAACAATGCAATCCTAGAAGAAAATGTAGGGGCAACACTCCAGCATACAGGTATAGACAATCTCTTTCTCAATAGGACCCCTAAAGCTCAGGAAATAATGCTTAGAGTTAATAAATGGGATGGCACCAAATTAAAAGGCTTCTGCACAACAAAGGCAACAATTTGAATGGAAAGAGAAAACCTAGAGAATGGGAGAAAATCTTTGCTAGCTACTGTTTTGAGAGAGGATTAATATCTAGAATATATAAAGAACTAAAAAAATCAAATAACCTAATTAATAAATATAAACATACTAATGTGTTAAACAGACACATCTTAAAAGAAGAAATACAAATGGCCAACAAATATATGAAAAAGATGTTCAACATTATTAGCAATTAGGGAAATGCAAATCTCACAACAGTCAAAATGGCAGTCATCAAGAATACAAATAATAATAAATGCTGGAGAGGATATGGAGAGAAAGGGACACTTTTACACTGTTGGTGGGATTGTACATTAGTACAACCACTATGAAAATCAGTATGGAGGTTCCTTAAATGGAACCACCGTATGACCCAGCTATACCACTCCTCGGTATTTATCCTAAAGAATTAAAGTCATCATACTATAAGGATACATGTATACCCATGTTTATAACAACACAATTCACAATAACCAATCTATGGAACTAGCCTTGGTGTCCATCAACAGATGAATGCATTAAAAAATGTGGTGTACATACACAATGAAACTTTATTGAGCCATAAATAAAAATAAAATTATGTCATTTGCAAGAAAATGGATGGAGCTAGAAACTATTATGTTAAGCAAAATAAGCCAAACTCAGAAGATCAAGGGTTGTTATGTTTTTCTCTGATATGTAGAGGCTAGAGAGAAAATGGAAAACAAAAGTTGGGGTGGATCTCCTAAAAATCAGTGGGAGATCAAAAGAGGAAAGGGACCAGGGAGTGGGAGAAGGGGAATGAGGGAAAAGTGCTAAGGAGTGATATTGGCCAAATTATATTCTTATAATGTGTGCATGTATGAACATGTAACAAAATATCCCATCAATGTGTATAACTATGATACATCAATAAAAGTATGCAAATAAAATTCAAGACACAAAAAAGAAAAAAAAAACTGTGCCACTAAAGAAATACCCCAGCATGAATGCTCAGTACAGGCCTTTTATATATAGCCTCCTTGGAATCTCATCCTTTGGCAGATGTGTAGATAGAGCCCTTCCAGGCTCCTCCCCAGACCTTCCTTCAAAGTAGAGCTAGCTAGTAGTGTTGCTGTTTCTTTGATGGTAATTTACTTCAGCTGCAGGAGTTTGTATCCTTGTGATATCATTATCATAAGGATAACCCAGACAGCCAGAATGGACCTTCACACTAAAGTTTTGCAGCATTCTTTGTGCTTTTTTTTGTCACACCCCAACTGTGTCATTAGCTCTTTCACTCTTAATCTCAATAATGTCAACATTTTGCATTCTTCTCCTTATCTGTCTCTCCAAGAATGTCTTGGTGGCCTATACAGGCTTTTCTGACTTCACTAGTTAATATTCCTGTTACAGAAAACCCCCCTACATTTTACTCCTCTAGAATTATGTATTTCTCTTTTGATAAGAACTTTTGTGGTAATACCAGCAGAATACTTTCGTAATACATATCAAAATTTCATTAAACTCTTATCCCTTGCTCTTGTATCTTTTCTTTACAATGCAACTACTACAGACCTACATGTAGAAGACTTCAGTTTACCAGAACAGGAGAAATATTTTAAGCAGGGACATAAGAAAAGCTTTGGAGTGAAGTCTTAAATCATAACATTTTGTGGTTTATGTAAAGCTTTATGTGTATCTATAAAAAAGTTTTATTTTTGATTAATAAACTAATTACATATGTTTATGGGGTACCATGTGATATTTCAGATAAATTAGCATATGCATCACCTGAGTATTTGTCATTTCTTTGTGATGAGAGCTTTAAAATTCTGTCTTAGCTATTTTGAGATACACATTATTGTTAATTATAGCCCTCATCCTATTTAACTTAACCTCGTGCCTGTTTACCAAAGTCTCCCCTTTTCCCCATCTACCCTCCCGGCTGCCTCCTGCCTCCCTGCCACACAAATGAGACTTGGTAAACACCATTATACTTTCTACTTCTATGAGTTTGACTCTTAGATTCCACATGTAAGTGACAGCATAGGTTTTTTCTCCCACTACTTGGCTTATTTCACTTAACATAATCTCCTCACTTAATCTACTGTCATCTATGTTGTTATAAATGACAGAATTTCCTGTTTTCATAGGTTGAATAGTATTTCATTGTGGATATATACCGCCATATCACCTTTTAAAGAATCCCTTCATGTGTTGAGGGACACTTAGGTTATTTTTATATCTTGGCTATTGCAAGTAATGCTTCAGTGAACACGGTGGTATATACACTAAGAGCCACAAGTTTCTTGAGGAAACTGACCATAAAATCAGAAAATATGTGATTATAGAAACTGTTCACAGCTATTATTTTCACCTGTGTTTTTAGAATATTCACAAAGGGCAAAAAGTCTTTTTGTTCAAATATACAGTACTTTTAAAATAACAGGTAACCTCAGTTTTTCTTAATTTTTAAGATGTAGCTTTTTAAAATTTTTTCATGTTATTGTACATTTCTTTGTCTTATTCAGAAAGGTGATAGTTTTATGCATCTCTGAGAAACATTTTTACCTTCTTCTGAAAGGCATAGTTTGGACTAGGCATAGTTTAGACTCCACAGTTTACATCCACTTCTGAGTTCTATATTCCCTTGTTGCTTTCTCCATTTTTTTTTTATAATTGCAGGACTGGGATTGAACCTCACGTTTCATTGCACTTCATTCACAAAGCTACATTCCCAACCCTTTTAACAAGTGTGATGAGATGTACCCGTCATACAGTACCATGCAGAATGTATTCACCATCCAGTACTACTATGTAGTGCCAGGTAGAATAGTTCCATTGCCCTAAAAATCCACTATGTACCATCTCGTCTTCCTTCCTCTACTCCAACCCCAGATCCTTTCACTTTCTTTTTAGTTTTACTTTTTCAGAAGGTCACAGTTCATAAACTGATTTTAATTTCCTATGTCCTCGCAGGATTTTTAATCTTATTGAAATTGGGGTGTTTGGTTTTCTAGACCGTGGTGTGTGTTCTCAAAATTTCATTATGAGGTCTTTCCTTGAGTTAATCTAGGAATTTTTTGTTTTATTTTTTATTGTGTCTTCTGCATCTGTATTGTTCTTTCTAGAAAGTGTGGAACTGATGAATTTGTATAGCTGTAGCCAAATAAATTTATTTCCTTCAATGAGTTTGACTTTTAGACTCTATGCTACAAGTGAGGTCAAGCAGTTATTTGTCTGTGTCTGGGTTATTTCACTTGGCACAATATCCTCCAGGTTTATCTACATTGTTGCAAATGGCAAAATTTCTCCTCCTCAACCTTTTATTTTTTTTTTTTAAGGCTGAATAGTACCCATTGTGTGTGTGTGTGTGTGTGTGTGTGTGTGTGTGTGTATTTATTTATTTATTTCACATCACATTTTCTTTCTTCATTTATCCCTTAAGGCAGTTTCCCTATTTGGGCTATTGCAAATAATGCTCATTTCCTTTGGATGAATACCCAGGGATAGGATTGCTGGATAATATTATGGTTCTATTTTTAATTTGTTTAATGGTAATGGAAATTGAACCCAGGAGTACTTTACCACTGAGCTTAATCCCACCCCACCCCACATACCAGGGATTGAACTCAGGGGTATTTGACCACTGAGCCACATCCCCAGCCCTATTTTGTATTTTATTTAGAGACAGGGTCTCACTGAGTTGCTTAGTGCCTCTCTGTTGCTGAGGTTAGCATTGAACTTGTGATCCTTCTGCCTTAGCCTCTCAAACCACTGGGATTACAGGCATGTGCCACCACACCCGGCCCAACCCTTTTTATTTTTTATTTTGAGACAGGGTCTCATTAAGTTATGAGGTTGGCCTCAGACTTGTGATTATCATGCCTCAAAGCCTCAAGGCTGGGATTATAGGTGTGAGCCACCAAACCCGGCTCCCAGCCCTTTTGAGACAGGTTTCACTAAATTGCTCAAGTTAACGTCACTTGTGATCTTCCTGCCTAAGCCTCCCAACTAGTTAGAATTATAATTGTTCACCACTGTGCCCAGCTCTTTTTTTCATTTTTTTGAGGAGCCTCCACACTGTTTTGTTTATTGGCCATACCAGTTTACATCCCCAGCAATACTGTATAAGTGTTGTCTTTTCTCCACATCCTGGCCCGAACTTATCCTCTTTTATCTATTAAAACTTATTCTCTTTTATCTATTGCTTTAATTGTTGTGGAGTATTATCTCATTGTAGTTTTTCTTTACATTTCACTGATGAATACTGTTAAGTATCTCTTCATATTCCAGTTGGTCATCTGTGTGTCTTCTTTTGAAAAATGTTTATTCATATTTTTAGCCCATTTTTTGAGTTTTTGCTTGTTTTGGTTGTCTGATGTTGTTTTTCTGCTGTGCGTTGTGTGAATTCCTTATATATTTTGAATATTAATCCCTATCATACAGTAACGCCTTCTCCCACTCCATAAAAGGCATGCTATTTTAAAAATTTATATTTCTCATTAGGATTTGTGTGATCCAATAGAAGTATTTTCTTATATGAAGCTACAAAGATTATTATAACATTGTAAGAAAGTAATTATCACACAAACATTTGAGGACCTGCTACATGCCAAGTAGTGCTATGCTGTTTCTATGGAAGTTTTCATTAGAACAATTCTGGACAGTGAAAATTCAATGATAAATTTGTCTGTATCAGATCTCTTTCTTTTCTTTTTATTCCTCATAATGAAAGAGGATACCTTCTCCTGTCCAGCACCCTTCTCCTAACTGTCCTCTGAATCCCTTCCCTCTGACTTTCTCAGGACTGGATCTCCTCCATTATTCATCTTCAGCTTTTTTCCATGCTGGTTCTTTCCTATTCCTACTATAGCACACTTAAGTCTCTTGGATGTTAAAATGAATTCTTTCCTTTATGTCATATCCCATCTGGCTGCCACCCTGAATTCTCTCTTTTTTACTAAAAGACTTCAGATGAGTTGTCTGTGTTCCCTGTCTCCATTTCCCAAGGTCATCTGGCTTCCACCTTTTCACTGAAACTACACTCACCAGTGTTATCAGTGACTTCCTTGTTGCTAAATCCAGTGTGCCCTCTTTAGTTCTACCTTACCTGACCTCTCTGCTACACTTGATAATGTTGAGCAATTCTTTCTTAAAAATCTTTTCCCTTGGTTTTGGTGATAACCTAATCTTTGCTTCTTCCTCTGTTGACATTTTAGTCACCTCTGACTGCCCACCTTCTCCAATACCCAAAGTATTGGTGTTCCTTGGAGTTCTAGGCTTTCTCTTCCATTCTTTCTGTGCCCACTATTCCCAAACGGCCTCGTCCATTCCCTTTCTTCAGTGACCATTTACATGATTAGGGCCTTCACATTTGTATTTTCAGTCCTGACCTCTCCTTTGAGTTCTAGCACTATATGTCTCTCTGCCTACTAAACATTTCCAAATGAGCCACTCCAAAATCAGATTTTTTTTCCTCTCCCTAATCCCACTAGCAAAATGCATCAGTGAATAAATAAGTAAAACAAAATATTCTTGTGTTCACTTTTTCCACATGAATGATACTACCTTCTACCCACTTAAGCCAAATAAAGACACCTCTGGGGATGTCAGATTAATTTAACCTTAATGTTGCAATTAAAAGCCACAATTTTACTTGGTTTTGCCTCCCCAAAGGTTTCTTTTCTCTCTCTCTCTCTCTCTCTCTCTCTCTCTCTCTCTCTCTCTCCTACATCTCTTTTAACACAGAGATCTTCATTAATGTTGAGGAAGAAAATTCTCTTCTTACAAATTTGTCCATTGTTTGACTTAGGGGGACAAATTTAAATGGACTTAGAACTACTACACATATCCTTGATAATAGCAGCTTCTAAGCATTTATTTTTGAGATACACTATAAGCCAGACACTGTTATGAATACTGTGTAATTTCATTTCATTTCTCCAGATACCTTCTCTGTTTCTTAGAAGAGAAAAATTGAAATATGGGGAGGTTAGAGAATGTGTCCAGTGTGAGAGACAAGGGGCAGATAGCAGAGGCAGCATCTGAACCTGGCTCTGGGTATGACCTCTTAACCTTGTCACAATGCTACCTGGCAAACATCTGCATTCCTCATAGCAGTTTTTTTTAATTATTATTATTATTTAGTTATAGTTGGACATAATACCTTTATTTTATTTATTTTTATGTGGTGCTAAGGATCGAACCCAGGGCCTTGCACGTGCTAGGAGAGCACTCTACTGCTAAGCCACAACCCCAGCCCCCAGTGGTCTTTTTTTTTTAAATCACTCTTTTAAAAAGTTTAGAGTACTTTGAATTACTAAGACATGATATAATTTTATTTTATTTTATTTTATTTTCTATTGAGATGATCATATGGTTCTTATCTTTAAGTCTATTGATGTGGTGAATAACATTTATTGATTTCCGTATATTGAACCAGCCTTGCATCCCAGGGATGAATCCTACTTGATCATGTTGCACAATTTTTTTGATGTGTTTTTGTATCTGATTCACCAGATTGAGGATTTTTGCATCTAGATATATTAGAGATATTGGTCTGTAGTTTTCTTTCATTGAATTGTCTTTATCTGGTTTAGGAATCATGGTGATGTTGGCCTCTTAGAATGAATTTGGAAGTTCTCCCTCTTTTTCTATTTTCTGGAATAGCTTGAAAAATATTGGTATTAGTTCTTCTTTAAAGGTTTTGTAAAACTCTGCTGTATACCCATCTGGTCCTGGGCTTTTCTTAGTTGGTAGTCTTTTGATGGCTTCTTCTATTTCCTCAATTGATATTGGTCTGTTTAGGTTGTCTATATCCTCCTGACTCAATCTGGGTAGATCATATGACTTAAGAAATTTATCGATGCCTTCACTATCTTCTATTTTATTGGAGTATAAGGATTCAAAATAATTTCTAATTATCTTCTGTATTTCTGAAGTGTCTGTTGTGATATTGCCTTTTTCATCCCATATGCTAGTAATTTGAGTTCTCTCTCTTCTTCTCTTTGTTAGCATGGCGAAGGGTCTGTCAATCTTATTTATTTTTTCAAAGAACCAACTTTTAGTTTTGTCAATTTTTTCAATAGTTTCTTTTGTTTCGATTTCATTAATTTCAGCTCTGATTTTAATTATTTCTTGCCTTCTACTTCTTTTGCTGTTGTTTTGCTCTTCTTTTTCTAGGATTTTGAGATGAAGTGTGAGATCATTTATTTGTTGGTTTTTCCGTTTTTTTAAGGAATGAACTCCGGGCAATGAATTTTCCTCTTAGAACTGCTTTCATTGTGTCCCATAGATTCCAATATGTTGTGTCTGTGTTTTAATTTATCTCTAAATTTTTTTAATTTCCTCCTTGATGTCTTCTGTAACCCATTGATCATTAACATATTGTTCATTCTCCAAGTGATGTAGGAATTTTTCTTCCTTATTTTATCATTGATTTCCAGTTTCATTCCATTATGATCAGATAGGATGTATGGTATTATCTCTACTCCTTTATAATTTCTAAGAGTTGCCCTGTGACATAATATATGGTCTATTTTTGAGAAGGATCCATGTGCTGCTGAGAAAAAAGTGTAACTGCTTGATGTTGGGTGGTATATTCTATATATGTCAATTAAGTCTAGGTTATTAATTGTATTATTGAGTTCTATAGTTTCTTTATTCAACTTTTGTTTGGAAGATCTGTCCAATGGTGAGAGAGGTGTTTTGAAGTCTCCAATAATTATTGTATTGTGGTCTATTTGACTCTTGACCTTGAGAAGAGTTTGTTTGATGAACATAGCTGCACCATTGTTTGGGGCATATATATTTATTATTGTTACGGCTTGTTGGTGAATGGTTCCCTTGAGCAGTATGTAGTGTCCTTCTTTATCCCTTTTGATTAACTTTGGCTTGAAGTCTATTTTAGTTGATATGAGTATGGACACTCCTGCTTGTTTCCGAGGTCCATATGAGTGATATGATTTTTCCCAACCTTTCACCTTCAGTCTATGTATGTCTTTTCCTATCAAATGCATCTCCTGTAGGCAGCATATTGTTGGATTTTTTTTTGATCCATTCTACTAGCCTGAGTCTCTTGATTGGTGAGTTTAAGCCATTAACATTTTGGGTTACTATTGAGATATGGTTTGTACTTCCAGCCATATTTGTTTATTTATGTTACTTAACATGATTTGTTTTTCCTCTTTGATTATTTTTTCCCTTTACTGTACTACCTCCTGCTGTTGGTTTTCATTGTTATATTCCATTTCCTCTTCCTGTAATGTTTTGCCAAGGATGTATTGAACAGTTGGTTTTCTAGCTGCAAATTCTTTCAACTTTTGTTTATCATGGAAGGTTTTAATTTCATCTTCCATCCTGAAGCTTAATTTCGCTGGATACACGATTCTTGGTTGGAACCCATTTTCTTTCAGCGTTTGAAATATGTTGTTCCAGGATCTTCTAGCTTTCAGAGTCTGTGTTGAAAGATCAACTGTTATCCTGATTAGTTTACCCCTAAATGTAATCTGCTCCCTTTCTCTTGTAGCTTTTAAAATTCTCTCCTTATTCTTTATGTTGGGCATCTTCATTATAATGTGTTTTGGTGTGGATCTCTTATGATTTTGCACATTCGGCATCCTGTAGGCTTCTAGGATTTGGGATTCTGTTTCATTCTTCAAGTCTGGGAAGTTTTCTCATATTATTTCATTGAACAGATTGCTCATTTCTTTGGTTTGGACCTCTATACCTTCCTGTATCCCAATAACTCTTAAGTTTGGTCTTTTAATGTTATCCCATATTTCTTGGATGTTCTGCTCATGGTTTCTTAACAGTCTCGCTGAACTGTCTATGTTCTTTTCAAGTTGAAATACTTTGTCTTCATTGTCTGATGTTCTATCTTCTAAGTATTCTACTCTGCTTGTAGTACTCTCATTTGAGTTTTTAATTTGGCTTCTTTCTTCCTGCATTTCTAGGATTTCTGTTTGTTTGTTTGTTTTTTATAACCTCTATCTCCCTGTATAGTTGATCTTTTGCTTTTTGGATTTGTTTATGTAATTCATTGTCAAAGTGATCTTTCATTGTCTGATTTTGCTGTTTAATGTCTTCCTTGAGATTCCAGATCATCTGAAGCATGTATATCCTGAATTGTTTATCTGACATTCCATCTGCAGCAGATATTACCTCTTCTAAAGTTGAGTTGACCTGCATTGCTTGTGGTCCTTTCTTTCCTTGTCTTTTCATACTGCTCAGGGAGACATATTTACAGTTTTGGAGGTCTTAGTCCATAGAAGGCCGACTCCATTCCTCAGGGCTCGAGGAGAGGCAGAACATCATGGTAGAAGAGTTTAGCAGAGGGAAGCAGCTCACGTGATTATCAGAAAGCAGAGAGAAAGTGATATAATTTTAAATGTGTGCCAAGAGTATACTTTTGCATATTGTTCTGAGAATAATAATGTAGTTTGCTCGTAGAATAAGTAATCACAAAAGTTGGGTTCATAATTTCTATTCTATTTTAAATTACTTTTATTTTTAACAACTTTCTAGATTTTCTTTTGACTGTTTTGAAGCATAAACAATGGCCATAGCAACTTTATCTTCTGAATTCTTTGCTTATTTTACATCACATACAGCAGCTCTATCATTTTATCTTAGAAGTAACTGGCTTTCTGAGCTGCCTACGCCAGAAGTTTCTGGGAAATCATTTGAAGCAGTGTTTCTGCATCTGCCATGGACAGCAAAGATGTTGTGGTTCATGAGCCAGGGGAGTACCTATAAAGAAAGTGGGGCATTTCCCTCAGGTTTTCATCCTGCCTTGATTGTATTTTCTTGAAGTACTGTAAGTCAAGGTGTCTGTGTAGTTAGTGGAAGAAGATTCAGCACTTATCCCAACTCTAGATGAAGAGGGAAAAATTCTGATAGTCAAGTTTGAGTAGAATCCTGATAGTGAAGAGAGATCAAGTATTACCTGGAACTGTCTCCCTGACCCAAAGGTTGTTGATAGCAATTTGAGCAGTGTGGATATCAGAATTCACCTGGGCCCCATGAGACAGTGACCCAGCTCTGAGAACTTTGCTATGTGTGGCTCAGGCCAGAGATGCACACAAAGGGAAACATCTTGAGGCTAGTAATGCTGGAGCAGTTTTTGTAATACTACCCAAGGAAGCACAGAATTTGGTTCAAGAGCATCATCCAGAGTACAGAGGAGGCAAGGACTGTGCTGAGGGATTTGAGAGTGAACTGGTTGACCCTAGAGAACTGATTCTATCCATTGATAGTGCTAGTAGGAGGTAGTATCTCAAAGAGAAGCTCAAGGAATATTGAGTTCTGAGCTTGATGCTGTGGAGAACCAGCTCATATAGGCATCCTGGACACTCTGTTCCCTGAGGCACTGTGATAATGACCCTAGGCCTGAAAAGGGAGCACTGGCTCCAACGCAGTAAACTCCTTTGGCAACACAATCTCATAAAGTTCCTGGCACTCTTGATACAGATGTTTCTCCAATTTTCAAATATGGAGAAAACTATTTCCCAAATGGCAGGTTTGAAAAAGAGAGAGATCGGGGCTGGGGATGTGGCTCAAGCGGTAGCGCGCTCGCCTGGCATGCCTGCGGCCCGGGTTCGATCCTCAGCACCACATACCAACAAGGATGTTGTGTCCGCCGAGAACTAGAAAATAAATATTGAAAATTCTCTCTCTCTCTCTCTCTCTCTCTCTCTCTCTCTCTCTCTCCCCCCCTCCCTCCCTCCCTCCCTCCCTCCTCTCTCACTCTCTCTTTAAAAAAAAAAAAAAGAAAAAGAAAAAGAGAGAGATCCCTCTACAAAGAAACAGGATATATGTGGAGAATGTGGAAAACCTTCAGCAGGGCTCAGTTTTTGTTCTTCACCAAACAACCCACAGTGGAGAGAAACCTTCTGGATGTGCTGATTGTGGGAAGGCATTCAGCAGAAGTTCCACCCTTGCGAAACACCAGAGAAGAACATTATAAACATCTTGAATGTGGGAAAGCCTTTCTCCAGAATTCTGGGCTTATTAATCATCAGAGAATCCATACTGGGGAGAAATCTTATAAATGTGTTCAATTGGGAAATCCTATAGTCAGTCAATGCTCAAACTTTTTTAGGCATCAGAGTACACAATGCAGAAGACATTGCCAAAAGAAGAAGTATTTTTTTTTCCAGAAATGAAGACAAAAGTAAAAACAAAAGTGATACAGATTACCTTTTCCCTATATACTATCAGAAGATCCACTGGAAAATATTTTTTAAAAAGTCTTCACTCACCATTATAATTTTATCTTCAAAGAAGTGCCTAAAAACTGAAATTTTAAACTTAGTTCAGGTATTAATGCCTACATTTTCTACATAATATTTATATTCTATATTTTTTTTCCAAATAATGAACTAGCTGCTTCTTTGTACCTTCCTTAAAAGTGTCCTTTTTTAGAAAATTATCTTATTTCTGTGTTAATCATTGAAATGTTCTTTGTAAAGATACATTCCCTTCTTTAAAAGGCAACACTGGAATCATAAAGTCTGAAAACCATCTTAAGTCATTTTGAAAACTATCCTTTAAAAATTATCTGATTCCTTTTCCATAATTTGAATATACATTTGAGGAAATAGAAAAAAAAGGACTAGTAAGCTTCAGAGTAGAATGAGCCTTAAGATCTCAGGTAAGGCGCCTGCTTTGCAGCACATATACTAAAATTAGAGCAATGCAGAGAAGATGAGCACAGCCCCTGTGTAAGGACAACACACAGATTCGTGAAGTGATCCTTTTTTCCTTTCCCCCTGAAATAAAGATTCTGCTCTCACTGGAGGAAAAAATATCTCAGATAAGAAGTAATGATGAATAGGGCATTATGTAAAATTGTGGATGTGTAACCGGCGTGATTCTGCAATCTGCATTTGGGGTAAAATTGGGGGTTCATAACCCACTTCAATCTAATGTATGAAATATGATTACAAAGTCAAGAGCTTTGTAATGTTGTGAACAACCAATAAAAAAAAAGAAGTAATGATGATTTTTTAAAAAATGAATAGGACATCTAGATTAGAGAAAATATATGCATACTTTGATCTAAGCATTGAGATATATCAGTTTATTATCTAAGTGCAGTCCATCCTCCTATAGGAAAACTCAAAAGCCACTCACTCGATCTAATTTGGGGGCATCTTATTAATGAAAATGAAAGTTTCCCCATATATCATTTAAAAATAGTCTAAACAGTAAAAGTTGTAAAAGTATGGAAGTAGAAATTATAATTCTAAGCTGGGCATCGTGGTACACACCTGTATGTACTCCCAGCAGCTAGGGAGGCTAAGGCAGGAGGATCACAAGTTCAAAGCCAGCCTCAGCAAAAGCGAGGCACTAAGCAACTCAGTGAGATCCTGTCTCTAAATAAAATACAAAATAGAGCTGGGGATGTGGCTCAGTGGTCAAGTGCCTGAGTTTACTTCCCAGTACCACCACCCTACAAAAAAAAAAAGAAAGAAAGAAAGAAAAAGAAATTATAATACTAAGTACAAATTTTTGGTGAATGATGAATGTAAGTATAAGATAATACTCTGTCTTGGGCTGGAATTGTGGGTCAGTGGTAGAGCACTTGCCTGACATGTGTGAGGCACCGGGTTCAATCCTCAACACCATATAAAAATAAATAAATAAAATAAAGGTATTGTATCCATCTACAACAACACAAAAAAAGATAATACTCTGTCTTGGCTTTTAGGAAAAAAGACTCAAAAGATCAAATTTGTCTTTATTTTGCCTTCATTTTAAAAATATTTTTTCCTAGTAGATGGACATAATGCCTTTTATTTTATTTTATTTTTTTAATGTCCTGCTGAGGATCAAACCCAGTACCTCACATGTGCCAGGCAAGCTCTCTGCCAATTGAGCCACAACCCCAGCCCTATTTTGCCTTTATTTTTGTTAAGGACAAAATTCCCTGGCAAGTGAACAGCACTTTAAATTTTCAATCCTAACACATTAAAAAAATGTATTGAAGTAATATATTGTAGTAATAGAGTTATTTATTCCTTGATTGAGAATCCTAAGTACTGTGGTTCTACTTTTCAGTTAAGAACTCTGGAAGTCAAAATACTGAATATGAGAAAAGACTTTTTTTATAATGGGCATTATCGTATGGAAAATGATCCATGCAAATACAAATGTTTTCTTGTTCCAGACATTTGGGTTATATCTGGTGCTTGGATCAAATTTTAAAATGGAAGATGAGATTTGCATGAGCTTGTTTAAAAGCATAGCACTAAATGCCTGGGCCAGCTGGTAAAGAAGTGAGGCAGAGGGGAACCTGTTTATAGATTTTTCTGATCACTATGATAAGAAATGTGCTTTATAGATTAAGATTTATTGAGGTATAAATATATAGTGATGTATTTTAAGTTATTCAAGAAAATATAGGGACTTTCATTTGGGTCTTTTTGTGGCTGAGAGGGGATGAGTCAGTATCCAATAAATATTGAATTTCTCTGCTCTAAGATAACAAAAAAGAAAGAGTTGGCTTTTCACAGTCTCAACACTAATCATACTCTGTTGCTTTGTTTCTTGAAAGTGGTTAAGCAACCATAAAAAACTCATAGGAAATTAATGACTCACATAACGGAAAGCATTTGCTAATGTGACTTTTGTTTCAGTTGCCAACTAGTCTTGTATGTTTCCATGGTAACCCACCAGTATAACAAACTCACAAACTAAATTTGCCACTTTTTTGGTTTATTTAGTTTGGACAGCTCTCTCACAGCTCTGTGTGTGTGTGTGTGTGTGTGTGTGTGTGTGTGTGTACCCGCGTGCGCACGCACATTAAATGTTACATAAAAAAATTCTGAGTAATTGCCTTAGGCACATAAACAAAATCTTTGTTTCTAGATCTTGTTTGATAATTCAGAGCTATTTGATGTTATAAAACTAAAAAGATTATTTGATTAACATTTATATATATATATATATTTATATATATTTATATATATATATAAATTTATATATATATATATTTATATTTATATATATATATAAATGTTAATCAAAAAATTAATTAAAAAATTAATTTAAAAAAATGTTCCACTGTCTTTCTATTTCCTACCCACCATCCCTTCTCTTCATTCCCCTTTATCTAATCTACTGAACTTCTATTCTTAACCACCCCCCAGCATGTCTTTTTGACTTGAATTTCTTTTAAGAAAGGACTTATCAGTAATTTTTTTGTTTGTTTGTTTGTTCAAAATATTTTGTTCAGTTGTAAATGGACACAATACCTTCATTTTATTTATATGTTTATATGTGGTGCTGAGGATCAAACCCAGGGTCTCACATGTGCTAGGGGAGCGCTCCACCACTGAGCTACAACCTCGGCCAGTAATTTTTTAAGCTTATACATTTTAAGCTTATTCATCAGTAATTTTTTAAGCTTATACATTTTAAAATTCATTTATAATGTTTGTTCATTTGGAATGTGTATAACAGGAGAGTATGCCAGAAAACCGGCAGGGAAAAAGGAAATGAGGACCCTGTCTGGGGGAGGAGGACTGAATGGAATGTTGGGGAAGCCAACTCAGCCAGCTCTTCCAGCCCTCCCCCCAGTGACCCTGCTCCAGGATAGGGGGAAGGGAGTGCACTGGGGAATTAAGAGAACCTAGGAAGACTAGGTCATAAAGAACACCAGGCTTTCACCTGAGGGCTGAGTTAGGGAAATTTTCTAGAGAGGTAATGCTAAACTAAATGATTGAAAGTTGAAAGAGGGAGTAGATGGCGTGCAAGGAAAGAATACATTATGAACAGAGGCACACCACTGAGAAACAGAACAAAGTAAATAGGAACAATAGGCAGCATGAGGATAGACAGTGTCAAGAGATAAGACTAAAGATAGCCAGGGATTTATCCACAGATTCCCTCTTAAAGAGGTTGGACTTCATCTTATAAAATATGAGGAAGCAGTGAAGGATTTTTAAACAGAGCAATGACATCATTGCATTTGTATTTTAAAAGGAGCTCTTTGGTAGCAGTGAGGAAGGTAGATTTGAGCAGAAGCCATTAAGAGGGTTCTTGCCATATTTCATGGAAGAGATAGAATCTAAATTAGGACAGTGACAATAGACACAGGAAAGGACTTGATTTCTAAATAGTAGCATAGATAAGAATTGGTAACTTAGGCAGGAATTTATATCCCACAAATGACTTCACTTGTTCATTGGATCAGCAGATATTTATTGAATGTTTACTGTAGTTGGAAGCCTGTGTCTATAATATTATGTGGACCCTCTATTTTCTGCCTTGATCATTGGTGGGTTTCTTCTTCGATAAAAATTCTTTGTTATGCATGCTGTAAAGTAATTAGGAGGCAGATATACTTTCCACAGATCTAGTTCATTCTAACCCGATCTCTTGGCTTACTGGACTTTCTTATTCACTATAGAACCTGTTCCAGAGTCCTAGTATGTATGTCACTCTGCTACTTTGGAGGCAGTATTCATGTATCTGAAGGGTGTATTAACCCACACAGGAAGTGGACCTGGGCTGATTTGTGGCTTCTTTGAATGGGTCTATGCAAGTCATGAAAAATATATACAATAGATTTCAAAGCATTTCAACCATACCATAACCTTAAATGAAGGCAGTGGGACTGTGGGATTCCTGAGGCACCTACCACAATGGGAATAACATTTGAGCTGTGCTGTGGTTTAGAGGTGAGGTGTCCCCAGAAGCTCACATGTGAGACAATGCAAGAAGGTTTGAAGAAGAAATTATTGGGTTATAGCCTTAACCTAATCAGTGAATTAACCCCTGGTGGGATTAACTGAGTGGTGACTTTAGGCAGGTGGGGTGTGGCTGGAGGAAGTGGTTCATTGGGGGTGTCACTATGGGAGAGTGGAGTCTCTCTCTGCTTTCTGATGGTCATGTGAGCTGCTTCCCTCTGCCACACTCTTCCACCATGATATTCTGCCTCATCTGAAGCCCTGAGGAATGGAGCCTGCTATCCATGAACTGAGACCTCTGAAACTGTGAGCCCCCAAATAAACTTTCCCTCCTCTACAATTATGCCATTCAGGTGTTTTAGTCACAGCAGTGAAAAGGCTAACTAAGCAAACTCTTACAATCTTCATTCAGGAATGAACAGATCTAGACTATATCAGGATTCAGTTCAGCTGCATGTAACAAAACTCAAACATTTTAAATAATGAGATTTATGAAGTTTGGATGGAGACAGTCCAAGGATATGTTTATCAGGAACCCACCTTCCTACTTTCTTGGCACCACCATCTTGCAGCTTTTCCAGGCAGAGGAAGGAAGAAATTGTAAAAGGTAAAAGGATGTGTCTCCACTATCCTTCTTTTACCGTGCCTTTCCAGAAATCACATCCAGTTGCTTCCATTTATTTCTCATTTATACTCAATTCCATGCCTACCCCGAGCTGCATGGGAGACTTATCAAATGTAGTCTTTTAAGTGGACACATAGCCAGTCTGAATAAAATCAGGATTCTGTTAAGGAAAAAGAGAGACAGGATAGTGGACAACTGACAGTCTACCATATGCTAGGCAGACTATTGACTAGTTTAACATAGTCAAACTGGTAACTAGTCTGCTGGAGAGGGCCATGATGGACAGATGTCATGGGCCTAAAGCAATACTTAGAGGCCAGCAGTACCAGGTTGGATCTCCCATTAACAGGAGAACATAGAAAAAAAAAACAAAAACCTTAGTTTTATAAGTTCTCAGTATATGAATAATAGTTAAGATCATCAGAGTAAAAGCCAAAGATAGAAACTTGTTGGACATCAACATTTTAAGGAGACAGGAACAAGAAACTGAGAAGAAATAGTCACAGAAATTGAAAAAGAGAAGAATATTTCAAGAATATATGAGGGCTGAGGATATAGCTTTCCTCTCATGCACAAGACCACAGGTTGAATCCCCAGCGCCAAGAATATATGAAAGGATCAATTATGATAATTTAAAAAGAGCCCGTTGGATTTGGCAATTAGTTCCTCACTGGTAAGCAGTTTCAGTGGAGAGGTGGAGGTAGAATCCTGATTAGGGACACTGAAAAGTAGCTGGGAGGTGAGGAGATGGACAATGTCTATACTGTAGGCATTTCTTCAAGTTCTAGTTCTAATGCTTCTTAGCTAAGTGACCTTGGACAAGTCACTTATTTTCTCTGTATTTTAGTTCCTTTGTTTAGCAAATGGAGCCAACAGTACCCTCTTCAGACAGTTTTGAGGATTAAATGTGTTAATATATGTAACATCCTCACAGCAGTGTCTGGTGTGTGAAAAGCTCTCATCAGTAAATGCTGTCACCATTGTCATTAGTATCATCTTTATTTTATTTTATTTTATTTTATTTTATTTTATTTTTGAGTACTGGGGATTGAACTCAGGAGCACCTGACCACTGAGCCACATCCCCAGCCCTATTTTGAAGAGACAAAGTCTCACTGAGTTGCTTAGTGCCTTGCTTTTGCTGAGGCTGGCTTTGAACTTACAATCCTCTTTGCTCAGCCTCCTAAACTGCTGGGATTACAGGCATGTGCCATCACACCTAGCATTAGTATCATCTTTAAGAAGCTTGAACCTAGGGGCAAAGAAAGTGATAATAAGTAGGTAGTGTTTAAGTACACTTGGATATAGGGTTATGGAAGTATATTTTCCCCCTTAATATTTAATGTCATATTCTTTGTTAAAACTTATTATCTCTTTTCTACACTATAATTTCAATTATTTGCCCATATTTCTAATGCTGTGCTATAGTTTCTTAATCTCTTGTTTCTAAGCCTACTAGGCTTAATGTTGGCTTCCTCTTCTCTCTTGCTAGACCAGATAAATATTTCTGTGAATACATCTTTCCTGCTTATTTATTTTTTAAAAAGAGATATCCACATACAGTTCACTTGATTTTTAAAAATCTGCATTTGTGCAAATGATAGCATGTGCTGTTCTACACTATCTTTTAAGGATATTTTAAACTAGATAAAAACCGAAAATATATTTCTGTAATTAGTATGGTTGAGGAATTACTGATATTTCACAAATAAATGAAAAGTGACATAACTTAAAGCAAGGTTTTAGGGCTTTGCAATATTAATAGCTTTTTTGTATCTAAGTGTTAATTCTTAGAATACTTGATAACATTTTAAGATATTGCTGTGGTTTGTGTCTTAAATTTGGGTCCAAAGGTCTGTGTCTTAAATTTGGGTCCAAAGGTCTGTGTCTTAAATTTGGGTCCAAAGGTGCAGGGTCTCTGGTCTAATTTCTAGGTCCTTGATCCACTTTGAATTGAGTTTTGTGCATGGTAAGAGATAGGGGTTTAGTTTCATTTTGCTGCATATGGATTTCCACTTCTCCCAGAACCATTTGTTGAAGAGGCTATCTTTTCTCCAATGTATGTTTTTGTTGCCTTTGTCTAGTATGAGATATGTGGGTTTGTCTCTGTGTCTTCTGTTCTGTACCATTGATCTACATGTCTACTTTGGTGCCAATACCATTCTGTTTTTGTTACTATAGCTTTGTAGTATAGTTTAAGGTCTGGTATTGTGATGCCTCCTGTTTCACTCTTCTTGCTAAGGATTACTTTGGCTATTCTGGATCTCTTATTTTTCCAAATGAATTTTATGATTGCTTTTTCTATTTCTATAAGGAATGACAATGGGATTTTAATTGGAATCACATTGAATCTGTATAGCACTTTGGGTAGTATGGTCATTTTGACAATATTAATTTTGCCTATCTAAGAGCATGGGAGATCTTTCCATCTTCTAAGGTCTTCTTCAATTTGTTTCTTTAGTGTTCTGTAGTTTTCATTGTAGAGGTCTTTCACCTTTTTTGTTAAGTTGATTCCCAAGTTTGTTTGTTTGTTTGTTTGTTTTGAGGCTGTTGTGAATGGGGTAGTTTTGCTAATTTCTCTTTCAGAAGATTCATCACTGATATATAGAATGCATTTGATTTATGAATATTGATTTTATATCCTGCTGCTTTGCTGAATTCATTTATTAATTCTAGAAGTTTTCTGGTGGAGTTTTTTTGAATCCTCTAAGTATATAATATAATCATGTCATCAGCAAATAATGGTAGTTTGAGTTCTTCTAGGAAAACAATTATTCTTGCTTTCTGAGGTTTAGCACACTGAACCTGCACAGGATAGTAGAAAGAACAACATGTATAAAAACCAGCAAACTTGAAAGAGTGAATTATTGGAAAAAATAGAGATTTTCATTTGTAGGCAAGGGGACTGTAGAGTTAAATGAGCCTGGTTTGCCAGTTCTGCTTTTGCTGTGTAAATGACCTTGAGTTAACTTCCCTGCTGAGTTTCAATTTCCCTGTCTACAAAGTGAGGGAAACACCAGCTACTTCCTAGGGTTATAGAGAATCAAGTAGTGAGTGGTAAGCTCTCAGTAAATGGTAGCTTCTGTTTCTGAAACAGTACTGT
Source organism: Spermophilus citellus (assembly GCF_964194105.1). Taxonomy (NCBI): domain Eukaryota; kingdom Metazoa; phylum Chordata; class Mammalia; order Rodentia; family Sciuridae; genus Spermophilus; species Spermophilus citellus. The sequence continues at coordinate 27,496,222 of NC_138191.1, read as the reverse complement.
CATACTCTATCTTAGAGTAAATATTTTTATATTTGTAGTATTTGTATATATATTTCCTATCTCTTGCACTAATCATAAACATAAGCCCTGCAGGTTAGGAACTCTGTACTTCTCATCTTTGTATTTTAAACATCCAGCTCTTACCAACACACATAAAATGAATGTGCATTGTGTGTTGAATGAAATAATAATGAAGCCTCAATTTTTACTGACTGACTTGATAAGAAATTCATTTTTTCAGTTTCTTGTATATAAATTAAAACTTTGCAGTTATTTTCAGATCATTGTTAGGAACATATTTTCTTCTTGCTCTTATATTTACAAATGATGACTTTTAATATATCACTTTGCATTATAGGCTTGAGTGAAATTGTGGGTGTGTTTTTAACATGTTATCAATAATGAGTAATTGCCCCCCCTTTTTTTCAGGGAAGTGGTTCAAGCAAACTGCGTTCACTGGAGAAAGAAGTTTTCATTTATGTGCAAAATGAGTGCCAGTGCTGCCACAGGAATCCTCGACCCATGTATCTACAGAGTATCTGTGAGGAAGGTATAAAAAGAGCCTATTACTTCTCCCATTTTAGAAGCCATAATTCCATAATTGCTGACTCGTTTTATTTAGCTCTGCTTTTGGGTTAGAACTGTGGTGATTCATATATAATTTTACTTCACAATTACAGCAATAATTTAAATTCCTATGACAAATATGATGAAGAATCTGAAGTTATAAATTAAAATATTCAAGAACCCTCATCTCACTACCACTATTCATGAATATTGACTTTATTATTTACATTAGTTTGGGGACTATGTATGTCTATATTCTGCCATTTATTAAGTTCTTGTTCTTTGATAGGCATTGTTCTAGGAACTTTATAAATATCATATCTAATAACAGCTCTCTAATTAGGTGTCATTTTCTTCATTTTCAGGAAAACTAAGGTTCAAAGAAGTTATTTGCCCAAATTTACATTGTTAATAAAGGAGAAGGAGGAACTCTTAACACAGACTTTTCTAATTACAAATACATGTTTTGTTTTTTATATTTCTTTTCCACATATTAGATTGAAGTATATTACCAATAATCCACAAGTGTGATAATGTCATCTTGTATGCTGTGCATGTGTGTGATGCTGCCTTTCAGGGTGAAAAAAGAGGAATCCATTAGTCACCACTACTAGTGAATTAATAAACTCTGGCTTTAAAATATAAACTTTGGCCAGGTGTAGTGGCACATGCCTATATTCCCAGCAACTTGGGAGGATGAGGCAGGAGGACTACAAGTTCAAAGCCAGCCTCAACAATCTAGTGAGGCCCTAAGCAACTTAGCAAGACCCTGTCTCAAAAAAAAAAAAAAAGATGTGAGATGTGGTGGGGGCTGGAGATGTGGCTCAGTGGTTAAATACCCCTGGGTTCAATCCCTGGTACAAAAAAAAAGAAGTAAACTATGTTTTATATTACATATTTTTAAATTAACAAAGTAATTTGCATACATTGGCAAAAATTAAATAGAAAAAGATTTAGAACAAAAAGCAGACCCTTGTCTTGCTTTTTTTTCACTCTAGTCCTATAGCCTAGAAAAACAAAGCTGTATGTTTAGTCTTTGTATCCTACTTTTTGAATGAACTGATAGCACTATGATATATGTGGCTATATTTATAAAATTCTTTTGTATTGCTTAGTCTGCTCAGTTAAAATATAACAAACACATGTGTATGTAAATAATTTTATAAGTTTGAAGACTTTAATGAAGATAGACCTCTTTAAATGGTCCTTTAGAGCAGCAGTCATTGAATGGTGGCGGCCTTAAAGGAAGTCTGGTACAGTGAAAGTGCACATGGGCTTGAGTCCCATTGGTCATATATTAGCTATGAGACCTGAGGCAATTCTGTCCTGTAAAATCTATCTCCTCATCCAAATAAGGAATAATACTTTCTTCTTCAGGAAGGTATAGGGATTAGCTGACATATAAGTAGAGCATCCTACCATCATTCCTTTCTACCTTGATGGCTACTACTCTTTTTTTAAAACCTTTCCTAATTGGAGTTATCTTTTTTAAAATTTTAGTTGTAGATGGACATGATACCTTTATTTTATTTATATATTTATTTATTTATATGTGGTGCTGAGGATCAAACCCAGCGCCTCACATGTCCCAGGCAAGCTCTCTACCACTGAGCCAAGTAGTAACCCTAGTCCTTCTAATTGGAGTTTTGATCATGATTTCTGAAAGATGACTTGTCGGTCTTTGAATTTTAAGATAAATAAAACATGACAAGTTTAGAGTAAAGCATAACTTCAAATAAAGATACTCAAAGTCTGTTTTTAAAGAATAATAAGCAAGAACTAATAATACTGCAAAGAATTTGGCTCTGATCATAAAGGCAAACACAAAAGCATAATATACCATGTGCTAGAAATTCTTCTGAGTGTTTTATACTTAATTCTTGTAGCTGTGATGTTCTAAATACAAACATTTGGCAAATTACTATACACACACACACACACACATAAATTCAAATAAAATATTGATATATATTATTATTTTTCCACTTTTGTCAGTCTTGTTTACCTTAGATAAGAGATTTTATACTATTCTATCTATATGCTTTTATATGCACAGAGCATCTTTGGAATACTTTATAAGAATTGATAGCAATGGTTGTCTCTGTAGTGAAGTTTCAACTTGTTGAAATCTTTCTATAATATATGAGTGTGTTTAACTGAGTAAGTAATTTAACCTTTTTCAGGCTTTTGCAATAGGCCTAGGGCCTACTTCAGCGTATAAATAAAATATTAGCTTGTCTTCTCACCATTTGTGTTGTTCTTATTAAAGTTACATGCTACAGCCACATATGGTGGCTTGTGCCAGTAGTTCCAGCTACTCAGGAGGCTTGCTTGAGCTCAGGAATTTGAAGCCAGCCTTGGCAACATAGTGAGACCTCATCTCAATAATAATAGTATTGATATTAAAAATAATAAATTATACATTAAGTAAACATTCTGGTCATTGGGGGAATTTTGAAGAGTCTATACAGTTAGATTTAAGATCATTAGATTTTAACTGTTTTGTCAGCATATAAATATCTACTTTGGCATTGTTTGATGTATGTTTAATTTTAAATCCTTAATTATATGATGTCCTTATAGTGTTTTCTATGTTTGGCAGGAATTAAAAGGTGGAAAAGCTTATGCAAAGGTAAGTGGATGTTCTTTAACTCTTGGCCTATGTAATATCATTCATCACTATCTATAAACTTAATTCTAATTGATGTTCCAGATTCACTCATTTTGAGTAAAGCAATTTAGAGGTTAAACAGTTGGAACTAACAATCAGTCATAGGCATATTCTTTCTAAATGCTTATTATGAGATGTTATTTTTGGACTTTAGCTTCCCTCTTAGAGAATGACCTCTGGTTTTCTTGAAGCTGTAGCTTACTGATAATTCAAACTGTCTTTCCTTGGTGGTATTCCCAGGCCTATTGAAATAGGATCTTCCTCTGTACTCTCTTAGCACTCTGTACACATTCATCTGTTGGTGTTTGCAAAGGATTGGTTCCAAGGCTCTTCTCTCCCCCAGGATAAAAAAGTTAAGCCTGTTCAAATCCCTTATATAATATGGCATAGAATTTACCCAGGAGGCTGAGGCAGGAGCATTGCAAGTTCAAAGCCAGCCTCAGCAACTTAGCAAAACCCTAAGCAATTTAATGAGACTCTGTCTTTTTTTTTTTTTTTTTTTTAAAGAGAGAGTGAGACAGGAGAGAGAGAGAGAATTTTTTAATATTTATTTTTTAGTTCTCGGCGGACACAACATCTTTGTTGGTATGTGGTGCTGAGGATCGAACCCGGGCCGCACGCATGCCAGGCAAGCGCGCTACCGCTTGAGCCACATCCCCAGCCCGAGACTCTGTCTTAAAATACAAATAAATAAATATATAGGGGCCGGGGTTGTAGCTCAGTGGTAGAGTGCTTGCCTAGCACATGTGAGGCACTGGGTTCTATTCTCAGCACCACCTAAAAATAAATAAATAAAATAAAGGTGTTGTGTCCATCTACAACAAATAAATAAGTAAATAGACATAGTTCTTGCCTTTACATGTATCCTCCAATATACATACCTTATAATGCCTAATACAATATAAACGCTGTACATAAAGTAGTTGTACTATATTGTTTAGGGAATAATGACCAGGAAAAAGTCTGTATATGTTTAGCATAAACACAATTTCTAAAAATATTTTCTATCCAAATTGGTTAAATCTACAGATTGAAAACCTATAGATGCAGAGGGCCAACTGATATATCACTACTTCCTGTTGATGCTTTTACTAGCTATGTGAAATTACTAATGAATTATGCTCTTTTTTTTTTTTTTTTTTTTTTTTGCTGATTGAAGGAATGAGTAAGCAACACATGCTCCTTTTATTTCCAGTCTCTGGTATTTTCATCATTCCAGTTATATAAGCCAAGAATCTGGATACTAATTTTTTTTCCCAGTACTGGAGATTGAATCCAGTGGTGCTCTACCACTGAACTACATCCCCAGCCCTTTTTTATTTTTTTATTTTGCAAATGGGTCTCGCTAAGTTGCTGTGACTGGCCTTACACTTGCAGTCTTCCTGCTTCAGTCTCCCGAGTAGCTAGGATTACAGAATGCATCACTGTACCCAGCTCTGAACCCTAGTCTTAAACACTAAATCTAGTAGTTTGCAATGTCAGCTAAGATGTTCTTTGCTACAAGTAATATAAAAACCTCCTCAACTAGAGATTTTTTTAAAAATCTCATAAAACAAACATGAGACAGAGCTGCTTCAGGACTGGTTAATCTACTACTGAAGAACATTATCAAGACCCCAAATTCTTCTCTTTCCATTATCGCATTCTCTTCACGATGGCTTTGTTCTTGGCTAGCTCCTCTTCTGAACACTAGGTGTCTGGCTGCTCAACTTATAGTGAGCACATTCACTTTTGACAGAATTCAGTTGCTTCTCCATGCATTTCTTCTTTTTAATGAGAAAACTTTCCCTACATGGCCCTCTGAGGATTTTCCCATACTTGTAACTGGCCAGAAGAGGGTCGTATGCTCACCCCTATGCTATCTGTGGCTATAATGGATTGCCATGGTTATCTTAGACTAACCATAGTTTAGTAATGAGGTAGGACTGGGTTACCTTTCTTGTGCACTTGGATGAACTCAGGAGAGTGGACACCTGAATACAATCAAGGCTTTGCTATCAAGGAATAGCAGGGCATTGAATGCTGGGCAGGCAAACAAGGTCTGTGATGGCTGATAAATCCTCTTGATTTTTTTTCCTTCTGAAAAGCTTGAAGCTATACCTTCTATCTACTGCCAAGACCACTGCCTTGGTTTGTGCCTTCATTGTTTCCTATTTGTCGTCTGTGTTGGCCTCCTGTCTGGTTTCTCTGCTTCTGTCGTCTTCCTGTATCCTCCGCCAGAGTTGTCTTTCTAAAATTAAAACATAATCATATCATTCTCCCACTTTCAGTCCTTCAGCAAGTTATTCTTTGCTTCTAAAGAAAATTTAGAGTTCTATAACCTAGCATGTAAGACCCATTTTGGTTTGCAAATTATTTCTGCTACTTTCCTTCCTCCACAACCACCCATCCTTAGGAGACATTCTGCCGTCATAAACTTCCTGAGGGTCTTATGCTATTTTAGCTTCTTTGCCTTGTGACTTGATGGTGTCCTTACTATGCATGTATTTCTCCCTCCCCTTATCCTGTCAACTCACGTATCATTAAAGACTCAGCTTAGTCATCCTACTCCACTGAGAATTTTTCTTCTTATTTATAGCTGTGTCTTCCTCTATCACCGCACTTGTCACACAATATTGTAGGAATTTATTTTATTTTTCTGTTTTCCCACATTAATCCATGAGAGTAAGAATCCATGAGAGGTAGAACAGTTGCCTAGCATGCACGAGGCCCTGGTTTGATCCTAGCACCACCCCCCCCCAAAAAAAAGTCTCTATTCCCAATTACTAACATTACCTGGAATTTAAATGCTGAAAATTATTTTCTGAATAAATTAATATCTACCACATATATACAGCTTGTGTATGTGTGCGTGTATTATTATGTATTATTCTCATGTGTGAATTATTCATCTTAGTGAAGTCAGAGAAAAAGATATAAGAGAGTATGGGCTCTTTGGTCCCTTGCTAGAATGTAAGTTCTTTGAAGGCATAGTATTTCTGCTATACTCTACTGTTTCCTGTGTCTAGAACAGGGCCTGGGACATAAAAGGTACTCAATAAATATTGAACTATTCATTGATACCCTTCAGCCTAAAACATCCTACACTAACATATTCCATCTTTTAACTGTTTTAATAGAGAGTAGGATCTTAGTTTGGGATGCTTTAATATATTATCATAGATTGGGTGACTTAAATAATAGACATTCATTTCTCATGTTTCTAGAAACTGGAAAGTCCAAGATCAAGATTCTTACAGAGCCAGGTGCAGTGTTCCTCACCTATAATCCCAATAACTCGGGAGAAGGCAGGAGGATCGCAAGTTCAAGGCCAGCCTCAGCAATTTAGTGAAATCTTGTCACACACACACACACACACACACACACACAAAAAAGACTAGGGATGTAGCTCAGAGGTAGAGTGGGTGTTCTACCATTAAAAAAAGAAAGAAAAAAAAATTCTGACAGATGTCGTGTATCTCATGAGAGCCCACCTCCTAGTTTGCATAGGGCCTCTCATGACAGAGTGCAAAGAGGAAGCAAACTCTTTCCTGTCTGGTTTTTTTTTTTTTTTTTTTTTTTTTTTTTTTTTTTTTTTTTTTTTACTTCTAGTTATTGAATCCAGAGGCTCTTTATCACTGAGCTACATTCCCAGCACTTTTTACTTTTTATTTTGTGATAGGGTCTCACTGAGTTGCTTAGGGCATTGCTAAATTGATCCTCCTGCCTCAGCCTCCCAAGTCATTATAGGTGTGTGCCACTGTGCCCAGTTTTTTCTACCTTTTTTAAAGGGACAATAATTTAGGATTGGGGATACAACTCAGTGGTAAAACACATGTTTAGCATGTGCAAGGCCCTAGGTTTGATCCCCATCACCAAGGCTTCACCCTCATGACCTAATTACATTCCAGAGACCCACCACTTTATACCATCTTTTTGGTAATTAGGGTTTCAATATGTGAATTTTGGAGAAACACAAACATGTAGTTCATAACAGAGACAGATCAGGTTTTTTCCAACTTAGTGACTATGTAATACTAGTATTATTACAGTGGGTGGTAAGTCAGTAAGCTGTCTTTCATTCAGTAAATATGTTGTTAAGTGCCTACCATGTGCCAGACATTTTTGCTGACACTATTCTAAGTACTAGAGATACAGCAGTTAGCAAAACACACAAAAATCCCTGCCTTTAATGAAACTTATATTCTAATTGGAGGTGACAGAGATGGGGGAGGACAGACAACAAAATAAGTATGAAATGTATGTGGACATGATATAACAACTAAGGAGGAAAACAGAGCACATAGGGGTCGAGGGCAAAAACTTTAGGAGAAGGGAGGAAAGGGGGACACATTTCAGGATAGCCAGGGAAGGCTCCTTAGAGAGATGACATTTGAACACTGACATGGGTGCAGTGAAAGAGAAAGCTACAAGACCATGTGACAGTTTCCCAGGCCAAAAATTAAAAAAAAAAAAAAAAAAAGAGCTAAAGGCCTTGAAGTGATCTTGGTGTTTTCAAAGAACAGGACATTGTGGCTTGTAGACCAAAGACAAGTAGAGAGGGAGGAAGTGAAGTTGTCCTAGGACAGAGGAATCAGGGACCATGTAGACAGCTTGTTCAAGGAGTTTTGTAGTTGTTTAACAGAGACAGAAAAATGATCCAGTATTCTGGAGAGAGAGGAGATTTTGGTTTGTTTTGTTCATTAAGAAAGGAGAAAAAACAACTGAGTGTGGTGGCACACACCAGAGACTCAGAAGGCTGAAGCTGGAAGATTGCAAGTTTGAGATCAGTCTCAGCAACTTAGCAAGACCCTGTCTCAAAAGAAAACATAAAAAGAGCTTGGGCCAGGCGTGGTGGCACATGCCTGTAATCCTAGCGGCTCAGGAGGCTGAGACAGGAGGAACTCGAGTTCAAAGCCAGCCTCAGGAACGGCAAGGTGCTTAACAACTCAGTGAGACCCTATCTCTAAATAAAATATAAAATAGGGCTGGGGATGTGGTTGACTGCCCCTGGGTTCAATCCCTGGTACACGCCCCCCCAAAAAAAGAGCTGAGGATGTAGTTCAGTGGTAGAGGGACCCTGGGTTCAATCCCTAACAGTACCCCCACACAAAGGAAAGACAGGAGAAAATCCAAAGTAATTGTATACTGATGGGAATGACTCAGAAGAGAAAGGAAATTTTAGAATGCCAAGGAGCATAAAGAACTGCTAAAATGATGTCAGGTAGGTAGGAGGAGAGCAGTTGGCCTTAGGAACACAGCCAGTTCATCTCAGCACTGTAAGTGGGTAGGCAGATACAGAGCACAAGGGCAGGTAGGAGAGTGGATGTAGCCGGCAGTAAGAGCTTGTGGAAGTGAAGTGCTCTTTTGATTGCTTTTACATTCTGAGTGAAATAGGAAGCAAGGTGATTGGCAGAGAGAAGACAGGAAAGAGGTGTTGGAGGTTTAAAGAAAAGGGTAATATATGAAATAGGGTGTGTTGATAATGTGTGATCAAATAAGTCACATGCATCTGCATATGCTCAATTGGATATTGTTTTGTCCTGGATAAATCCAGGCTTTTTCTGCTGATTTGTTGGCCCGGGAAAGGCAATAAGACCAGAGCATACTCATATAAAAATGAGGTATATGTTACTTGTAACTTGATTGTGCACCTAACTTACTGCATTTGGCCCTTCAACTATACTCTAGGTTCTTACTCTTCATTCTTCCTGTATGAGTTAAAAGCTAATGAAATAATGCTTCAGTCTTCAATTAAAAAAATTCATCTCGGCCATGTACAGTGGCAAATGCCTGTAGTCCTAATTAGGCTAAGGCAGGAGGATTGCAAATTTGAGGCCAGCCTCAGCAACTTTGTGAGAACCCATCTCAAAATTAAAAATAGGTCTGGGGATGTAGCTCAGTAGTAGAGCACCCCTAGGTTCAATACCACTAAATTAATTAATTAAATTTCATCTTGAATGCCATTTATATGTGCCACTGTTTTAAAGCCTTAAAGCAAACAATCTCAACAGGGTTTGAAATGTATAGTGCATTTTATTATAGGTTCTCAGAGATGTGCTTATTCAATTCATGTTTTTGTTAATAAAAGATTAAGCCAGGCATGGTGGCTCACCCCTGTAATCTCAGCAACTTAGTAAGGCAATAAGCAACTTAGCGAGACTATCTCAAAATAAAAAATAAAAGGGCTGGGGAGGTAAGTAAAGGAAGTAAAGTTCACTTTGGCTCATGATTTCAGAGATTTGTTCTATCACTGACCAACTCCATTGACCTAGGTGAGGCAGAATATCATGGCAGAAGAACATGGTAGCTGGGCATGGTGACTCACGCCTGCAATCCCACTGACTCCAGGATCTGAGGCAGGAGGATCATAAGTTCAAAGTCAGCCTCAGCAATTTAGTGAGACCTTAAGGAGCTTATCAAGACCCTGTCTCAAAAAATAAAAAGAACTGAGCGATTAAGTGCCACTGGGTTCAATCCCCAGTACCAAGAAGGAGGAGGAGGAGGAAGAGGAGGAGGAGAAGAAGGGCTTTACTTCCAGAGTTCACTAGATCTTCAGTCCATCAAATGAATTAATCCACTGATGAGGTTACACTTTTTATAATTCGGTCATTTCATCTCTGCCCAACACATGAATGCTTTGGAGGACACCTCATATCCAAACCATAACACCGGGGTGGTAATAAAAAAAGAGCAACAGGTTTGAACTATATTTCTGGGTATCAGCAGAGAGGGTGAGTGTAAGCCAAAACTATAAGAAAGGGAGGGAGGGGCTGGGGATGTGGCTCAAGCGGTAGCGCGCTCGCCTTTCATGCGTGCGGCCCGGGTTCAATCCTCAGCACCACATACCAACAAAGATGTTGTGTCCGCCGAGTACTAAAAAATAAATATTAAAAAAAAAAATTCTCTCTCTCTCTCTCTCTCTCTCTCTCTCTCTCTCTCTCTCTCTCTCTCTCTCTCTCTCTCTCTCTCCTCTCTCACTCTCTCTTTAAAAAAAAAAGAAAGGGAGGGAAAGTTTCCATAAGGACAATCAACAAGGCAAATGTTGTGAAAGATAGGAGGATAAAAGAGGTTTGTACCAAAGAAAGTGTGTAGCTCATTTAAATCATCCTACTACTTGCACAGAGTGAGAACTTTAATCTGCAACTATGTGGTTAGCTCTTCCATAGAGCAAGAACCAGAATAGAGGGGATTCCGATCATTTTTCTCTATTTATATGCAAATGATTATTGTTGCTGTGATAGTATTTCCCAGTGTGGTGTGTCACTGCTACTTGCAGTGATGTTATTTGTTTGATATGCATTAGTTGTATTACAACAGAAATGTATTTATTTTAATGTATACCGAAAAAAATATTTAGCACATCAAATCTATGATATTGGAGATCTTGCTTAAGACAAGAATAGAATAGGTAATACATTTTTATTAAAAAGCCAACCAATTTCAGGGCACGTATAAAGCAAATAATCGAATAGGAGTTGTTAAAATGGCAAAAATTGCAAAGGACCAAATTTTGAGAAAACTTGTTTAGAGCATGACTGAATATTTATTTTAAAGAAAATATGACAGAATGTGATAGAAGCCTACTAGATATTCTATTAATATAATTCTCTTTCTTTTCATAGCTGGGCTTTGCAGATCTAAACCTGGCAGAGTTTGCTGGATCAGGAAATACCACTCGTCGCTGTTTACTGGAAGGCTATGATACCAAAAATACAAGGCAGGATAATTCCATTCTTAAAGTAAGTACCCAAGATTGACATGCTGACAAATGAGAGTCTCTACCTTTAAATAAGCAGAGGTATATACTGTCAAAGACAAGAAGTAAATCAGTACTGAAATCATAAGCTGACCACACCACCGAAATACTCACCATGAAGGGGGAAAACTATCCAAATCACAGAAGCAGTGAAAAGTAACAAAATTTACCTTTGTGACCTTAATGTGTTTCTTGTCATGCTGCAAGATTCAGAGAAGAACACAAACAGACTACTACAACACAAGTGCTCATTGGGAGGAAGGAGCACAATAAATGGATTGATATCTTAAAATGCTTATAGCCCCCAAAAAGTGATTTCCAAAGCAACTGTGATGGATTCATCACCGTTGCAGGGTTTCCTTGTAACTAGGAGAGTGATAGGAAAAACCCACTTCTGAGCATCTGCCCTATTTTTCCAAGTACTATCAGGAACTACATGTTCTGGTAAACACTTGAGAGACTATACACTTCACTGTGTTGAACAAAATACTAAATAAGATCCATTGAAAAGATATTTGGAAAGTATCTTGTGCCTAATAAAAGACATAGGATAAACCATTTGCTATATTTTAGTTTCTTGCTTCACAATGTGGTAAATTACCTAATAAGAAGAAAAGGAAATACTTTTAAATAGAAACTGGATGCTTTTTATTCAGAAGTCAGTGCAGCAAAGAATGATCTTATACCTATAGTTTCCAAACTTTGTTTTTAATAAATATTTGACTCTAAAAATATAAAAATTCATGAAATGGTTTTTATTTTTATTTTTTTAATATTTATTTTTTAGGTATGGATGGACACAACACAATGCCTTTATTTTTATGTGGTGCTGAGGATCGAATCCTGGTCCCGCCTGTACGAGGCGAGCGCTCTACCGCTGAGCCACAATCCCAGCCCATGAAATGGTTTTTATTGTCAGTCCATCCCTCACATGAGTTTAGCAGCTTTAAAGAAAGATGAGATGGGTAATTAATATGGAGTAATTAATATGGGTAATTAATATGGTAAAAGAAGATAAAAAGAAATTAGAAAAGCATCATGCTATAAGCTTTATGTTGGTTCTGTAGTTTTATGGTTAACTCTGAAATATCTCTATGGGATAGGCAGGATTGGGTAGATAGGGAAGATTTCCCTTTTTGTAGATAAAGACACTGAGACTCACTTAAGTGTATCACAGAAGTAGTCGGTGGCAGACCCGAGGCCAGAATGCATGGCTTCTAATACCTGGTCAGTGGCCTTTAAATTCATTGTATTACTTATATTTCATGAAGTCTGTCTCTGAATTATACTGTTTTCATTGGAGAGTGAAATAACTATAATTTCAGAGCTTCACATTCCTTAGCATCAGCTCATAGAGTGGTTTCCTTCTGGTTCCCCAGTGATTCCTCTGCACCATTTCTCCCACCGTGTCTTACAAAACACACCTTTTTGAAGGTCACACCAGTTATCTGTAACTCTCCCTCCTTTGCTGATGTCTACTGACTACCTAGTCACCTTCCCTCCTATTCATTGGTGACATAGCTTCAAGCTCCCAGGTTTTCTCTTTATCCCTTTTCCTGTTGTCATTTTTGAGTGACCTTACAATCTATGCAGGCGAGCTATCTTTGTGGATGTATTGTGAATGTATATTCTCTTCTAATAGCTGATCTTAAATGTGCCTAAGACCCTCCTTTCCTTAAACTGCCTATTTCCAGCAACATTTTCTTCCTCCTCTCAATTCTTACTCCCATGATCACTTTCTGGGTTGTTGTTGTTGTCCCCCCCCCCCCGGAACTGGGGGGGAATTGAACCCATGCATGCTTTATCACTATATCCCCAGCCCTTTTTAAATTTTATTTTGAAGTAGGGTCTGACTAAATTGCCCACATTGGCCTTGAACTTGGGATCCTCCTGCCTCAGCCTCCTGAGTAGCTAGAATTAGAGATGTGTGCCTGGATTTAGGCTTTCTTATCACTAGAAACTTTACCACTTCCAAATTTTCATTTTGAAGTTTTCCCCTCTCTTCCCACTGTCTCCTCTGAGCCTAGCCCCTTTGGTTTACTCACTTAGCTATCTTCAGCACCACCACTTTCTCACTTTGCCACTTTCTCACTATTATCAGCTCCCACTTCCTTTCCCTTCCATCTTGATCCATTTTAGATTCCATGGTTCATAAGTATCATAGTCCTAATACTCCTGGCACCTACGTCTATTGCTCTCCCTTAAGTAATCTCCAACCATTATTGAATTCAGCTGTCTATCTTCCCCTACTTGCTGGAAAAGGCATGTAATCAGGCTAGCGGCCATTACTGAAGTCACGTTCACAGCCAACCCACAGTCATACTCTACTTCCTTTCCCAATTTTTTAAAATGCATAATAAACTTGCTTTATTGAAATATGGTTATCAACAAGGAAAAAGTAAACTGAATCATCACAGTTATTAATAGCTACTATATTTCAAAATCAGTACAGTGTTCACTAAAAATAAGAATTTCATTAAATTCTTCACTATATTTACCTTCAAACTCCAAATTAGATTATTGGGAAGAACTCAATAATTTCTTTTGTATCCAAACTTAGTTTAACTGTTTTGGTTTATCGTGTCTGGCTTTAAAGGATTTTTAGATCCTTTTCAGTTCATAAGTACGATGATTAGATGTTCATGCTGTAGTGTGAGATGTGCCCCCTTCTAACCCTTGTTGTGACATCAGCACATTACCAGTGTGATGTTTAAAAAAAAAAAAAAAGGCTTTTTATGAACTAATTATCTTATGGAAAAATTAACTATCTTTAAAAACAAAGCTAGCGGGCTGGGGATGTGGCTCAAGTGGTAGCGCGCTCGCCTGGCATGCGTGCGGCCCGGGTTCGATCCTCAGCACCACATACCAACAAAGATGTTGTGTCCGCCGATAACTAAAAAATAAATATTAAAATTCTCTCTCTCTTTAAAAAAAAAAAAAAAAAAAAAAAAAAAAAAAAAAACAAAGCTAGCCAGGCACAGTGGCGCACACCAATTTCCCACCAGCTTGGGAGACTGAGGCAAGAGGATTTCAAGTTCAAAGCCACCCTCAGCAACTTAGTGAGACCCTCTCAAAATAAAAAAATAAAAAGGGCTGGGAATGTGGCTCAGTGGCTAAGCAACCCTGGGTTCAATCCCTGGTATTAAAAAGGGGGGGGGTGCTAATTCCTACATATCCACATGAATCTATTCTGAATACCTGTTATTTATGGAGAGGAAAAATGAGTGCCTGAAATTGATCCCAACTCTAACACTCACTCCTGCTTCCAATAAATCCTGGAGCAGCAATAATCTAATTTGGGGTTTGAAGGTAAATATAGTGAAGCCATCTGAATTGAGCTCTTAAGTATCCTCATCGTTAACTCCTAAAATTACCAAGCTAACTCCTTCTTTCCTTTCCTCTAATCAATTAATCCCTCTTCTTTTCAAAAATAGTCTCTAATCTTGATTCTGTATAGTCTACATTCTATTTATGGATTGCCTCCACCACTTCTTTCCTCTTTATTTAGCACCAATGTCTTAGAATTATATTTTCTTCCTTTTTTGTTTATTAGTTCATTATAGATATAAATAATATTAGGGTTCATTTTGGTATAAATATACAAAATGAAGTACAATTTACTCCAATTCACTCCTGAGCACATCCCCTCCTCTCCTCCCTCCTCTTGTTCCCCTTCCTGTACTCTACTTATCTTTTTTTCTATTTATTTATAGCTTTTTTTTTTAAATTAGTGCACTATGGATATACATAAAGGTAAAACTCACTGTGTTATATTCATGTATGTATGTAGGAAATTTTGGTCAGATTCATTCCACCACTCCTCCCTTTTCCCATCCTTCCTCCTTCCCCCTCAATTCCCTTTCTCTATTCCACTGATCTCTAGCCTATTTTCATATCTTTCCCAATTTTATATATTCTTTTTCATACCTTCTTTCTCCTTATATCTTTATATACCACTCTTGCCCTCGGCTCATGCCCTCGTCTTATCCTTTATTAAGAAAATAGAAGTCATTACATTCAAATGCCCTCATTTTCCCATCACCGAACTTAAAATTCTACCTGTCTCTCCAGACTCACTATCCTTTTTGCCTTCTATTATAGCAAGTGTCAGAAGTTCATCCCTCCTCTCAGCCTCTAGAATCTAAATCTTACCTAATCAAGGGGTTTTCTCCTTGGATTATTCCCTCTTAAGCATCTCTTCTAAGGATCCATTCTTATCAATGTATAAAGAAACAGTTCTTTATCTGTCTCCCTTTGTGTGTGTGGTACTGGGGACAGAACTCAGGGACTGGTGCTTGCTAGGCAAGTGCCCTACCACTGAGCTACACCCAGCCCTCCCATAGTTTAAAAAGCAGACACAGACCAGCTCCTCATCTCTTCCAGCTACTGCCTTCTCTGTTCTTCCGCACTGTGCAGTTTCTTAAAAGATGTCTGTGTCATCTCCATCTTCTTCCTGAGACATTCAGGATATTCAAGAGTGCTATCTTGATAGAATTGTAAGAAAGAAGAGGTGATAAGGAAGGTTATGTTTGACATTTAAGGAAAAGAGGAATAGTAATGGACGCACTGACGGAAGAGTTTTCAATGAAATAAGGTTATAAAAGATACATGTTAGCCATTAACTGGAAAACATGTAATAATATATTCATATCCTATTATTCATTAAGACCTTGAATTTGGGTTTTATGCAGTCCTGGGTTTTATGAAGACCTCAGCTCTTTCCTTTGCCAACTCTCTGATCTTGAAAATATAAATCTCTTTGAGCTTAAAATGAGAGTATCACTTTCTCATGGGAGTATTGAAAATTAAATAAAATGCTACATGTAAAACATTTAGCTTATGTATGTCCCATGATAAATTCTCAAATAATGACCATTTTAACATCATTTTTATTACCATTATTATTCCCATAAGAATGTGAAATAGTCCTTTGGGTGATTCTTAAAAAGTAGTCAGCACCCAGAGAAAAGCATTTCAAGAAAGAAGAAAAGCTCTAAATCCTGACCTAAAGCAGAGGCCAGAAGCTCTCTGAGAAGCCACCAGCAGACTCTTAAGCAGCACAGTAGTCTGGGAGTGAAGACATGAACTAGATGAGCA
This sequence comes from Spermophilus citellus, assembly GCF_964194105.1. Classification (NCBI taxonomy): domain Eukaryota; kingdom Metazoa; phylum Chordata; class Mammalia; order Rodentia; family Sciuridae; genus Spermophilus; species Spermophilus citellus. The sequence continues at coordinate 27,480,149 of NC_138191.1, read as the reverse complement.
CAGCCACACACTCACAAGAAGGATTGTTACTAGAGAATCACTTGCTTTTGTTTTCATCTCTTCCAATCTGATTTTTGTAATTATGATTTTGAATGTTTAAAATTATTTTTAATTTTTTATCTACATAAAGCAGTAATTTAATATTGAGTATAACCAATTTGACTATCATTTTATCTAATGCTTTATAAATAGAAAATAATGGGCTTTATGTTGTGGGGGAAAGAAAGATTCATCATACATAGCTTTGCTCTTGAGAAATATTTTCTAATTATGATATTTCTTGTTCTTATGTTTAGGTTTTGATCAGTATGCAGCTGATGTCTGGTGACCCATGTTTTAAAACGTAAGTTGATATCCAAAAAATTAGTTACTTATCTGATAGTATAGCAGAGATTTGTTTAAATGGTAAGACCCTATCTTATACCCTATGGAAACAACATTGAACAAAATAGACTAAGTCACTGCCATTTTGTTTTGGTTTGGTTTGGTTTTGGTACCAGGGATGGAACCCAAGATTATTTAAACTCTGAGCCACGTCCCCAACCCTTTCTATTTTTTATTTTGAGACAGGATCTTAATTTCTTAGAGCTTCACTAAGTTGCTGAGTCTGGCCTCCAACTTCCAGTCCTCCTGCCTCAGCCTCCCAAGTCACTGGTTTACAGGCATGTGCCACCACACCTGGCAGTCATTGCCATTTTGGAACTCATTTGTTAAGAGGAAAACAAATAACAAAACTTAAGTAAATATATATAAACATGATGATAACTACTTTGGTGAAAAATAAAGCCAGGTAGCAGAGCCATAGTGGAGAGTGAGACTGCTATTTTATACCAAGTAGTCAGGAACAGACTCCCTAGTCAAGATGATATTTGAGTAGAGACCTGAAGGAGATGGGAGGCAAGTCATGCAGATATTTAAAGAAAGAGCATTTGAGGTAGAGAGAACAAGGCGAAAAGCTGTGAGAGAGAAGTGTTCTTGGCATGTTTAAATGACTGCCAGGAGACCAGTACATCTAGATCAGAGTGAATAAAAAGGAGGGTAATAAGAGGTAAAGTCAAATGATAGAATCCTGCAGGCCATTATAATAAGGACTCTACTTATACTCTGAGTGAGATAAAGAGCTAATGGAAGCCAGGTTGATGGCACATACCTGTAATTCTGGCAACTCAGGAGATTGAGGCAAGTGGATCACAAGATTAAGGCCAGCCTCAGTCATTTATACACCATGGAGTATTACGCAGCACTAAAAAATGACAAAATCACAGAATTTGCAGGGAAATGGATGGCACTAGAGCAGATTATGCTTAGTGAAGCTAGCCAATCCCTAAAACACAAATACCAAATGTCTTTGATATAATGAGAGCAACTAAGAACAGAACAGGGAGGAAGAGCAGGAAGAAAAGATTAACATTAAACAGAGACATGAGGTGGGAGGGAAAGGGAGAAAAAAAGGGAAATCACATGGAAATGGAGGGAGACCCTCATTGTTATACAAAATTACATATAAGAGGTTATGAGGGGAATGGGATAACAAACATGGAGGGAAATTAATTACAGTAGATGAGGTAGGGAGAGAAGATGGGAGGGGAGGGGAGGGGGGATAGTAGAGGATAGGAAAGGTAGCAGAATACAACAGTCACTAATATGGCAGTATGTAAAAATGTGATGTGTAACCGATGTGATTCTGCAATCTGTATTTGGGGTAAAAATGGGAGTTCATAACCCACTTGATTCTAATGTATGAAATATGATATGTCAAGAGCTTTGTAATGTTGTGAACAACCAATAAAAAAAAAAAAAAGGCCAGCCTCAGCAACTTAGTGAGGCCCTAAGCAATTTAGTGAGACCCTGTCTCAAAAAATAAAAAGGGCTGGGGATGTAGTAGCTCAGTGGTAAAGCACTCCTGGGTTTAATCCCCCATACCCAAAAAAAAAAAAAAATCTAATGGAAGTTAGACATGGTGGCACGTACCTGTAATCCCAGCTCCTTGGAGACTGAGGCAGGAAGATTGCAAATTTAAGATCTGTTTGGACAACGTAGGCCTTTTCTCGAAATTAAAAATAAAAAGTGTTAGGGATATATTTCAGTGATAGAACAGTTGTTCAGCACACACAAGGCTCTGGGTTTTATCCTCAGTACTAGAAGGAAAAAAAAAAAAGATAATACAAGTTTCAAGCAAGGAGTACAACTATCTGACTGAGGACTACTAGGTGGAGAACAGATAATTTGAGGGATCACTGGAGGGTACCGAAACAGGTAGATAATTAGACTGAATCAATAGTCCAAAGTCTAGGGTCTGAGTAGCAGGAAGAATGTTTTCACTTACTGAAAAACCACAAAAGGAACAACTGGGAGCTTGGGCGTTAGACATGTTAAGTTTGAGAACCCTGTGTAATCCCCAGCAGGGCGAGTTAAATAGGCAGGTGAATATATCAACGACAGGCTGCAGGCATAAACTGGAAATCATTATATCATCAGCATACAGATAGTAATTAAAGCCACGAGGCTTAGTAAAATGATCTAAATGGACTGGGATAAGAAAAAGGGCCATAGTTATAGTGTGAGACACTCACTCCAGCATGTAGAGGTTGGGGAGGTGGGAAGAACCAGTAAAGGAACAAACAGTGAGCCAAGAGGAGGGAAGCAAAGGAGAGAACTTCCTGAAAACCAGTGAAGAAATGGCCAGAAAGGAGGCACAGCAGCTGGGGGGTATACTGCAGCAGTAGGTCTCAGAATCTGAGGACTGATTTGGCATCTAGAGATGTGGATGACTTTAACAAGAATTTTGGTAGAATGCTCTTAGACTAAAGCCTTTTCAGAATGGGTTCAAGAGAGTTTGAGAGAAAATTGGAAACAGCGAATATAAACGACACTCTGGGGAATTTTGCTGGGAAAAAAAAGGAATAAAAAGATGGGTTCATAAGTAAAGAGAAGATATGGGGTGGGGCGGGGTTTATTTATTTTTTAAAATGGGAGCTTGAACAGCCAATGGGATTGGCCCAATAAAGAGGGAGAAACCAGTGATGGGAAAGAGAAAAGGGACAGTTGCTGGACTATCAAGAGGAATGAGGGCAGGGAACGTGGCTGTTGATGCAGATATGTGAAAGCAGATGGAAGTTCCTGTCTAACTGCTTCTGGTTTCTTAGTAAAATCGGAAACAGAATGATCATTACAGCAAGGACAGGGTGGGGCTGTGCAGAAAAAGGAAAATGATTGTTAAAGTCTTAGATTGTGAGGTGAACTGGGGAAATGCAGTAGGATTGCCTGTCAGCAAGCTTGAAGACACTTATTAATTATAAATGAAGATTGATTAGATATTATTTAAACATCTAAGGAAAACATACTTAGAAAGTAAACATTTACTTCCCTATATATGAACTTTGTGTTTTTAATGGCTCCTACTATAACTTAGGAAGTATTGTCCGTATAGTTCTCTAGTTTTACACTGTTTTGTAAAGATGAAAATATGTATTTTAATACGAATCTATTCTCGATTATACTTATAGAGCCAGGTGCAGTGACACACACCTGTAAGCCCAGCTACTTGGCTACTGAGGCAGGAGGATCTCAAGTGCAAGGCCAGCTTCAGCAGTTTAGCAAGACTTTGTCTCAAAAAATTTAAAAAGGGTTGGGGATATAGCTCAGTGGTACATATGCCTGGGTTCAAAAAAAAAAACTTTACATTTTGCTATAACTTCTATTCTATTTTCTCACAAGCCATAAGTTCCTGGTTCATTATTTACTGTTCTCTTAGGATTAAACAGTTTTTGCTATACTATTTTTATTCTCTCAGAAAAACAATTTGTTTTTCTAGTGGAATCAGTTTAGGGTTAAATAAGAAAATGAGCAGCAAAACCTAATAAAAGAAAATGAATTCATTATTCCTTCCTGTGAACCTTTTATGAACATTTCTGGCCCTTTCTTTGCATTTTACTTCTCTACTTAGGAAACTCCCATATCAAAGAGCTCAAACATAGATGCTCTGATGTTCTGTATTATCTCTACAAAGATAATTCTGACAATATAGAGTTTATAAAGACTTTGGTGATAAGCAGGTGGTTGATGAGTAAAGCTTAGTGGTAGAGCACTTTTCTATAATGCACAAGGCCCTGGGAACAATCCCCAGCACCAAACAGAAAAAAAAAATCTGTTAAGTACTCTCCCTTGCATATTCCCAGAATCTCTTTGGGAGCATCAAGAAGCCAGTTTTTAAAACATTGGTATAAATGGCTTTGGTGCATGCCTCTAGTCCCAGCGACTTGAGGGGCTGAGGTAGGGGATCACAAGTTTGAGACCAGCTTCAGCAGCTTAGTGAAATCCTATCTCAAAATAAAAAATAAAAAGGGCTGGGGATATGGCTCAGTGATTAAGTACCCCCTTGTTCAATCCCTGCTATCAAAAGTAGATAAATAAATAAATAAATAAGCTGAGGATGTAGTTCAGTGATAAAGCACACCTGGGTTCAATTCTTAATAGTAGGGCGAAAATTTGATGTATATGCCCCAGCTATCTCACTACTGGGTATATATCCAAAGGAAATGAAATCATACATCAAAGCTACCTACACACCTATGTTTATTACAGAACTATTCAAAATAGATGAGACAGGGAATCAGTTGAGGTGTTCATCAGTGGGTGAATGGTTTAAAAAAATGTAATACATATCCACAATGAAATATCATTTAGCCATTAAAAAAGAATGAAGTCCTGTTACTTGTGGCACCACGGATGGAACATGGAGAATGTTATGGAATAAGCCAGGTACCCATATCTCATATGTTGAAGCTTAAAAAGTACATTCATAGAAGTAGAGAGTAGAAGAGTGGTCATCTGAGTCCAAGAAGAGTAAGTGGAAAGGGTGATAGAGGAAGGTCAGATTAATGGGCACCAAAATACAGTTAGGATGAATGAGTACCCGTGTTCTGCAGCACATTAGGGTGAATATAGTTTACAACAATTTATTATAACTTGTATAAAGAGCTAGAAGAAAGGAGTTCTGAAGTTCATAAGACAAAGAAATGATAAATGTTTAAGGAGATAGAAATGATAATTACCCTGATTTGCTCATTATACATTGTATACATGTAACAAATTGCTGCACTGTACCCCTTAAATATGTACAATTTTTTAAAAGTATTAATATAATCCAAATTGTCACCTAACAGATGAAGAAATTAAGGCACAGAGGAACTGAGGGACAACCAAGTATCTTTGTGTAAAGCAAACATGTAAATAACTGCTGGAGTGGTGCATTCAACTCTTCTCGCTGCTTTTGTCTAAAGTTTTTCATGATGTCAAAACTTTAGAATATACTAGAGAAACTAATAAGAGTACAGCAGGGCGGGAGGGATAGCCCAGTGGTGAGGCACTTGCATAGCCTATGTGAGGTTCTGGGTTTGTTCTCTAGCACCACCAAAAAAAAAAAAAAAAAAAAAAAAAAAGAAAAAGAAAAGAAAACAAGTCAAGCTTAGCATCATCAAATTTAAATTCTAGTTTTAATATTTTATGAACAGAATATCTGTGACATAGATTGTATAATTTTTCTGAAACCCATATTATATACCATAAAACCAGTATTATGAAGAAGATAAGCTGGTCAGCTAACCTAACCACCTACCTCTAATCTCCAACAACTCAGAAAATAGCCACCAATTCTTATAAAAGGGGGAACTGACTCTGAAAAGTGCTGATAAAGAAAAAGTATATTTTGAGTGAGAAATTGCATACTATACTAGAATAATCTGGTGATAAAGATTAGGAATGATGAAACTCTTGAATGTACGATTCTAAAGCATTTGTATTCTAGAAGAAAGGGGCTTACCATTTTCATAATGATTTCACAAATGTTACAGTCTCTCAATTTAATTTTTGAAAGAGCTCTGTGATGTAAGTATCATGCATATTTTTGAGGGAAGGCATTGGGACTGAGGTTTAAGCAACTAATTTGTCCAGAGTCTCAGGAACCACTCATTGATTGCGTTGATTTCCTACCCCATGCTGACAGATGGGTCCCTGCTATGACTGAATTCACTGCTGATTTAGGAGACTTACACATGGCTTATGATGTAATTGGGATCCTAATCACTGTTCCTTGAAAGCCTGGGAAATCTTCACTGAGGGAGTAACACTGAGCTGAATTTGGAAGGATGAATAGGAACTCATTAAGCACAGGAGGTGGATAGAGACATTTCAAGAAGAGAAGGCAGTTTGCTTAGCATCATTATAACAAATGGCATATTTATGGAATGTCTCATGGATAGTATTGTCATTATAGGAGGTCATCTCCTACACTACTATCTCCTCTCCATATTCTTTATTTGGAGCAGAGGAAGGTACTAGGGACAGAACCCAGGGCCTTGCATATGCTAGGCAAACACTACCACTGAGCCATACCTTTGGCCCTGTGTATTTTTTTGTTTTCATTTTTAGAACTGGGAATTGTACCTAGGAGTGTGTTATCACTGAAATACATCCCCAGCCCTTTTTATTTTTTTAAGACAGGATCTTGCTAAATTACTGGCCTCAAACTTGCAATCCTCCTACCTCAGCCTCCAAAATCACTGAGATTATAAGCATGCACTGCCACACTCAGCAAGATTTTAGATTCCTAATTTGCTGTATTATCAATCCCCAGGGTCAGGAATTTTCTCCAAAATGCTTAATTGTCCCAATTTTTGAGTAGTTAGTACAGATGACTGACATTGTCAAGAGTTAGGGTTCCTCAGGTTTTCTGAGGCCGCAGAACAAGGGGTACCAAATTGAGGTATTGCTCAAAGTGCTGGGCTATGGAATTGAACTGGATGGGCAAGAGTGGAGCCAGAGGAGACTGATAGGGATGAAGCCAAATTTGGAGAGTTCTGAAGGATTGGAAACAGGTCCAAGAGCTAGAGAGATAGAGACACTGTAAACAGGTCACCTGTGAAAGGGAAAATGAAGCAACTGGAATTAAAAAGATAAGAATTTCTACTGTCATATAAAACTAAAAAGAACAACAACAAAAAGATAAAAATTTGGTCACACAGGAGTGAGTCAGCCATCGATGATTAATGACTGTGAGTAAAGACTCCATTCTTTTTATGTATCTTCTACATATTATTTTTTCCCATGAAAAATTGAATATAGAGTGGGGTTTTTTTTTCATCAAGCTCTTGTACATAACTTAAAAATGTACATAACTTAAAAAAATGTTAATTCAAGAGGTAGGTCTGGGCAGAACTGAAAAGGGTTCTTATATGCCATTCTATGTTCAAAGGCACATTTCAGAAAGCATGGAGTGGAGATCTGAACCCAGTTAGGAGACTCTCAAAGTCACCCAGGAAAAGGCACAATGGTGGAGAAGAAATTATAACTAGGAAAACTATTGGAATCTGGGGTTTAGAGGTTGGTTGGGTATAGAAATATAGTAGGAAGGAGACAAAGGCAATATCCAGGACTCTAGTTTTGGTGACTTTGTGGAATCTGATGGCATTCACAGAGATAGAGAATAAAAGAAGACAACAGCTTTGGGCAAAGAAGAGTTTAGTTGAACATATATTGAGTTTGATGCAGTTCTTGGAAAACATCCTAATAGAGCATGTAAGTCTATAATTTAGGAAATCCTCAGCTGAAAACAGTCTATAAATTAAATGGATTTGATGGCAATCACCCTGTTGTGATGGCACATGCCTGTAATCCCAGTGACTCCCGAGGCTGAGGCAGGAGGAAAGTTTGAGGCTAGCCTTAGCAACCTAGGGAGATCCTGTCTCAAAATTTTAAAAAAGGGCTGGGGATATGGCTCAATGATTAAGTACCCCTGGGTTTAATCCCCAGTACTAAAAAAAAAATTTAAATAAAAATAAAAGATGTGATGGCAATCTTCACTTTTTATTTTGTATTAATAGGTATTAATCATACAGATTAATAAGGTTCAGTATGATATATCAATATATGCATAAGCATGCACTGACTAAATCCAGCCTCACTTTATGATGGCAGTCTTTAATCCATCCCCCAAACCTAAATAGCCTGAGAATTCCATTGAGATAATATAATAAGAATTTAAATATTACCATAAAGTGGACCAGCTCCATAATCCCTTCAGTCGTCTTCCAGTTTTATCTCAGATCACCAGGGTATAATTTCTAGGAAGTTGTTGTTTTCCTCTGGAATATCAGCTTCAAAAGGTTAGAGATGTTTTATAATGAAAATCCCTTTTAAAAAGAAAATTATTAAAACTCAAACCTGTCCCTCCTTGTTTCACAAGTTCTACATGGAATAGGAGGAGCCCTGAATTAGCTGAGGAAAATAGCTGAGGTCCATCACCTCCCAGAGAATCTAGCCCCAAAAGCAAAATAAACTATCAGGGCTCTCTACTGACTCTCCTGGATCAGGTGAACTATTTACAGAGAGAGAAAAGGCATGGACACTAGTTAGGAGGTTAGTGGGCAGGAGGCATGATGTCATCTCCTAGCCTCAGATGCAGAGGGGCTTGGTGCCTTCTTCATCAGCTCAGAGGTGCCTCCCACCTGCATTGTCAATGCTGGGTGCACGCTGCCATGGGAATCCTCCCTTTTCAGGACTTTATGCAGACAGTGCCCTTTCTACTCTCACTTATTTTGTTGTATAAAAAGCCTTTTTCCCCATGAATTTCATTCAAGCTTTTAAGAGATGCTTATACATTATTTGTTGATTTTTATTACTTCTACCCTCAAAAGACTAACATTCCAAGTCAGCTTACCAAGGCTGTGTACTGACTACACAGGCATTCCTTAACTGTTTTCAGACTTTCAGGCTCTGATCCTTAGAAATGTTTATTTACAGACCTCCCTCTACATCGATGTCAATACCAATTGCTGGTGAATCTGAGTCTCTGGAAGAAGACAGGAAAGGTGGAGAGACTCTCAAAGTCCATCTTGGAATAGCAGGTATGTATGCATAGCTTACTGATTTTTTTTAATTTGTGAGAAATAGTATTACTTGATCTCCTAAAAAAATTCCCAAAAGTCTTCCAGATTTAAATTTTTACTTTTAAGAATCAGCAGAGTTTTAATTGTGCAGTTCTTGGTAAGCCAGTGCTTTATTTTGTCTAAAGTGATGTGCTTTGACAGACTGAAAAGCTAAATATTGAGTTGACACCCACCCCCCATCATGTGCCTCTCCTCCCAACAGATGCAACAGGAGACTACAGATTTTTCCCATTCCACATTGCCAGCAACTTCTGCCAGTCACCTCTCAGGTGTTGTTTCTCTTCCAGAAATCACTTTCCCTTACCAGTGGTTCCCAGCCCTTAGTGTGTGTCAAAATCACCTGGAGAACTTGTTAGCACAGATTGCTGGCACCAGCAGCTATGCTTTTTGACTCAATAAATCTGGGTTGGTCCCTGAAATTTTGTATTAAAAGCGAATTCCCAAGTAATGCCTATGCTACTGGTCCCTGGTCCACACTTTGAAATCTTCTCCAGGCAAACTTTCAGCAAGTCTGAATCTGCTCTATGAGTTAAAAACAGGGTGGCAAGATGTGAAGTTGGCTGGAGGAAGACTTAGGAACCTCTTTCTATCATCTAAGTTATGTGACCCAGATCTGTTTATTGTTTTAACAAACAGAGGGTTGGAAATGTAGATTAGTTAGTAGAGTTGCCTAGCATGCTCAAGGGAGGCCCTGGGTTGCATCCCCAGCACTGCAAAAAAGGGGGGAAAATACACGAAGGAAGGAAGGGAGGGAGGGAAGGAAGGAAGGAAGGAAGGAAAGAAAGATGAAGTGATGAGATTAACATTTTCACTACCTTTTCAAATATGCAGTGATATATAGTGTCTTACAGATAATGGTTATTGAAAGTTCCTGATCAGCAAGTCCTTTGGCTACTCTTAGACCTTTTAATAAGCTCTTTCTCTTTAGCATGTAAATGTTCTTAATTCTTTCTTACATTGAGAAAATAAACTTTAAAAAATCCATTATCCCTACATCCTTCTCTGTCTACTGCTGTGCTGTAAACTCCAGCAGGTTTGTGCCTGTCATTTTAGAGATAGATGTCTGTGTATATTTGGAGAAAGAGAGAAATCATCAAGATATACATATGTATATAGATAGATATACACATACACACACACACACACACACACACACACACACACAAATAAATTACATATATCACTCTTGATAACCAAAAACTTCCAGAAAGAATAGACTTCTCATTAATTTCTTTCTTTTTTTTTCTGTGCAATACTGGGTATTAAACCAAGAGGTGGTTTACCACTGAGCTACATCCTCAGCCCTTTTTATTTTTTGAGACAGGGTCTCACCAAGTTGCCCAGACTGGCCTCAAGTTTGCCATCCTCCTGCCTCAACCTCCCAAGTAGCTGGGATTGCATATATGTGCAACCATGCCCCATCTGCCCATTTATTATTTTTATATATTTATTTATTGGGAAGGGGGTACTGGGAATTGAACTCTGGGCTTTCAACCACTGATTCATATCCCAGCCCAATTTTATATTTTATTTAGAGACAAGGTCTTACTGAGTTGCTTAGCACCTCACTTTTGCTGAGGCTGACTTTGAACTCAAGATCCTCCTGCCTCAGCCTCCAGAGCCCCTGGGATGACAGGCATGCACCACTATGCCCAGCCCATCCATTTATTCTTAAACACATTTGCAATCTGACTCTTATCTTTTTTCCTTTCTTGATGATGTCTCCAGTTATATGATTGTCAAATTTTATTGTTTTTGTTGTTCTCCTCTGACTTGGCCACTTATTCTTTCTTGAAACTTTCTCTTCCTTTGGCTCCTACCTCTTTGACCTTTCCTTTTGGAACTTCTAAAGCCTTCTTTATCCTTTTCTGTCTTCCTCTTAAATATTGGTGTTCTGTTGGGTTTGGTCTCCCCTACTTAACTTTCCTGTGCAGTGTCATGAATAGCCTTGGATTTAGCTATCAAATATAAATATGATCATATAGGTGTGAGTTAAATATTTTTGTTTCACAAACTTATGTTGTTTCTGGATTTTCTCCCTGAATTCCCTCCTAAACTTTCCAAATGGGTTTTGGAAAAGTTCACTTCATGTCACCTGTTACATTGACACCCATCTGTTTATCTTTTACCCCATCCAAACTTTAGGTATTTTTTATGCTCTGACCTTGTCTTTGTATCCCAGCATATGGCCAGGAACACAGTCACAATGTCATGGCTTTGAGCCCCAGCCTTCTGAGTAGCAGGGATTACAGTATGTCCCACGATGCCTATCCTTAGGCACTCTCAGGGGTCTTGAGTTTCACATCCATCACAGTCTAACTCTTTCTCCCACATTTTCTATTCCAGTTAACCTGACATAAATTTCTGCTTAGTAATTGAGTCCTGTCATTTGTGCCTGCTTAAAAAATATATATACAAACATACATACCCCCCATCCCTCCCTCTCTCCCTGACCCCTCTCTCTCAATTGGGTTACTGTGAAAAACCTTCACTTCTTTTTTTTAATTTTTTTATTTGCTCCTTTTTGTTATATAAAAATCACAGAAGAATGTATTTTGACATATTATACATACATGGAGTATAACTTCCCACCTTTGTGGTTGTACATGATGTGGAGTTACACTGGTAGTATATTCATATATGAACACAGGAAAGCTGTGTCCAATTCATTCTCTTTCTTTCCCATTTCCATCCTCCCTCCCATCCCCTCACTCCCCCAGTCCAAGTGTGAACCTTCCCCTCTTCCCTCTCCCTGGCCTATTGTGAGTCAGCATCTGCACATCAGAGAGAACATTTGGCCTTTGGATTTTTGGAATTGGCTTACTTCACTTAGCATGATAGTCTCTAGTTCCTTCCATTTAACTGCAAATGTCATAATTTCATTTTTCTTTATTGTGTGTATATATCACATTTTCTTTATCCATTCATCTGTTGAAGGGCACCTAGGTTGGTTCCATAGCTTAGCTAGTATGAATTGTGTTGATATAAACATTGATGTGGCTGCGTCACTATAGTATGCTGATTTTAAGTCCTTTGAGTAGATACTGAGAAGTGGGATAACTGGGTTAAAAGGTGCTTCCATTCCAAGGAAAACCTTCACTTCTTCATACTTTGTTCATTCTGTTGCCCCAGTAATCTTCTCAGAATGTGGATTGGTCAGTCACACTCTTGCTTTGAGCCATTAAATTGTTTGCTTCATAAACTCACAGGAAGTTCTTTAGCTTATCTCTTCAGCCTCTTTTCCCTTCAGTCCTCAACCCCTCTACTATTTGCCAACTTTACCAAACCATTTGCTTCTGTACAAGCAAGGTATGCACTTACTACTATGCCTTTCCCTCCTCATCTACCTGAGGGATTTCGAGACATTGTTAAAGGCTTGGTTAGCCTCTGTGAGCTCTTTCCACTGTAACCAGGTGATGTTATGTGCACTGTCCTTTAGAGCTCTTAACAGCTTCCTTGGGGTGCTTTATTTTATTGCTTGCAGCATTGTTTTCTGTTTGCTTCTGCCTCTAAACTCTGAATATGTATTTTATCTTATTTATTTTATCTATACCTTTGTACTCTGTATACCTTGGGCACCTGACTTGGTAAGAACTTAATAAATATTTATTGAACAAATAAATTTTTAAAACCAGGAGATAAATGGACGAGTTATGATCTGAGTAGTTTGGGCTCTATATAATTCTCACTATGAACCAGCTCTATAAATGTGTTCTCTTGGAGTTAACCTTTGGGATTAGGACTGGTGCAGAGATAGATGCTCTTATGCTTGCAATCTGTCCAGAAATGAGTAACCTTCGCAGATGGCCAGGTCACTCCAGTAGCTTACTTATTTGGCAGCATTTGTTGGTCCAACTGTGTACAATATCATTTATAGAACTGCTGCTATAATTACTATGTTACTCAATTGCTTTCCTTCTGCTTCTAATTTAAAAACAGTTCTAGTTTCCAAATATTTCATCCTAATGAAAATGGTCACAGTTCTGCATTCAGTGGGAGAAGTCTGTTTCTGGAAGGACCTAATTGGCATCTGGAATATGCATGTGATCAGGGAACTACTAGAAAACAGTTTGAGCACTGCTTTTTTGTACATTTACTTTGAAACTGAGTACTGTAATCAATTTTGTAAGAACTTTCCATGCCGCATTAAGCCATAGATGTGATGCAAATTATAACCTAGCACTAGCAACACTAACATTAAAGTAATAAAGTGTTCTTTACTTTAAGGCCATGATACATTTTTAAAGAAGCAAGATTTCCTCAAAAACTACTCACTCTAAATCTGGCAATTTTGTGAGAACTTAAAGGAATAAACTTGTCTCATTTTTATTAGAGAAGTACTGAACACAAGTTATAATATTTTTAAATATGTTTTTAGTTGTAGATGAACACACAGTGTCTTTATTTTTATGTGGTGCTGAGGAGCAAACCCCAGTGCTTCACACATGCAAGGCAAGTGCTTTATCACTGAGCTACAGCCCCAGCCCAAGTTATAATATTTTTAAGATAGCATGCTGAATGAAATATACTATGAATTAAGATATTTTATTTGTAAGATTTTTTAAAATTTTCTTGCAATGTGATTGTACTGATTTTAAAGAGATCTCTGTCACTTTATAACTTATTTTTCTTGAAAATGAACTTAATAGCTTATAAAATCTGAACATTAGAATAGAGATTGACCATTAATTTTTGGTAATAATAACATCATGTTATGACTTATTGCAGATCTTTCAGCAAAAAGTGCCTCTGTTCCAGATGAACTTGGTGCCTGTGGACATTCTAGAACATCAAGCTATGCAAGCCAGCAGTCAAAAGTATCAGGTAGAGGCTAGCAGTGAAGTTGAATCCCTTATTTCTTATTCCTAAAAGGATCTGAAACTGCTGTTTTGTGGGAGAAGGGTGTTAAGTATCTTGTGGGAGAAGGGTGTTAGATTACAGTGTGTCTGACATTAGTATTATATCCAAAGTGATTTTTTTCTCTGACAGGGTATAGCACATGTCACTCCCGGTCATCAAGTTTCTCTGAGCTCTGCCACAGGAGAAATACCTCAGTGGGAAGTACATCAACAGGAATTGAAAGTATTCTAGAGCCATGTGATGAAATTGAGCAAAAAATAGCTGAGCCAAATCTTGATGCAGCTGATAAAGAAGATGTAGCCTCCGAAAAACCCAACAGGTATCCTTTTAGTTTAAAGATAAATTTAAATTTAAAAACAAAAAACTTTGCCTAGCACTTGCCTAGCATGTGTGAGGCTCTTGGTTTATTCCCTAGTACCACAAAAAGAAAAGAAAAAAATTATTTTTATAAAATAACAGATAAAAAAGAAAAAAAAAACCCTGTGATTCTTTTTGAAGATGCCCAATGAACCAGGATTCTGTAGAATCTCAGATGAAGCGAGTTGATGACACCAGAGTGGATGCAGATGATATTGTGGAAAAAATATTACAAAGTCAAGACTTCAGCCTAGATTCTAGTGCAGAAGGTATGTACAGAACTGTTAAGTATAGAGTTCTGTAACCCAGGTTTGTACAATCCATGTGATCAGCAGGAAAGTGGCAGTACATCATGCCACTGCTACGCACTTGTAAAAGAAACTTGATGCTCATAAAAATCTCAAGATAACTTGGTAGCTTATTTATTTCTGAGGATGGATATTGAGTTTGGGAAAGAAACAAACTTTAATTAAAAGTGATCAGTCTTAGAGGGGCTGTCATTCAGTGATAGAGCAGTTACTTAGCCTTTGTGAGGTCCTAGGTTCAATTTTTAGCACCCCCAAAAACAAAAAGAAATTCTAAAGAATATTTGTATTTTAAAATTATGTTTCTGCATCTGCCATGTTCATATACCTTACAATAGAGATCTACATCTGTGTCTGTGGTAGTACTTCAAGTCACAGGATTTCGAAAGTTGGGCTAGTGGTTTTGAACAATGGGGAATAACGTAGTCCTTCAGTCCCTCCTTAGTGTTTTCCCTAAACTGTAAATTTATGTGCCACGAATTTGAAAAGTGCAATTACTCAGATGAAGTTACTCAGATGATGTGTATACAGCACACTTAACAATGGACTTAGTTCCATTGTGTAATGGGTTGTAAAGAGAAATAATTAAACCTTGTGAAAAATTGTAGGAAAGACTGTCTTCTTTACTCAGTTAAAAGAAAAAGAGTTGAAGGGAAGTTGATCAGAAGTAACTATTAGAATAGCTCTTAAATTGCCATGTACATAATTGTTTTTGAGTTTTTGATTATTTTAATAAATAAATATGAATTTTGAATTACTAAAATATGAATATTATTTGGCAGTAGCCTAATAAATATCCATTTAACAAAATTTTAAATGTGCATTGCAGAAGAAGGACTGAGGTTATTTGTGGGTCCTGGTGGAAGTACAGCCTTTGGCAGTCATCATCTTCCAAACAGGTATGTAGTCCAAATAGTAACTTATTAAAATACAGACTTAACTTTTAAAAAATGCTTGAGTGGAGGACAAAGGTTGCAAATTTTTTATTAGACTGAGGCTATACAATACTAATATTAGTGATTGCATGAGAAGAGTTAACAGTTCTTGGTGTAGCTCTCACTTTTCCTTATTCAGGATGTGTTTGACATTATATTCTATAAATTTGATCATATCCTTAGATGTATTTTTAGAGTATATTAGTAAAGGACTAGTAGAGTACCCGGACAAGTTTCAATATAAAAAAATTGTTTAGAAAAGAATCTTAGTCTAATATTTTATTTTTGTTTTGGTTGGTTTTTCTGTATTGGAGACTGAAATTGCATGTTTTTTCCACTAAGCTACATCCCAAGTTCTTTCTCTTCCTCTCTTTCTGTAGTGCTGGGGATCAAATCCAGAGCCTAGCACATGCTAGGCAAGTCCTATACCACTGAGTTATACCCCCAGCCTGCAATCCATTTTATTTTTTATTTTGAGACAGGGTCTCACTAATTGGCCTAGAATTCGGCAATTCTCTTGCTTCAGCTTCCTGAAGAGTTTACAGGTGTGTGCCATTGTCCCCACCTCTTGGTCCAGTATTATAGACAGAACAAAGTAAAACCATATTTCCAGCCAGTGGCCTATCTTTTTATTTAATTTTTTCTTTTTAGTTATACATGATAGTAGAATGTATTTTGATATTATACATAATATAGAATATAACTCCCCATTCTTGTGATTGAACGTGATATGGAGTTTCACTGATCATGTATTCATATATGAACATTGGAAAGTTATGTCCCATTCATTCTGCTGTCTTTCCTTTTCCCATCCCCCCCCTATTCCCTTCAGTCCCCTTTGTCTAATCCTCTGAACTTCTATTCTTCCAGCATCCACATATCAGAAAGAACATTTGACCTTTAGTTTTCAGTGACCTTTCTGTTATGTGTAGTTAAGCACCCACTCAGCAACATAAGCTAATAACTAACTTTTCTTGCACTCTCCTTTCTTACTGCTAGAGTCTAACATACGATCCAAGTTAATTTCTAAAGCCAGCTGCAATGGCACACGTCTCTAATTCCAGTGACTAGGGAGGCTGAGGCAGGAGAACTGCACCTTCCAGATCAGCATAAGCAATTAAGCCTCAGCAACTTAGTGAGACCCTATCTCAAAAGATAAAAAGGGCTGGGGCTAACAGAGATATAAAATAATTGTGGTATATATGTGTAATAAAAATTTTAATGCCAAAAAAAACAAAGTACATGTATAATGACATGAATTGGTGTGAACATACTTTATATACAAAGATAAAAATTATGCTCTATATGTGTAATAAAAATTATAATGCATTCCACTGTCATATCTTTAAAAAAATAAAATCAATTTTAAAAAAAAAGGGCTGGGGCTGTAGCTCCTTAGTAAAGTGCCTCCCACCCACTGGATTCACTGTGCAGCTACCAAAAAAAAATATATCTGAAAACCAAATATCATTTTGGTAGTTATTCAGATTCAGATGGAGAAAAGTTACCTGCCAGACCTACCACCCTGATTCTCAATATAAGTTGAGTATTCCTTGTCCAAAATACTTAGGACCAAAAGTGTTTCAGATTTCAGTTTTTTAAATTTTGGAATATTTACACTGACATCACCAGTTGAGCTCCAAAATCTGAAACTTTAAGCAAAATGCCATCCTCAAAAAGTTTCAGATTTTGAAACGTGTCACATTTTCAGATTAGCGATAATCAGTATACTTCAGAATGGTAAGTACAGCTGTCAAGAACACCTTAGGAATTTTGATTGTCCTCTTCCCCACATCCCTTCTGTGCACCCCTGGCACTGTTTCTATGTAATATTTATGTACAGCTTACACACAATAGAGTAAATCAGAGTTGCAGGGGTATGGGAGTGCCTAGGCCAAGACATTTGTTTTATTATGCTCAAAATCTGAAAGAATTTTTAGTTCATTTCTTGTACCAGTATTCATTTTAATGAATATCTCCTATGTGTCCAGCACATTATAGAGCCCAAACGATACAAAATAGTGTCTAATAGCAAATACCTACATCATTAACTAGAGTCATATATGGTAGGTAGGAAAGAAAGAACCATAAAGATGCTATGAAGAAGTAATTTTTTAAATATTTTTAGTTGTAAATGGACATAATACATTTATTATTTTTATGTGGTGCTGAGGATCTAACCCTCACATGTGCTAGGAAGGACTCTACCACTGAGCTACAGTCCCAGCCCTGAAGAAGTAATTTGAAAAGCAGTTTATAAAGGATATAGCACAAGTTAGACCTTTAATTAATCTTCATGACTTATCCACTCATTAACTTTTGGACCTGCTTGTGGATAAGGATACAAGGAGGAAAGACCCAGCTCTTACCCTCAGCCAGCGGATGGTCCTAGCACATGGGGTTGGCACCTCAGCCAGTGGACCAAATTACCATTGCCTGTTTTTGTAAAGCGAGTGTCATTGGAACACAACCATGCCTGGTTACATATATACTATCTGTGACTGCTTTGATGCTGTAACAGCAGAATCGCATAGTATAGCAGAGACTATGTGGCCCACAAAGCCTAAACTATTTATATCAGGTAAGATAGACAAACTATAAATAGTTGAGGGAACTCTGAGAGAACAGCAAAGGGACTCAGATGGAGAAACTCCCTGGAAGAGCTGACACTTGAAGAGGGTCTTTGGGAGAATAAATATAAGTGGGTTTTTTAATATTTATTTACTTATTTATGTATCTTTAGTTTTTTTTTTTTTTTTAGGTGGACACATTATTTTGTTTTTATGTGGTGCTGAGGATCGTACGCAGTGTCTCATGCATGCTAGGCGAGCGCTCTACCACTGAGCCACAACCCCAGCCCATAAGTAGGGGGTTATCAGGCAAATTCAGGGAAGACAGATATTCCTGGTAATAGGAGCAAATAAAATGAATTTATAGGCATTATAATTATACAATACTTATTATAGGTAAAATTGAGTATTTATTAGTTATGTGCCAGGCATAAGCACATATATGTATTGTATTCATTTCTTATAGTATCTCTTTCAGTGCACACAACACACTATAATTAGTTATTTAAAACATGGAAATAGATGCACAACTATAACCACAGCTGCTTTGGAGGCTGAGGCAGGAGGATTGCAAATTCAAGGTCAACCTGGGCAACTTAGTGAGATCCTGTCTCAAAATAAAATTGAAAAAGAAGGGGGCTATGGATGTAACTCATTGCTCTCCCACCTTGGGGTTTAATCACTAGCACCACCAAAAAAAAAAAAAAGACTGAAGTTCAAGACCAGCATCAGTAATGTAGAAGTACCCTATCTCAAAATTTAAAGAAGAACTGAGGGTGCTCAGTGGTAGAGCGTCACTGGGTTCAATCCCACTACAAAAATAAAATAAGGAGACAAAGATACAAAGAAGTAGAGATCATTTGCCCAAGGCCATAAACTAGTTGAGTGGTGAAACCAAGGCTCAAGATTCATGTCTCTTTAAATCCAAAGCCCATCACACTTAACCACTTTGACCTTACCAGCTTCTAAATAATATAACCTAGTTAGAGAATTGCCTAAAATATTTCTTCCCAGATGGGTCATGTGAATGTAATTTTGAGGACATAAGGTTGGTTGAAAAGTGTCTTTAAGCCCAGTAATAAAGGCCTCAGTTGATATAATGAAGAGTTTATTCTTCCTCATATCTACAGTAGGAGCCATTGGTGATTCTTGCATGGAAATGATCTATCAGAATGGCATTTTAGAAAAGTGACCATAATTTTGTCAGAGCAAAGAAAGATACATCGAATACTTTCAATATGTGCTATAAGTATTATTGTTATTCAGAGAAAAGAAAGATGAATTTTGGTTGAGAGATCATCTAAAACTTAGGATATAAAAACATTTATTTAGTAAAGAAGCTGATTCTGGTTCCCACCCCCTTTTCAAATGAATGCTAGAATAATCACCTTGGGCCCCGGGTTGTAGCTCAGTAGTAGACTATTTGCCTAGCATGTACAAGGCCCTGGGTTTGATCCCTAGCACTGCTAATAACGAAAATATGAAGAAAAAAACAATAATCATCCAATGCATGAAAGCCTGAAGTGTTCATTAGGTGTCAAAGTAAATGGTTCATATGACATGCCACAGAAACACCAAAGAACATCAGAGAGAATATGTCATGGTGAAAGATAATGGGCCACAGAGGCAGATAGACATGGGTTTCATTCCTGGATTAGCTATTATGACTCAGCTTAGCTATGATCTTGGCTAACCACATCTCTCACTTGCTACCAGAAAGAGCACTGCATCAGTAGGGTTAACATCACAGGCTCAGGAGTTGGGCTGCTTAGTTTAGTACCAAGTTTTACCACTTATTAGCTGTGTCTTTGAAAGTCATTTCTCTTTACCTCAATTTCCTCACCATAAAATGCTGCTAATGGAAACTATCTCATAAGAATAATAAGGTTAAAATTAAATGAGGTAAGATATGTACACGCTTATAACAATATCTGGTATGCAATAAGCATTCGATCACTTTATATACACTAATTGAAGATCTGTTGCAGAGTTAATTCTGGAGATTAAGCTATTTGAAGTGCCCAGCATGCTACTTATACACATAGGCTCTCAATAGATATGGGTATTTATCAGAGAAGTTAACATGTCAGCATTAGATCTGTTCTGTGAGATAAACTATGGTGGTACAAATGAAACCAGAATCATTTACCTAGGGAAAAAAGAGAATGGAGAGAACACAGCAACAAGCCATACAGATTTGGTGAGGGCTTTCAGCAGTAATCTGTCTGAAGTCTAGTGGATACTGATTGCCTGCACAGGGTTTCTTATAGGGTCCTGTGTGCACCTGCTTGATCAACTTTATTTTCTAAAAAGAAGTCTGCTTTGATTTCATTTTTATTCTTTTGTATGTTGTCTTTTATCTCTGATTGCTTTTAAGATTTCCTCTTTTCACTACTTTTAACAGTTTGATTATGATATGCCTTGATGTATTTCTCTCTGTATCTATTCTGCCTGAGTTCATTAAGCTTCTTGGATCTCTGGGTTTATAGTTTTTATTAAATCTGAAAATTATCCTACCCTTCCTTCTGGTATTCTAACCTTCAAATTCTATCCACCAGCTTTTCTGAGCCCTGACCTCCTACTCCTCCACTCAGACCACCAAGTTGTTAGGTCCTCCCTCCCTGCAGATTAGGGAGATCCTGAAGCAAACTGCTTCAGGCAGCAAGTTGGGGCCATTGTAGGACTTTCTTCATTGATTTCCTTTTTACTGGGAAAACAGTCTTGCACTGCCTATTGTCCAGTGTGTGTAAACTATCATTTTCTGTGTTCTATTGAGTTTATAATTATTCAAGGCAGGAAAGAAACCTTGGTTCCTATTATTCCATTATGGCCAGAGCAGAGCATACTTAAAAGGACATCTCAAAGACAGGTTCCTTCAAATTACGATTGTCTGCTGGGGCTAAGGTTGTGGCTCAGTGGTAGAGTGCTTGCCTAGCACGTGTGAGGCATTGCGTTCCATCCATAGCACTACATATAAATAAATAAATAAATAAATAAGATTATGATTGTAGCCTGTGAGTTGTTTGTTTTCCTCTTTAAGCAGTGCTGGGGATTGAACCCAAGGCCTCACACATGCTAGACAAACATGCTACCACTGAGCTAAATCCACAGCACACAAATTCTGATTATCTGTGGCTACAAATGGATATTCATTGGTACTCATTTGAGGATGGTCCCATCATTTCTTCTGTGCAGTGAATCTGTTTTAATTTTTTGGTGGGGGATGAGGTGCTAGGGATTGTACTCGGGGGGGCACTCGACCACTGAGCCACATCCCCAGCCCTTTTTTTGTATTTTATTTAGAGACAGGGTCTCACTGAGTTGCTTAGCACCTTGCTTTTGCTGAGGCTGGCTTTGGACTCGCAGTCTTCCTGTCTCAGCCTCCCTAGCTGCTGGGATTATAGCTGTGCGCCACCAAACCCAGCTGTGCAATAAATTTGTAAGAACCCTCAGCAGTCAGCTTAGAAGTCCAACTCAGTTCATGATGTACTAATAACCACTAACTAATTGCCATCTTTTAAAATTTTCTCTTAAAATGCCGTTAAGCATCCAGTGACAGGATGCACACCTAAAATCCCAGCTATTTGACACATTAAGGCAGGAGAATCCCAACTTCTAGGCCAAGTTGGCAACTTAGCAAGACCCTATACCAAAAACAAAAATTTAAAATGTCTAGAGCACATGTAGCTCATTGGTACAGTACTTGTTCAGCAAAAATGAGGCCCTGAGTTCATTCCCCAGATCTACCTCCCCCCCAAAAAAATGATATTTATGTATTAACTAAAAGAATTCTCTAGCCAGTTCTGGGGCATGCTCCTGTACTCTCAGCTGCTCAGGAGGCTGAGGCAAGGAGGACTGTTTGAACCCAAAAGTTCAACGACATAGTGAGACTTGGGCTCAATAAGAAAACCACACTACTATAACAACTAAAGACTATCATCATTAACTGAGTGCAAGGCCTGATGCACTGCTGAAGTCACTTATACTCCTGGATGAATTGACTTTTTAGCATTTGTATATAAACATGTTTGAAGAGAATATTCCTTGTAGCAGTTTGTTGATAGGTCAAGAATTGTGTTATTAGATTATTGTGGAAATAAGTAGGAAGATCAAGGCCTAGACTAACCCAATATATTAATTATAAACATTTACTCTTTCAAGTATTTTCTACTTGTGATACCTTTTAACCTTGTCAAAATGAAATATAGTAGAAAACTGTTCAGTGCATTCTCTCTCAATTTCAAACACTTCAGCACAACATTTTGAAAGTTTTATTCCCCCTGCTGTTCTAGGGTGGGGTCTGGAGCTTATGAACAAGTTGTGATCAAACGCTAGCAGTCAAGCCGGAGATCTGAAGCTTCCCTGTGGATTTAAAGTGTGGGCAGTTGATGTATGGAGGCATTTTAGTCGAGCACTTAAAAGGAATCTGTGAACCTCATCTGTCAAGAAGAAAGCCAATGCTGATTTCGTCTCCAAAAGCGCCCACCTTCCCCACCCAGTGAAAAGGAACATCTGAATGGTATTCTCAAGGCAGTGTGCCAGAGTGTGCCTTGGAGGTGCACTGCTCCTGTGGCCACTGCACATGACAGTGAAAAACTGTTCTTTCTTTCAAAATACCCAATGGGAAAACAGTACTAGATATGTCTGAGTATAATTTTAGTATTCAAGAGTAAAATCTGTGATAGAGGTGCTCAATAGATTGGGCTGTATGTTTTTTATTTTAATTTTACATTTTAGATATAAGTGAATATAATTTAATTTAAACCCTATAAATTCTGTCAAGATAGTTATTAAGTCCTCTTAAGGAAATATTCCATATTATACTACCTAAGGTATTATACTGTTTATTAACTCATTTTGATGCAATAATTGATATAAAATGTGGGTGTTCATGCTTTGGGAAAATGTTTTACTACAATAACATAAAATGCTTAAAATTATTATAAATATATCAGTCATAAATCAAATGACAAGTGTGTTTTAAGTCTGAGGTAGATAAATGGATGTGATGTTGTTATTATGTGGTATATAGTACTGTTATTTGTCATTAACATTAGATGAGCTGCAGAATCCCCACTAGCACTATACGTGAAGATTTAAAATAAGCTTAATATTCAATGTGTTAGGCCACCATAAGGCACCCAAACAGAAGAACTATTTTAATTCACTGAATTAAGACCTGCTGGTTTCAACAGTCAAAATTTAGAACACGAGGAAACTTGTGATATGATCTGAAACAGAGCATCCTTTTCTATGAAAATTCAGGCTTGTCTAAAGCTGAAACTTACTCTGACATGGTAGTGGGTAGAAAATAGGAAACAGCTACTTAACATTACTGAGCTGAAGGATTGGTAGTTTTCCATTTTAGCTTCCTATGGTCAGACATTATGTTTTCTTCTTTACTATATCAAAAATTAATTGTTTTGAGGCAAGAGTAGACTGTAATATACATCAAATATGGCTTTAAAATATGAATATCTCGTCTGGTTTCAGTTTCACAGCACAGCATATAAACTTTAGAGGTTTTCTGCTCTTATATGACCATCTCCATGTGGAAAGATCAAAACCTTCATGGAATCAAATAAAAACTCAGTCACTGAAGAAAAACAGATTCCTTAGAACCACTGATGTCCCAGTCCTTAATTTCGAAATCATGTTCAAGAAAGAAAATGTCAGAATAAAATTGGCCTAGCTTTCATGTTGGCAAAATATCCAAATTTAAAGGTTTGGAAAAAAATAGAAAAGTTCATGTTAGGAACTTTTTTTTTAATTTCAAAGATTGGGTATCCCATATTAATAAATTTTTACAAATTCTGAAATTTTTAAAATATTCTGAATTCTTAAATTATTTAGAATATTTTGGATGTTGAAAAGGTTTTATAAGTCCAATATGTTTATTTTTTAAGATATATTTTGAAGGCCATGTGCGGTAGCACACGCCTGTAATCCCAGCAACTCAAGAGGCGAAGGCAGGAGGATCGCAAGTTCAAGGCCAGCCTCAGCAATTTAGCAAGGCCCTAAATAATTTGAGAGACCCTGTCTCAAAAAATAAAAAGGACTGGGGATGTAGCTCAGTGGTTAAGCCTGGTTCAATCCCTAGTATCAAAAAATAAAATATATATATATTGAAGAAAAACCATTGACCTGAATATTTTAGTGAAATTATGCTTGGTTAGTTCTCTTAGTCCAAATAAAGAAAATGATTTATTAAGAGGTAAAGACTCCACTGTTCTATACTACTACAGTGCACTGGTTTTTAAAAATGTGGAAAGAAAAAAGAAAAATCCAAAGCAACAGTGACTGTGAAACTAAGCAAAAAGGAAGAAAGACTTGTCTGTCTTCAAGTGAACTGATCCTTATTACATATTATGGAAAGAAGCAAAGTTTTAGAGATAGGAAGATAGAAGATATTGTTTAAAGAGATATTTATTATGACATTTTTTAAAACGTATTTTTCTATTTTCAAAATATTGTTTCTAGGCTATATTTTTATTGGCATTTTGGCAGATGATTTTGCAGTTTTAAAAATGATAAAACTAGATTATAAGCATGGTTCAGTGAGGATACTCCTCAGACCTGTAAAAGGTGCTTTAGTCAGGGCAGTGCCCCTGTTTTACTCATCCCTGGCTGCCTCTGGCCCTGTCTTTATTCAGATTAGTTCTTAGTATTTAAAATGGTACAGAATGCTTTTTTTTAAAATGAAATGTGAAGAGATTTTAAAAGCATGAAAATCATGCATTTATAATTTTAGCAGCCACCAAACCCATCTTGATTTATATAGTAGTAAATATAAAAAAATTAATAAGCAGAAACATTAGTTAAGAAGTTAAGAGGGGAAAAAAACCTTAATGGCCATGACCTTTGCAGTCAAAGTCTGGATTCATTTTATTTATTCTCATATTCCATTGGAATACTTTGCATTCAAATTTCGCTACAGTCCTATCAGAATATTATTAAGGGTTGTTAAGAGTTAAGTGCCTTCCTTACTACTATAGTTTTTCTTTCCCTAAAACTTGTATTGTTAATCTCATGTAGCTAATGAAAAAAAAAAAAGCTGCTTATTAAATACAAAGTCCTGGGCTGGGGATGTAGCTCGGTGGTTCAGTGGTAGAGAATTTGCAAGTCCCTGGGTTCAATCCCCAGGGCTGGGAGAGTAGGGGTGGGCGATATATATAAAGAAAGAGACTTTGTGTGTATATGATATCTATATATATCTATATCTATATATCTATCTATCTATATATATATGATATATACTTATATCATACACACACAAAGTCCACTTTTTACGTTTAGATAATTGGACTTTGAAACTTTTGATTTTGTTTTAATAAAATGGATTTTGAAAAGTAGATTCTTAATTTTTAAATATTAAAGTCAAACTTCAAATAGCCCAGTGTTAGATAATTTGCAAATATGTAACACTTTTTCTAGTTGTGTCCTAGAGAAAAAGACTAATGGCAGTTTAAAGCTACATGTTTGGGATGAGATAAATAAGAGTCTTAAATATCTTGTTGAGAAGCATGCACAAGCCAGTTAGGAGACCCTCTTCCTGTGACTTGAACTGATGTTGACTGAGACAGACAGAATATGGAGGAAGGGTAGCACAGGGCAGAGAAGGCCCTGGGCCATCAGTTTACACTTTAAAGGTTGACTCCCCTTCGTAGTCTTCTGTGTAAAGGCTTCTGTGTACAAACAACTAGTGTACATTAGTATTTATGATCTGAAAAAGTCTTGACCAATAATTCTAAACTCCACCTTCCCATTCCAGCATAAAATTATCAGAATAATATCCAAATTAGATTCTTCTATATATGCTTTTTTGAACAAAACTGTGAGCCACAAATGTTGACCACTTAGCTCTTTTGTTGCTGCAAGGAAAAAATAATCTTCAACTCGCCTCCGTTCAAAATGTATTCAAATTCAGGCAGGAATGAGTTTTAATAACTTAAAGATCCCAGAGTAATTTTAGACTTTCAGGTTTCCATGCTAACTAAACTGCTTTGCAAGCTATAAAATATTTCAATGCTCTGAAGTGCTCTGAAGTATTAGGCTTACAGTATGACAAATCCATAACAAATCTCTGAGAGAGAGACTGGGCTCATATGATGGGGTTGCATTCTATTTTCTTAACAAGGCTTTAATTTGGGCAGTTCTGAAATTATGCTTGGTCAGTTCTCTTAGATGGTATGTCATGTGAATATAATCAAGTACAGTAGTTGAAATGATAAGCCACTGTTCATATGTTGGCTTAGGTACTATGCATAATGTTAATAGCTGAGATGTTGAAAAATATAAAACATAAAGGGCAAAATATTCCTGCATTAAGCCTATTTTAAGACTGCCCTGAAAATAAAGGCCTTGTTCTCTTAAATATGTGATTTTCATAAGATAATGTATACATACTGTATTTTAAATGGTCATGTGGGTGGTCTTCCCATGTGACAAAGCTGATAAAATTTTTAATTTACATACAATGTATTCTGCATTTTCAAATGTTTATTTATGTATATAACAGAAAATTCTCTAGCTGATATTCATTGACCAAATCCCACACAAGGGAAGACATTTTAGAGTATATACAAATTTTATTGTTTTTTTTTTGGAAATAGATCTTATTTGGGGATCACTTTCCTCTTGTGTGTTTATTTGACCCTTTGGTTGATTACCTACAACCTGTATTAACTTCCAATCAATCAATTTATGAAAAATGCTATTGGTGGCAGGGGACTGGCTCAGTGGTAGAGCACTTACTTAGTATGCACAAGGCCATGGGTTTAATCCCCAGCACCACCAAAAAAAAAAGTTATTGAAGTGATTCCATCAGTATGCTAATACTTGGAGAATGAACTTCATATTTATATATTTCCTTGTTTCAAACTGTACAATGATAATCCAGGCAATGTTTTTTTTAACAAAAAAATTTATTTGTAAAATGTTTGTAATGTAAAGATGAATCTCATACATGTTCAATAAAATATATATCTTAAAAGTTTAGATGTCCTTTTAAAATTAATATTCTGTCATAAAATTGTGCCAAGGTAAGAAAATAAATAGAAATATAACTTTCTTGACTATGTAGTATCTGACTTTAACAGCTCCAGTGGAGACATCTGCTCGAACCGTGGGGCAGCCCATGGAGTGGCATGGGCTTTGGTGAGAGACAAACCTGAATCTGAATGAAAACTACCTTCTGAACCCATTTCCTCATCTAGGAAGGAGATAATACAACTGACTGTCAGATTGTGATGAAGAGCATGAGTTAAGAGTATGCTGAAAAATTAAAAACAAATTTAAAAAGAAAAAAAATTCCAGTTAGTAGGCTGAAGTGTTTGTTTTATTGCTTTTGTTTGGGGTACTGGGAATTGAACCCTGGGGGTGCTCTACCACTGAGCAATATCTCTAACCCTTTTTATTTTTCTAGACAGGATCTCACTAAGTTGCCTAGGCTAGCCACAAACTTGTAGTCCTCCTGCCTCAGCCTCCCAAGTCATTGGGATTACAGGCATGTGCCACCATGACCAGCTCACTCAGTATTTTATCAAATCAAAAATAGCTTTTTAGCATCTACATGCATATTAGTAATTCTCATGTTGGTGGTTCTTATATTAGTGATTCACAACTAGTGTGGATTAATATTTATGATTTGAAAATCAATCATTTGGGCACACAAATGGTTACTAAATGTGCTACTAATAGAATTTAAGATCAACACTTAACAGAAGAGATTTAGTGTCACCCATATCCTTGTCAGCTTTTCTTCCCTTTAATTACAGATTGGTGGTCTTCCGTGGACAGCACAGATTATGGAAGGTTATATGATTAAGGATGAAGTGCCATGCTTATTGGCAGAAGCTGGTAGGTTGTGGGCACGAGGAGACACCTTCCAAACCCCTCCCCAGTACACAGGATCATACAGGATTGCCCAGGATAACTTTGTAATGGGTCACAGCAGAACCTGGCAGGACCTCTGATCTGTCCTCAGACATCCTTGTTCACATTTCTGGCATGGGCCATCTTCTTGTTATGACTTAAACCACCTTACCTCAACACCTAGTGGTTTCCCCTTCTCCCTCTACCCATCCTTTTACCTATTTCCACCTGTTCCCTTTCTGTGTCCCTATGTATCATTTATCTGATATCAGCACTTAATGAAATCTGTCCTTCCATTTGTATAATAGGGTATCATGAATGGAATTCATCCATCTATGTTATATGTCACATAACCAAAAAATTAGGAAAAAAAATAGGAAAGGCTCAAATTTAGAGATTCCCTGGGTCAGAGATTTCTATCCCATGTGTACCCCATGTGAGAGAAAATGCCAGAGACCTTCCTGTATGGATTGGTCTAGACCCTCCCACTGCTGTGCAGTTCTGGCCTGAGGTACTTCAAGTGGGCATCCCTATGAGTTTTTGTGGGTTTTGTTTACATCTTAGATGACAAGTGTGAGCAGTTACTTAAGAAAAGTGTGCCACCTTCTGGCACTGAACGCCAGTGATTTAGGGAGTCTACTTTTCCCAAATGATCTGTGACTGCTTCTCTTTGATATATACACCATGAAATTAAAATCAAAGGAAAAACATTTTGTGGGGGGCAGGGGTTAGTAATACTTTTAAATACTTGAAAAAAAAAGATTTAATAGCATTGTTTATTTTGCTTAGACTTTTTTTTCCCCTTTAGTGTGGGGTTAAAGAAAGATTCTGGAATTACATTTCCATGAGGATTTCTACCAAAAACAACTAGAAGAGCAGCGTGACTAAGTACATGTAGACAGAGGTTTAGACCCAGACATGGTAGCAGAAAAACACAGGACCCATTCAATGAAAGCCAGCAGTCCTATGGGTCAAGGATGAGGTGTGGAAGCAGCAGCAGTGTTTCTGGGAAAGGCAATAATATGTCCACAGCTTGATTTGACTAGTTCTAGCCAAAGTCACAACATGGAGGATTAAGTGAAATAGGTAGAAACAAGATAATTACAAACCAGGTACGGTGGTGTGGGCCTGTAATCCCAGCGACTAGGGAAGCTGAGACAGGATGTTCATGAGTTCAAAGCCAGCCTCAGCAAAAGTGAGGCGGTAAGCAAGTCTGAGATCCTGTCTCTAAATAAAATACAAAACAGGGCTGGGGATGTGGCTCCATGAGTTCCATCTCCAGTATCCACACCACCCTCCATACCCCTGTTGCCAAAAAAAGGATAATTATAGCAAAGAAGGTAAAAGGGATGTAGGCAGAGTTGCATACAATTTGGCAAGAACATTAACAGGGCTTTAAGTATTAATTTTCAGGAGAAAATGAAAGTAACATGCAGGCTTCAAAAACTAACATTTACTGTACACATTTCTAAAACTTCCAGCTCCTACCAGCTTGTTTGTTATATCTCACCAATATTCCCAATGTCCCCCTTTTCTGGATAGCTCCAAAGAAGATGGGTTTACTGTAGTTAACACTTAGCAGGCACCACAAGGCAGATATCTGTCATTCTTTAAGTCTTTGAAAGATTTCACCCAAGCCAGGCATGGTAGCACACGCCTGTAATCCTAGTGACTGAGGAGGCTAAGGCAGAAGTATCAAAAGTTCAAAGCCGGCCTCAGCAATTTAGCAAGGAACTAAGAAATTTAGGGAGACCCTGTCTCAAAAAAAATAAAAAGGGCTGAGGATGCGGCTTGGTGGCTAAGTGGCCCTGTGTTTAATCCCTGGTACAAAAAAAAAAAAAAAAAAAAATCTGTCTACATTTTGCTTGGTATGATGGTGCATGCCTGTAATCCCAGCAATTTGGGAGGCTAAGGCAGGAGAATTGCAAGTTGAAGGCTGGCCAACTTAGCAAGAGCCTGTCTCAAAATAAAAAGGGCTAGGGATGTAGTTCAGTGACACTTGATTCAATCCCCAATACCACATACACCCCCCCAAAAAAACCTAATTACTCCACATGGCCACTGTAAACAGTGCTCAGTCCCCGACTTCCAGCCTACTGCTTACCACAATTTCCACAGGACCGGGTGTGATGACTTTTTCATTTTTTTTTGGCACCACAACACCAATGGAGGAACTGAGGGCTAGGAACACTTGTAAAAAGCTAAACTGCTTACTAGGTATGCCATAGAGGGAAGGTTAGAAATTAGAGCAGAGAGGAGGGAAATGGGCCAGGAAGGATGTGAGCTGGCTACTGTGTGAGGAAAGGGGAAGGTGCCTATGGGGAGTCTTGGGAAAATGTTAGAGGGGCCAAGTTTCAGATCTCAGTGGTATGGAAACTGAACTTGAATACAGAGAGTGCTGTGAAGACTGAAGCTGCTGGGAATTCACAGAAATCCTAAAAAGGGTTTTTGCTATAGTTTGGATCTTGACTGTTCCCCAGAGGTCCATGAGTTGAAGGCTGGGTTCCCAGAGTGATGCTATTGGGAAGTGGTGAGACCTAGTGGATTATTTGGAGTTATTTGGGGGCATGCCTTTGAAGGGGTGCCCCATCTCTTTTGCTTCCTGGACATGAGGTGAGTGGCTTTGTTCCTTCTATGTGCTCCCATCACAGTGTGCTGCCTCACCACAGGGCCAAAGCAATAGGTCCGAGCCTCCCACACTGAGCCTAAATAAAACTTCTAACTACTCCAGGTATCTTGTTATAATAGTGGAAAGCTAACAGTTTTGGAACTTCCCAGACCTTGGGAAATATAAGTCGGAGGTAAATGCTGGTAACTCACATGTCACATCTAGTTTGAGGGTGTCTGTTGGTATGCTGGTAGTGATGGAAACTGTGAAAGGAAAATCTGCAGATAAAATTCAGCCTCCTACCAAACCACATTCTTCATTTTCATACAGTGCAGTTTAATTGCTTGGTACAAAGACATCTTTAGTGGCTGGGTTTGGAGCCTCTGCCTTATATACTGTGTGGTCCAAACATGTCATTCCCCTAGGGAAAAAAAAAAAGGAACCATCTGTCCACAAAAGGGTCACCAGTTCTTCCAAAACTGGAACTGGGGGATTGAGATGGCAAAATAGAGAAGGTAACATTCCTGGCTGCTCTATGGAGTGAAACCAAGAAAACTGACATCCAGTTTCTCAGCAAGTGAGGTACTGGAAACCTTCAGGGACACTATAAGTCTATAGGGCAAAAACTCTACTGCCTCAGATCCATATAGTTAGATGAGTAGACACACAAACAACATGAAATGGCAAAGGAACAAATTGCCCCAAGCAAACCAAAACACTCCAATAACAGAATCCATCAACACCACAATGGAAGAAATGCCACAGAAACATCACATAGTTAAACTGATCTGCAAAGTAAAGGATGATATAAGAGAAAATAGGGATAGCAAAAGATCATTTCAATAAAGAGAGATTCTGGGAGGGAAAAAAAAAAACAGAAATCCTTGAAATGGAGGAAACAGTAAACCAAATTAAAAATTCAATAGCATGACCAACAGAACAGACCACTTGGAAGACAGAACCTCAGGCAATATGTAATCTTGAAAATAAAGTGGAGGGCTGGGGTTGTGGCTCAGAGATAGTGTGCTCAACTCGCAGGTGTGAGGCACTGGGTTCGATCCTCAGCACCACATAAAAATAAAGGTATTATATCCCCCTACAACTAAAAAAATAAATACTTTAAAAAAAAAAAGAAAAGAAAGTGGACCGTGGAGAGAAGATGCTAAGAAACCATGAACAGAACTTCCAAGAATTATGGGATAACATGAAAAGACCAAATTTAAGATTTATCAGGATAGATGAAGGTGCAGATACGTAAACCAAAGGAATGCACAACCTTTTTAATTACATAAGAAAATTTTCCAAAGCTAAAGAATGAAATGGAAAATCAGATACAAGAGGTTTACAGGACCCCAAATTTACAAAATTAAAACAGACCCATATCAAGGCACATTATAATGAAAATGCCTAGCCTACAGAATAAGGATAGAACTTTAAAGGCTGTGAGAGAAAAATATCAGATTCGGTATAGGGGAAAACCAATGCAGATCTCAGCTGATATCTCAAAGCAGACCCTCAAAGCTAGGCGGTCCTGGAGTAACATATACCAAGCTCTAAAAGAAAATGGATGCCAACCAAGAATACTATATCCAGCAAAATTAAACTTCAGATTTGAAGATGAAATGAAAACTTTTCATGATAAACAAAAGTTAAAAGAATTCGCAACCAGAAAGCCTGCACTTCCAAATATTCAACAATATTCCATAAAGATTAAATGAAAACTAGTAAAGGGAGGAACCATACTAAAGCAACAGTCAATCAAAGGAGAAACTAATGCAAATTAAAAACTAGAAATAGGGCTGGGGATGTGGCTCAAGCGGTAGCACGCTCTCCTGGCATGCGTGCGGCCCGGGTTGGATCCTCAGCACCACATACAAAGATGTTGTGTACGCTGATAACTAAAAAATAAATATTAAAATTCTCTCACTCTTTTTAAAAAAAAAAATAAAATAATAAAAATAAAATAAAAACTAGTAATAAATCAACATGACCAGGAACACAAATCATCTCTCAAAAACCTTGAACATTAAAGGCCTAAATTCATCAAAAGACAAAGACTAGCAGATTGGATTAAAAACCAAGGCTCAACAATATGCTGTCTCCAAGAGACTCACCTCATAGGAAAAGGAATCCACATGCTGAAGGTGAAAGGATGGGAAAAAACATCACTCACTGAATCACGTAAGCAAGGAGGGATTTCTACCCTTATATCAGATAAAGTGGACTTTAAGCCAAAGTTAATAAGAAGGGACAAAGGGGGCTGGGGATGTGGCTCAAGTGGTAGCGCGCTCGCCTGGCATGCGTGCGGCCCGGGTTCGATCCTCAGCACCACATACCAACAAAGATGTTGTGTCCGCCGAGAACTAAAATAAACAAATAAATATTAAAAATTCTCTCTCTCTCTCTCTCTCTCTCTCTCTCTCTCTCTCCCCCCCCCCTCTCTCACTCTCTTTAAAAAAAAAAGAAAAAAAGAAGGGACAAAGGAGGACATTCTATACTGCTTAAGGGACTTTTTATCAACAAGACATAACAGTCATAAATATTTATGCTCCAAACAATGGAGCATCTATATACTAATCAAACAAACCTTTCTCAACTTCAAGAATCAAATAGACCACAACACAATAATACTGGGTGACTTTAACATGCCTCCCTCACTACTGGATAGAGTTTTCAAACAGAAACTAAACAAAGGAACTATAGAACTAAATAATACAATCAATTATTTAGACTTATATATAAAATATTTAATCCATTAATGACTGAATATACTTTCTTCTCAGCAGCACACAGATCCTTCTCTAATATAGACCACGTTAGGTAAGCTATCACATATATTGGCATACAACTGTAATATTACCTTAATATATTTTTAGCATCTGCAGGGTGATTTTGATAGCTCCCTTTCCATTGATATCAATTTTTTGTGTCCTTGCTTTTTTATTGGTTTTATTTTTATTAAATTTTCACTGTATTTTTTCTCTATTCCATGTATTTCTGCTTCTACTCTTATTTTTTCCTTCCTATTTGAAAATGTGTTAATTCTAGCTTCTTTCTGATACAAGTACTTTAAAGTACTTTAGATTACAAACATTAATCTGAGTATTATTTAATCAGAGATCCTGATATTTTAAGCTTTTATTATCACTTTGTTCAAAGCACTTTTTATTTACTTATTTTGTGCTTTCTTTGACTTCTGAGATATTCATAGGTGTGCCATTTAATTTTGAAATGGTTGACATGGGGTGGGGTTTTGTATCTCAAGGTTTCTAATGAAGGATCCACAGTCTACAGGATTTCAGTTTTTTTTAATATTTATTTTTTAGTTGGACACAATGTCTTTATTTTTATGTGGTGCTGAGGATTGAACCCAGGGCCTCACATGTGCTAGGCGAGCACTCTATCACTGAGCCACAACCCCAGCCCCAGATTTCAAATTTTTAAAAAGGTAATAGATTCTTTTTATATTGATTGTTGGTTACATACAGGTCAAAACTGATCAAATTGCATACTTCAAATACGTGCATTTTATTGTACTTCAGTTTTACCTCAATAAAGCTATGGGGGAGAAAACTAGAACTGGAAACATAATAAATTTTTGATAGTTGTCAATAGGGGTGAAATTGAGGGCCAAGACGGGAGGTGGGATAAATGTGGAAAGACACAATTTCTTTGCATCCTTATTAACAATTTGGGGTTGGTTATTTATTTATTCATACCAGGGATTGAACCCAAGAGCATTTTACCACTGAGCTACATCTCCAGCCCTTTTTAATTTTTGAGACAGGATCATGATAAAATTACTGGGGCTGGCCTTGAACTTGTGATCCCCCTACTTCAGCCTCCTGAATTGCTGGAATTACATGCATGCACCACCCCACCCAGCTAACAATTTGGGGTTTTTTAAAGCATGAACTTTAATTAAGGTTTTTTTGAAAAGGCATTACTGTTACTGTTTTGTAAAAGCACATGTAATCAAGAATGGAGTACATCCAGATGCATTTATAAAGTATATTGCTGAGCCAGGCATGGTGGCACACACCTGTATTCCCAGCAATTTGGGAGACTGAGGTGGTGTATTACAAGTTCTAGGCCAACCTGAGCAATTTAATGTTTAATGAGATCCCGTCTCAAAAAAAAAAAAGACGGGAGATTTAGCTCAGTGGCACTGTGTCCCTCTTCCACAAAAAAAAAAAAAAAAAAAAAAACACCATAAAAACATAAAGCCTATATATTGCTGAGGCTAAGGCAGGAGGACCACAAATTCTAAGCCAGCCTGAGCAATTCAATCAAGACCCTGTCTCAAAAAATAAAAAGGGCTGGAGATGTGGCTCAGTGGGTGAGCAGCACCCTTGGGTTTAATCCCAGTACAGCGGGGTGGGGGGGGAGCAGAGGAGGTAAAAATGGGTTACATAAGGTATTACCAAGTTTATTTTGAATTCTATATAGTTCTGAATTGTCTTAGTCTTACTTTTGTAATATAAGTTTTAAGGTTATTTTCAAGTTTTCAGTTCTTGCAAGTGTGGTGGTGCATGCCTATATTCCCACTGACTCAGAAGGCTGAGGCAGGAGGATTGCAAATTCAAGGTCAGCCTCAGCAACATAGCAAGACCATGTCTCAAAATAAAAAGGGCTGGGGATGGAGCTCAATGGTAAAGCACCCCTAGGTTCAATCTCCAGTACACTCTAAATTATTTCAGTTCTTAACTGGTAGGATTTTGAGGGCTGGTGTTATGTGGTAGAGTGCTTGCCTAACATGCATAAGACCCTGGGTTTGATTCCTAGTTCTGGGGAAAGAAGGAAGAAAAAACAGGTATTTAGGGTTGTTGCTTTTTTGGAAAAGGAGCTGGAAGTAAAGGCAGTAACTATCTTGTCCATCAAGGTCCCTTCACTTTAAGACATCTTAAAGTTCAGCAGAACTTAGATTTCAGAGAAAATGTTTTTTCTCCTACAGCCCCTCCAATAACCCCGGCAACCAGAAGCTTCTCAGACCACATTATCTAAAACCTATGCTGAGCACTGGGATTGTGACAGCAGTGAACACGCTTTACACAACATACAATGGATGATATATTATCAGAAGTTTCCCAACAAGCCAGTCATGATGGTACACACCTGTAATCCCAACAAGTCCAGAGGCTGAAACAGGATCACAAGTTCAAGGCTAACCTGTGCAGCCTAGTGAGACCCTCAGCAACTGGCAAGACCCTGTCTTGAAATACAAAAGGGCTGGGGATGTAGCTCAGTGGTAAAGTGTTCCTAGATTCAACCTCTAGTAACCACCCCTGCAAGAAAAAATAAGAAAAAGTTCCCCAACAAGAACAAATGAAAGAAAAACAAATTGCATTAAAAACCAGTGGTGGAGGGCTTGCATAGGATGCGTGAGGCCCTCAGTTTAATCCCAGCACCACACTAAATAAAATAAACCCATCCCTTCTGTAGAAAGTGACCCCACTTAAAAAAATTCTGGCTCCAGTGTAGATCAGCACCTCAACACATATTCAGCTTGTGCAAGGACTGGGGTTCAATCCCCAGCACCCAAAAAAAGGATAAACTACTCCAGATAAGGGCCAAAAAAAATCCCACTTATAACAAAGCATAATTGTGAAATTCCAGATGTGCAGTTAGCATTAAGACATTAAGAACTCAAGGAGCCAGGTGTGGTGGTATACACCTGTAATCCCAGCAGCTCGGGCTGAGGCAGGAAGGTGTCAAGTTCAAGGCCATCCTCAGCCAATTTAGCAAGGCCCTAAGTAACTCAATAAGACCCTGTTTCAAAAAAATAAAAAGGACTGAGAATATGGCTCAGTAGTTGAGTACCCCTGGGTTCAATCCCTGGTACAAAAAATAATAATAATAATAAACACTCAAGGAATTCCTGTCTTGTCTCTGATTTCTTAGAAAGCTCCTAGGGCCTCGGGGTGATAGTCTCAGAACTGAACTAGGAAAGGAGTCCATTCATCATGGGGCAGGGGGAGCAATTCAATGCCCTATGAGGAAGAATGAAGGGACAGCTGGTGATAGGTTTAACAAAGACTGAATGAGACACCTCATTCAGTAGGTCCCCACTCAAGTGTCTTTCAGACAAACCAGGCTGCAAGCTATACATGACTCACACTCTAGAGGGGGCTGCACACTTACATGTGGGGTGCCACTCACTGCTTGTTTAAGCTGTCGGGTATGACTATTTGATTTCAGAAACTATTTTGAAGAATGATAATGCTTGCCAAATGTGGTGACACACATCTCTAATTCTACTCTAATCAAAATAATTTTTAAAAAAGGTTGGGGATGTGACTCAGGAGGATCACAAGTTTGAGGCCCAACTCCCCAACTTAGCAAGTCCCTTTCTCAAAACAGGAAACAAAAAGGCTGGGGATATAGCTCAGTAATAGAGTATCCCTGGGCTCAGTCCCCAGTATTATAAAAAATTATCCTCAACTCTTTAAGTCTGCAATATGAACGGCTATGAGACTAACACAGCCACATCAGATGACATATATCAAATGACGTATTTAGCCTATGCCAACATAAATGGGGTTAAATTCCCTTAGGACTCCAGCCAGCTGCTTTCTGCATTTATAGCAGTAAGGATTTTAACCTCTAATTACTTCCCCTATATGAAGACCACCATTTCTATGCTGCTAAAAGGGCAAAGGTGACTCTGTTTAGAACAAAGGTCTGGGCTAAGAAGATGGCTCAGTTTTAGAAAGCTTACCTGGCAGGGGGGCCTGGGAGTAGGGGAGAATGTAGGTATAGAAGGTGCAGAGATGGGGCATCCAGGAGAAAGTAGCTCCAGCCCCCATGTCAGCCTGAGCACTTAAAAGTTTTCTGGGTAAGCACTGGACGTGGTGGCAGTATAATCCCAGTGTTTCCAGAGGCTAGGCAGAAAGATCACAAGTTCAAAACCAACCACGGCAATTTAGCAAGGCTCCAAGCAACTTGGTGAGATCCTGTCTCAAAATTTTTTTTTTTAAAAAGGGGGGGAAGGGGGCTGGGATTGTGGCTCAGCTGTAGAGCGCTCGCCTAGCACGGGCAGAACCCGGGTTCGATCCTCAGCACCACATAAAAATAAAGGCATTGTGTTGTGTCCATCTACACCTAAAAAAAAAATATTAAAAAAAAAGGTTGGGGATGTGGCTCAGTTTATAGCAGCACAATTCACAATAGTTAGACTGTGGAACCAATCTAGAAGCCCTTCAATAGATGAATGGATAAAAAAAATGTGGCATTTATACACAATGGAATATTACTCAGCACTAAAAAATAACAAGATCATGGCATCTGCAGGGAAATGGATGGCATTAGAGCAGATTATGCTAGGTGAAGTTAGTCAATCCCAAAAAACAAATGCTGAATGTCTTCTCTGATATAGGGAGGTGACTCAAAATGGAGTAGGGAGGAAGAGCATGAGAAGAAAATTACCTCTAGATAGGGAAGAGAGGTAGGAGGGAAAGGGAGGGAGAAGGGGAATTGCATGGAAGACGGAAGGAGATCCTCATCATTATACAAAATAGATGTATGATGATGTGGGGAGGGAAAGAAATGTGTCACATTAGATTGGGTAAAGAGAAGGGAGGGGAGGGGAAGGCAAGAGGGGATAGGAAGGGCAGCAGAATAAAATAGACACTAGTATTGCTATATGTATACCTGTGTCTGTATAACCAATGTGATTCTGCAACCTGTACACTCAGAAAAATGAGAAATTATACCCCATTTGATTCAAATGTATGATATGTCAAGATCATTGTACTGTCATGTGTAACTAATAAAAAATAAATAAATATAAAAATAAATAATTTTTTTAAGGGTTGGGGATGTGGCTCAGTGGTTAAGCACCCCTGGGTTCAATCCCTGGTACCCTCAGTTTCTGGATGAACATAGTCAACTTTGGAGAAATATGAAAGGGCTGACCCTGGATAGAAAATGTGGCCCTAACAAAGAAGGGAGCCCTAAGGTGAAACTTGTGCAGAGGCCTAGAAAGGTGAAGACAGAGGGATTTGGGGATGGGTTGGAAGGATACAAATCTCTTAAATCATGTGCACATCTGAACATAGGTGAAGTAGGTGGGGATTAGTTTATGAAATTTAAGGAGAATCAGCTGGGTAGCAGTGGTTATGTGGTTAAGACTTTTCTAGAATCTCTTCTTTGTTCCCCACTGTCACCAAATCCACTTTTCAGATTAACCCTCCAAAGCTCAGCTTGAGGAGGCCTTCCCACAGGAGGACTTGCCCAGGGACTAACTCTGCTCTGCCACAAGGCCCATCTCCAGGGTATTCCAGGTGTGATACCATTTGCCACAGGTATACATTCTCGCCTTGTTCCTTAGAAGACCACCAAGTATGCACATGGCCTCCCAAACACAGACCACATACACTCCAGCTTCCCTGGCCATACACTTCATTCTAGTCAACAGGAAGTATGTTCCCAACTTGCAGCAAATCATACTAGGCAGCTGGCATGCCACTTCTCCCTTTTCCTCTCTTTCTGCTGGTATGGAAAATACAAGTGGTAGCTGGAAGTCAAACCTCTATTTCTGTCCCTAAGGTAAACCACAGTAGCAACACAGACACTGGGGTCCCAGAGGTGGACCTCTTGACTTACCATTGGATTCCTATGCCAGAAAAGGACAGAAAAAAAACTCATTAAACCGCTGCTTCCTCATGATGAAGTGATGGACAGTGGTGACATCATGAAGAGACTTCTGCACCCTTCAAACATCTGCATTCTTTTTTTGTATGACATTTTAGGCCAAGTATAGGTAAAAATTTGGCCCAAATAATCCTAGAAAGATTTTAAAGCAACTCATAACCCCTGGGAATAGGTTTTAAACAGTGTATTTGATCACTTTAAAAAATTTTTAATGCTACTTCAACACATGGCTCTAACACCAAAAAAAGGGTGAGTTCAAAATTAGTACATCACCATATCCAATTTCCTCATTCTTGAGAACACAAAGAAAAATTCCAACTTATAAAGGAAAACACACTGCATTTAGTTAAACCCTAAAATCTTTCTCAGGTAAAGTGTAGTCAGGCGCATCTGTCCACCAGTTTAGGAGTGTCTTGTGTTAAAACTTTTAAAATGTTACTTGAATTATGACAATACAAAGTTTAAATTCTAAGTAAGCCCAACTATCACGGAGTCCTTGAACTTTAGGAAATGCAGATGGCTCAATAATCTTCAAACTGATAATCCCAAGATTTATACAGGTCGTCCATGACTGCAGAACCATCACTGCTCAGCTGCACCGAGTCTGCGATGAGTGATCTCATCCTCTCCTCAGTCACACGTAAGCGGTGCACTTTAGGATAAGCAAGGAGTCTTTGCAGGGGTACGAAAAACTTATCTCCTTCACAGAAGGGTTTTGGAGAATTCTCTATCCTGGCTTCTTCAGCCTCTGTGAAGACTGCTCCCAACACTACTTGGGGCGGACCAGAAGAGTCAGTGTTGTCTGGGTCACTGCACAAGTCCTTCTGTTCTCGCAGCATTCGCTGCTGTCTCAATCTCAGCCGTTCCACTAGTATCAACACTTCTCCAACCAATACAAATTTGAGCATCTTCTCCTGCTGTAAACTCGGGTAGGAGGTCTTATAAACCTGAACAGAAGAAGACAGAATGTAGGAAAACTTTCCAAAGCCATCAGTAATTCTTGTCACATAAAAATTAATTATATATACATATGGGATGTATGTCAAATCCTCATTGTAATGATTCAATTATAATGGGAGTC
The DNA here is from genome assembly GCF_964194105.1 of Spermophilus citellus. Taxonomy (NCBI): domain Eukaryota; kingdom Metazoa; phylum Chordata; class Mammalia; order Rodentia; family Sciuridae; genus Spermophilus; species Spermophilus citellus. The sequence goes on along the minus strand of NC_138191.1, from coordinate 27,439,963 downwards.
AAACTAACTTACATACTGACATTAACTATCTTGTTTACTTTCAATTCTGATAACCAGCTGTCCCCTAGCCAGGTCTTACCAATTCATATTAATCCAATATTTCTAAAGGAAAAGGGTGAAAGAAAAAAAAAACAGTTCAAATTGGGCATGGTGGCACATGCCTATAGTATCGGCCACTTGGGAAGCAGGAGATTGAGGCCATGCTGGGCAGGACAAGACCCTGACTTTAAAAAAAAATAATTAAGGGCTGGGAATGTGGCTCAAGCGGTAGCGCGCTCGTCTGGCATGCGTGCGGCCTGGGTTCGATCCTCAGCACCACATACCAACAAAGATGTTGTGTCCGCTGAGAACTAAGAAATAAATATTAAAAATTCTCTCTCTCTCCTCTCTCACTCTCTAAAAAAAAATAATAATAAAAATAAAAAATAAAAAATAAAAAAAATAATTAAAAGAAAAAAAAAAAAAACAAGAAAGGGTTCAGTTAAGGGGAAAAAATGTGTTTCTCTGGCAAGATCAACTGTATTTCGTGTGCATGTGTGTGCTGGCAAGGGAACTCAGGGCTTTGCACAAGCAAGGCAAGCACTCCACCACTGAGCTACACAGCCCAGAGCCTGTTTTTGTTGTTTTGTGCAACACCAGGGTTACACCCAGGAACATTCTACCACTAAACTTCATTTCCAGCCTTTTTGTTTGATTTTGAGACAGTGTATCCCTAAGTTGCCTGGGCTGGCCTCAACCTTGCAGTTCTCCTATCTCAACCTCCTAAATTGCTGGCATCTCATATGTATCTTATCACCACACATAGCTATTGGAAGCTCAGTTCTAATAGTCATTTCCTGACTGGAAAGAAGCTACTGCTGGCTTTCTCTTTACTGCTGATAATCCTGAGAGCTCACAAAGGAGGCTTTTGAAGTACTCTAACAAGACCCCAGCAGAAGATTGTTCTCTGTATTATACCTTGAGAAAGACCAAGAGGCTAGACAAGCCCAAAGGATGCCTTAGACTAACTCTACTAGCATTCGAGAGTCCTAAAGGACCTTCCTATGAGCCTCAAAATAAGTCATAAGGGCTGGGAATACAACTCAGTGATAAAGCACTCGCCTGGCATGTGCAAGGCTCTGGGTTCTATCCTCGATACCAGGAAAAAATAAGATCATGTACACTTATCTTTACTTTGGGGACACTTACCAAAAACAAAGTTCAACATCTTTTTGGGGGGGCTGGGAGTACTAGGGGTTGAACCCAGGGGTACTTTACCACTGAGCTACATCTCCAGCCCTGTTTATTTTGAGACAGGGTCTCACTAAGTTGCTGAGGTTGACCTCGAACTTGTATTAATGTACTTCTGCCCTGACAGCTACCTCACAAATACTCACAGTTTCATAAACATGTTGATCATGCTGCTCTGGAAAGCACAATTCTGTTACCTTCCCACTATTTTTCTGGAAGACACCTATCTGGGTACAATAGCCAACATGCTCAGCTCCAGCTGGTGGTTCCCCTACCCCAGTAAACTCCACAGAGTAATGATAACGATTTGCCACTTGTAAGGCCCTGAAATCAAAATAATAGAAATCATTTTACTAAACAAAGTTATTGCTAAATAATTAGAGTATTGCTAAATAAATTCTAGTCAATAGTATTACAGATAAATATAATGAATCAAAATACTTTGTTACACATCCTCACACTACCACACAATGCCACAAAGGGTTTGTTTGATTTCTATGATGCAGGAACAGCCAACATAGGGCCGGTTTCCAAGTTACCACAAAAATATGGACAAGCCAGAGGTGGGGTTGTGGCTCAGTGATACAGTGCTTGGCTAGCATGCATGAGGTACTGGGTTTGTTCCCCAGCATCACATAAAAAACAAATAAATAAAAGTATTGTGTCCATCTACAACTAAAAAAATATTTTAAAAAAATATGGAAAAGCCTAATGCAGTGGCACATGCCTATAATCCTAAAGGCTTGGGAGGCTGAGACAGGAGGATCACAAGTTCAAAGCCAGCCTCAGCAAGGTCCTAAGCAACTTAGTAAGAGCTTGTCTCAAAATAAAAAATAAAAAGAGCTGGGGATGTATCACAGTGGTTAAGCGTCCCTGGGTTCAATCCCTAGTACCAAAGAAACTAAACAATTTAGGTAAGAGATAGGTATCAGGGTTTACTGCCTAGGACTTTTAAAAGCGATTTAAAACAACAACAATAACAACAGAAACCTTCTGAACTTACCAGGTCTGAAACTCCATTCTGTTCCACTCAAATTTATGATCAGCATCTCTTAGGGTCACTGTGGGAAATAGCGGGTTGAATTCAGAGTTTGGTGTGCTGATGACAATCATGGCTGGAGACAGGTACCCAAATACCACTTCGGGAAATCTAGCCAGATCATCTGAATTCAAATGTTCTATTCTAAAATGGTTAATGGGAAAGATAATTAAAGTAGCTTCACTGACAAATGTTTCCCAAATTGATTTAGTAAAAACAGTGACCATCTGGAAAATCAATTTCTTCAACTATGCAACAATGCTATGACACAATAAAACAATTATTCACATATTCTAATCTTGCCCTACCCACAACTCTACCCATAGTGTTCCCTTAACCAAGGTCCTCTGCTGTGCTCTATGGGACTCTATCATACTCCTAAAAACACGTTATCTGAGTTTGTACCTTCCCCATATAAATATACATCACTTCTTGATAGTGCCAAAAATGCATACCCTGAGGCGGGGAGTGGCACTCAATGGTAGAGCATTTGTTTAGCACAAAGCCCTAAATCCAATCCCCAGCCCCTCCCCTCAAAAACAGCCTACCCCAAATCAAATGAAATAATAGATAAACCCAGATTAAGGGATATTCTTCTACAAAATAATTCACATGTATTCTTCAGGAATAAAGGGCAGGGCCAGACCCAATGGTGCACACCTGTAATCCCAGCAGCTCAGAAGGCTGAGGGAGGAGGATCACAAGTTCAAGGCCAGCCTCGGCAGTTTAGTGAGACCCTGTCTCAAATTAAAAAATAAAAAGGGCTAGGATGTGGCTCAGTGGTAAAGCGCCCCTGGGTTCAATCCTAGTATCAAAAACAAAAAACAAAAAAAAAAGAAGGCTAGTTACATATAACCCCATGTCTTAGAAATACAAACTGAGTGTTTACAAGAGCAAAGGGCCATGATGTGTAAAACCTACCCTTAATTAGTTCCATAAAAACTGGATAGGTGGGGAGAATACACAACTACAATTGCAAACAAAGGAGTAAAACATTCACAGGTGAATCTAGATAAAGGGTATGTGGGTATTCTTGGTACTCTATTTTTTGGGAACTTTTCTGCACTTTTGGAATTTCCAAGTAAAATGCCAAAGGAGAGTAAAAAGATATTCCCAACTGATGAACATTTTTCTTTACAAATATAAAGCCTAAATATTTAAAACACCAACCGGAAATGGTGGCACAAGTCCATAATCCCAAAAGCTCAGGAGGCTGAGGCAGGTGTATTACAAGTTTGAGGCCAGCCTGGGCAACTTAATGAGACCCTGTCTCAAAAAATAAAAAGAACTGGGACTGTAGCTCAGTGGCAAAGTGACCCTGGGTTCATTCAATTCCCAGTACTTAAAAACAAAAAACAAAAAACAAAAAACACCAAGAGCCTAGTTCTTTTTTTTTTTTTTTTTTTTAATACTGAGGATTGAACTAAATGATATTCTACCACATTTCCAGCCTTTTTTTTTTTTTTTTAAATTTTGAGACAGGGTCTCATTAAGTTGTACAGGCTGACCTAGAACTTGTGATCTTCCTGCTTCAACCTCTTAATGGGCTGAGATTATAGGCAAGCACCACCGTACCCGATTTTCATACTTTTTATTTAAAAAAAAAATGATGAATTAACAGTTTAAAACTTACAATTCAATGCATGTTATCAAGTCAAATCCAAGCAAACGAGAATCTCTCTCCACAACAGAGCCATGATACAAGATAACAGTCAAATCCAGATCTCGGGGCTTTACAAACTCCCCCAAATAGGGAGACAACTGATGCCTGCAAAAGAATTGTCACATAAGAAACGTTCTGAACACAATCCATTTAGAAACTCTTGGTCTGAGCCTATAGCTCAGTGGTAGAGTGCTTGCTCTGGGTTCCATTCCTAGCACCATATTAAAAAAAAAAAAAAGTTCTCTTCAGAGAGAGAACTCAAATCCTTAGATAATCATCTTCTACCTACAATAATCTAAGTTTGACTCAGTCCATTCTCCTGTCTTGATGTAATAAACACTGGGTCATAGGGCAATTTGCTCTCATTTTGGGGAATTACTGGGCAATGAGAACAAGATTTTGGCTAGGCATGATGGCACATACCTGTAATCCCTATGACCCAGAAGTCTAAGGCAGGAGAATGCCAAGTTAGCAAGACCCTATCTCAAAATAAAAAGGAGTTTGGATGTGGTTCAGTGGTAAAGCAACCTGGGTTCAATCCCCAGTACCCCCCACCCAAAAAAAGAGAATAAGATTTTGAAAGGCTGGGGATGTGGCTCAAGCGGTAGCGCGCTCGCCTGGCATGCGTGCAGCCCGGATTCGATCCTCAGCACCACATACAAACAAAGATGTTGTGTCCGCCGAAAACTAAAAAATAAATATTAAAAAATTCTCTCTCTCTCTCTCTCGCTCTCTATTTAAAAAAAAAAAGATTTTGAATATTTGATATTGTTCTCTTAATATTTTTGGTCTTCTGGTTCATTTTGGATCAGTGACTTTTCAGTTTTTTGTTCTTTAGAAGAAAAACATTCTCAAAATAATCTGTGAATATCTAACATAAATATAAGAAAAATGAAAAAGGAAATGGTAGCATAAAGGTGCCAAGTACAAGGAATGGCCTCATAACCCAACCTCAAACTAAATCCAATCATAAGACACAGCCCTCTCCCTAGAGGGAGACAGGCAGACATTAATTCATTCATGAGAACAGAGCCCCCAGAACTTAAGTGAGTTCCACTCGGCCCCACTTCTTCACAGCTGTTTCATTTTAGCACCACCACATGAAACTCTGGGGGATGAACCATATCCAAATATAACACTAAATATTACCCATTTGACTGCAATTTTTCCTTATCGATATCTACTCCAACAAGCCGTTGAATACATGGGTAGATTTTCAGCAGCCTTAGGAGCTCTGTGTCACCACATCCCAGGTCTGCAACCTGTAGATGAGACAAAATGTCATTTCAAAGACATTTGTAACCGGAAAAAGTATGAACAACAACAACAACAAAAAAAAAAAAAAACGGAGTGGGGGATTGTGTCAGTAATAAAACCACAAAGAAACTATTATGCAGGACCATTTTTTTTTTTTATAAAATAGTATTCACCAAGACAGGTATGGTGGCACATGTCTATTATTCCCACCAACTTAGGAGGCAGGAGGATCCTAAATTTGAGGCCAGCCTTAGCAACTTAGCAAGACCTTGTCTTAAAATAAAAAAAATAAAAAGGAATGGGGATGTAGCCCAGTGGTAAAACACCCTTGGGTTCAATCCCCAGTACAGGGGTGAGGAGTAAAGGTGAAAGAATAACACTGACAAAAAAATAATAATAATTTGAATTTCATAAACCTGTAGACAAATAAGTATTCCAGTTATTTGTTTTGTGGTGCTGGGGTTCAAACCCATGGCTCAATCATGCTAAGTAAGCAAGTACTACTTCCACTGAGCCACAGCCCCTACCACAAATAAGTATTTGACTAATGAGAAAGGCAGAAAGATTAGATATATACTCAGTTTTCCCATTCAGAATCAGAACTTGGGAGTCAAATATTCTTAGTATCATACTTCAGCAGACTGAGCTCTCTAAAACTTGCTTTCATTCATTTCTGAATAGTTTATTTGAAATAACAATCACAAACCATATGATATCCCATAATGAACTCGAGTTGACATTTCAGATTCTTCAATTGAATGCATGTGCCTTTATGGCTACAAAGACATAAATAAAACCTGCACCTTTGTGCACATGTGCAGAAACAGCTATAGTGTAAAGAATCTTAACTGTTTTCAACATCAAGCAAGAAAAAAAAAAAAAAACTTTCAAGAAATTCACTTTACCATTAACTAGTCCACAGCCAGAGCATCAAATCCATTAGGATGGCAACAAGTATATATGTTCTGAAATCATGACTTTCCCCTGAGGTTGATGAGCAGACCTGATATCATCCAATTTGTTACTTTTTTTTTTTTTTTTGGAGTCAGAGTCTGGCTGTGTTGCCCAGCTGCCACTGAAATCCTGGACTCAAGCAATCCTCCTGTGTCAGCCTCCAGTGACTGGGGCTAAAGGCATACACCATCAAGGCTCACTTACTATTATCTAATTTAAAAGAACCACAGTACTTATGAACATAATATCAGTTTGCCTGATGTTCTAACTAAGCACTTTAGAAATATGGAAACAATAAGATCACTTTCAACTGCAAAAATCAAGATTTTTCACCCAGTGTAGTGGCGCATACCTGTAATCCCTGTGGCTTGGGAGGCTAAGGCAGGAGGATGGCAAATTCAAAGCCAGCCTTGGCAACTTAGCAAGACCCTGTCTCAAAAAATAAAAAGGGCTGAGGATGTGGCTCAGCATTATGTTAAGTACCCCTGGGTTCAAACATCCCTAGTACCAAAAAAAAAAAAAAAAAAAAAAAAAAAAAAAACTTCCAAAAATTCCTCCCCATAATCAACCTGGTTAGAGTAAATTTTCTTTATTTGTTTTTGCAATTTTTTTAAAGGATAGAACCCAAGGCATTATATGTGCTAGGCTAGCACCCTACCACTGAGTCACACACACACCTTACTATCCTTTCTTACTACTAGTTACTTTCCCACTTTGTAACTTTCTTGACTCTTTCCTATAAAAGGAAAGAAAAAAAACTTTTGCTTAACTCAGATACTGCATCTTCGAGTCAAGGTATTTTCCCCATTGCAAAAATCCTTCTGAAAAAGATCTCCTAGCAGGTGTGGTGATGCATATCTCTAATCCATCTCTAATCCCAGATACTGGGGAATCTGAGACAGGCTCAATATTTGAGGCCAAACTGGGCAAATTAGTGAGACTTGCCTCAAAATAAATGAAAAGGGCTGGGGTTTAACTCAATGATAGAGTACCCCTGGGTGCAATCCCCAGTACTGCAAGAGAAAAAAAAAAAAAAAAAGGTATGTCTGGGCACACCTGTAATCTCAATTTTGGGGAGGCTGCAGCAGGAGGATCATTTAAGCATACAAGTTTAAAATAAGCCTGGGCAATGCAGCAACACCTTTTTCTTACAAAAATTAAAAATTAAATTTAAAAAGTCTTTCCTTACTAGTGTATTTGACAATATAATAAGACAGTCTTAATAGTTATATGTAGGCAAAAAGATACCTACCTTCTTGGGTTTATGTTGATCCACAAAATCTCTAACAAACTGGTATCGTTGTTTGTATAGTGGAGGTTTAAACTTAATTACTTTCTCAGGACAAACTTCTTCAAAATTACCATCAATCACACTATTGCACTGAAAGTTTTTAAATAAAAAAGAAGAGTTCTTAATCATGCATGACTTCAGAAATTAAATTCACGGAGAACTATCATTATGGAGAATACACAAGTCATCAAAGACCCCTGTCCTAACATCATTAGGCAACATCACATCTCCTCCACCGTTCCCCTCCTGCATTTTAGCAGGTGAGAATCAGGCTAGGTCCTTCCCCTAGCTTAGTTTCAGCTGAAAGGAGCATTACTAAATGATGCATTTAATAAAAACAATTAGAAGCCTCCTAAACAGAGGGCCTTTATGGAGTCAACTGCCAAAGCCTGTGGTCTGATTAGAAGACTGGAAAATGTTTGTCAAGACTCTCCAGTAACCTCTCTCAGGTTCCTCAGTGACTACTTCTCTACCAGACTTTGACCTTAGTCCCAGTTCAATCTTTAATCTGCATCGCCCAGTTTTAGTAAGAATTCTGCTAAATCAGTTAAAAGAAAATCTCACCCACTGGATATCTAATCACCCTCACAATCAAGTTTTCTTAAAATATTTTGTTGTAGTTGGACGCAATACCTTGATTTTTATATGGTGCTGAGGATCAAACCCAGCACCCCACATGTGCTAGGCAAGCACTCTACCACTGAGCCATAACCCCAGTCCACAATCAAGTTCTTCATTCCCCATCCTTAATGTATATCTAAGACCCTGGTCTGCCCTCAGCAGGAATCCTTTCTAGTCTGTTTAGCAAGAACCCTGCCACCCACCCCATCCTGATGAATCCTCTTAATTTTCCATCCACTACCCTACTCTCTCACACTCTACTCCTTAGATACATATTTCCAGCTACCTTTGCTGTACTTATTCACAGTTAAGCCCTGTCAGCAATGTGCAAGAGTCCTAAATAATCTTTTTCTTTAACAGACCCCCAACGGGGAAAAAAACAGAATTTGTAAGATTAATCAGTGAAAGCTTTTACTGCTGACTACTGTTCCTATATACCAATATCACAAAGCATTGGACAAAAAGGCTCTTAATATCTAGAGTAATACTGTCTAAATAAAATACAAGCAGGGCTGGGAACTTAGTTTGGTGGTAGGACTTGCCTAGCACATGTGAGACCTTGGTTCCATCCCCTGCACCACAACACAGGGACCACACATGCTAGCTAGCAAGAGCTCTACCAGTGAGCTACAGCCCTAGACCCAAATACTCATTTTTTAAACTTAAATTCAGTTCCTTCCTCAGTTGCACTAGCCACAACTCAAGCATCCACTTGCCATGTATCATATATACAGATTGGACAACAGGGATCTAAAGCCTAAGTACTGCAAGTGTGGTCTGTTCCCCCACACCGCCAAAAAGTGGCATCTCCACCTGGAAACAATAAAAATGCAAATCCTTAGCAGGGCAAGGTTCCTCAAATCTGTAATCCCAGCTACTCAGGAGGCCTTGGCAGAAGGATCAAAAGTTCAGAGCCAGTCTGGGCAATTTAGGAGACACTGCCTCAAAAGGAAAAGGACTGGGGGTGTAGCTTAGTGGAACAGTATTTGCTTTGGTGTGTGAAAGGCCCTGGATTCAATCCCCAGTACTATAAACAGTAAAAAGAAAAAAAGAAAAAAAAAAACACTTTCTTGGGCCTTATCTCAAATCTCCTCAAACAGAATCTGCTGTGTAAAATCTACAGGTGATGGAGAAGGGACAGGTTGGTAAGAGGGAGATTTTCAGGGCATTCAAGTGGCATCCCTTTTTTCCCCCCTTACATCCTTTTCAGTCATCTTTATGGTAACTGTAGACAATGGCACTGGGGGAAGGGGGTGTCATTTAATGTGCAGATGGTATTTTTGTTTTTGCAGTACTGGGGATAAAACTCAGGGACATGCTAGGCAAGTGCTCTCCCACTGAACTACATCTCCAGCACATGCAGATGGTATTATAATGAAGTTAGAGGGTATCTAAGAATCAGTCACTCTGGCGGCCATCTTAGGTCCAACCACTTTCAGGGTAGAAATTTAGCTACATCACCAAGGCAATGCACGTTAGGGAGGGGAAATAGAAGTGAGATAGGGATTTAGGATAAAAAAAGATACAGTGAATCTTAAAAGAAACTCCCAAGAGCCACTAAGATGCAGAAAGCATGGTTGTAAATCTTCAGTGGCATGCCTTTGAAAAATGAGGAAAATACACTCAGGTGCAAAACTGTGCAGCTGCACCTTCAGTCCAGCCCCTAAATATAGCCTTTGTCTGGCTTATGCTGAAATTCTTTTCTACTACATATGCCAAGAAACCCACTGGTCCTGAATTTCCCCTCCCTTCTGGAAACTCCTTGAACCCTTGTCTGGAGGCACCTCTTCTCCCATAACAAGGATATAACATACTCAAAATTGAACAGTGGTTAAACAGATGGAAGTAGAAAAGTTAATTTTTATTTATTTTATTATTTATTTTTATCAACAATTGAACCAGGGGTACTTAACCACTGAGCCACATCTCCAGCCCTTTTTACTTTTTACTTAGAGACAAAGTCTCACTAAGTTGCTTAGGGCCTCACTAAGTTGCTGAGGCTGGCTGTGAATTCCTGATCCTCCTGCCTCAGCCTCTCAAGTCACTGGGATTACAGGCATATGCCACCACACCCAGGTTTATAATATTTATGAATTACTTTTGTATTTTAAAAAGGCCCAAATTTTAAAATGTTTATAGGAGGCCGGGATGGTGGCACAACCTGTAAACCTAGCTACTTGGGAGGCTGAGATAGAAGGATCACTTGAGCCCATAGCTACTATATTAAGATTTTTAACCATTTAGGTGGGGCTTCTCTTTAGAATACCAGGCAAAAGGGGGGAGATGAAATCCTTGGGATAAGATTAGGGAGGAGAAACAACTTTGGTAAAAATTAAAGGTAGGAGTGGCAAAAGTAATTTAGCCTAGCCAAGCCAAACCTGGTGGCACAAATCTGTAATCCCAGCAATTCTAGGGCCTGAGGCCAGCTACAGCAATTTATTCAGGCCCTAAGCAATTGAGTGAGACCCCGGCTCAAATAAAAAGGGCTAGGGATATAGCTCAGTGGTAAAGCACCTCTGGGTTCAATCCCTAGTACCAAAACAAAACATCTCCAGGCAATCCATTCATTTACATTAGAGACAGTGTTGGATTTGTTTTCCTGCCCCGCCCCTTTTCCTCAATACAGGGAGCTTTATCACTGAGCTACATCCCTAGTCCTTTTTATTTTTCATCCTAAAACAGGGTAGCTAGCACCTCTGTGCCCAGCTGAGACAGTTTTTTTAAATAAGTACCAACTGATGACAAAAACACTTTATATGCACAACTGTAGAAAATTTCATCAACATATAGCCTTCTTTCACTTAAGACCCCTGGAAATGCTAGAGCCTAAATGTGATGGATTTTGTATGCAATTTCCTCACAGTACACCACTGTAATAACTCCCAAGAGAAATAGAGGCAGGCAAGAAGGGTGGCATTTACCTACCTGTTCATTCTCTTCTTCCATCTTGTTTCCAGGTTTTGTTGAGAACAAATGCAGATATATCATTCAAGCTCTGTATCTGAGAATCAGCAGCGATTCAACTGTAAATACAAAATATTTACTTTTATTTATTCATTCATTTGTTTTTGAAGTACTGGCAATCTAACCCAAGGGTACTCTACCACTGAACTACATCCCTAGCCTTTTTTGTTTTGGTTTGGTTTTGGTTGTTTTTTGAGACGGACCTGGCTAAATTGCCAATCCAGCCTGGAACTTGCGATTCCCTACCCTCTTGACTCAGCCTCCTGAGTGGCTGGGCTTACAGGTATGCTCCACGCCCCTAGCCAAAACACTTGTTTTTTTTTTTAGACACCTATAGGAAACAGCTGGCCCAAATGTAAAGAGAGCTTTCTCCTCTATGTGTTGCTATGCAGCCCACAGAATTTACCTAAGTAGTATCGTTTCGGACATTAGCAAACAAGTCAGGATATCTTAACTTCACAGTATCAGACTCAGCTCAGTACAATAATACCCATTCTCTCCTTTTCCTGCTATTTGTTTAATTTGATGCACACTGAAACAAACTCCTGAGTTCTGCCTCTGCCTATTTCCCTGCTAAGATTCTCAACCTCATTCAAATTGCTTTCAATAACTCTATCAAACATCGTTAAATGAAATTTCGAAAGGGAAAAATTGCCCTTAGTAAGTCAAAAGATACTGCAACATCGATCCAATTCACTCCCGAACTTGAATTTAAATTTCTGGCTCTCCATGGCACTAGTCCCCATAAACTAGAACTTAGTCCGAAATTTAGGCACCATGTCAACAACTAGCTTTTAATAATTCCCTGACACGTATTACGAAACCCTGTTCATGCGAGCCTAGGCTCTATCTTTGTGGCACCTCAGTCCTAGCATCCGTTACCTTTGAAAAGGAAGTACACCAAGCAGAAAAGCAAAGAGCAGAGGATGGAGCGGATTAAGCAGAGCCGCAGCCGTATTTAACTCCAGGCCCCGCCCCCGACGCCCGCGCACGCGCAGCCTCGCTACGTGACGTTACCCGCCTGCGGCCACACCTGCGCACCTCATACCTGCACCTTCTGCTCTCCTGCGCTGCGCCTCGAAGTTTTGCGCTCTCGGCGTCGGTACTGGTTCTTAGCGTCGGCCCCGGCGTGCGAAGCCCCACAGTGCGCCTGCCCCATCCCTCCTTGCTCCTCACTCCCAGGTGTCGGTTTTGGGTTTTTTAACGGCCGCAGTGGCGCATGCCCCGAAGCTATTTTCAAGGTCCTCACCCGAACCCTGCCGGGCACTATGACCTCCACCCCGCCGCATCCCGAGCTCGCGCAGCTGTGATCCGCCTTGGCCGGGTCCCGTGACTGGTGAATGGAGAGGGCGCAGCACGGAGCTCGTCCGCAGGCCGGGAGTAAGTGTGGCTGTTCCGTTCGTGGTGTTCCCGGTCCGAGGTTCCCAGTTTGACCCAAAGACCTGAAAACGGTCCTGGCCAATGGAAAGCGGCTACCGGAGCAGCCGGGCTCAGCGCGAGCCTGCCGGCAGCCAGTGTCAGAAAGAGCCACCCCTCTGATCCCAGAACATTTATTTGTAGGAGGGACTTAAGCGACTGCTAGGCTGGTAAAGTTGGTCTGAAAACACCTGAACTCAGAAAAATGTTCTTTCAATTCCCAGCTCAACTCCTGCCCACCCACCCCAACTTCACATACACACAAATTGTGGAAAGAATGTCTGATCTCTCAGAAAACTTTAATAGTTTCCTCCTTTCTCTCAGAGACTCAACACTTATATAAATAAGTACAGCACTTACCTGTTGGTGATTAAAGAGGGTGGGGGAAAGGGGTGACGGTGTCTTTGAAAGAAATCTTACTCCTATTTTAGAAGTCAAAAGTTGGTGTTTACTATTGAATTAATAGCCTATTCATATACCATAATGGGCCAGGGATGTAGCTCAGTGGTAGAGGGCTTGCATAGTATATTTACATACCATAAAAGACATTGAAACTGTGTTTTCTAACACAGGCATGTAATGCCTACTGTATGCAAAAAAAAAAAAAAAATGCTAGCAGTTTTGGGGTAGCACAAAGATTGATTACACAAATCTTGGCTTTGGTAATTTGGAGTCTAGTCTTATGGACAAAAGTAGTGTATAACTCAAAGTGTAACTCAAGGTAAGCTTCACAGATGCAGTGATGATGTTACATCACAGTTTGAGAGATTCCTGTTGGCCTAGGGAAATGCAGTTGAAATACTCTTTGTTAAAGGAACAATTCCTTACTACAGGATTTTTTTTTATTATTTGTTTTATTTACTGGTACTAGGGATTTAACCCAGGGATGCTTTAGCACTGAACCACATCCCGGGTCTCACTAAATTGCTTAGGTTGGTTAAGTTGCTGAGGCTGGACTGGAATTTGTGATCCTCCTGCCTCAGTCTCCTAAGTGGCTGGGATTCCAGGCATGCACCACATTGCCCTGCTGACGCTATTTTTTAAATAAAACCTCTAAAAGTAAGTGATAGATGCATTTCTGGGTATCTACTAAAAAAGAATTGAAAAGGGAACCAAAGTTCTACCCCAAAGTTCACAGTGGCAATATTCACAGTAGCTAAAAGGTGGAAATGCCAGTAAATGAATGAATGGATAAACAAAATGTGGTGTAGATATACAGAGGGAAACTGTGGTCCACACCTGTAATTCTTAAAGTACATAGCAACACCCAGCTATATATTTATACACACACGTTATATATTAGATTATAAGAAATTGGCTCCTTGAGCCAATTTTTTTTACTTCTGTACTTGTGATTAAACCCTGGGTACTTTACCACTGAGCTACATCCCCAGCCGTTTTCATTTTTTATTTTGAGATAGGATCTCAAAATAAAAAATGAAAATTAAATCAAATTAAATTATTCAGGGCCTAGCTAAATTGTTTAAGCTGGCTTTGAATTTTCAATCCTCATGCCTCAGCCTCCCAAGTCCCTGAGTTTATTTGATTGTGGCACTGTACCCAGCATAAGAATAATTTAAAAATTAATAAATGAACTATGCTGGACTCCTGGATCTAGAGTTTCTGCCTCATTGGCTAGAAGTCCCATTTATGAACTTGTATTCCTTATGACCTGTTTCCTCCAAATTTGCCTATTTCACAATTCTCCTGATCTACCAGGCTATGAGCCAGGTCCCAGACCTCATCCTTAGCTGTATTCACTTCTGCCCTTCCCACATTTGGACAATCACCAAACTTGATCTTTTCAAGCTGTCACATGCATCTGTTCTTTCCAACAACCAGTACTTGAGTTTAGCCTTTGTCGTCCAATTTTTTTCATCATAACTCATTGTATCTTCCACCATATTATAATTTCCACTGAGATAGAAAGATGTATCTACATGAGTTTGAAGTCACATAAAACTTATGTACTGATTTTAGTACTGATACTACTCCTTAATGTTTGGAAATTTACTTATTCCAAGCACAGAGGTTTTTTGTTACTGTTGTAACTGTTGTTCATTCAGTGAAAAATAAAAAATGAGATTACCTGTTTGGCAAATAGGTGTATAGAGCACGTATTATGGAATGAATATTGGTTTGAATGAAAAAAGGAAGCGAGGCACAGTGGTGCATACCTGTAATTCGATAATCGCAGTGACTTATCGAGACTGGGAAGGCTAAGGTGGGAGGTTGGCAAGTTGAAAGCCAGCCTTAGCAACTTAGTGAGATCCTATCTCTAAATTTTAAAAAATGAAGTAAAAAGGGTTGGGGATGTAGCTCAGTAGTAAAGCACTCCTGGGTTTAACCCCCAGTATAATAATAATAATAATAATAATAAAAAAAAGTATCCTGAGCCAGGCACCATGATGTGCACCTGTAGTCCTAAACTGCTTGGGAGGTTGAGGCAGGAGGATCACTTCAGCCCAGGAATTGGAAGCCAGCTTGGGCCACCCCGTCTTTAAAAAAAAAAAGTTATCCTGATGTTAGCTTAAGCATGATGCTCACAATAAGATGAGACATTTGGAGATCTTGGAAAACAGTAATTATATTTTTGCTTTTAAGAAAAATGTAAATAGTTTGAGACCAGAGGAAAGATTGTGACAGATTAAGATCCATAAATTTATTCACACTCCTTTTGAGACCTGTGATCTATTTCTTATCCTTTTGAATCTATATGAATTGTTTTTGTTTTGTTTTTGTTTGGGTTTTTTTTTTTTTGGGGGGGTGCTGGGGATTGAACCCAGGGGCACTTAACCACTAAGCCACATCCTCAGCCCTTTGTATTTTTTTATTTGAGACAGGGTCTTGCTAAATTGCTTAGGGCCTCACTAAGTTGCTAAGGCTGACTTTGAATTTGTGATCCTCTTGCCTCAACCTCCCCAGCCTCTGGGATGATAGGCTTATACCACTACACCCGCCTTGTTTTTGTTTTTTTGAGATAGGGTCTATGTTGCCTATGTTGTCCAGGCAAACTTCAAATTCCCATCTTGCTGGGCTACCTCCCCAGACCTTACTGAAGTCCTCCCTAAATTGCTGAGGCTAGCCTTTTAACTTGCAATCCTCCTACCTAAGCCTCCAATATTTTTTTTTTTAAAGAAAGAGGAGAGGGAGAGAGAGAGAGAGAAATTTTTTTTTAATATTTATTTTTCAGTTCTCAGCAGACACAACATCTTTGTTTGTATGTGGTGCTGAGGATCGAACCCGGGCCGCACGCATGCCAGGCGAGCGCACCACCGCCTGAGCCACATCCCCAGCCCCTCCAATTTTACTGTATTACAAATTTATACTACCTTGCCCTGCTCAAAATAAGAAATTTTTTAAAAGGTGTGGGGGTAACCAGGCGCAGTGACACATGTCTGTAATTGTAATTTTATATGCATAATTTTTTAAGTTTTTCTGAAGCACATTGTATAAACTTCAGCCCTTTAAAAAATAAACTATATCTGACCACGTGCCTTTGCATATGGAGGATCACAATTTCAAAGCCAGCCTTAGCAATTTATTGACACCCTAAAAAAAAAAACTGTATCTGTACTGCCAAGATCAAGATCTGGAGAAAAACTGCTTCCACACAGCTCAATTACTCTGATCAATCCTGAATTTATTAGTCAATATTCTCCAGAAAAAAAACAGAAAAAACAAGCTGGGCGTAATGGCACACACCTGTGATCCCAGCTATTTGGGAGGTTAAAACTGGAGAGTTGCAAGTTGGAGGCCAACCTTGGCCATTTAGTAAGTCCTGTTACAAAATGAAAACTAAAAAGAACTGGAAATGAAGCTCAGTGGTAAAGCATCCCTGGGTTGAAACCCTAGAACACCAAAACAAACAAAAAATAGAATCAACAGGATGTGTGTTTGTGTGTGTGTGTGTGTGTGTGTGTGTGTATTTATATTTATATTTTTGTACCAGGGATTGAACCCACAGGAGCTTAACCACTAAGAAACACATCCCCAGTCCTTTTTATTTTTTGTTTTGAGACAGGGTCTTGCTAAGCTGCTTAATGTCTCACTAAATTGCTGAGGAACTTGCAATCCTTCTGCCTTAGCTTCCCATGCCACTAGGATTATTGGCATTCTATCATGCCTGGCTATATATTTTAATATATACACACATTCAAACATACTGAGAGAGATTTTATTTTAAAGAATTGGCTCCTTGAACCAATTTGTTTTCTTTTGTACTTGTAATTGAACTCAGGGGTATTTTTCCACCGAACTACATACCCAGCCCTTTTAGTTTTTGAGACAGGGTCTAACTAAGGGCCTCCTACCTGAGACTGACCTCAAACTTGCAATCCTCTTGCTTCAGCCTCCTGAGCCCCTGGGATTACAGGCATGCACCATCATGCCTGGGCTTGTGCCCAGTTCCCTAAAATAATTGGAAATAAGATTTAAGGAGCCAGACATGGTAATCCCAGCATTTTAGGAGACTGAGGCAGGAGAATCACAAGTTCAAAGCCAGCCTCAGCAATTTATTGAGGTCCTGAGCAACTTGGGAGACCCTGTCTCAAAATTAAAAAGGGTTGGGGATGTTGCTCAGTGGTTAAGCACCCCTGGGTTCAATCCCCATTACTAAAAAATTTAAAAAAAAAATTTTATGGAGTCTCTGTTTCAAAATAAAAAGGATTATAGTTCAGGCGTAAAGCACCCTAGGTTCAATCCCCAGCAACCATCAAACAAACAAACAATGAAAAACAGATTCAAAACAGTTCAAAATCTGAGGGATAGATAGGCAGCCTGGCCACTTGGGGAAGAGTTACAGCTCAAGTCCAGTCAGTCAGCTGAAGAATTCTCTTGCTGGGTGGAGGTGGGCATAGGTGGAGAAGGGATAGTGTGAGGAAGGAATTAGTATTTGTTCTATTGAGGATTTCAACTGATTTTATTAGGCCCAGCCACATTATATAAGGAGGATAGTTTGCTTTGTGATTTAAATGTTAATCTCATCCAAAACATACTTTCACAGATTTTTTTCAGGTTAATATTGGACCAAATATTTGGGCAACTTGGTCCAGATAAGTTAAAATAAAAAATGAAATCATCCATTACAATTCCATTTTCCCAGTACAGTATGCCAGTGCTTTGAGCAAATGATTTCCTCAACCCTGGAGCTTCACAGGGCTCAACCTCAGCAGATGTACTCCGTGTGTCCAGGTCCCATTTTTGGGGAGAGATAATCTAGTTAGCCCATGTTGAATAAGCCTCCATTCCTCATTCAGTCACATGTAATAGTGGAGGAGATGTTTGAGCTCATAGAAGTGTGTATTGTTGTTTCTCTAGTATTATGAGAGAGATGATTGGAAATATACAAGCACATCAAAGCCATGAAGTATTAAGCTTTCCCTTTTAGTACTTTTCTTTGAACCTCAGTTTCTTTATAGAATGACAATAAGAAATGTATTGGGATCAGGGTATACAGTGGTAGAACACTTGCCTAGCATGTGGGAAGACCTGGGTTTTTTCTATAGTGTTGGGGTTCGAATTCAGAGCCCCACATGTGCTAAGCAAATATTTACCACTAAGCCATACCCCAGCCTTGGAACCTCCTGGGTTTGATCACCAACACCAGAAAAAAAAAAAGTCAACATGACCCTTTAACACCAAATTGATGATCTGATTCCAGAAATAAGGTAGGCAACAGGAAAAGGTTTCTTAGAAATGTTCAGTCAGGGTTCTTACTTGCAAACAGTAGAATTCACTCAGGTTAGTTTAAGCAAATTGTGTTTTATTATAGGCTATCCATACCTAATCTCTGTCAACTTTATTTATTTATTTATCTATCTATCTATCTATTTATTTATTGGTACTGGGGATTGTCAGGAGATTAATTCTGGATATGGGCTGCCTTCATGCCTTGCTCACTTGTGAATCTAATTCTCCTAAGCATGTATCTAATGGACTGAGCATAGCTTATTTCTCACAGCAAGAATCTTGAGATTGTTCCTGGTGGTTGGATTATGTTCATAGCTCTTGTGACTGTGGAGAAGATTCCAAGTAAGACATAAGACATAGTAAAAGTGTAGCAAAATTTATTAGAAGGGCAAGAAGAAAGAAGGAAGCACCCTCAAGGGTGAAGGGGGTCATCTTAGAGAGGAGAGTGACAATTTCCTGCTTTGTTTCCCAGCTTTTATTGGAGTTAAAGGGGCAATTTTTAGAGGGTCTCACACCAACACCATTTATTAACTATAGATTGGCAGTTGGATTTTATCTGATTTTTAAATCCCTATTGCCTATGTCTTACTCATGAGTGTCCAACTGAAACTCACGGAGATGAAAATTTATAATTATAAAAAATTAAATAACATGTGAAGGACCTAAAGGCAACTTTGGTCACCCTTCTCTAAACCACGCAATTTTTATCTGGAACTTGACTTCACAGACCTTGAGACCATTGAGCTCTTCAGGGCAATCTTTTTGTTATCAAAGAGTCTTATGCAAATACTCCCCAGTCCTGTAAATAATATGCTATTCAGGGCTATTATCTTAAGTCAGTGTAGGACCAGGATTACTTTATATAATTTGTCTTTTTAAAAACATGTTGAGAGGCGGGGTCTCAGTGGTGGTGCACACCTGTAATCCCAGTGGCTTAGGAGGCTGAGGCAGGCGGATCACAAGTTCAAAGCCAGCCTCAGCAATTTAACCAGGCTCTATGCAACTTAGTGAGACCCTGTCTCAAAATAAAAAATGTAAAGAGCTGGCTCAGTAGTAAAACACCCCTGAGTAGTTCAATTCCCAGTACTAGGGGGAAAAAATGATCTTGGGACCTAAATTTTTTAGGGGATAGAGGTGGGAAGATAACTATCATGTGGAAAATTTTAGAAATGTAAGGAGGGTCTTCAACTACAAAACGGCATGATTTCCCCCCTTGGCATGTGGCTCAGTGGTACAGCACTTGCCTAGAATGTATCGGGATTGAACCCAGCACCACAAGGGGAAAAAAAAGGAAGAAAAGTATGCTTTTATGTCTCCAGCCACAAAAGCCATAGGAAGAGTCAAGAAGAGTTAGATAACAATTAATAGTTAAATAGTAACAAAACAACAATTAGTACTTTTATTATAACTAACATTTGCTAAACTATTGTGTGTACTCTAATGCTTTTCCCATATCACTCATTTAATCTTCCTAAGAATCTGCAAGCTGATTAATTACATTTTACAGATGAGAAACAGATTTAGTTACTCAGGATCATAATAAGCTCCATAAGCAGCACAAATGGGCTATAAACCAGATCATTTTGGCTCTCATCATACTTTGGTTGGAGCTAGGCGCTAAGATTTTCTCCCTTAGTGAAAAATGACCTTTGACAGGTTCAAACAATTTGTGCATGTGTGTGTGTCACAGGGCTGGGGAGTAATTGGGATTAAAAAGAGGGTCTCACACATGCTAGGCAAATGCTCTATCATTTTTTGAGACAGGATTTTGCTCAGTCATCCAAGCTGACCTAACTTTCCAACCTCCTGCCTCAGTCTCCTAAATATCTGGTTACAAGAGTGTGCCACCACACCTCAATTCAAATTCCCCCTCTGAATTAGCTTTATAATATTACTTTAAAAATTGTTTTTTAGTTGCAGATGAACATAATACTTTTATTTATTTTTATGTGATGCTGAGGATTGAACCCAGCGCCTCTTACATGCTAAGCAAGAGTGCTATCACTGGGCTGGGGATGTGGCTCAAGCGGTAGCGCGCTCGCCTGGCATGCGTGCGGCCCGGGTTCGATCCTCAGCACCACATACCAACAAAGATGTTGTGTCCGCCGAGAACTAAAAAATAAATATTAAAAATTCTCTCCCTCTAAAAAAAAAAAAAAAAAAAGAGTGCTATCACTGAGGTACCAGCGTAGCCCCATGTTACTTTTTCCTTTACTACTAAGCTGAATAGTTGTGACATGTGTTCATTCCCTATTTATGATTAACTTGTTTTGTTTTGTGTGGGTGTTGGAGATTAAACCCAGGGCTTCATGCATATTAAGCACTTGCTCTATCGATGAGGTATACCTTCAACCTGAGTTATGCTTTTTAACTTCAAGTGGAAGTTGAAGTTAACAAGACATGGCTTAACTTTTCAGCAATAACAGACTTTTTGTTTGCTTGTTGTGATATTGTAGATTGAACCCACCAGTGCTCTATCACTGAGCTACTATATCTTCAGCCCTTTTAAAATTTTGAGACAGGGTCTCACTGAGCTGCTGAGGCTGTCCTGGAACTTGTGATCCTTCTGCCTCAGCCTCCACACCTGCTCGGATTATAATTGTCCACCACCGTGCTCAGATAAAAGTGTATTGTTTATTTTTATTTATTTATTGGTACTGGGGATTGAACCCAAGGGTGCTTAAACTCTGAGACACATCCCAAGCCCTTTTTATTTAAAA
The DNA here is from genome assembly GCF_964194105.1 of Spermophilus citellus. Classification (NCBI taxonomy): domain Eukaryota; kingdom Metazoa; phylum Chordata; class Mammalia; order Rodentia; family Sciuridae; genus Spermophilus; species Spermophilus citellus. The sequence continues at coordinate 27,419,117 of NC_138191.1, read as the reverse complement.
AAAAAAAAATTTTAGTTTTAGATGGACACGATATCATTATGTATTTATTTATTTTTTAATGTGATGCCCAGGGCCTCATGCATGCAAGGCAAGCACTGAACCACTGAGCTACAACCCCAGCCCCCCCTTTTATTTTTTCACTTTGAGATGGGATCTCACTAGGTTGCTTACAGCCTCACTAAATTGCTGATACTGGCTTCTAACCTGAAATCCTCCTGCTTCAGCCTCCAGAGCCACTGGGATGATAGGTATATGTCACCCCTCCTGGCAAAAGTGCATTTTTTAAAACAATGAATTCTCAAATATGTTGGGGGGAATGATGAAAGGCCTAGGTTTGCATTAAAATAAGATATGGCTTGGGGCTCAGTGGTAAAGCATTTGCCCATAATGCAGGCAAGGCCCTGGGTTTGATCCCCAGCACTAAAAAACAAAACAAAACAAACAAACCTGCAAAACAGAAAAACAACTATCCTTTTTCTCCACCTGAAATCCCATTATCTGTCTCATTACAAGATAATGTCTGTCTTTGATTCATTCAAACTCCAAACAGAATAATTTTAGCCAGGTATAGTGGTGCTCAACTGTAATCCCAGCTATTTGGGAGGCTGAGGCAGGAAGATCATTTGAGCCCAAGAGTTCAAGATCAGCCTGGGTAACAAAGTGAGACTCCTGTCTCAGGGAGAAAAAAAAAAAAAGGCAAACCAACATTACAATGCCTCAAAATTGTCTACACTCTCCAGTCTGCCCCTCTTCTATAAAAAGGGGGTATAAAATAGTGAATTATGCTCACTTAGTGGGTCATTACACTATGTGATGTTTCCTATGTGTCCTTCTCCAATCAATCTATCTTTGTCAGTTTATTCCAGCAAACCTTCAGAGGATAGCCAGGTGTGGTGGTGCATGTCTATAATCCCAGCTACTAGAGAGACTGAAAAAGGAGAATCACAAGTTTAAGGCCAGCCTCAGCAATTTAACAAGACCTTGTCCCAAAATAAAAATAAAAGGGAGTGGGGTGTAGCTCAATGCTGTAGTGCTCCTGGCTTTAATGCCCAGTACCACACATAAATAAATAAATAAATAAATAAATAATAAATAAATAATTTGATCTTTGTACTAAGTTTCCAAATCCTCAGAATTTCCTGATTGATAATATTTTTGTTATTCAAATTGGATCCTGAGTGTTTATGCTAATTAGGCAGCTCTTGGTTGGCTTGTAAATAGCATAAGCTAATAAGATGACTCAGGATGGAGAAAGAACACAGTAAAATAATCAATCCTCTGATTAGAAAGGGTTGGAGTTTTGGGTTGGGATTGTGGCTCAGTGGTAGAGTGCTTGCCCAGCATATGGGAAGCTCTAGGTTTGATTCTCAGCACCACTTAAAAATAAATAAAATAAAGGTGTTGTGTCCATCTACAACTAAAAAATTTTTTAAAAAAAAATTTTAAAAGAAAGGGTTGGAGCTCTAAGTCCTGAGATATCATGGAGGGGGCTAGAGCAAATGATGCAGTCAATCGTACTTACTTAATGAGACTACAATAAAAACCCTGGTTACCCCAAGCTCAGGTGAGCTTCCATGTTTGGTAACTACACTGATAGGGTGTACTATCCTGAGCATTTGAGACTCTTGGAGATTTGGCCCTCTCTTCATTTAGTTGGTCCAGATTTGTGTCCTGTATGGTAAGTTGTAAGTACTACACTATTGAGTTATGAGTTATTTTGCAAACTACGGATTTTGAGGGAATTCTAGAAACCCAAAGTGTATAATCATTTCCCCATAAAAGCAAGTAGTCCTATAATCCGAAGGAATCTTGTTTCATCTTTTTATAGTGTCAGAGATTAAACCTAGAGACTTACCTGTGCAAGGCAAGAGCTTTATGGCTCAGTAACATCCCCAATCATATCTCATTATTTATTATTATTGTTGCTATTTTTGCAGTGCTATGGATCAAACCCAGGGCCTAGGATATGCTAGCCAATCACTCTACCAGAAAGCCACACCCCAGCTCCCATTCTCATTTGTTTTAATCTGCAATTCGCTAATGACATATGTTGAATATCTTTTCACATGGTTATTTTTCACCTGTAAGGTGTCTGTTAGATACTTAGCCCATTTGGGGAGGGGATACTGGGAATGAACCCAGAGTCACTTTACTACTGAGCTACATCCCCAGAACATTTTATTTTCTATTTTAAGACAGGGTCTCACTAAGTTGCTTAGAACCTAAGTTGCTGAGGATGGCCTCAAATTTGCAATCCTCCTGCCTTAGCCTCCTAAACTGTTCAGATTACAGGTAAGCACAGTGGTGCCTGCCTGCCTGTTTAGCCCATTTTTAAATTGGCTTATTAATTTTCTTTTTTGGTACCAGAGAATTGAGCCCAAGGGTGCTTAACCACTGAACCACATCCCCAGCCCTTTTTATTTTTTGAGATAGGGTCTCGCTAAGTTGCTTAGGACCTCACTAAGTTGCTGAAGCTGGCTTTGAACTTGTCATCTTTCTGCCTCAGCCTCCTAAATTGCTGGGATTACAGGCATGAGCCACCAAGCCTGGCTAGAGGATGATTTAACCAGAAGTTAGAGACTAGTTTATGCCATATAGCAAGACCCCATCTCAAACAAAATTTTAATTAGTTGTAAAGGATCTAATTTGTTATGCATTACAAATATTGACATTTGAAAATAATTTTTTTTTTTTGGTAAGGAAAGTTTATTTAGCTTACAGTTTGGGAGGCTAAAAGGTCACATAGCATGATATGGGCTTTGTGAGAGCCCTCTTGGCTGCATCAGGATTGAGTGGGCCCATTGTTTCAGCTTCTGGTAGTGTTATTCATGCTGACAGAATTCCAGGGTGACACAAGGCATCATATGGGAAAAGATGTATATCTGTGTGTATCTGTCTGCTCCACTCTTTTGAAGGTATTCAGTGAAGGCTGTTTCCTCTTTTGGAGGTGGCCTGCTCCACATACCTCAGAGCTTTACTTCTGTTTCACTGAATAAATCCTTTATGCTCTTTCTTTTTTTTAATTTTTAATTTTTTTAATATTAATTTTTAGTTGTACTTGGACACAATACCTTTATTTTATTTATTTACAAATAAATAAATAATCGATCATAGGTGCTAAGGATCAAACCTAGGCCTGCATTCTACTGCTGAGCCACAACTCCAGCCATATTTTTTATTTTTTGATACTGGTGATTGAATTCAGTGGATGCAGTCCTTTTTATTATTTTATTTTGAGACAGGGTCTTGCTAAATTGCTGAGGCCTTAAACTTTCAATCTTCCTGCCTTAGCCTCCCAAATTGCTGGGATTACAGGCATACATCACCACACCCAGCCCCTTTATGCTTTTTCTAATTTTTCTTGACTGAAATCCTTCTTTGGGGAAGACAAAAACCAAGGAACCTGACACATATGGTGCCATGACTCAGACTTGGCTCTGATTGCTGCAGAAACACTAAGCCACAAACCTCTAGATGTCTTTTTACTGGGTACTATCAACCTATTGTGCCTGAGGCCCTGCTGCCATTGACATCTCTATTAGATCAAGTGGGACAAAGATTTCTCAGAGTTAATTTGCCATCAAGTGCCTCCTTTTTGGCTAAAGCAAGGAGACTTAAAACTCCCTATTCAAATCCCTTGAGGATCTGGACTCAGAAATCTTTGCCCTTGTCCAGCAGGAAACAGTCCAAGTGGTGATGCAACACCTCAAAGCTAAAGGGTTTCAGAGTTCCAACTCACTGAGGGGGTAATGTTAGAGCAGGCAACTAGATAAGCATGATCAAGAGAAGTGGGGAAAGGAAATTCAAGTTCTGCCCCTGGACAGTACCCAACTGGCTGTTACATACCCAGTGACCGCCTTCTTGTGGTCAGATAGCTTCTATCAATCTGGAGAAAATGGATAATCTATGCTGTAAACATTTCCAGCATGACAAAACTAGTGTAGGCACACTGATCTATGGCAGGGAAGCACAAAAACTGCCCCAGATAAATAATTCATGGGGTATAAGAATCTCAAGCAGGCCATAAAAGCCCACAACACAGAAGACACAAAGCCAGTTCCTCTTATGGAAGTTGCTGCTCCACATGCCTCTGAGCATTATTTCCATTTCAGGAAATAAACCCTTTTTGTTTGCTGGGGTTTTTTTGTTTGTTTGTTTTTTGGTTTTTTTTTGCGGTGGGGTTACTGAATTAAGCGCAGAAGTGCTTTACCACTGAGCTACATCACCCAGCCCTTTTATTTTTTAATTCTTTTGATACCAGAGATTGAACCTAGGGGCACTTAACTTCTGAGCCAAAAAAATCAACCCTTTTTATTTTGAGACAGAATCTTCCTAAATTGCTTAGGGCCTCATTAAGTTGCTGAGGCTGGCTTTGAACTTGTGATCCTCCTGCCTTAAATCCCAAGCCTCTGGGATTACAGTCATGTGCCACCATACCCAGCTCCAGACTGGTCTTGAATTTGCATTCCTCTTGTTTCAGCCTCTCAAGTAGCTGGGATTACAGGCTTGGGCCATTGTGCCCCTACACCATTCATTTTAAATGACAACGCCCACTCCCCACCCCCTGCACCCCCAATTTTGTGTTTTGGATTCTGGGGAATCAAGCCAAGGGCTTTGACTATGCAAAACATTGCTCTTATCACTGGAGCTACACCCCAATCCACAAAAGAAAATTCTGGCTAGTCTTCAGAGTCATTCATTTTTCTGAACACCAATGCCAACACTTAGGAAATGGCATTTTGCCTGGCACAGTGGCACATGCCTGTAATTCCAGGGGCTCAGGAGGCTGAGACAGGAAGATCACAAGTTCAAAGCCAGTCTCAGCAATTTAGCAAGGCCGTCAGCAATTTAGCGAGACCTTGTCTCAAAAAGGGCTGGGGGGGCTGGGGATGTGGTTCAAGCGGTAGCGCGCTCGTCTGGCATGCGTGCAGCCCGGGTTCGATCCTCAGCACCACATATAAAATAAAGATGTTGTGTCCGCCAAAAAATAAATATTAAAACTCTCTCTCGTTAAAAAAATTTTTTTAAAAAAAAAGGGGATGAGGATGTAGCTCAGTGGTAAATTTTCCCTAGGTTAAATCCCAGTACCAAAAAAAAAAAAAAAAAAAAAAAAATTGCATGATGAGTTGCGTACTTTTTTTTTTTTTTTCAAAATAGGAGATCTATGGGAAAAGGAGGAGGCAGGAACAGAGAACTAGTATTATACCACTGATCTTAGGCAGATTGATTTTATTTTATTTTATTTTTTTAAGAGAGAGAGAGAGAGAATTTTTAATATTTATTTTTTAGTTCTTGGCGGACACAACATCTTTGTTGGTATGTGGTGCTGAGGATCGAACCCGGGCCGCACGCATGCCAGGCGAGCGCGCTACCGCTTGAGCCACATCCCCAGCCCCAGATTGATTTTATTTATTGTATTTATTTACTTTTTGGAGTACTGGGGATCAAACACAGGATCTCACAAATGCTAGGCAAGTGCAAATTATATGCAATGTTCTCATAGGCTACATGAAGTACTTTTATTTTTGATATGTGGGTCTTGCTATGTTGCCTAGTCTAGTCTGGACCTTGTGGGCTCAAGTGATCTCCCCACCTGGCTGCCCAAGTAGTTACATACACTCCCTGTTTAAAGAGACTTTTTTTTTCATTTTTATATTTTTGCAGTTATGGGGTTGGAGCCCAGTGTCTCACACATACTAGGCAAGTGCTCTGTTAGCAAGGGACTTTATTTACTTATTGGTACTGAGGATTAAACCCGGGTTCTCATGCATACTGGGCAAGAGTTCTAACACTGAGGTACATGCCCTGCCCTTTTCACTTTTTTAAAAAAATATTTTTTAGTTGTAAATGAACACAATACCTTTATTTATTTATCTTTTTTTAAAAAAATATTTTTTAGTTGTAGATGAACACAATATCTTTATTTTATTTTTTTATGTTTTGCTGAGGTTTAAAACCAGTGCCTCATGCATGTGAGGTAAGCACTCTACCACTGAGCTACAACCTCAGCCCTTATTTATCTTAATGTGATGCTGAGGATTGAATCCAGGGCCTCACACATGCTAGGCGAGAGCTCTACGGAGAGAGCTCTACCACTAAATCACAACCCCAGTCCCCCTTTTCACTTAAAAAGAAAAAAAATTATTCACTTTTTGTGGTACTGGGGATGGAATGCAAGGTCTCACAGAAGCTGGGCAAGTGCTCTACAACTGAATCACATCCTCAAACGTTCTTTTTTTTTGTGCCCCCCAGGCCTGGTTCCTTCCCTGTGTATATGCTGTTGAAATTTAAGATTGCCACCTTGAAACTTCCCAAGTTTCTAGTAAAAGCCAGGTGTGGTGGTACATACCTATTATCCCAGGTACTCTGGAGGCTGAGGCAAGATCAAAGTTTTAGGCTAGATGAGCAACTTACAAAGATCCTGCTCAAAATAAAATGAAAAGGGGTGGGGATATAGCTCAGTGGTAGAGTATTTGTCTAGCATGTGTGAGGATCTGGTCTCCATCCCCAGTACAACAACAACAAAAAATAAGGGCTAGTGGATTTTGGCAATTAGGATTCCATAGTAAGCCATCCAAGGTTTTTGAGAAGGGTGATGATACATTTTTTTAAATTATTCTGACAATTTATGAAATATGACTATAATCAGAAAACACTGTCAATATTAGTCTTAAAATTAGATTTTGAGATCATGGATGTAATCATGTATGATTTTTTTTCACCCCAACACTGGGAATTAAATCCAGGTCTCTTGCATGCTAGACAAGCACTCAAGCACTGAGCTGTAGCCCCAGCCCCTGTTCAACAATGATATTTGGGGTAGGGGTGGGGTGCTGGGATTGAACCCAGGACCTAGCAAATGGTAAGCACAAGTTATATCATTAAGTCACACTGCTAGCCTGACTTTTCCTAAAGCATATAACCAATCCCTAACTGGCCTGTTTTATTGGAAGCATTTAGTAACCCTTCCCAGGCACTTCAGTCATTACTCCCTATTAATATACCTCTTAGCTGCTGTCAGTTGAATATTTATATTTAGCACCTATAAGTCTGATCTTCCCTGCTTCTGTGTATGCTCAGGCTGTTCTCTGCCATTTATAAAACTGCCTGTCTGGATTTCACCTGAGAAACTTCAGTGCTCTCTGTAGCCTTCTGTTTTGCAAATTGAAAAATATTCACAATCTGTAGTTACATTCTCCTTATTGCCCCCACTTTGGGAGTAGCCGAGAAATTCAACGTCTTTAAAATGTCAAAATGTGGAGCTGGGGTTAGCTCAGTGGTAGAGCACTTGCCTCATACATGTGAGACAGTGGGTGTAGGAGGCACTGGGTTCCATCCTCAGCACCACATATAAGTAAATAAATATATTTTTTAAAAAAGGAAAAAGAAACATGCAGAAACAATTTTTTGTTAAATATATTTATTTTCTAGTTATAGGTGGACACAATGTCTTTATTTTTATGTGGTGCTTAGGATCGAACCCAGTGCTTTACGCATGCTAGGCGAGCGTTCTACCTCTGAGCCTCAACTCCAGCCACAGAAACAATTTTTTTTTAAATTGTGATAGTCTGCAACATGAATGGTGTACTCCAAGAAATAAACTATTTGACCAGTATCTTTATATCCGTGTGGATTTTTAAAAAATCATTTTCATTCTTCTTACCCTAACCAGTAAGTTCTTAACAAAACATACCGTTTGAAGTAAATATTTACAGTCCACAACACAAATCTTTATACCTGCAAGCATGAGAAGGGTCTTTTCAGTCTTTTTTATGGGTAAAAATAAAACCCAAAGGTATTATTCTGTGTATAACCTTCTCTTAGTTCTCACACACTAGGAGTCTTCTGTTAGCAGTGGGTTTAAGAGCTGAAACTGATTACTTTTACACCGTTTGTTCACTTCCTCTGCCTCATTCCTTGCCCGAGACAGGAGCAAAAGACAGGTAGTCAGTAAATGATCGGGTCAGAAAGACGAAGGCTCATTTCGAGGACCCGATCCTCCCAAGATACACATCACTCCTATGTCTAGCCCAATACATTCGTTAAAAGTGAAAGATCTGGAGAAGAAAGCAACGGCTTGAGCCAGATGCCTGAAACATTCTACTGGTAGCTTCAGGTATGCTAAGTAGTTCCTTTAAAGGTCACAACAGCCCAGCAAAATGTTATCGCAGTCTTATGTTCAGGCTTAAACATTAGACCTCAGGTCATACACTACATCCCTGCAAAGGACAGAAACATCTTTTATGGTAATCACTTGGGGAAGTAGGGTCACTGATGATAATCCTTTGAAGAATCTTAATACAGCGAACTCGGCGGAGACCTCCGACACTTCCCCGGAGCTAGACACTAATTGAAAAGCCCATTGCGGCGGTGCAAAACTGTTTCCTGCCTGACTCACGAGAAGAAACTAGGTCCCCAGACGAAACGCTAAAACATACAGATTGGGCCTAGAACGTCCTTCCCCATCGTCCCCAAATCCTCCCGGGAAATCTAACAGTCGGGCAAAGGAGGCCACCTCGACGAGTCCAGCGCGCAGAGAACGCGCGGAACCAGGAAGAGGAAGAGCTAGCCCACCCAAGTGTTTCTGATTGGCTGCCGGCTTAGCTTGGAACGCTGGGGCGTATGACGTCACATCCGCCGAGCCCGCCATCTTGTTCCCAGGGGCAGTTGGCGGAAGAGATCGCGCTCCCTAGCCACCGGCTTGCCTTCTTCCTGGAGTTCTCGCAGCCCGCGTCTCGGTGTCTGCTCTCGGCCCGGGGTCCATTTTCGGGGTCAGGGTTGCCCTCTCTCGCCTTGCTGGGGCACAGCGAGGCGGCCCCCTCTTCTGACGGCATTCCATGGAGTAGGGTCCCGGACCGTTGTCCCGAAGAGCGAGATCGAGCTTCGCCCCCTTCCCCCTCCCTTCTCCCTCCCTCCTTCCTTCCGTCGCAACATGGCTAACAACAGCCCCGCGCTGACAGGCAACTCGCAGCCGCAGCACCAGGCAGCCGCGGCCGCGGCCCAGCAGCAGCAGCAGCAGTGCGGCGGCGGCGGCGGCGGCGCCACGAAGCCGGCGGTCTCGGGCAAGCAGGGCAATGTGCTGCCGCTGTGGGGCAACGAGAAGACCATGAACCTCAACCCCATGATCCTGACCAACATCTTGTCGTCGCCTTACTTCAAAGTGCAGCTCTACGAGCTCAAGACCTACCACGAGGTGGTGGACGAGATCTACTTTAAGGTACGAAGCCTCTAGGCCTTGGGCTTGGGGGTAAGTTCAGAAGAGGTATGGAGGAAACCGGCGGAGGCGGCCCCCGAGATCTGAGGATTTGTGGGTGGGGGAAGGTCGGGCGGAGGGGGAGCTGTCTTCTGTAGCCTGTCAGGGAGGGGTCGGGCTGGGGCCGCCCTCTCATTTCCTTTTCAGATTTTAGAGCCAGGAGAACCCGCCACTTTCGATATTTCTCTTCCCCCAACCTCCTGCCTACCCCTGGGGGTTGTTGGGCAAGAGGGATAGGGGAAAGGAGAAATGAGTAACAGAAGTCTCTCCAGTTCACAGCTTTAAATTTGTTCCTTTTGACATGGATCTACTAGGCGCCAACTTGGTGCTTCTCCCGCTCACCCGGGCCAGGGCATGTAGTGACTTCAATATGGGCCTCGTGTTGTTGGTACTGTCCAATCCAGACAGGGACATGGTCAGTGCGTGTGTCGGTTGGGGTGGGAGGGATGGGGGTGGAGAGGTGCCAGTGCAAGATGTGTACAGAAGGCCTGGAAATTTTCCCAGCAGGAAGTCAGGAGTAAGCGGTCTCAGCCACCTGTGCATTGGGCATATTTAGAATTATCTGGGCCCTGGGCTTCTGCGGCAGGGTCGGTGCTGGCTTGGCTGTGCTGGGGAGCTCACCTGGCGCCTCCTCACTGCACTCTTGTCTCAGTTCTTGTTTCGTTAGCAGGATTGACTCAGTCTTGCAGCGAGGCTCGGAGCAGCCCAGGGTCGCAGGTAGAGGTATGCACTATTAATCATGCTCAATCGCCATAAATGCATTTCCCTGGTTAAATGAACAGCTAATTAGACTTTTTTTTTTTTTTTGGGCCATTGGTTTTGGTCTTCATCAGTAGATAGACTTTTTCCACTTCCCTGCAAATTATGTAGTATTAAAAATACCTTCCAGGCCTCCAAACATGGATTTGTATTTTAAAGAGAATTAATAATAGACTCAACAGTTTTTACAAACGTTTTAGCTAGAGCATTTACAATCTTTTGTCTGTAAAGTTTGAGACAGATCATGTCTTTTCTGTCATCTGAACATGTGTGGAGATGTTAACAAAAGGACATTTCTCTATTTGTTTTGCTGCCTTTCCCCCAATAATTGTTTAGATTATTTCAGGATTTTGAGATATTAGTTGCTTTTTTATAGAAAACATTTTGAGGAATACAGTTCAACCCTGGGCATGTAGAGTACAGAAGTAAATTTAATATATTCTCTTACAAGAGTCTTGAGAAGGTGTAATTGTTATACTGTGAACTAGCTTTTAAAAAAAAAAACTAGCTTTTAAAAGGTAAGACCTTTTCAACATGGATGCAATATGTCGAATAATATTTAACACACTATTCTATGCAGTAAACTTTGAAAAGCTGTAAATTGGATTTCTGCTCCTTTTGTGGCAGTTTCTGTTTTAAAATCTAGTTTATGTAGTAGGGGGAAAACTTAAGTTTTGAAACAATTAAAGATCTACCAGGAATTATTTTTAAGTTAAGTTTAAAACTAAAGACCCAGATTTTGTCATTAATATGGTTGTATCAAATAATCATTGAAATATGTAGACCTCTAATTTTGTACTTATTTTTTATTTATTTATTTTTAGTACCAGGGATTGAACCACTTAGCCACATCCTCAGCCTTTTTTTTTTTTTTTTTTTTTTTTTTTTGAAGTACTTTAATTTTGTTTTGCTTCTATCCCTTGACTAGTCTTTGAAGAATTGAAACAGTAACACAGCAAGCTGGGGAAAAGAAATAGTTAAGTACTCCAGGAGTTGAGCAAAACAGTGTAGTACTTGAGTACCACTAAAAAGCAGTGTAAAATAATACCATGTGTGGGTGGAAATACACTTTCAGAAAGATAATAGAATGAAAGAACAGGATTTTTTTTTTTCTTTTTAAACAACAACAACAAAATGAGATCTTTCCAAAAGACTTCTTGGCTTCTATTTTATAGTTAAAATTCTTTTTATTGCTATTTTAGATAAAGCTATCTTTGTAGGTTGGTCCTTTAGCAAAAAGGATACTGTATTATGTTTGATTTTACTTAGTGTATATTAATGACTATTCACACTCCATTTCTGATACAGTTTATGTTCTTGGGGGGAAAATTAGATTGGTTCACATAATTAGGCTGAAAATGAATTGTAAGAATGATCTCTGTAAAGTGTGACTTTTGTGGTTTTATCTTTAATCAGGAATAAACTTGATTCTTGTGGGAAAATGTGCAAATAAAAGTTCTATTATTTTGCATTTTACTTTATTTTATCATGTAAATTTTTTTAAATCATAAAGTAGAAATATTGAGGGCATTTTTTTTCAAACTTCATTTTAAAATGAGTTTTTTTTATTTTAAGCAATTTATAATTAAAAGGCTGAATAATATCAAATATATTGTGCAAATCGATGAAGACTGTAGACATTTCCTGACTCCCACATATGTAGAAATTAGCTGTGCATAAAGCTAGTTTAATGGGATTTCTGCTCTGCCAACACATTAAGGTTTTATTAAATCCTGGTAGTTTTATTGGTATTCTTTAACTGTCTAAGCAGTTTTTCCAAAGATAATTTACACACTTAATGTGAGTAAACAGTATTTTTGGAAGAGTTGCTCTGTTATGGACTTGGGCTTAATCAGAATTTTAAAAAATTCAGAGTGTGAATGTTTGTTGTCTTCCTCTTTTCTATTTTCAGGTCACGCACGTTGAACCTTGGGAAAAAGGAAGCAGGAAAACAGCTGGCCAGACCGGGATGTGCGGAGGGGTAAGTAGAAGTACGTGCATTTTTCAGTTTTTCTGTGTCTGATAATTAAGTTTATTAGAAAACTAAAGTCTGTCCTTATACATTCAAGTGACAATTTGTTGGTGGATCTTAAAATTTGTAAAAAATGTAAACTCAAGGGTCCAGTGAATTGGGTTACAAAAAGTGTTACTGTTAATACTTCATTCTTAGTTCTGGATTATGTCTTGGTTATTAATCCTAACATGATTAGTCAGTGGATGCTAAGCATCTGTTAATTATTATACTTTTTTCTTAACTGTTTCCCCTAAAGGTTCGAGGTGTTGGAACAGGAGGAATTGTTTCTACAGCTTTTTGCCTGTTATACAAATTATTTACTCTGAAATTAACTCGCAAACAAGTGATGGGTCTTATAACACACACAGACTCTCCATATATCAGAGCCCTTGGATTTATGTATATAAGGTGAGCATGTATTTATCTGTATTTTTAATAAATATCTCGTAATTCACATAATTTTTTGTTGTTGTTTTTGTACTGGGGATTGAACCCAGAGGTGCTTTATCACTGATATATCCCTATCCTTTTTATTTTTCATTTTGAGATGGGTTTTGCTTAGTTGCCTAGGAACTTGCTCAGTTGCTGAGGCTGGCCTTGATTACAGTCCTCCTGCCTTAACCTCCTGAATCATTGGGATAACAGGCATGCAACACCTTGTCTGGCTCACATACGCTTAATAAATCTTCCTTGCAATTCTAGGTATACACAGCCCCCTACAGATCTTTGGGACTGGTTTGAATCCTTCCTTGATGATGAAGAGGTATGTCAGCAAGGGTAATAATTAGTTTTTTCTAATTACTTTTATTTTTAATATCTTTTCATTGGAGATTTAATGTCTTCAAGAATTTTCTGTAGTTATTTCAGTCATACCTTCAGAATTAAAGTCCTTTCACTAGGACTTGGTGGCTTTTACATATCTTATGTTAAATTTGGTATGTTTGTTTTTAAATTACTTAAATGTTTTTATAATTATTAGAAAATTTCTCTTCCTAATTAGTTTCTGTATATTGTATTGGTCCTAACTTGTACAGTTGATAGTGACTTTGAGGTGGGCTATGGTCCAGATTGAGGTGATAAAAGACATGTAACAGAAAATTAAATGTATCCTTTTTTTTCTTCTGGAACTTTTAGTTCTTTAACCTCTAAATACAAATATTCCCACTTGCATAGAAATGCAAAATTGTAGAGCTAGGCTTGACTTAAGTAGGCTGAGAGTTTGGATGGTTGGTTGAAGGTGACAAAACAAGAACTTTTAATTCTGAATTTCTCATTTTTTGAGACGGGTCTTGCTGTATTTCCCAGGCTGGCCTCATACTCTCCATTCTCCTGCATCAGCATCTCAGTAGCTGAGATTATAGGCATTTGCCACCACCATGCCCTGCTAAATCTAGCTTTCTGGCTCCTAGCACATCACACATTTAAAACAAGACAGTACTATTCTAGATGTTTTTAAAATTCTAAATCCAGTTTGCCATCTTGAGTTTGTTAACATGTTTAGAAATTACTTTAGGAAACTTGACTAAGTCCAATTTAAATCCTACTTATATTAATTTGCTTACATATTAAAGTCCAGGATATCAAAATGTACCCATGTATTATGCCATCTATCTCTTCTCCCCATTACTTTGTATGTTAAGGTTCGTAAAGTAGACTCTGATATAGCAGTAGTCCTATTTAAAAAGTTCAAAGAATTTGTTGAATTAAAAGATGGTTCCAATGGAAATATTTTTGTTTGCCATTATATTCACATCAAAAAAATGACACATTTTGGGCTGGGGATGTGGCTCAAGCGGTAGCGCGCTCGCCTGGCATGCTTGCGGCCCGGGTTCGATCCTCAGCACCACATACAGACAAAGATGTTGTGTCCGCCAAATACTAAAAAAAATAAATAAACATTAAAATTCTCTCTCTCTCTCCCTCTCTCTCACTCTTTCTTTAAAAAAAAAAATTGACACATTTAGACATAGAGGATTTAGTCTTTCTCTACCTTTTTTTTTTAAACCTGTTTACTGAACTGCTTGGTAATCAGAAGACACAAAAATTATTTTATGTGATAATCACAACCTTTTAAAGATTTTTTTTCCTCTTTAAAAAAGGTTTTTTTGTTGTCGTTGTTGTAGATGGACACAATACTTATTGTTATTATCATTATTAATTATGTGGTGCTGAGGATCGAACCCAGTGACCCATATGTGCAAGGCAAGAGTTCTACCACTGAGCTACAACCTCAGCCCTATAAGAGATTTTTAAGACCAAAATGCTTCTTCCTTCTGACTATAAAAAAGCATGTCCTTCTTTTTAATTGTATTAGGTTTGTTTTTTAATGGTTCTATTTAATCTGTTTTTTATTGTGCTTACAAACCTGAGGTCCTCTGTTTAAGCTAACTTATGTTTTCTTCCTTAGATATCTGCAGCGATTATATTTGGAAATACTGTATATCTGAACACTTAAATGTGTGTGAGTGCAAGCAGTTTTACCTTTAGCTCTTGTTTTCCTGTTTAGATAACAAATCTCACTTTCCTTGTGTGCTTGCACTATAGGTTTGGGACTGACAATAGCTGACTAACATGTCCTGAGCTGTGAGAGGGCATAGCAAGAAGGCCTTCATGCGGTAATGACCCTTTTCAGAGACAATGGTCATCATGGATTATGCGTTTCCAATTATTTGTTCATTTATTTATTTTCTACATAACTAAATTAGAAACCTCACTGCTTCATGGCAGTTGGTTTGCTATTGCTTCCAGTTTTATTAGGGCTTCATTTTTATATTACAGCTGTTAAAAAGATAACCTTTAGACAGAAATTGTCTGAAATAGTTCATATGTAGCTAGGTTACAGTGCTAGGTATGATGTGTGCAAATGTATCCACAGAAATATGTACTTAGTAGGTATGTGGAATGTAAATTAAGTCCTTTGTTCCACATAGTTTAGTAGTATAAGGTGCTTTTTCATATTATTACCTGAGTGAGATCAGTTCCCTTTATGCCTGTGAGGCTGCAGGATTTGTTCTCACCTGCATGTATACACTAAGCCCAAATATTTCGCAATGTCATTCATTACCAGGTTAGGATACAAAATTGAAAGTTTTCTGTTAGAATTTTTTTGTATTTGATTCCAAAGATGGTAATGTGTTTTTTTAGTATTCATGTTTGTGTTGAAATGCCTTTTTTTTCTTTTTGCTTTTTTATTTTTTATTTTTTGACCATTAGGGTATCTTTTGTGTTTCATAGGACCTAGATGTGAAGGCTGGTGGAGGCTGTGTGATGACCATTGGAGAAATGCTGAGGTCTTTTCTCACAAAACTGGAGTGGTTTTCTACCCTGTTTCCAAGAATTCCAGTTCCAGTTCAGAAGAATATTGATCAACAGATTAAAACGCGACCTAGAAAAATCAAGAAAGATGGAAAGGAAGGTGCTGAGGAGATAGACAGACATGTTGAACGCAGACGTTCAAGGTAGATGTAACAAATTGTAAATTTATTCCTTTTTATTAGGAATGAATTTATGAATCCAGGGATGCTCTACTACTAAGCTACATCCCCAGCTTTTGGTATTTTTTTATTTTGAGACAGACTAAGTTGCCACGGCTGGCTTAAACTTTTAGTCTTCCTGCCTTAGCTTCCCAAGAAGCTGGGATTGTTGTAGACGTATATCACTACACCCAGAGTTTTGTTTTTCTTTTTACGCAGTCTTGGGAATTAAACCTAGGATCTTGACTATGCTAGACAGTGCTGTCCCACTGAATTACATTCTCAGTCCTTATGTTTTATTCATTGGAATTTCCTTCTTCCTTCTCCATTTCTTAGATCTCCAAGGAGATCACTGAGTCCACGGAGGTCCCCAAGAAGATCAAGAAGTAGAAGTCATCATCGTGAGGGCCATGGGTCTTCTAGTTTTGACAGAGAATTAGAAAGAGAAAAAGAGCGCCAACGACTAGAGCGTGAAGCCAAAGAAAGAGAGAAAGAAAGGAGAAGATCCCGAAGTATTGATCGGGGGTTAGATCGAAGGCGTAGTAGTAGGAGTAGGGAAAGACACAGAAGTCGCAGTCGAAGTCGTGATAGAAAAGGGGATAGAAGGGACAGGGATCGGGAAAGAGAGAAAGAAAATGAGAGGGGTAGAAGACGAGATCGAGACTATGATAAGGAAAGAGGGAATGACAGAGACAAGGAGAGGGAAAGATCAAGAGAACGGTCCAAGGAACAGAGAAGTAGGGGTGAGGTAGAAGAGAAGAAACATAAAGAAGACAAAGATGATAGGCGGCATAGAGATGACAAAAAAGATTCCAAGAAAGAGAAAA
Organism: Spermophilus citellus; assembly: GCF_964194105.1. Taxonomy (NCBI): domain Eukaryota; kingdom Metazoa; phylum Chordata; class Mammalia; order Rodentia; family Sciuridae; genus Spermophilus; species Spermophilus citellus. The sequence goes on along the minus strand of NC_138191.1, from coordinate 27,402,791 downwards.
AACACAGTAGAAGTAGAAGCAGAGAAAGGAAACATAGAAGTAGAAGTAGAAATGCAGGGAAACGAAGTAGAAGCAGAAGCAAAGAGAAATCAAGTAAACATAAAAATGAAAGTAAAGAAAAATCAAACAAACGAAGTAGAAGTGGCAGTCAAGGAAGAACTGAAAGTGTTGAAAAATCAAAAAAACGGGAACATAGCCCCAGCAAAGAAAAACCTAGAAAACGTAGCAGAAGCAAAGAACGTTCTCACAAACGGGATCATGGCGATAGTAAGGACCAGTCAGAAAAACATGATCGTCGGAGGAGCCAAAGTGTAGAACAAGAGAGCCAAGAAAAACAACATAAAAACAAAGATGAGACTGTGTGAAAATTTTTGTAAAAGTGGATCACATTGAATCCTATAAATGTTTGATTAAATCTGCTTTTTTTCCCCCCAAGTTCAGATTGTGCAGTAGTTATGCACTCTTCAAGCTCCCTGTAGGCTGCATTTTCATTTCTTTTGTGTAGGGAAGTGCCTTTGTAATCCCATTTATTGCATTGATGTTTTCACCCAGTTGTTGAGTTTGATACATGATGCACAAGATTGTTCTTGCGTTTTTATTGTTTGTTTTTAAAATGTACAGTCTGTACATATGTCCTAAAAATGTTTTAATTCCTTTGGCATGGTTGCCATGTTGGTTAAATTTGTATAAGGCAATAAACTGCCACTAATTCTATTTTTGTTTTGTAGGTGTGGGATTATGGTTTGTGTACTAAAGTTAGCATGGCTGTGCTTTTCGTAATAGGATGCTAAAGACTTTGGGAATGGATCTTGGATATCTTATAGGAGAATTGTGTGCTTTTGATGTACATGAAGGCAGCAGTTGTAGGATTAACATTCTTGTCCACTGTACATTATCTTGGAAGACTTGTTAATATGTTATACTTAATTATTCTCCACAGTTAACTTTAGAGAGAATTTATGAGAGGTTAGTTTCTGATGCAGAGGTTTAAATTAGGCTGTGATTTGATCAAAAGTCCTTTTAGCATTCTACCTCAAAGGGACACTGTTAGTATGCCTAAAATTTATTCACTTAGTTTTCCTTTTTTATTTGGGGGAAAAAAAAAACAACATGACATGTAATCTTTTTTCCTTGGATTCTTTCTCAGATTTTTAAAGTACTATATTAAAGAAAAAATTAATGTCTAAAGCCTAGCATTCTTGCAGCAACCCTATCCTAACTTGTAATTGGGAGAGGGTGGGGCAGATGAGTAGAGAAACAGATTCAAGCTCAAGCTTCCAAAGCATTTTTATAAATGGAAAAATACTTAAATTATGAAACAGCTTGATATAGTGTCCTTTTTTTAAAATTTAAAACTTTTTTTATCAATGAAGATTGCTATTTGAGTTTTTAAACAATCTAGAACGGAGAAGTATTAAAAGTAATGCTGTGCTGCATTATTTAAGACTATCAGCAAATTATTTGATAGATTGTTCTTATGACTTGTATTCTGATTACAAAGAACATCATGAGTGGAATAAATACTGGATTAAATCCTTTATCCTGGGTGTTGGCTTTCCCCCCATTTGTTAACATTTTTTAAAGATATTTTTGTTGTGGAAATTGATAAAATGTCAATAGAGTTACACTTTGTGCAGAGATATCTTAGTGCCCAGACGACAAGTGGATTTTAAAGAAACTCAGAGAGGGACATGTGATAGTTATCCTCATAGTAACGGCAGTTCCCTTTCAGTGGATGTTATGTGTCACTGGGATGATTAATTTGTTCCACATAAAGTGTGTTTATTAAATAATTTCATTTGGATTTTAAGTATCACTTCAAAATATGAACTTGAAGGACATTTTTATAAGACACCCCATCTGCTTCTTTTTAGAACAGAAAATAGAGACCCAAAGTGATAGGCTTCATCAGTGCCAGGACTAAGAGTATTCCTGACCAGAGATCTTTCTGTACACATAACAACATTTTTTATAAACCACTGGTTATTTTGGCTAACTGAAGGGTGCTCAGAGCCACCTGTGATAGTGTTAAATTGAACAAACAAGTCCGCCTGGAAGAGCCTTCCCTAGCCAGGCATGGTAGTGGGCATATACTTTGGAAGCAGAGGTTGGAGGATCTCAAGTTCAAGGCTGGTTTTGGCAATTATAGGGAAACGCTATCAAAAATGGGGATGTAACTTCGAGAGCACCACTGGGTTCAGTCCCCAGTATTGTGAAACAGAAAAGATGTTCCATATGTGGGTTTATGCCTAATTTAAGATAACTAAATGAAGGAATTAGCTATAAAAATCCTGTTTGGGGTCAGGGGTTGGTACTGGAGACTGAACCCAGAGGCATTCTACTATATCCCCAGCCAGTTTTGGAGACAAGAGTTTCACCAAGTTGTGATCCTCCTGAGTAGCTGGGAATATAGGTGTGTGCCACCACCTCCAGCTTTCCCCCTTCCCCCAAGAGTAGACAATTGAGCATCAATCCGATAACCTAGAAATTAGAAAAACCTACTTTTGAGTAATGAAAGCCATTAGGGTTACCTTAAATAGAAAATTGGTTTTCTAGTATACCTAAATTCCAGTGCTATTCCTTTGGATATAATTTCACTTGAAGTGTTCAGTGGTATATTTTAAGTAAAACGTGAAAAGTATTTCAAATGAAGATGAAAGTACTACCATAACCTGCGTTTTTTTTATCCTGATTTTTAATGTAATTTTGCTTTTGAGGAACATTTTGGTACGTGTAAGATCATCTAAGTACTAGTTAATGCCAAGCATATACGTGTTTTGTTTGGAGAGTGGCTTCCTAAGACTGAGAGATCTCCATCATTTCTTGCAACATGGAGATCAAGTTTGAAAAGATTTTAAAGCTTAATATAACTAGAAGCCTCCATCCAGTTTTTGTATACACCTGAAATGATTTTACCTTTCCATGTATTAATCTTGGCATCTGTTTTTTAGTGTTCCATTTGCAATTAAGCCCTATACATGGGTTAGAATATTATCAATCAAAATTAATATAAAGTGTCCATTTTAATGCCATTTAATTTATAACCATTTGAGTCTGGTTTAGTTTTAGTTTGTTGTAAGGCAATGATTGTGTGTGTGTGCGTGGCGGGGGGATCAAACTCAGGACCTTTCTGGGCCAGTACTTTACCACTGAGCTGTATCTCAGCTCCAATTACAGGACCTCTTAATTGGAGCTGATTTTATGGGGAAGGAAATGCTTCCTGAAAGTCTCTGCAATTTCTCCTCCTGGCATTCCATCTTTAAAAATTCCACAGAGCTTTGCAAATACTTCCAAAATGACATTTTTCACTTTAGGATCATTGTCTATCAACATTTGTTATTGTTGGGAACATGACAGCATGAATATAATCAACTGAAAAATGTTAGCATTATAGCTAACTTAAAATCCATTTCATTCCTCAGCATCTAGTCACATTGTGGGTCTGGGGTTATTACTAGGGATTGAATCCGTGTCTCACAGTTAAGGCAAATTCTCTTCTATTGAGCCACATACCCAGCTTTTTATTTTCTGGGATGGTCTTCCTAAATTGCCCAGACTAGCCTTGAATTTGTAATGCTCCTGCCTCAGCTTCGTAAGTACTGAGAATACAGCCATGCACCACCACTCCTAGCAAGAGAAAATCTCCATTAAGTAATATTTACTGTTAAGTAATAATTAAGTGCACAGGTAAAATGTATTTAGGTGTATAGGGGAGTGCTATTTCAGCCTATTGCAAAAGTGAGTTGAAAGCATTTTATGTGTCTTAGAAGCTGTGAGATTTTGTCACAAGTATTGAGACACACACATATATACATACATGTATGTACATATTGTAAGGCAATCCTCACATAAACTTCCCTGATCTGTAGTTGCCTTTAAATTGTACCAATCTTCAAGTTGATTTTCCATGGTTTGTGTTCTGGCCATCTCTCCCTCTTCCCCCCCCCCCACACACACCCTTTTCTTTTTAAGTACTGGCAATTGAACCCAGGGGTACTTCACCACTGAGCTATATCACCAGCCCTTTATTTTTTGAGACTGTCTTGCTAAGTTGCTTAGGGCCTTGCTAAATTGCTGAGGCTGGCTTTGAACTTGCAATAGCTCTTTCTGCCTCAGTTTCCTGAGCCACTGGGATTACAGGCATTTGCAACTGCATTTAACCTGGCTGACCATATGAGTGCAACCTCATTAGGCTGGATGATGACCCCTGATTTAGTCTAATAAAGGGATCAGCCAAGAAAGTTTGTTGAGAATTATATAAGAGAATCAGTCTGTTCCCTCCAGTTTTTTTTAATTCAACATTTATTATTTTAAATATTTACTTTTTAGGTTTTTTTAAGGTGGATACAATATTTTATTTTTATGTGGTGCTGAGGAGTGAACCCAGTGCCTCACGCATGCCAGGCGAGCATGCTACCACTTGAGCCACATCCCTAACCCCTATGTATTTATTTATTGAGATGCCAAGGATCAAACCCAGTAGCTCACCTGTGCTAGGGAAGTGCTTTATCACTGAGCTTCATTCTAAAGCCGAATTATTTATTTCTTGGGTCATTGGAATTAGTCATTTCTACCCCCCCCACACACACACAAATTGCATCAGCCCTGACCCCTAATATCTGAAATATAACTAAATGAAAACAATGTTTCAAGTCACCAGTATCCTGAATTTTCAACTACCAATAGAAGATATTTCTGAAGTGCTTGACTTATCAGTCCAGATAATACTGCTTTGGTGAACTTATTTTTTTCTGAAGTATTCCATATCTGATCCAAGTCCTGGGAATGGAGTTATGCTACAGCTTATTCAGGAACAGTCAGTTATTGGTTTGTGCACAAGTGTTATACTGTTGTATTTTTTATTTTCCTCAGTACTAGGGATTGAACCAACAGCCTCACATACTAGGCAAGCACTCTACCACTGAACTATCAATTTTTATTGGCTTCACCCAAAAAATTTATACCTACTCTTCATGATCCTGCTTTGTGATTCTGGGGCTGAGCATTTTAAATATTTCTCCTTTGCTAGCTGGCATAATGTTAGGCTTGTCGGCAGAGGATGCTTGAGGGATGCTGCAAAGGAAGGAGCTCTGGTTCCATGGTTTTATTGTATCTGCATTGTGTAGCGACCAGATGTCATCCAATGGTACTCATCCAACAAATCTCAGTGGCATTTCATTGAAGGAAGCAAGGGGAGTTCCTAGCAAATCTACAGGCTGTCCTGCTGGTGCTCCAGCAAGTAACTTCCCAGTGAATCTAAAGCAGCATTCCAGTGGGAAGTGTCGTGTCTAGTTTTATTGACATTCCTGTATCTCCAGTCCCAGCCTTCAGTATCTCAGCAAATGGAAGGCCACAGCTGCACTCTCTCCAGAATTCTCTTTACTCTTAGTAATAAATCTGTTACTGATTAAGAATTCATTATGTCAAATGTCCCTTGTTGGAATTACTGTATTTTCTGAATACTGGTTGAACCCTAAAATATATTATTAAGATGATTGGTATTAAGATGATACCAATAATAGGAGTACCACCTCATGAGGTTGGATGGTGACCCCTGATTTAGTCTAATATACAGGGATCAACCAAGAAAGTTTGCTGAGAATTAGTCTTTTCCCTCCAGTTTTTTAAAATTAATTAATTTGTTAATTTAATGAGGTGCCAAGGATGGAACCCAGAAGCTCACCTTTGCTAGGGAAGCGATCTATCACTGAACTACAATCCAAGCCCTCCCCTTCTGTTTTGACTAAGAATAAATAAGAATTGACTGGTCCTTAGAAGCCCAAACCAGACTTGCATAGATGTGGTTTAAGGATGGCCATGTGAAAGAGATACCATGATGCTTAAGTCATTGTACTTGAATCTGCCTGGCTTCCTGATGGTTTTCTAGTTTAGTCTAGTTTTGTTTTGTTTTCCAGTCTGGTTAAGTGAATATCCTTACAATTTCTTTATTTTCCTTAAGATGACCTGAGTTTCTCTTCCTTGGAACTAGGAGCCAAACTCTAATTTCTCTATTATAATCATCAGGAATACCTGATCAGTGAGATTCTTCCTGATATTTTCCTGAGACTGAGGGGGCTTTTTGTTGTTGATTGTTTGTTATTGTTTGTTTTTAATTTTCCAACAGGATCTGACAAGGTTGGTCTCCCACTTGTGACCCTCCTGCTTCAGCCTCCCAAGTCACTGTAATTATAGGCATGTACCACCATGCCTGACTCTGAGATTGAAATTTTATCTATCTTCAGCAACAGTATCATCCACTTGATTTGACTTAGCAAGTCAAAAACAACTTTAGCTGCAATTCCTTTTCCTTGGCAGAAATGATCTGCCCATGGGCAGAAGAGAGATGCAGGGGAGTGATGGAAGACAACAGTATGAATCAGGGCCACTAAAAATCATGTAGTTTTCCATTCTTTTCTTGGATAATCAATCCTACTCCACATTCCTTCTGTATTTTTAACACACACACACACACACACACACACACACACACACACACACACCCGCCCCCAACTATCACCATTAGTACTGGGAAGCAAATTCAGGGTCTCTAGAATGCAAGGCCAGCACTCTACCACTGAGCTACACCTCCAGCCCCTCTGCATTTGGGTGTGGAGGGGTGGTTCTGGGGACTGAACCACATCCCTGGTCCTTTTCATTTTGAAACCTGCTGAGTTGCTGAAGCTGGCCTCAAACTTATGATTCTCCTGCCTCAGCCTCCCAAACTGGTGAGAATACAGGCATGTGCTGCTGCACCCAGCTGCCATAATTCTCAATGATTTCAATCTTTCCAATACTCAGGCCTCTCAACGTGTTTTCTGGTACGAGGGATTGAACCCAGGAGCACTCAACACCTGAGCCACATCCTCAGCTCTTTTTCTTTTTCTATTTTAAGACAGAGTCTCACTAGGTTATTATAGCCTCGATAAGTTGCTGAATCTGGCTTCAAACCTTCATGCCCCCCAAGCCGCTGGGATTACAGGTGTGCGCCACAGCAGTACCCAGCATGCCTCTCAATTTCTTGATCCTCTGTCCTCCAGTGGTATTTTTTCCTCCACCAACCCTCAGCTGCCAATTCCTATGGTATCATCACAGAATTGGCCATTTTCAATATCTGAAACTTTTCCATATTTTCCATTTTAAACATCCCATTCTCTTATCACCAACTCCTATTTTTCCTGCTTACAATATCCTATCCAACAATTTTGGGGTCTTTCAGTCTACTGCCCCTGCTGCTCTCCACTGCAGCCCCCTCAGCCTCCACTTACAAGTCTCATTTCCTTGCTAGTTTAATTTCCACTGTCCAATATTATAAATCACTTCCTTGTAAACATTCTCAACTCCCTCATTGCATTCTCTCTCTATCACACTTGTCTAATAATATCCCCAATCCAACTTACATATGGCTCTTAGCCTACTCTGTGCTTGCACACAAATGAACATGACTAGAGAAAGGACAATCATGCAGACTAGCATCTTTTTAAATTCTTGACCATAACCTCCATGGTGACCTGTTGAAGGTGCAGCAAAGGTAGCAGTGGAATTCTATCCTTCAGGTTACAGTATATACTATAAGTCAATAAGCATTATGTGGTGTTGTCTCCCTCAAAAAGGGTCCTGGAACAAAGGGTGAATGTGAATGCAGAGGTGGCCCTGTTTACCATCATTCCCAATGACCCACTTAAGAGACCTGAGCTCCCACCTCTCTAACTCTGGACTCCGTGAACGGACAGTGAAGTGTTCCTTGAATCTTGTATCCTAAGTGTGTTTCTGGCATTACCTTCATCTCAGCCCTATGGGTACCATGGTACATCACCCAGATATCTCTTCCAGAGTTATCCTGAACTCAGGCAAGGAGCACTGGTATTATTTCACCCATTAACCACTGGATGTGACTGCCCCAGAGGGGTGTGACTTTGAGCAAGGACCCTCTCATCAGCCAAGGGCAAGTCAGAGAGAGACACTGGCAGTCACCAATGTTTCCTGCAGCTGGGGTGATGAGTGCTCATACTGTTCTAACCTTTCCCTTTGCCCTTCCTCTTCCCTCTACCTGTCATACTCCTTCCTAGATTTTCCAAAGGACTCCCTCCCTCCCTTCCTTAGGGCCTATGTCCTGCTTGCCAGAGAGGTCTTCCCTGCTGATGTATGTAAATTAGCACTCTCTCCCTCCATATTCTCTCCTGTCTTTCTGCTCTATTTTTCTTCATGACACTTAGCAACACCTGATAAATTGTATTACTGCAGCTGCTTACTTTGGTCTTCCTCTACTAAAGTTTATGTTCCATTGAGTGTAGGACTCTGGTTTGTTTATTTTTATACTCCAGTGTTCAGAATAGTTCTTGGAATGCAATAGATGCTCAATATTTATTTGTTGAATGCCCGAACTAAAAATGCCAGGAATTTATAATAGTTGACACAGAAGGCAGAATGACTCAGTAGAAGGAACTTAGAGTTTTGAAGTTAGACTGATTTTTTAAAAACAACTTTATTTAGGTATAACTGACATACAATAAATCACACATATTTAATGCATAAGGTTGACATGTTTTGACATATGTAGACTTCTTGAAATGAACACCACAACTGAGATAAAGATCATATCTTCCATTTTTTTTTAAAGAGAGAGAGAGAGAGAATTTTAATATTTATTTTTTAGTTTTTTCGGCAGATACATCTTTGTTTGTATGTGGTACTGAGAATCGAACCCGGGCCGCGCGCATGCCAGGCGAGCGCGCTACCGTTTGAGCCACATCCCCAGCCCGTATCTTTCATTCTTAAGAGTTTTCTCTTGCACTTCTACATTCCCTTCTTCCCACCCTTTTCCATTTCCAGGCAACCATTGATTCGCTTTCTGATTTTGAATAGTTTGCATTTTCTAGAAATGTATATAAGTATATCAAGCCATCTGTTTTTTGTTTGTTTGTTTGTTTGTTTGTTTGTTTGGCTTCTTTCATTCAGTATAATAGTGCTTTATTTTATTTTATTTTTTTTGTACTGGTGATTGAGCTCAGGGATGCTTTATCACTGAGCTACATCCACAGCCCTTTTTATTTATTTATTTATTTGGGGGGATTGAACTCAGGGGCACTCAGCTACTGAGCCACATCCCCAGCCCTATTTTGTATTTTATGTAGAGATGGTCTCACTGAGTTGCTTAGTGCCTTGCTTTGCTGAGGCTGGCTTTGAACTCAGCAATCCTCCTGCCTTAGCCTCCCAAGCCACTGGGATTACAGGCATGCACACCATGCCCCATAACTTTTTAAGACAAGATCTCTCTAAGTTGCTTAGGGCTTTCTAAATTGATGGGCTGGCCTCAAATTTAGAACCTCCTGCCTCGGCCTCCTAAATCGCTGGAATTACAGGTGTTCACCATCACAGTTTAGTTCATTCCCCCCTCCCCCCTCCCCCCCTACCGCTTGAGCCAAATCCCCAGCCCGATCATTTATCTTGATTGTCAAACATTTGGTTTGGTTTGGTTTGCTTGTAGTTTGGGATTGTTAAAAATAATACTACTGTGAATATACACGGTTTTCCATTTTGTTTTGTTTTTGCTGATTGAATCCAGGGCCTCAGGCATGCTAGGCAAGTGCTATTCCACTTAGCTACACTTCAGCCCTTTTTTTTTTTTTTTTTTTTTTTTTTTTTGAGTCAGGATCTCACCTCTTTGTTCAGGCTAGCCTTGAACTTGTGATCCTCCTGCCTTAGCCTCCTGAGTCACTGGCTTTACATGTGTGCACCACACCTGGCTCAATTTATCAATTTTTAGGGGTTGGGGGAGTGGCTCAAGCGGTAGCACGGTGGCCTAGCATGCGTGTGGCACGGGTTGGATCCTCAGCACCACAACAAACAAAGGTGTGTGTCCGCCGAAAACTAAAAATAAATATTAAAAAAAAATTTATCTTTTCTTAAAGTGAATCATGCTTTCAGTGTTGTATTTAGGAAATCACTGCTTAACCTGAAGTCACAAAGATTTTCTTCTATTTTTTCTTCCACATTTCATAGTTTTTAGCATTATGTTTAGGTTTATAATACACTTTGATTATTATTATTATTATTTTTTTTTTTTTGGAGACAGGGTTTTCCTTATATTCAGGCTGGTCTCAACTTGTGGGCTCAAATGATCCTGCTCCACCTGGTACTACAGCATGCACCACTATGCCCAATATGAGTTAATTTTATTTATTTATTTATTTAAATATTTATTTATTTATTTTTTTACTTTTTGGCGGACACAACATCCCTGTTTGTATGTGGTGCTGAGGATCCAACGCGGGCCCTACGCATGCCAGGCAAGCGCGCCACCGCTTGAGTCACATCCCCACCCATGAGTTAATTTTATAATATGGGGTGATGTATGGATCAAAATCCATGTTTTGTTTTGTTTTTGTTTTTGTTTCTGGTCATTGAACTCAAGTACTTGAGAATGAAACACCACTATGAGTCAGCCTTCTTATATCAGAGAAAATATTCGGCATTTGTTTTTTTGGGATTGGTTAACTTCACTTAGCATTATCTTCTCTAATGCCATCCATTTACCTGTAAATGCTATGATTTTATTCTCTTTTAATGCTGAGTAAAATTCCATTGTGTATATGTGCCACATTTTTTTTATCCGTTCATCCACTGAAGGGCATCTAGGTTGGCTCCACAGTTTAGCTATTGTGAATTGTGCTGCTATAAACATTGATGAGGGGGAGTATGGTAGGATTAGATGAATTCTAGATAGGGAAGAGGGGTGGGAGGGAAAGGGAGGGGGCAGGAGATTAGCAAAGGTGGTGGAATGTGATGGACATCATTATCCAAAATACATGTATGAAGAATTGAATTGGGTGTCAACATACTTTATATTTAAAAAGAGATATGAAAAATTGTGGTATATATGTGTAATAAGATTTTTAAAAAATACATGACAGCAGAATGCATTACAATTCTTTTTTTTTTTTAAGAGAGAGTGAGGAGAGAGAGAGAGAGAGAGAGAATTGAGTGAGAGAGAGAGAGAGAGAGAGAATTTTTAATATTTTTATTTTTTAGTTCTCGGTGGACACAACATCTTTGTTGGTATGTGGTGCTGAGGATCGAACCCGGGCCGCACGCATGCCAGGCGAGCGTGCTACCGCTTGAGCCACATCCCCAGCCCATGCATTACAATTCTTATTACACATATATACCACAATTTTTCATGTCTCTGTTTGTATATAAAGTAGGTTGACACCCAATCTGTGTCTTCATACATGTACTTTGGATAATGGTGTCCATCACATTCCACCACCTTTGCTAATCCCCTGCCCCCTCCCTTTCCCTCCCACCCCTCTGCCCTATCTAGAATTCATCTATTCCTCCCATGCTCCTCCTCCTTACCCCACTAGGGTCAGCCTCCTTATATCAGAGAAAACATTTGGCATTTGATTTTGGGGATTGGCTAACTTCACTTACTATTATCTTCTCCAATGCCATCCATTTACCTGCAAATGCCATGATTTTATTCTTTTTTATTGCTGAGTAAAATTCCATTGTGTATATAATTGCTGAGTAAAATTCCATTGTGTATATATACCACATTTTTTTTAATCCATTAATCCACTGAAGGGCATCTAGTTCGGCTCCAAAGTTTAGCTATTGTGAATTGTGCTGCTGTAAACATTGATGTGGCTGTGTCCCTATAGTATGCTGTTTTTAAGTCCTTTGGGTATAGTCCGAGAAGAGGAATAGCTGGGTCAAATGATGGTTCCATTCCCAGATTTCCAAGGAAATTCTACACTGCTTTCCATATTGGCTGGACCAATTTGCAGTCCCACCAGCAGTGTATGAGTGTACCTTTTCCCCCACATCCTCACCAACACTTATTGTTGTTTGTCTTCATATTTATTTGTTTATTATTTATTTATTTTGGTGGTACTAGAGCTTGAACCCAGGGGTGCTATATCTACTAAGCTAGATCCCCATCCCTTTTTATTTATTTATTTATTTTTAATTTTTGAAACACCGTCCCACTTAATTTTCCCAGGTTGCCTTGAATTTGTGTCAGCATGGTGGCACACACCTATAATCCCAGCTACTCAGGAGGCTGAGGCAGAAAGATCACAAATTTCAGGCCACCCTGGGCAATTTTGCGAGACCTACAAAATAAAAAGACAAAAAAAAAAAAAAAAGTAAAAGGTCTGGAGGTGTAGTTTAGTGGTAGAGTACCCATGGCTGAGTTCAATCCCCAGTTCAAAATAAAAATAAAATGATCATTCCACCATATCAGTAATTTTCTGTACAACTTGTAAACTTAGAAAAAAATTTTTTTGAAGAAAAAGGACAGCATTCTACATATTACCTTGAAACTAAAGTTACAAAAGCTATTCGGTTTGCTTGGTGTGGCTTTTCCCAACACTCTTTTTCAGCCTTTGCAATACTTGTCCCTGCCAGTCTCCACCTGTCCCTAGTTACAGGTGAGTGCCACACTGAAGGGGAGGGGCAGCTTCCCAGGGTCTATTCCCAGCATCACAGCCCCACATCGGAGTGCCTTACTGTGGTGCTGCCCTCCTGGGGGCCAAAAAGGACTCTGATTACTGTGTTTTGTGTCATGTGAGTGCTATGCCCAACAGGATGGCTGGTGGATGGAAGAAATGTTTGTTTTTGATTGGATTCCGTCTCATCTGTCTTAAAACGGTGAGTTCACCTTCCAACTACCTGCAGCTGTTTAGAGAAAACAGAAACACATTCATTATCTTTCTCTTTCTTTGAAGGGCCAGGGGTTGGGGGAGATAGAAATTGAAACACTTAAGGATCATTCCAAGATTGTATATGTTTGTATATTGGAAACTTAATGTGATACATTGGAGAAAATAAACAAGATTATCATTTTATTTTAAGAACAAAGATTTTTGAAAAATCTGTCATTGACTTCTGACTCAGTTCAATGGGCAGATTCAATGGAAAAAATGAAATAGTAATGCGATATGCTCCCAGCCTCGAAATTCTACTCAGGATTGCTTTGTGGTAGGTTTGAGCGCTGGGAAGAGTTGCGCAGATAAATACTTATGTGGATTGAAAAATTGCTCACATTATGTATAGAAATATGATTAATTTATTCCTGATTTATGTTTTTTCATTTCCCCAAATGGTGTTTTTTCTTCATGGTTCTAATTTTCTAAAATTTCCTTTTCAGGTTGTTTCAGCCAAAACAGGTAAAATTTTCTGACATGCAAATTTCCCTCCTCATGTTTGATTTTTATTGTCATTATTGATTCGTGGGCTACCCTGAAGTATAAAGGTTATGCTGACCAAAGAATCCAACGTTTTCTGAACATTACATTGGGTGCAAACTATCTCTCAGGTGCTGGGGAGACAATAACTGGTAAGACAAATAAATGGATCAAACTTAAAAGACAAGACCTTATAAGGTATTCTTTTTTGAGTACTGTACTGTGTACAGGCATGTAGCAAAATGCATTTTCTCATAAACAGCCATGAGTAAAATATTACAGTGATCATCATTCTAGCCAAAGAAATAAAAATCTTAGCTACCATAGAGAAGATCTAATTTATGTACGTTTCTTATTTGTTTTCTGGGAAATTAGAAAAGAAAATTAGAAATGTTGTACTTGATTAAAATTTCAAGATCCCCTACTTTAATCAAAAGGAACTTTATACTTCTAAAATTGCATGTTTAAATATAGACAATGGTAACTCAGAGCTGAAAAAGGGATTTCTTTTAAAAAGATTACATCAAGCTGGTGTGATGGGCCTGTGCCGGAAATCCCAGTGACTTGAGAGTCTGAGGTAGGAGCAAGTTTGAGGCCAGCCTGGGCAACTTGGTGAGACCCTGTCTCAATAAAATAAAATAAAATAAAAAGATTTAATCACCATTTTTCTTGAATAATTGACTGACGGTAAAAATGATTTCTCTAAAAGCATATCTTGGCTTATCCATTCCAGAAATCTAAGTCCCCAGGGTGGAAACTTATGTTTAGTAGGAGTTAGCTTATCTCTAGGAACAATATAACATCAACTATATGAGCAGTAAATTCTCTTGGTGAGGTCCTAGGCAACTTAGCAAGACCTTGTCTCAAAATGAAAAATAAAAAGGGATGATGGGCTGGGGTTGTGGCTCCAGAGGTAGAGCACTTGCCTAGCATGAATGAGGCACTGAATTCAATCCTCAGTACCATATAAAGTAAAATAAAGACATTGTGTCCACCTATAACTAAAAAATAAATATTAAAAAAAAAAGGGATGAGAGTGTAGCTCAGCAGTAGAGCTACACTCTACTGGGTTCTACCCTGGGTTCACTCCCAGTACTGTTTAAAAAAAAGTATTATGGCCTGATTTATTATTTCTTACTCACCTTATACTTGAGAAACATTTAAGATTGATCAGGAAGCCATGGGAAAGACCGGCCACATTCAAAGTGATTTTTAAAATTTTTCTATTTGTTTCTTTATTTTGTTTGTGATGAGATCTCACAGTATTGTCCAGGCTGGCCTTGAGTTCCTGGTCTCAAGGGATCCCCCTGACTCTGCCTCCTAGGTAACTGGGACTATAGGCATGTGCCACTGGGCTTAGCTTATAAGCGAATTTTTTTTTTTTTTTAAGAAAAACTGGTCTTGTGGGTAACAAAATCTAGCTTTGCTGTCTCTTACAAGGTCCCAGCACATCTAAGACACACTGAGTCGTAAGAAATGGCTCACTTTTAGTCATCAAGTATCCACCCTATTCAAGAGAAACAGAGACTCAGACTAAGATACTCACGGTGCTGTTAATCGATTGATTCTGGCTTTTCAATAGATGGGATGTGTTTGATTTGTACTGTATAAAAGGCTTCATCTTGGGTATGTGTGTTCTGATTTCATTTGGGTTCTAGGATCAGCTGTTTATGTGTGTCTGGGGCCTCTGGGCTACTTTAGATTTCTGAGTTGGTAGAATGAACAGATGATGAGAATCAAAGGGTTTCATTTCTGACTGATCAGACTGGTTAGATGCACATCTAGGGAATAGAGTTTTCTCTTTCATCCATCCAGTAAAGTAGGCTAAAAATAAAAGCAAGAAAGAGCGAGGCTTGTTGCTACTTTATAGAGCCCAACAGCTGTCACTCAAGCTCCTCAGCCACCCCACTTAGAATGTGGAAAGGGTTGAAGAGTAGAACTCTCATAATTTCCATCAGCAGTCTTTAATAATAATAAGAAGAATATGAATCTTTTCTCAATCACATGGAAAGTACTCTTAAAAAGGCAGCTTCAAGACGAGCCCCCTGCTGGGCTGGAGGTGTGACTCAGGAGTCCTTACCTAGCAAGTGCCAGGCCCTGGGTTCCATCATGAACTCTAGAAATCTAAAATCCAGGGTGGAAATTTATGTTTAGTGGGATTTAACTTATCTGGAGAACAATATTTATCAACTATGTCAGCAATGAACTCTCAGAGTGACTCAACATATCCACTCTATGAATTCACTATCAGAAGAGTGCTTACTATTTTTATTACGCCATAGAAAAGGAAGTAGAATTCAGAAAATTGTAAAATTTGATATGAGACTAGAGCTAAGCCATAAAATTTTTACAAAGTCCATGCATACAGGTTTTAAAAAAGTATTACCTCCTGATATTATGATTATATAAGCCATGAACTCTGGGACTACAGGCATGTGCCACTTTTCTCAGCTTATAAATGATTTTTTAAAATATCTGGTCTTTGGGTAACAAAGTCTAGCCCTGTTGTCTCTTATAGAAAAAAAGAAAGAAAGAAAAGAAAGAGACTAGATCTATACAACTGGAATGCCCCCCAGAGACCCCATCCCTTCTGCCAAACAAATGTCCCCAGAGGCTGGTCCCACCTCACCAGGACTTGCCACACCAGGACTGGGCACTCAGACTCATTCCCTCCACAGCGGGTGGTGCCTCCACTTGCTCCTTGTGTCAGGGGAACCAGCCACTGACATACTTAGAGTTCTCCCACTCAGATTGTTTAAATTTTTTTTTAATTGTAGATGGCACAATGCCATTTTTTTTTAAAATATGATGCTGAGGGTCAAACCCAGTGCCTCACATGTGCTAGGCAAGAGCTCTACCACTGAGCCACAACCTCACCCCCAGGTTCAGAGTTGTTTTTTTGTTGTTGTTGTTTTTTGGGGGGGTTCAGAAGTTTTGATCTGTTTTCATGGACAGTGTTGCCTGTTGAGCACCAACTATAAAACAGGCAACCAATGTCCATCCTTTGCTTGTCCCAGACTCCCTAGAATCTCAGTGTCTGTGGCACCCTCGCTGTGTGTCAGTGTCGTGGTCTGGCTTTTCCAAATGCATCACAACATCCCTAATCTTTATTATTATTATTATTATTATTATTATTATTATTATTATTTATTTTGAGACAAAATCTCCCTAAATTGCTGAGGGTCTTGCTCTGTTGCAGAGGCTGACCTCATACTTGTAATCCTCCTGCCTCAACCTCCTAAATCACTTGGATCACAGGTGTGCGCCACCGCACCCAGTTCTTAATTTAACAGGGCGAGTTGTGTAGAGACCTAAGATCCCACAATAGTCTCTGACATGCTAGCCTTTTATATCCACTCTATGAATTCACTATCAGGCCTCCTATGTCTGCGGCTGGTTTGATCATCATTTTCCCGGGAAAATGAGTCCATTCCAATGGGCAGGACTGGCTGCCGTAAGAGAGAAGATAAACTGTGGGGACAGGGGCAACAAGAATTGAGAGACACCAGAAAGTCAGAGAAAAGGAGGCATAGACCACAGGAAAAATGACTGGAGGAGGAGAAGTGGGATGGGTGGGGGATTGAGTGAAAGGGGTACCCCCTAATGGGACTTCTTACTTTTCAGGAGTGGGAGGGGACAGAGGTCCTTCCTACAGAATCAGCTTCTACTGGCAAATGGCTACGAGGTCTCCTTCTGCCAGCATATTTAACTGTCATGATTTTCTTTCAAAGGCAGAAGAGACAGCCCTGGGTGATGTCCCAGGAATGCCTGGCTAGTGCACAGTGGAGACTTTGTTCGTTTTCAACATGGTTATTTCTGAGGTGCTGCCAAAACCGACTCTGGGTCATTGGTAAAGAAAGAAAGGTTGTCTGTATCATGCACAGAGAGATTTGGCTAGAGGGAAAGGGGAAGAGTTGATACCGGCTATCACTTGTCTGTATTTATTCTTTCTCCTTGCCCTTTAGTTTTGCTTGTTTATTTTGCCATTTGGTTTTGAATTTGACATAGTGTGACGTTGTATATCAAATGGAGTATATTAAACATAAAAAGCCAAGAGTCGGCTTCAAATGGAAAACCCAGCTATGGCCAGGTATAATGGC